>NC_082341.1:54150183-54769350 GCF_027477595.1 Haemorhous mexicanus
GTTCCAAGAGCGAAGGGGGTAGAGAAGAAGTGTGGAGTTTGTTATCAGAAGCTGCACTTGCTCCCCCACATTCCTGCTCCTGGACTGTGTTGTCTGCAGCACAGACAGCAGGACAGAGCTCTCTTTTCCTTTTAGATAGTTTTTTTTAACTAGCTGAGGCACAGAAGTTCCCTAGACTGTAGTTTTTCTTTTTCTTGGAACTGATCGGCCCTGCTCTGGACTGAAAATACAGAAAAACCCCAGGAGCTCACACCTGTGGCCCACCAGAGCCTGGGCTGCAGCATTTTCCTGCTCAGGAGGGACTGATAAGAGACTGAGTGAGCCGAGCTACACCCCATGACAAGGACTTGGGGAATTTGTCATCTCTTCAGAACAGCGAGAGGTTTTATTGTTTAATATTATTCATTCTTAATGCTTGTGAATACTTTGTTAAATAAACAAGGTATTTTCCACTTCTCTCCAAGGAAATCTTTTCCCAAACCAGTAGGGAGAGGGGCCACTTGAATCTTCTTTCTAGAGGGATTCCTTTAGCAGTTTCTTCTCAAATTTGCCCTAAACCGGATGAATATATGCCAAACTAATTATACCCCTATACTGCTTGTTGCTCACAGCACACGTTTATTTTAATGACTCTCACTGTAGCCTTCTAGACCTTTCTATTATGCGTTGCAAAGTCCATGTTTCTTGGTTCCTTGACTCTTTAGAAAATCCAGTTTCGGATTTATTTTCAGAATTCATGGTGTAGAGTTTTGAGGTTGTCTTGAGGACTCCTAAAGTACAGCCATGGAAGGAAGGGAGGTATTGGAAAAGATAAATCATCATGATCAGAAGAACACATCTGTCACTTCATGCTGTTTTGCCATAAACCTGGGTTTCATCCTAGGAGATTAGAGGGGGACATACAGGTAGTATCATGGCCAAGTAATGACTGGAGAGAGCTGTAAGATTGCTGGAGTGGCAGGTTAATGTAAATTTCTTTAAGAAAATGTCAACCTTAAGCAATTGAATACAGTTTAGTTCAGTCAATATATTAAGGTTCAAAACCTCAAAAAATTCTGAAAGCAGAAATCCACATCATGTGTGGATGAAGCAGGACTGGGGATGAGGTGGGATGGCATGTGCAGATGGGGGGGAAAGGTACCCAACCATTTAGGAAACGGGTTTGGCATAAGACTCTGATAACAGAGAAAAGTGATGGTATCTTTTGTTGCATGGATCTGTGAACTGTAGAATTGACACAGAGCTAGGCAGAATAATTAATTCAGTTAGAGAAGTGTTGTTCATATCACAATAGAAAAGCTATTATCATGGTCATAATACCACAGAAAACAGCAAAAGAAAGAAATTGGAGGTGAGAGCACAAATTTCTGTGAGGAAAAGTTGGCGTAGAAATGGGTTTAAGTTACAGGAGCATCAGTATTAAAAATACCATGTAAGAACCAGGCAGGAAAGGAAGGCTGTAGTAGAAATGCCATTAGTGTCTGATTAAAGCAATAGTGAGAAGAAAGTTTTTCTAATAGCCTATATAAGAATAGAGCAGCTTACTACTGTTTTCTCCTTCAGTATATAATTATACACCAGCTAAAAGACCAAAAATCATGGAAGAGTCCTCAAGCAGATGAGAAAAAAATTTAGTTCTTTGTCTCCTTGTAAAACTGGAACATTCAATAACATGGAAAAGAGCATCAATTTTATTTTTTTTTTAATTTTAAACTCAGTGGACTGCTTTCAAACTGCTGTTGCCAACATTGAGAGGATGCTTTTCATTTATTTCATTTTCATGCAATGAGAGTTGTAAAGGTGCTGTCTGATGGTCACCAGAAAATACACACAGGAATCCCTGAGGAACCAGAGAATGAAAAAAAAAGGGGGGGGGGGGGTGTGGAATAAAAACAAAAGAAAATTTTAAAAGTAATTTTTAGTGAAAGGAAGGAACTGAGGAGCAAGTTCAGTGAATGAAGAAAGAAGTAACTGGAAGTGCCATAGATGAACTAACTGACCTTCAGTAGGTGTGAAGGCTCACTAGCATCTTGCCTCCTTCACAAAATTGTAGCATTTGTTATTGTGTTCTGTGCAATTAACAAATGTTCTTCAGCTTATTGAGGGGGGCAATGCACTTATGGAGCTGAAACATTGTGTTTCACCACACCTGGAAGTACTGCTTGACAATCTGTGTTGCTTCCAGACCATTGAAGAGAGCAGCTGCGTGTGTGATACCCACAGGGATCTAACCATGCTCTCTGCTCCTGACTGAGAGATAGAAGACTCACTGCCTCCTCCGTTTCTGTGCTAGATGTAGCAAAAAGAAAAAAAAAAAAAAAAGAAATTGTGTCATTTCTAAGAGCTGTGGGTAGTAAAGAAGTGTGTTACTTTTCAGCTGAAAGCATGGCAGTTTGGTAACAACCTGCTATGAATTAGTATTTATTGGCGGAAGTAAAGTGTGTTTATGGTGACAGTTCTCAGCATATTATCAGGGTTCTGTTGTACTTTTTAGCTAAATGTCACCTATTAATATTTCAGTGAACAAGGACCCATGCAAAACCCAGCTGGTTTAATATAATCAGTCATTTTACATAATAAACACAGGCTCTCCTAGAGACAACCCAACTCTGTTTTACAAATACTTTTATCTGCATACTGAGACTGATCTTTTAGTTCTGCTTCCCACATTAGTGATGTAGAGTGCTCCATATTTTAAACTGATACACTGCAGCATGCATGCAGAAGAATGTCCATGCTGCAATATGGCTAGACAAGCAATGTACAGTCAAACACATTGCTCTAAGCAAAATTATTTTAATTACAAGCCTTCTATTCAAATTCTAAGTATTGCCATTCTCATCTGACCTCAAACTTCAAAAGTTAAATTTTGTTGCTACTGGAACTTTGGAGTGAAAAAACATCCTGAAGGAAAATTTAGCTTTGTATAAGAATGTTTTTTCTCTTTATTTTTCTTCACTGTCCTTTTTTTATCTTGTTGAAATTTCAGTTTTATCAGAACTGAGCTATTTTGGCTAACATTTTGAGAGCACATCATATTTTGCATGCCCTGAAAACTCAGTCAGGTCAAAAAATACCAGAAGTTCCTAAAATTTATCTGTTTCAAACATCACCATTGGCTTTTGAATGTCACAAGAGATCCAGGCGCTCTCAGGGTTTGGATTAACTAATTCCTTTCAACTTGTAAACCTCTTGTGCTGTTTTAAATAATTATGTGATTCACTACTCTGTGAGTTGAATTCTGTACATTTAAAATGGGTATTATCCTCTGTCTGTGGCTGCAAGCCAGCTAGCATGTGTTCTTGCAGCAGTCAGGATGGAAATAGCTCTCTCAAGCTGCAGATGGAGAGTACACAAAACATTTTGAAACCTTTTATTTAGTTGTGAGCTATCATTTATTTTTATCTGCTCTTCACAGTTAAAGCTGATCTTTTTCATGAAACATTTTGAGTTCCGTGTCTGAGATGCCATTCGAGCAGATAGTTTCACAGAAGTTCATTTGCTTGTGTTGGGAAATTAGACTTGTATGAAATGTTGCTCTATGCCAATTTAGCACAGAATTTCAGGATGTTTTTGCTCAAGAGTCATTATAAATATTTTAAAAGGTCCTTTTTCTAGATAAAAAGAGGTATTGTGTCAATCATTTAACATATTTAAACCACCCTATTCAGCAATGTGTTTAATGAAAACTAATTTAGTAAATCCTCTAATTCTGTCACCAAATGGTTCTTAATTCTGTTCCTATAAACACAGAGATAGTTCTCATAGGGATAGTCTTTAGAGGAGGTTTAATTATTTGTGTAATTGACCCTGACATCCCTTTCTGAAAAGCACTGAATAAACACATGAGTATTGTCTTTATCTAAATTCAGAAGCAGATAACTCCACCTAAATCTTTAAAACAAAATGGTTTTATTTGATGAAGCATCCTTTGGGTGGCATCCCATTTTAAGCCAGCTGAAAGTTTACAGCATAGGTGTAATTTAACTTCAATTAATTTCGATGTTTAATTTTTAAGGGAATTAATTGCTATATTTTTACCTGAATCAGGCACATATAAATCATATTCAAAGTAAATTGATAGATAATTTCAGTATTAACATTATTCCAGTTGTGTATGGTAGTAATTATAACAAGAAGTTTCTGGTGGGGTTTTCAGAAATTATTTCGAAATGTTGTATCATTTTGTTTTTTAAGGATTCCATGAGTTGCAGAGATTTAACCATGATTCAGTTACATCATTGTAACTGGACTTGCTATGATTTAGTTACACTTTTGTTTATTCAGACATTTATATGGCATATATGTTTTCAAACCATTCTCACTGTAGCAGCAGTTTTCCAACTACGCTGTGTGAGAAAGCAATCTTTAAAATTGTCCTCACTCTGTAGTACTTATGAAAGGGAAGAATTACATGAAGAAGAGCCTCAAAGATGAAGGCCAGGTTTCAAGCACTGTTTCATTAATACTGGATGGCAGGAAGGGACCCAAGTCCTAGATAATGAGGAAGGAGGTGCAATTTTTTTAAAGCTATCTGGTGACAGGGAAAACAAAAATGACATTCAGCTGACGAATGAGCAGAGTTTGACCTAGCCTTTTGACCCTTGACAATCAATCTTACCTGCTGCTTCATAAAGAATTATAGCTCTGTCACTCACATTTGACTCTGGATCTTTACTTCCCTTCCTCCCTCCTTCCCTCCCTCCCTTCCTTCCCCCACTTCCTTCCTTCCTTCCTTCCTTCCTTCCTTCCTTCCTTCCTTCCTTCCTTCCTTCCGCCACTTCCGCCACTTCCGCCACTTCCGCCACTTCCGCCACTTCTGCCACTTCTGCCACTTCCGCCACTTCCTTCCTTCCGCCACTTCCTTCCGCCACTTCCATCCACCACTTCCTTCCTTCCTTCCATCCACCACTTCCTTCCTTCCTTCCTTCCGCCACTTCCTTCCTTCCTTGCACCACTTCCTTCCTTTCTTCCTTCCTTTCTTCCTTCCTTTCTTCCGCCCCTTCCTTCCGCCACTTCCTTCCGAGCCTGTGCACCTTCCCCCTGTTAGTGTTGTGTGTGCTGCGCAGTGTCCCTGGCACAAAGACAGGTGGAACAGCTGGTACCATACCTAATGCTCCACAAGGCCATTCTGGAATATCAGTCAAGTTGGTCACTGGGCTGTGCAAGGCAGAACACATTGGGTCTGTCTGAGAACACTCAGCAGACTCCTAATGCCATCTTACGTCCTGTAGAAAAGAAAGGAATGAAATTGTTAAATATAAGCTGTTTAATATAATTAAGCTTTGCTTAATAACAGTGACAACACAATAAAGATGATATTTGATCCCATGTAGGAGCTATGAAAAAGGCAGGAAGGAAATAGGATTTTTTTTTTACTTGTTACAGTATTTAATTTTGGTTTGGTTTGGTTTGGTTTTGACTGTTTTATTTGAAGTTTTATTGTTGTGTACTCTACTAAGAGTTTGCATACTTTCCTTATTGGAAAGGACAGGAAGTCTAGACAGTGGATGACTGCTGTGTTATCTATTAAGGGTGGCAAAGCAAGCGCTGAGCTGCATTAGTGGCACAACTGGAGCAAAGAGAAAGTCATATACAAAAGACATAGAGCTCTTAGAACTGTGTAAGTAAAGGCTGCATTTTCCTCATTGTTTCAGAAATGCAGATTCTATTACACTGTCCTAATTGCTTTGTGAAACCTGAAGAAGAGTTTGGTCTTGCTCTCCTCGTCAGCTGTGCTGATTTGTATCTTTTTATTTGCAGCATTTTTGTTTTGAGATACTAAAGGTAAGGCTACTCAGCAAGGACATCTCTAATATAATCTACCAGCTGCAAGAAGTAACCATCGGAGGTTTTTAACTTTTAAGGGTAAAAGGATGGGAAAAAAGGCATCTGAGGGTTTGGGGTTTTTTTTCCCAGTATCAGTGATTTTTGTGGAGATATTATAAGGAAATCATGGTTGATTTTTTTTTTTTTTAAAGTTGCGTACTGTAAAATTTTAAAGGCACATCCTTAGTACATACTTACATTACTGAACACTCAAAGCTTTAGGTAGCTGATGGACAAGCCTCTCCTTTTTTTTTTTTATGGTGTGAATGCATTTTTGCCCTATCATCTGTAAAGACAAAAGAACTGCCTTGATTTGTCTTGTGCCTTTTTAGACTGGGAAGAAAAATATGCAAAATAGGAAAAGGACAAGTCACAGGCCTGCTTTTCACTGGATTTTTCATGATCATGTGGCTGTAGCCAGCTGGGCTTGACTTTGTCTCAGCTGCCTTTGTATATTTTGCTCTTTAAAAGTAAGTGCTAAGAAGAGTAGTTGTTTTCTCCTATTTTGAGCTCCAAGAAGGAGAGCTTCTGCATACATAGCCTATATAGTCTTTGTGTTTGCAGAGTATTTCCAAACACCTTTGTGGCTGCTCCCTCTTTGGCCTTTTGACACTTGTTGTCTTACAACAAAATGGCTGAATATTCCCTGCACATGCTTTATAATGCATGAAAGTCTTTCAGGCATGTATAAATGTCATATCTATATGTGAACATCATAAAATCTACTCCGATTCCTTGGCTTATTACTATGATTACTTGTACTATATTTGGAAACCAAGCAAGTCTTAGCATCGCTGGTCCTGAGAGCCTGAAAAATATTTTAGAAGGGTTTAGGAAGATGGAAAGAGGGGACTGTTGCACAAAAGAGGGAGAGGAGTATCCAATTCCCATTTGTCCTTCTGTAATTTGGGAGACATCATTGGTGTATGAAGGAAGGAGGCTCACACAATTGCTCAAATTTCATAAGCATCATAAAAGTCTAGGCACAAAGCAGCACAGTCTTATTAGCAGAGGAAGTGAGGTCAGTAGTCTTCAGCTTCTTAACAAGATGATAGAATTTATGAAGCATCACAGCAGCAGGATGTGGTTGCCTGCAGACTATTCATATAACAAGCCCACTGGGGTCCTATAGTTATCGCCCTTGAATTTGTTTTGCTTTCTTTATTTTCTTTTTGTCATCCTCCTATTTCTCTGGCCTAGCTTCCTGCACTGGAGGAATCACTTTATTATTTTTGAAGCCTTGTTGGTGACATTTTCTTTTTTTTTTTTTTTTTTTTTCATTATCATTAACTAGTTTAGTTTAGATCGTTCCATTGGTATGTCTTTGATTATTGAGGTGCTCATAGAGGTGTGTAACGAAATCTAAGTATTAATATTCAGAAATCTGGGACTGATGTTCAGTCTGAGGTATCCTTTCAATCCAGTGTGAGATAAGTGCCTAAAATGTGCCTAAGCTGAGAGTTCAGCTTAAAAGACATCTTGCTTGTTGCAGATTTCAAAAAGTTCTATGAGCTTCTGGGAGGAAGAGCATTACCTAGACATTATCAAAAAGTAAGAACAAACAATGGGTGCTTTTAAATCATTTATTTCCTATTAACACCATGTAGGTGGTAGTTCTACAACAATCTTTTCCGTAGGGAAATAAAATTTTGTGTATCTTTGACCCCCCTCTTTTTGAGGATTTTAGTGCACATTGCTGTATTTCACTAATTTAGCTTCCTGTGGTGAGGGATGTGAAGTTTATTATCCCTCTTTTTCTTTTTATAGAGCAGGAAGGTGAGGCAGTGAGATTGACTGCTGTGCCTAAGGTGGTGCAGGTCTGGTAGGTTCAGAAATAGGAAGTGGATTCCCAGGTGCTGATCTTTATGTATAAGACAGTCAGCCCTAAATCCCTGTTTCTGATCTGACTTGTTCTGTCATACAGGATGTTTTTTAAATTTTTTTTCCTAATTAGGAAAGCTGTGCTTTATATCATGGAAGCACAGCATCCAGATGGGAATAGTATGCATCAGAACAGTATATTTAATTATTTATAACTTCTTTCTTTGTTTGATGGTTGGATTGTTATTTATTTTATTTTTCTACCCAAGGATTTGATCACTTAAACAGCCTGGAATCAAACATTTGGCAGTGTTTACAAGTTATGAATGTGGTTTCTGATTAAAGTGTTCTGTGGGAAAATTAAAGTTGCAGATCACTACATAAGCCAATGGCATTCTTCCGAATTTCAGCAGGAGAGATCTGCTCTGTGGCATGTGCTCTGCATTTGTACCCATGCTGGCACAAGATGCAGGTGATGCCTTGCACATTTTCCCTGTGGTCTTCTCTGGGCTGTTGACAGGAGGAACACCGAGTCTTCTCTGTCAGGTGAGATGCGTGTCTGCAAGACACCCATTAGACAGTACACAGCAAAAAGGCCACTCCCAATTGCAGCTGAAGAAAGTGACAGAATCATGCAGACATCTAAAGCTTATCTATTTTGCAAATATATAGTGATCAAGTCTGAAAATCATTGTTATATCAGTTAAACCAGCAAAGTTCCTGTCTGAAGCTATTTTGCATGAAGTCAGATGTCATTTCACTGTCAGATATGATTAAGAGGTGCTAGATTTAATCTATTTAAGAATACTGCCGCATTAAAAAAAAAAAGTGAAATTACTTCTGTTTTATGTCTGTACTGGTCTGTGGACCAGTGTTGATTCACAAATATCAGAGGTCTTATGTTCTTGGCTTACACTCTTAATTTTCCTGTGTAAAACTTTAAAACATAAGATGCTTTCCTGGAATTAGCTCCTTTGTGAGTTGAAAATCCATGTGATCCATAATCCAGTTACATAAAACAGTCATCGGTGTATGCTGCAAACCTCTTAATGAAATCTTTTGCACTGGATGGTTGCTTACAGAACACTAGCCTTCACTTATGGGTCTTATCTTTTTAGCTATTTCCTGGTACACTTCTCAAAAGCTCTACTGGTTGAGTAGCTATTAGCAAAAAAAAAATCCCTATACATTCCTGAAAAAATAAAGGCAGGAATTTACACATCTTTTGCACATCTTTTTGTCACAATCGTATTTATATTATTATTTTCTGACAATAATATTTAGCCAGATTTGCATTTGCTTCAGTTCCCTGTTCAAAGGTGAAGATTGCTGGAGTGCCATCAAAATTCCGTAAGCTATAAAGAAGTAAATGTGTCTACAGCAGGTAGAGAAGAGAAGCTGCTGGGACCTTATGTACACAAAGAAAAGGTTCTGCATGAGAGGAACAGTATTTGAACCACTGAGATGATTGCCATAGGAGTTGCCATAGCCTGTAGAAGGCTGGTGGACCTCTGTAGAGCTGGTCTTTCCAGGCAGACTTTAGTCAAACATGAGTCCAAAACTGGCCTTATTTTTGAAGACTGTGGGAGAGAGGGGAGAAAAGGGGTGTTGTGGTCATGTTATGCTGGACCTGGCTCTGCCTCAAGGATGGAGATGAAAAAATAGTTTGCCCCATGCTCCCTGGCACTTGGGTGGAAAATCAAAGGGACCCATATTCATTTCATTGTCATTGAAAACACACAGTAGAATAAACACTGTAGATGGCAAATGGAAAAGTTTTAAATTGATGATGGAAGAAACATTAATTTCCAAGCTTCTGAGCGAGCTATTAAAATCAACAGAGTAAAGACAAAATCCCTGGCACTGAAAATGAAAGGAACAGTCTTTGCATCTACTTAGTTAAAAGTTGGCACTAAAGTAGTGGTTTCAGATTTCCATGTGAACTAACTGTGCCAACTTTTGTGCTCAGGGTTGCCATGACAGAAAGTTCATCCCACTTTCTCAGTGCTTTTTCCACTAACTTTAAAAATTAGTATTTAATTTAAGCAAAAAGCTAGATACTGTATTGGCACTGAGATGTATTTCTTTATTTTGTACTGTTAAATGGTCCAGGCTTTTCATTAAAATACACTTTTTTAAAATAAGCTCATCTCCATTTAATTGGCATTGGAGTTAGTACAGTAAATATAGTAGTGACGTTTTAGTTCAGTAAATATTGTAGTGATGATTACTACACTAACGGTGTAATATTTCTACCTACACTAGTCAGTGGGCTTTTGCAAGAGGATGAGGAATTCACTCATTTCAAAAACAAGGGAATTTGTGATCAGCAAATTCTCTCCTCTTGCCCTCCAACCCCCAAACATTATTACCTATGGCCATACATTAGCAATCAATTTCACATTATGAGCAGTATTTTCATTATCATAAAAAATGTCTTAATTCTATACAG
The DNA here is from genome assembly GCF_027477595.1 of Haemorhous mexicanus. Taxonomy (NCBI): domain Eukaryota; kingdom Metazoa; phylum Chordata; class Aves; order Passeriformes; family Fringillidae; genus Haemorhous; species Haemorhous mexicanus. Next base: position 54,160,286 of record NC_082341.1, read on the forward strand.
TTTGAGGTAACTTTTGCATAATTTTATGAAATGGTGAAATAGAACAAAATTTTAAAAGAAAATTGTAGTTGTTTGGAAACTTCCCACAACCCAGATGCATCACTGCCAGTATGTATTTATTGGGTGAATAAAATATGCCTGTTAGGATACATTCTCTTATTAATTTTCTGTATTTTTAGAGCAAATTCTGGATGATTCTTCTTAATTCTTAAAAGGATGCTTTTAATAGAAGGTGTATTTAATGTGCGTAACAGCCTTAATGCATTGGTAATGTTTTGTAGTGTCATTGAGATTTGAGATAGATAACACAGCTGATGATACACAAATTCTTATTTTAAATATTTAATTGTTCTGAATATTTAAATTGGGGCAATGTTGCCTTAACGAAGGCAAAGACTAGCTTCGTGCTAGTTTTTTCACAGAGAATCACAGGTTAGCAACCAAATTCAGCTTTTCTTCCATTAGCTAGTCTGGAAAAAGTATTTTCATTGGTAATGGTGATAAAGTATTAGTTACTGCATCAAAAGGGTGCCAATATTCTGTTCAGACTGAATATATGTACATTAACAGTGAATCATTTTTGAATATATGTTTTGCCAATCCAAAATTCTTCCTTTATGTCCTTTTGATTTTGTTCTCCTTCTATAACTAGGGACTCCAACTCTGTGTAAATAAATACATTATTTAAGTGGAAGTTCTTTTATTAATGTCTATGTGTTCCTTTCAAATGAAAAATAATTAACCTTGAAGAAGCAACTTAAGAGCCAAAGTAAGATCTGGATGGAGTTTGTTTAAAGGACTGCTCTTAACTGCTACTTCTCAGTGTTCAAAAGTGTACATATGACCAAACAGCATGGGGTTTCCTACGAGCTTTTGGAAGCCATGAAGTTTACAGTGCATTGACTGGGCAGTGCAATGCAGCTGCTCTTCTGGACTTCCCAGTCCTTCTCTTCAGCTCTGCATGGGTCTCATCCTAACAGAAGTGTGACTGACTTCACAGCCTGTGAATGAGGATTGGCTATAAAATCTTCTCCCAAATTCTTCACTGATGAGTAGTAGAATATGTAGCAGTATGTGAATAACGAGGTTGTTTATTCCATTGGTGAGCAGGAAATTAGGTAGACGGGAGCACATAAGCACCCAAAGAGCATCTAATTCACTGTTGCTGCACAAAGATGATAGATGTCAAGCACAGCCAAACTAGGAGTAGCATCTGAAGCAGCAAGATGTTTGGCTGATGAACTGTAGAGACTGGAAAGAAATATCAAATGCAGCCAACTCTGATTTTACTAAAATCAAACTAAAACTGAGCAGCCAGTCCATCTGTGCCAAATACCAGCTGCACAGTCTAGAACCATTGCTTCCCTATTGTTTATCTTTGTTTTGAATCTCTCTGTAAATAAACAAACTAGAAAAAGGGATATAGACAGATTGCCTCAAACTGACCTGTAGTCAGCTTAAATATCACAAAAAGAAAACAGCTACAGATACTATGGTATGTTTTGAAATGCATATAACTAAATGCAGTGTTCTTAATTATGCATGGCATATACTAAAAATCATGGAAGATTCTTAAAGACAGCAAAATAGAGCTACTGAGAGTCAACAATAGGCAAACAGCAGGTACCTTGCTGGTGGTACATACATTCCAGAATAGCTTGTGGTATGACAGATTACCAAATTAAAGTTCACCTCCCAGCTCTTCTATGACTTCTGGTGTGGAGGTAGTTGCATAGTGTAGAGAAACACTGATCCCTCTTATAAGGAAAGAACACCTCTATCTTCTGCTCATATAGTGATTTACAGCATCTAGCATGGCACCTCCTCACCAACCTGTGCTTGAGATTGTTTCTGGACCACAGCTAATAAAGCAATGCCCCATGTGACACAGACAAAGCTTTTTAGTCCATTTTTATTCTTCTGTGCCTGGTGAAGAATACCACATTCAACATGGTACTGCATTTGTATCCCAGCTGTTGATGAATAGCGTTCAGTCCCTACATAGGGATAGGGGGCATTGCATCCATGTGTTTTCTTTTGCTTTGTGCTCTCCCCCACCTTTTTTAGCCTGTTACTGCTATTTTAAACTTTTCATGTCTTGGTAAAAGCAGGCGTTCAAGGCCATATCAAGAAAAACAGGGCCTGTTTACATGGTTGAAGCTCAAGTCACTGCTCCGGCAGAGAATTTGGGTGCAGCAAGGTAGAACTGCCATTTTTGCACCTGATTCTTGTACTTGCTATTGTAGTTTTATTGATTGTAAAGAAAAGAAGAGGACTGTGCTGCATTTTTTCCCTTTCTCCTTATAGTGTATATGTTGCTGTTTCCTGAGTCATTCCATGGCCTCTTCTCAGTGCTGTTCAGCTAACTTCTTTGGCTGGAATTCATACACAGAAACAGAATTTACAGGTGCTCGACTCTTAGAGTTCTTAATAGAAAACAGAGTTTCAAGTCTTTTTCTTTCAGAAAAGACTGGAAGTGAAAATTGATAGAAACATGGTTACAATGAGCATCTGAGACATAAAAGCAAACACTCATACCAAGTCACCTGCTGGATACTGTAGCCTCTATTGCTTCCCTAGGTTGAGGCTGGGATAATGTGACATTTATCCTATGCCATTCCCAGGATGCTTTCACAAACTCAGCATACAGACCAGCCTTTTAAACCACAACTATTTTGATCTGTTATTTGATCGTATTACTAAAAAAAAACCCTGCAAACGCACACATGTACAAAATACCCAGTGCATTTCACTTACAATAATTTTATTTTTAGTTAAGGAAACATCACTCACTTCAAAGACTCCTTGAAGAGACTTCCTGTAATTCCCGATCTTCAAAGAACCATTGCTGAAGCTACAACTGGATAAATATTTATTTGTCCAAAGAGCCATTTACCATAAACAGTTCTAGAAGGTGCAATTGCAGATCTGTTACCTGAAAGAATGCAAACACTCTGAAGCCAACAAGCAATTCAACAAGCTCCTCTTGACGAGACTTTGCCCCAAAGCCTCACACAGGCACACTGTCAGGAGAAATGGCAGGATACCTGGTGGACTGGGGACTCTGAACTGTAGGACAGGATTCTGCACAACCTCTTCCAAGGCTTCTGAGGCTGTATGTTGTTGCACTGCTTTTTCTACAAGTATTGCTACTTTGAGTATGTCAAATACTTAGTCTGCATAAGTTCCATTGAAATTATGATTCCCATCAATGTTAGAACATCAGAAAAGTAATGGAGGGCAAAAATAAGCTGCAGTTTCGCTCATTAAAGGTTGTATATGCTGAGAATGTCCAGATTTTGTCTTATGTCCATTATGAATCATGGTCATTGTTCTCTGAGTCAGGAGACTGTTGTTCCAAAATTAATTTCTTTGTGTCATTCATCCATTCCCTGTCATATCCCTTCAGCTATGAAATCTTACATTGGGTTCTCTTGGCCTTTAAATTATAATCTTTTCACTGTCAATTTGCTTTTTGCTATGGAGTCCTGAAGATTTTTTCCCATGAATTGGGAGGTTATCTTGAATTCTGGTCCACAGGAACATTGTATGGGCTCAATATGTTCTGGAAGTCCACTGCATAGGAATACCATGCCACTTAAATTGATTTTTCTATTCTGTTCTTAGACAATCTGGGACTGGTTCTTACTCTGTAATTAGAAAACTGCTTTTATCTGGCATAAGGACTTAATTGGAAGATCCTACCCCCGCTCTGTGAGTCATGTTTTCACAAAAAAAAAAATTGACTGGTAAAATTTAGAAATTTAGCATATCTAGATTACTTGTTTGACACGCAGACTTCAGCATTCAAACACTTACAGTGTTGTCATACTATGCTTAATTGCCTCTCTTTGAATGAGAATCCCAAGACAAGTCATCCTGATTGATCTCCTGTGTCTTGATGTTACCCCGACTCCAGTTAATGTTTCAACCATTTGTACAATATGAGACCTAAGGTCCCATTTGAACTGAGAAAGTAAATGGCTTATTAAAGTCTAATTTCTCCAGCTTGTTCTTGTCTTTGGGCATTTTAAATAGGTTAATGCAGTTTTTACAATACACTGAGGGAACTTTACTCACAAACTATTGCCATAAAATAGAGGAAAATAGCCCCTAGATTATCTTAAAATGGAAATTATTCCAATTATACTTGTCCTGATACTTATTCAAGCTCTCCACCTTAGAACTTTTTCTTCTTTTTTTTTTTTTTTCTCCATCAGATTTTAGTGCATTATTGTACATTTTAAAGTTTGGTAGGGAAAAAAAAGTCAGATTTATTTAATGCAGTGGATCATTTTTCAGGGAAGCTCCAGCATTCATCAAAACGTAGAGACACTACAGGCACCATATAAATTATGATGGTTTTCTTCTTAATACTTCCTTTTTATTGCCTACATTCTTTAAAGTGAATTTAGTGCTCATGAACGACAACACTAGAAAGTGAAGTCCTCTGTTTATCTGCAGAATTGGTGCAGAGGACTATTGGCAATACAAGTTTCTCCCCATAACCCCATCTGTGTTTTGCAGCTGTAACCTTGAGGGATCACCTTTAGGAACAAGGGGATGACTTGATCCATGTACTCTTTCTGTTCTTAGGCTCTCTGCTGAAAGTGCGAATAAAGATGTCAGTTGATGCCATTCAAGACCATAGTCTTTTTTATCTTCCTCATTAGATGTTGTGAGACCATCAATTTATTACCTTGACTGTGTGGCAAACTTCTAATGCAGGCAGGCTCTCTATGTGGATATCTGTGTATGAATAAGACTTCTATACATTGAATACATCTTCTGTATGTTAGAAAACATGCAAAAGCACCATTAAAGTGCGATGACTTTTGTCCCCTATATTGACCTAGGCTGAATTTGAGCTAGTGATTTAGAAAGAATATGCTCTATATCCCATCACTAATTTCTTCAGCCACAAGTCCAACCCTTCAGGGATTTTTTTTTTCACAAAGAGGATGCTAACATATTTAAAAGAACTCACATTTTACTATCAAAAGGAAAATCTGAGCATATGGAAAAACACGGGTATTTGGCTAACCTAGCCCTCATTACCCAAGGGGGAGAGAATGTAAATGCTGGCTTGCATTAGATTGTTCAGTGTGTGTATTCAATCTTTAGAAATCCGTTTCAAAGAAAAGAAAGGCATTAACCTCATTAGAAGAGAAACAACAGGGTGGAAAAAAAAGCGAGCCATGTCAGTTCAAACACAAGTCCAGATGCTAAAGTTAGTTACACTTTTCAGTTTAAGGCAATGCAAATCCATTCTCCATTACAGGGGAAGTGGAAAAAGGCATTAAGCCCTTGAAATTGCAGGAGTCAAGTTCTGTGCTCAGTCAAATAGGAAAAGGTTTAATGTATGATTTTCTTCTTTTTAGTCCATTGTACATTGTATCAAGGCACTGAAGAACAACTATGCAATTATGTAAATCGGAGGAGAGAAGCTAGAGTGGCACAATTGTTTTTAAGCTACAATTGTTTCTTATTCCTCCTACCCCTCCTTCCTCTTTACACAGAAACAAACATGCACAGAACATTAACAAAATAAATCAGAATTTATATGAAGGTTATCCACAAGAGCAGATTCTAGATACAATTTGAATCCCTGAATATTAATTTGATCTTCTGCCAAGTGCTGTAGAGGTCTTAAGAGTCTGAGTTTATATTGTGAAGGAAAGGTGAAAAAGGATTCCTAATTTTAAATTGTTTTCATTATATAAACATTTGTGAGCACACTTATGTTCCTTACTTTTTGGAGAATCATGATTAAACTTTAAAATGTATGTTTTAACCTAAAATAAAACCAGGGATATTCCCATACTTATGTCACGATATGTTAGCCAGATGCAGCAGACAATTGCTACTATTTTCCATTAATCAGGCTTGGGAAATGAAGACAGAGCCTCTTCAGTTTGCCCACTACAACAAAGCTTCACTCATCCCCCTGTCATGGATCAGACTGCTTCTTTCAGCACGGTTGCCTCAGAGGTAAATTTTCCCCATTGTAACACTCTATTTGGCAGAAGGGCATTTTCATTTCATTTTAGTTTCCCGTGTAGGTAACCAGCAGAGGAATAGAATATGAAATGACACATTTTGTGTGAATATTGTAAATGCATGGCAACACTATGCCTGAGGTACCCCCAAAGAAAGTCAAGGAGGAGTATATACCTTAGGTCATACCTTTATCTAATCCACAAAGTAGCCTGAGATCTGGGACAAGTATTGCAGCAGATGACCTAGGAAATCAGAAAGCTTGCTTTCGTTGCCTCTTGACCATTGATTTCCACCACTTAACTCCATGCCTCTTATTCTAGTGCAAAGCTTTGGTACCATGAGAAAGTATAGTCTGCTTAAAGTAGGATCACAAATCGTGGGGTGATCTCATGGAAAGTCTGCCACAACATCACAGCAAGCAAGACGTTTGTTGAACCATAAGTTTTGAAACCCTATGTGCCATTGTTTCTTCACAGATATCAGTTGTATTTACCATCATCTTGGATACCTGGTATGTATCCAACACATATTTTTTAGGGAGAGTTGAAAAGTCACACAGCTTTTGTGGATTTTCCTCACAGATTTTTATTGCTTGCATACATTTTTAGTTGTGTGTCTCTTTTAAAGTGATGTACTTTATGTTGAACTTCTTAACCGTAAAAAGAACTTCCTGCAATTCTTTGCAAGCCTTTTTAATTCTTGAATGCAATTGTGAAAGTAGCACTTTTCACTAAAATATGTCAAAGTTTTACCCAGCTGTTAGCCAGTAAGTCATAAAAAAGATTCCTGTGAGGTAGGCAGTGCATGTTATCTTTTATACATGCAGACATAGCATTGTTGTACCACCTGAAATTCCATCAGGCTCCAAGCTCTGCAGAAAGTGACAAATGCTAGACAGGTATACTATTTATAATGGATGAGCTATGCAAGCAAGCTCTGGGAGTTGGATTGGATTTGATTGCAAACAATAATATGACACAACCCCTGCTGTGGATAGTACACACATTGTGAGAGGCAGTGCAATCTGGCAGCACAAATACCAGGCTACAGGTATTATCCAGACCCCTAAATCCAGCTTCATGGTACACCTGCTGTGTGGCTTTCAGAACACCTTTTCTGATCTAGTCATCCTTCTTCCAATTCCTTATCTGTTTGTTTAGCAACAGCATGTTAAACAATCCTACCTCTCTAAGCCACATCAATGCAATTTATAGAGCAGCATGATGATGGGCTTCAGAGAGTCTTTTTAAAGGAATGACATGAAAACACAAAAAGTTATTTGAATAATTTTGTGCAGTTGCTGGCAATAATCTTGGAAAATTTTCCATAAAGTAATTAATCAGATTATCATTCAGGGAATATCTCCTACCCCAGCAAGAATGTTTTCATTTCCAGTACAAAAGTGAATGGTAGAATATCAATCTTCCTGCTTTCACCAATATTCAAGTATTGAGCAGTACTGAAAGCAAAGCTTTTCTAGTCCTAGATGAGAAGGTTTTCTCTCCTCCTGTCCAATTGTGCACACACAATATAAAACGGTTCCTCATTTCTCTTCACAAGCCATGTGGATTAGAAGTTATGCTTCTGTGGGATGTCATTTAATTAATTTCTGTGTTGGAGTGTGTGGATGCAGTAAAGGTCAGTTTGAAGTCTTGGTTCTGGTTATCAGTGGTTCATCCAGTCAGCTAAGTTATCATAGGTGAAGAAATGGCCTGCACAATAGAAAGAGCTGGTCTAGATTACTTATTCCCTTGTGGGAATGGTAAGGGTCTTTCTGCCTCTACAGACAGAATTGGTGAATGGTTTTCCTTGCCATCTGAGATTATTCATGCTATGAATCACTAATTAATCTATGTCGTTGCTTTCTTATATACATACTTTCTTTGTTCTCACAGGCCTTGGATTATATTTCCACTCACTACCCTGTTGGCTTTGGGGCATTTAGGTACAAATTCTCATTGGGAAATTGATGGGAGTGTTCCCTTTCTTCTCCAGGGTGATTTCTTTTGCATGAGATACCATGCATGTTTTTAATCTGGTGGTCACTCTGCTGTGTGTTGAAACACAAAACTTCCAAGAGTAATTTTCTTGACATAAATATATTGGTATTATCAGTCCTCCTCTATATTGTTAGGATTCTGTGTTGAAGTTACATACATATGGCTATAATTCTTGTTACAGCATATTTCTAGTTTGTTTCCTGCATCTGATGAAAGAAAATTTAGAGCAGCTATGAGTATGGGAATGGAGAGCCAACAGCTCTTCCTATCTCGTCTTATACTTTTCCTTCTTACAGCCTTTTCTAGTTTACCCTTTCTGACTCATCTTTCTCCATTGTCTTTTCTTTTTTCTTATTCCGGTTTATGGCTCATTGATTTCATAAGTAGTACCAAGACCTCAGGTTCAGCCTCAGGGCATAGACATCTAGAAAGCTGAAATAGGGATGTTGGCATGAAAAGAAAGTGGAGATGACATGGCTTTATCTGCCAGTCTACAAATGACTTGGTCCACAGAGTTTCTGGCCATGAAATCTGAGTGCCATTTTAAAAATAAGAAATTTAATTCATTCCAATTTACTTTTGCTTCTCTGGATAGAAATTAGAATACAGGGTGGTGCTGGCAAAGCAGTATGCAGAGCGAAAAATATCATCATGACTTTGCAAGTTGATTCTCTTGGGATCTTATAGCTAACTAATTCAACCCTTAAGATGTTGATTAACATCTCTATGGCTGGAGACTGAGGTGATTTATTCAGGGCATAATCCCAGAAAGCATCAGTCTTCTGTGATGCTCTTGCTACAGCTTAAAGCTGTTCTTCCTTGGTGGTATCCCTATGACACACTTCCTGTCTTCCTGAATTTAATGAATGTCCTAGTCAGTTTGAAAGTGTCTCTGGGAAATAAAGTTTGCCCTTTGTGCCAGCAGGTTGATGTGAGCCATGCACTTCCAAACATGTTTGAAGCATGTGCTAGCAAAGCACAACAGATCTTAACTATCAGGAGTAAGTGAGCAGTGCAAGCTACAAGAAGGAATTTATAGCTTTTAGATGTGAATTATAAGAAGCAGTTCTTATTTCAGAGAGACACACATTTTATTAGGTATTTTTTGCTCCCTAGGCATCGCACAAGAAATTTCACAGCTGAATGTTTTATTTCCTGATACCTACTGCATAATGACATGGCAAAGTTCTTTTCAGAGTATCCTTTATTTTATGACTATGGCTTTCTCCTCCTTTATATAACAGCATTGGTTCATGTTATGAGTTCTTGCTATACTTACAAGTACAGTGACAATATGTTCCTCTCTTCCATAGGCAGAGAATATTCCCATTGGCTCCACTGGTAAGCTTGTCTGAGCCCCTTTTGGTCAGCTCTGAGCCTCATCCTGTGGGCAGATCTCTAGCCCTTTCCCTTTTAAAGGTTTGCTTTCATTGCCCCCAGGGAAGTCTGGCTCTTTACCACAGAATTACACAGGCAGAATCACAGGCTATTATTGATGGGAGCAATTTCCTCCCACATCCTGAAGTCTAGGGCCAGCTGTCCTCTAAGCAGTGTGCCCCTCAAAGTAACAGAACCAGAATTTTATCCAGAATACTTTTAAAGCAGTAGGTATTTACTGAGTCTTGTATAACTCCCTTCCCTCTCTTCAATTCACAGCTACCTCATCCCTGAACTCCCAGCTTCAACAGCTTCAGCATCTTCAACAGCTCCAGCATCAACAGCAGCAGCAGCAAAGCCAGCAGCAGCAGCAAGCTCAGCAGGCACAGACTCCACAGCCCACCCAGCAGACCCAGAAATCACAGCCACAGCCATCAGCACCCCCACAGCAGAACCAAACACAGTCCCAGAGCCAGAGCCAACCACCTCCAGCCTCACAGTCCTCCAGCTCCCCTCAGAAACCCAGCCAGTCACCAGGGCATGGCCTTCCATCTCCTCTTACTTCACCAAATCCATTGCAGGTAGGACCTAAAGGTCTTAAAACAGCATGTGCATTCCCTCTCACTGCGAGGGGAAACAAAGCAAAGGCTACACCCTCTGACCACACAGGCTGAGAAATTCCACCCTGTATTACTCAATCCTTATGGGCATTCAGCTTAGAACAGCTAAAAGGCCTAATGAACCAGAAAAACATACCTCATGATGGTTTTAAGATGCTACTTCCTGAAGAGTAAATGTCTTTTGCTTTTAAAGTCTCAAGTTGTAAAACCCATAGAAAACTCTTTAATTTTTTTCCACAGATTCATCATGTGACATTCACAAAAGACATTTTCCCATCAGTCACCCTTTAGGATAATTAAGAGGGTAACAGTATTAGCAGTTCATTAGGAGATGATCCTGAGTGTCAGTTTCTGTGTGCAAGGGGTGGATGTGTTACCTCTCCTCTTGAAATCACAGTCCTAATTTTTATCCTGCTAATAATGAAATACTTCTGTTAAGGTTCTTATTATAGGTTCCAAAGCTAAGGATGCCAGTTAATGCTGTTCATTGATGCTCACTCAACGACATGGTTATTTTTTAACAGATCAGCAGCTACCATATCCATAATGATGCTCAGCTCTACCCAGCTTAGAGGTTCTGGGCAGAAACAGGAGAGGTCTGGTCCAGTGGTCCCATTTTCTTCGAGCTGTGTGTTCTTGCACTACATGTGTTGTGCTACATTCACCCTGTGCAAGAGCAGCTTTGACTACCCATAAGTAGTGTGATTCTGAACACTGGAGTAGTCTGTGGAGTGAGTGGAGTCTTATTCACTAGGCAGTGAAACTGCACTTAGAAACAAGAAAAGTCTCTATCAACTTTAGTCTTTAAATTCTGAGACACCACTTTTAATATTTTATCCACACTGATGGATTTGGATCCATTTCCTGCAGAAATAAAACTGCATTAGCTTAATAATTAAACAATCCTTTTTTAGACAATTAAGGGAATTGGTTTACAAGAAGCTTTTCTTGCATGTGGCCAGTTAAACCTGCATTAATCTGAGCTTCAACTAAATTGCATCAAATCTGATTTTTTAAAATTGTTTAGATAATAGACTTAAAAGTCTGCAGAAGATGTGTCCTTGCTTGCTGAACTTTTTCTAAGAGTAGAGAATAATGCTTCTAAAGCTTCTTCTCTGTATTGTCTAAAGGACTACATATGCATCACTTAATGCCCCATCTATCATGTTAGTGAGTGCTTTGGGGATTTATTTGTATGCAGATTATTGAGATTCAGAGACACAGATATTTTCAGGGGAGCTTCTGTTGAGTTTTATTGCCTTGGTACAGCTGTAATGTATGCACACTAACTGTACACATGATATTTTGCTAAAACTGCCTGCTAAATATTGTGTTTCAAAAGTCATTAAGTTCTACAAACAAAGCAAATGCACACATAAATTAGAGTTGGAGTTGGGAAGAAGTTGGATTATCTCAGACAATATACCTCAAGAAGGTTGTGCTAACTGAATCTGAGGTCTTAACTCTTATATAGCCTTTGGTCCCAATGTAAATCTCAGATGAATGTTAGTATTTTCAGTCCCATCTGTGATCTTTCAGGTGCTTTCAACTGTTAGCTTCCCTGGATCACCTCTCATTTTCAGAAGTACAATAAAAGTAAGTAAAAACTTTCCTGTTAGATGCCAATGACATTACTTACACATGATACCTTGGCATATCTCTCTCTTTAGCATCCTCATGCTCACAACTACCTATCTGAGGGCAGTCTGGTAGTGGCAGACAGCAGAAGTGAAAGAAGGGAACCAAGTACTCTGAGGTGTTTTTCATTCAAATACTATCCCTTGAATGTTTTAGGAATTGGGATTAAACTTAATCCCAATTCCTAAATTGGGATTAAGTTTAAATACATCAGTGTGAGATTGGTGTATTTAAATTGGGATTAAGATTAAATACACCAGTGTGAGAGATCTGGCATTTCCCCTGGGCTGAGCTCAGCCAGTGCTGCCAAGCCAGTTGCATGTCTGGTTCACTTTCAGAACAGTAATGAAGGAATTAGAAGTCATTAGGTGTTAGTTCTGGCTCAGCATTAAAAACTTGCTAATACATTCTTTCCTCTCTGATCCTCACCATTTAAATAGCCGTGAAATCCCAAAGTTTGTTTGCAGATACAAATACGCTGTGTACTGACAATCACAAGAGAAGCCAGAACTGAGCACACTACTTCAGCCCTCGCCTTAAGCCATGTCTGTAGGGTCATTACTTTGGTCTTCTAGCCATTTCTACAACCTTTCTACAGCAAGTTCAATACGGCTTAAGCTTCCCTAGAAGTAATTAAAACTTGAAGCATGTTCTGTCATATTACCATGAATTCTGAGACACTTTTATATACAAACAAGTGACACTCAGAAATATTTCCAGAGGAACTGATGTTTTACTTTGTATATGCTTGTTTGGGTACTTTTCTAAATCAGAGCGGTGGTAACATCTCCTCCATGAAATTTGTCTTTCCATTCTAAATCCTGCAGAGAAAGGCTGCCTTACCCTTGTACATCCAGCTTGAGGATTGGAACTGAAATTATTTCCTTTCACACAGGCAGTTAAAAAAAAAAACCAAACAAAAGGAGGGAGCACATGTTTGGGAGCAGTTCCTCATAATAGCTGCTTAGAATGTGGATTTTTTTAATGTTCAATGCTCCAATGAAAATCAACCTGAAACAAAAGTCAGAGGTAGTATGTCCTCTAGGGTAATGTTCTTTATGACTAGAGTGAGATGGATTTTGTTTGAAGAATATTAAGGGAATAAAGAACAACTAAGTTAAAGTTTGACAGCTAAAATTTCATTTCTGAATTCTTGACTTTTTTCATGTGGGCTTTATCCTCTTACATTATTCAAGATCTGTCTGAAAGATATTAGTTTAAAAAAATGCAACCTCAAAAAATTGTCACGGAAAGTCAGTAATTCAGGAGGATGATTGTGTTTGTTTCAAAAAACTGAAGGATAACAGCAATTACATCTCAAAATGTACAGATGCTGTCATGTCCTTCGGAAGGTAAATTAAATGAAAGTGACTTGCTTAGGTATACCTGGATGAGGTACTTTGCTAGGTGATCAGAAATTAATAATGCCAGTTCTGCGTGTACCAGCTAAAAGTCTCAGAATTATTCTTGTCAGATTATTCTGTAATAATTTTATCACTATTCTGTAAAGGATTCAGTGGGCTGGACTGTAGTTACAAAACTACTTTTATGGGGTCTTTTAATGATTGTGTAGAAACATGTAAAACCTCCCTTTAGGTTCCAGGATATGAATTTTTTGCTAACATTAATGAAGATGCTCCAGATTTACACTGATAAAAGCCAAACACTGCAGAACCAGAGTCATTGTTAATTTGCAAGAGACAACGACCAGGGAAGAATTTTTAAAATGGAGCTCTCTTTCAGGAAGTGGTGGGTTAGGCAGATGACAGAAGACTTTCATTCCTCCCTTCTAAAATGGTGAAATTCCTCATAAAGATAATCACAGTCTGATGTTTATTTTCATATTGTCAATTGATTGAGACAAAGCAATCCAGAGGCAAAAGACAACCTATCTCCCATTGTAAGTTGAGGACTTCAAAACCTTTATTTTTGGGAAAATATACCTCTTAAAATATACTTATCCTGTGAATGTTTAGTGTTATTACATGCAGAGCATATGGTTCTTGAAGTTACCATGTTTGATAACTTCAAAGGATAGATATCTCTGTAAGATAGAACATCTTACAGAGTTTCCATGCAATTAAAATTTTGGAGTCATAAGAACTTGATTATATGCAGTATAAAATCAGATGAACATAGTACTAAGTAGCTAATTATTCTGCTTGACTATCAGAATAAGGCATTTTCTACCAGCAAAATATATTTTGGTGGCTCCAAAAAAAAATTGTTAGCTTCTGGTGCTGACTCTCACTGTACATTTTTGAGATATGGATAAGATGAATGTACACATAGCCAGACCTGCAAAGGGAGTGTTACCATATAGGAAGAGAAGAATTCTCAATGATTTCTACTGTTCTGTTTGTGTGTGAATAGGAACAGACAAACATGAAATCCCCCAGAGATTTTCTTACTATAAAATTATTCTGACCATTTTCAGAACTCTTTCCTGAAGAGTCTCTTTTGTCACAGAAGTCTACCTACAATAACTGCAGCTGATGGAAGATGATGAGTAAGAAAAAATAACAATAAAAATAAGGAAGAAGGGAAGTGAGGAGATGACAACTGCACAAAAATCTTCCAAGTAATAGCAAACTTTAGGATACCAAAACCAGAACCTCCTTCAGATTAAATTTTCATACTAATCTTAAATAATGTATTTGGAAACTCAACACTTTTATAACAAAGGAACAAAGAAAAGCAGAAAGGCTGAAATACTCAGCTGCAAATGAGGGAGAATATATACACAGGTGACTGAGGCTCCAACAGTCACGCAAAACAAACTCCCCATTCCCTTTCTACCCAACCTCATTCACTGGTTAGCTTCTCATTAAGGCAAAATCAGCTTTGAAGAAATCTCAATATTTTCTGAGACTTTGACATATTTACATATGTTTAAGATACAGAAGTCACAAACAAGTCTGTCAGCTTGATAAAGGCCAATTTTTTAAGGATTGTGTTCATGGTCTGTCTTTATGATTGTGTTTGCATCAAAGACTTGTTGTATGTTTCTCATGTTTACTGAGTACATGCAGTGCTTCACATCCATTGTCCAAAATCTCCTAATTTTTGATATCAATAGGGAGTGGGATAACCCATATCACAAGGCGATAGGTGATATAGACAAGAAGACATTTATTTGAGAAGGTTCATGCCGATCCCCTGATGAGAGTGAGCCGGTTGAAGTGCTGATCTTGGGTGGATCTCCAGGAGATACTGAAAAGACCTAGGTCTCAGCTCTAAACTGATGGCATGGAAAGTCCCCTGCAGTCAGCTAAATTGAGTTAAGCTCGGTGATCTGTTGAAAATACTTTGCTTCTTTCATCAGCTGTTCATTTCAAACTGAAAGATTTGAACACCTTATTCTACTGACAGTTTTGGATTTCTGTGTATTGCTATAGTATTGTAAAGACTTTTGTAGGTTGATAAATGTGATTTCATGGGCAGAACAAGCAAGTACTTGTGTAAAAATTTCCACTAGCGAGGAAGTTATGGTACTCATGTACCACATGAGTACCATGGTTATTACCCACTGCAAATGCTGTTGTGATTCAGGCACTCTTCTTTTGGTTTAGTGCTCTTCTTTTTGCCAGTGCACACAGACATTACTGTTCACAAAGTTGAGCTTTGCTTGAGAAATTGTTGGGCTTGTGTCAGTGCCACCAGGGCCTCCCTTCTTCTCTTCCTCTTACCTCTTGCACTTCCATCACCCTCCTTTGTGGGTCTTCCACCAGCTGGGCTGCTCTGATATGACAACATGGAACTTTATCCTGGTCGGACAGTCCTCTGCACTGTGCTGTACCCTGGTCCTAGTGCACAGTGCAGGGACATGCCAGGTGGTTTCCTGCTATAGCTAGCTTGTTTGAGGGCTGCTAGTCTCCCTGGAGATTCATGAGTGTCTTTTCCACAGAAAAGCTAGTTTCATTTGTGTGTAAGACTTGTGTCCGTCCACACAGTGAGCAGGATTCTAGATCTTTTTCTGCTCAACAGTCTTTCTTCTCCCAGTAGTTCACTGCTTTTTGGGGTCTTTAAGGCATTGGGCGTTCCCCCTGTAAAGCTGTTTAATACTGCATTTAAACAGAACAGTGATGTTTAAACAATCTCAAACAGACTTTATAAGCACATCTTCTCATTTCCTGAGGAAACCTTCTCTGAGATAGAGCACTGGCTGGCTGGTCCATCCAAATATACTCTTCAGCTGTTTCTATTTCAAAAACACAAGGAGGACTGGTGTCTGACTCACATTCAAAGCCAAGGAAATTAATCTTTGAGCAAAACAACTGGCATTATTAGCACCCAAGGGGCAGATGCTGAGGCTAATAATGGAAACCATTTGCTAGAGAATTCTCTGAAGGAGAGGAGAGTGGAGCTGTTTGCCCAGCGAACAGCTTGCTCTGGCTTCTGAAATTGGAGCATTTAATAAACTCCCTAAAGCAACTGAAGTATTTAATACATGGGAAAATAAATAAATAACATCCTCCCAGAACAAATTTGGGAAAGGATACATATCCCATAAGCTCTTCTATTTACAAAGCCTTTCTAGGTAGAGAGTAGGACCCTTGGGGATCTTAAGGACAGAAAAAGTTGACACAGCCTCTCAGATACTCTTATAAATCAAGTTGATCTGTTATGTTAGCATTGACTTCTCCTATTTTTTTTTTCAGTCATATTTCCAAAAACGTTTAAAGAAAGTAGAGAATATTCTAAAGCATTACTTTATTTTCCCCTATTTTTCATATCCCCCACTCTTTGTATTAAAAAAAATGCAAGTCATCACAGGTTTCTAGTCTTGCAGGAAAATAATTTTTCTACTTGGAAGCAAGTGGACTGAGTGACACTGAGAACCTGGTGGGCTTGGGTCTTATTGAATCTGAGGAGTAATATTTTGTAAGTGGTATAGCCCTGATGTTGTATTATTAAGGCTCATTGTGTGGAAAAGCACCTAAAAGAGGTTGCTCAGCTCCTACATACTGCTAGGGAGAAAAAAGAAAGCCTCTCTAGACAGTGTTTTAAGTTTTAAAATTAAGCCTTTTTTTTGGCAGTATTGTTGAGATCTATCGGAGTGTCTGCTTCTGGATACTGTTGGTGGTTTTAGCAGATGCAGGTGTTTAAGAAGAGTAATACTTTTTCCTTTTTATTGGTAGCCAGAATGTTTTGAGAGAGTAACTAAGCACAGGCCTGGAGATTATGAAATTTGCTTAAGTGTTAATGGGTTGATTGCTGAGTTACAGTCTGCCGTCTTTACTGGAAATTGATTGACTAGTGCTGCAGGTCTTCACACTTGACGCTCGGATTTGACTCGAAAATTCTGCCAAGTCTTTTACTCTGAAATTTATCTTAATTAGATCTGAAAGACCTGCCACAGCAGAATAGTCACACCGATTAAAATGAAAAACAGGAGAAATTACTGATCAAATTAATCATAATGTCGGGTTACAGCTGTAGGTCTGATGTAATTTGCCACTCCAGTGAGTTACATCGGCCCAGGCAGAGGAAAGAGAGCTGGTTTTACGCTGATCCGTAACACCAGGCAGCTTCAGGCAGCCCATCAGGATGCTTGTTCCTTTCATTCTCTTGGCTTATTCTGACCTTAGAGCTGCAACTAGAAACAATTTAGGCAAAAGGAAAAATATCCTTTTATTGAAGGGGTTAGACTGGCAACATGAGCTTTCCAATCCTTCATTTTTTGCCCTTCTCCACCAACCTTCCACTTTTGTTTGAAGTAATTAACAATTATGTGAAAACTGGAAAACTAATAAGTCAGAGGTCACTACCTCAGACACAGTCAGAAAATGTGTCTTTCTAAGAACTCCTTGTGGGTTGGGACATGAGGAAATTAGGATCATTTAAACAAATGGGCATTTCCTTCTGTCCTGGTTCGCTACCGGCCAAACTCCAGACACTCACAAAAGCCACTCACACACCTTCCCTTGCCACAGCTGGACAGAGGAAAGAAAAAAAAGTTCAGCAAAGGGTTCATGAGATAAGGACCGTGAGGAAACACTGCATGGGCAGAGCAGGTTCAACTTAGAAGTACAAAGTGAATTTGTTACTAACAAAGTTAAAGATGGATAATGAGAAGTAAAATAAGCCCTTAAAAACACCTTTTCCCCAGCCCCTCCCTCCTTCCCACTGACGGCAGAGGGAGACATGGGGCTGAGGGTTTTGGTCAGTTTGTCACCTCAAGTTTTGGTCTGCTGCCCAGGGAAAGGAGTCATTCCCCTGCTATGCCATGGGGTCCCTTCCCACAGGAGACAGCTCTCCATTAACTTCTCCAATGTGGTTCCAATCTCATAAGCAGCAGTCCTGCCAAAACTGCTGCAATGTGAGACCCTCCTATAAGCAAACAGTCCTCACAAAACTGCTGTGGTGTAGGCCACTCTTCCACAGAGCGCAGTCCTCCAAGGACAGGCTGCTCCAGCCTGGAAGCAGGGCCCCCCTCTCTCCCCCGTGTCTCCCACTGGATCACAGCCTCCTCCAGGGCATCCACCTGCTCCAGTGTGAGCGCCTCCCCCACGGGCTGTGGGTGGATCTCTGTACCCCCCATGGACCCCCATGGGCTGCAGGGGCATGGCTGCTTCACCATGGTCTTAACCACACAGCCTGTAGAAGAATCTCAGCTCTGGCGCTTGGAGCACCTCCTGCCCCTCCTTCTCCACTGACCTTGGTGTCTCCACGTTGTTTCCCTCACATGTTCTCACCTCCTTCTCTTCTCTGGCTAGAAAAAACTGTGCCCCACTTTTTTGATTTTCTTGTTAAATGTGTCATCACAGAGGCGTTACCATAATCTCTCATTGCCCAGCTTTGGCCAGCAGCATTTCCATCCTCAAAGCCACCAGGGATTGGCTCTGCTGGACATGGTGGAAGCTTCCAGTAGCTTCTCACAGAAGCCACCTCCTTGGCCCCCTCACTACCAAAAACCAGGCCATGCAAAACCAACACATCTTCTTAGCAAGTAGGAAATCAATAATGAGACTTGATAATTTGTAGATACCATGATCCTAAAATTTATTTTTAAATTTTGTATTTATCATATATTCTACTGTGTATTATATTTTTTTTTTTTAGTATGCAAATTACCAATTGAATCCATGTTGATAGGATGGACTGTGGGTCTTGAGGGGCCCCAGCATAACATTTTCATCTGGAAGAGATGCCTTCTACAATTGCAGCATTTGTTCCACCAGCATGGTTTGAAAGATTTTAAGGACAACTTTTATTGTAACACCACTGTATTTTTTGCTGCTGATCTAGGACAAAGTCAAGAAGTAGAGAAGTTTGCCACCAGCTGAGAAAGGAAATTAAGTCAAGGAAAGAGAGCAAGAAAGGATAGATGGGCACTATGAGTCTCAAGAAAAACAAGAAGCCTTACCTCTGAAATACACACCATTTTTGTTATGGTGCTGTAATATCTTAGACTATGCATGAAATTTCTAAGGGTTTTTTTCTTTCCAATAGTGATGCAATTCTATAAAGTTGGTTTCTCCCTTGCCCAAAATTTCCTTTTAATTTTCTATTTTATGCCTGGTAAATTGAAAGAACTAAGTTCAAACCTTCAAAGAACTAGGTTCAAAGAACCTTTTGTTCAAAATCAGTTTAATACATTTGTAAAAAATTATTATGCAGAATAGTCTAAAAAATACAGGCTTAATAAAAAAAGTTGAAAATAATTTAAATTCATAGTGATGATTTGAAATCTGCTAGAATACTTAATCATTTTCAAATGCAAGGTTTTTTTCGTATATTTAATTTTCCCTTTTCATTTGCATCAGAAATATCATAATAAATTAGGGTAATTTCAGATAATTTCCCACAGGACAGAAACTTGACTTATATTGGGTAGCTTAGACATGACCCAATATCCTGTGGGGATTCTAGTTGGAGAACCAAGTTAGGTTATGTTTGGGAAAAAAATGGAAGGCAAAGCTGAACTCAGCTCCAGAAGACAAAAACTGACATATGGAAACAGCACTTCATATATTGCTAGGATTCTCCTTTTACTAAAGAAATCATGATGGTGCATTCTGGTTCTTAAAGGAGATGAGATTTTTTCAAAGCACCAATCACCCTTGCAATATCTCTGTATAACTATTAAGAAATATTTACATGCTTGTAAAAAGCATTGGGGAAGCACTCACATTTGGAAGGATCCTAGCCTTTGAGGAAAAACCCTGATGCTACAAAGAAAACCCTAAAATATAGGCCCAGTCACATAACAGAAGGATGCTCTTTGCTAGAGATGGCCAGTAAATTGGTATCAAAAGATGATGCTGAATTAATGTGATGGTAAGTGATATAAAAATTCTTAGTTTTTAATACAGTCATGATTTTCACCACAGTAACCCTATAATTCTCTTTTCAGCCTTCTAGAGAGACAAATCCAGCTGGAGTGCTGTCTTTGTCTCTTAATGCTCTTGTCCCAGTTTGGGTATCCTTGTGGATTGGCGGCTCGAGCTGGAACAGGACAGAAAATGGTAGAGGGCTGATCTCCTTTTAGCCTTTTCCCAGGAACTTGGGGACACCTCACAGAGTGACAAGTAGAGCTGCCAGTGAGGGTGCTCCATGGGCCATGGGGCAGGTGATGGGGACTAGGGCTGTACTGGGATCAAGATCTAGGAAGGGGCAAGTAAGATGAAGTCAGTCTCATTCCCAGGATTCACCTGAGGGTGCAGTTTCCATCAGTGTAGAATTCCTCAAGGACAGGGCCTGATCTCAGGGAAGAAAAGGAAAATGTGTTGGGAGGAGGAGAAGGGAGAAAAAAAATGTCTTTGTTATTCACAGGTCCTTTATTCCTACTGGCCTGTGATAGTGGGAAAGAGAGGAAAAAAACCAGCATTGGTGTTGTAAAAGACTGAAATTTTATCACTGATCACCATTCTGAAATAAGATGCTGTGTGCATTTCCATCCTATCTCTGTGTCTACAACTTTTTACTTTATAACAAGATGTAACTCTGCTACAAGGGAAGTAGGCAGAAGGTTTCTCACAGCACTCAAATGAGACAGGAGCAAGCTCAGCATGCTGTTATGGAGGTTTCCTGCTCTTCTCCCTCCCCAACTCTATGGAAATGCAGCTGCCTTGTTTGGAAATTTTTAGCTGTCTTCTGACTCTGAAACATGTTCTCCATGCAATCAAAATGTGTCTGACAGAATTTTCAGTTCATGTGAAACAAATATAAAAATAAACAGATCTTGAGAAAACCAAGCCATTCTAAAAATCCTTGATGTTTTCCCCATAGACATTCAAAGACTATGTCTAGGGGGAAATCACTGGCACTTCAAATGTAAAAGCAGGTATAGAGATAACATATGTCAGTCCTGTAGACCCAAACTTGGCATTCCATGCTCTCATGAGTGAAAACTGCAGGAAAAGAAGAGACAATTATTTTACTGCCATATTAAATCTGCATATTTAGCTCTAACCTCATTATCAAATTATGCCTTTGCTTACTGAATTAGTTTTTGAAAAATAATTTGCATCCAGAAGCAAAGTGGTATAGTAAGTATGTTGTTGGAGTCAGGAGCGTTAGACTGCAGTCCCAGGTCTGCCACTGTCTGAGATGTCACTTTGCCTTTCTGTTCCTTTGTTGATTCTCCCACCATTGTTTGATCACCACTTTATACTGGAAACCTTTACAATTTTTGGTATAATGCCATGAGGCCTTGATCTTCCATTGGGCTTCTAAGTACTGCTGGAGCACTGATACTACAAAACCAAGAAATATTCAAGGGGGGAATCGCATAGCCCCCATCACTCTCTTGCTGAGTGGTGAATTCAGAGTAGCATTGCTGTTCACTTCAGAGTACATAGAATTGGTATCCATTTTGTTTTCAAATATATTGAATATTTTGAAGTTTCTGTCAGCTGCTCAGTGTGCTGTTAAATGCACTAATGAAAGGTTTTCCTGAAGTTAATTTTCCTACTAGTAATACGATACCCAAATTTGCTTTAACACTTGAAAAAATCCATCCATACTAAAGAGAATCAGTTTCTTAATCCTAAAATTAAAGGTTATTGCATGCAAGAGAAAATAATTACATGCTCAAAGTATGGAAAAAAGAAAACTTTTTTAATATGTAGGTATTTGTATAATTAAAGACTAATCAAGCATGAAGGCTGCTGACTAAACCAGAAAATGAGATTGTTGGCAAGCAATATTGTAATGTAAATGCCATTTTTGTTTAAGTACTAAGGAGCTGGAGGAATGATATCCTCAACAGATTAAAAGCAAACAGCATTGATAATAAATATTTATCAGATTTCAAATGAAACACACAGAGATTTTTATATTTTACATGCAAAATATATTGGCATTGAAGTATTCAGTCACTTTTCAAAGGTTTGTTCACATCTTCTCTTTAAAATGTTGATAACAAGCACTCAGTAGTGATAGAAACAGCTTTAAAACTCAGTCTTAATCTGTAGCAACATCAGTAATGTGTAGGCAATGGAAAACAGCTAAGAGGTTCTTACATAGTTAACTACAGATTTATAAGAACAACTCCTGGGGCTGGATAGTCAGAATTTGAGTGGTCTAGATGTTCTTTATTTTCTTTTTCTTTTTTCCAAAATGTTCACATTAAGTTTTCAAAAACAGAGGGAAGCTTCTGAAGCTTAAATCCATGTCATGAAACAAATATTTAGTATTTATGGAGGGCTTTTGTATATACAGAAATTACCCCAATATAACCACCATTTTGTTGTAGAGGACTTATTTAGTTAAATGTCTGTATCTTCTTGAGGCAGTGTTTTAAGTTTGTGGTAAACTATTGCACTAGTCAAAAATGCTCATCAAACACCTTTGTGTTATGTTATTGCAGCCTTAATCTTGTTTAGAAGTGGATATAAAGATGTTTGGATACAATAGGGGTTCAGAAGAATGAGGAAATGCTAGGACACCAAAGGTGCTCCTATTCCCATTCATATTCTTTTCATTACACTATTCCCAAAGTTGGCTCTACTCAACATGCTGAGGTCCAACAGAAACCATCTCTTAATAAAGTCTGATCATACAACAATTTAAGCTAATTTTAAAAATCCTTTGAAATCTGTAAAAAGAGGCTAAACCCAGTGGTTATGATAGTGAGCCAATGAATACCTTTGCTTTAGTACATGCGTCGTGGCCCATTGCATCCTTTGTATTCATGTGTACCTCCTGCTGCTTCCTCACAAATTTACTTTTTGGAATAATCTTCATCTCACTTAATTATGACTGAGACATACAATAGTATGTCACTGACAGAGTTATTGAGGGAAAGTGACAAAAGGAATTTTTGAATGTAAGGCTGCCTACAACCTTATCTAATTTTTCCTATTCTGGTGTAATTATATTCTATTTGCCTTTGGACTAAAGGAGTGTAGACAAGTTAAAATTAAATAATGCTGTGAAAAAGTCTAGTGCTAATCTCTTGAATAAGCATTGATCAAATTTTCAGAAGGGCTGTGTCACTCCCACTGAGATGAACTGTAGAAATTATTATTTATCTTTCAAAAGAATAAAGATACAGATTTCAATCTCTGCATTTCTTAGAAAGGCCTTGCTTGTGTCTGTAGGTTTTATCACAGGAAGCTGACAGTTAGCAAATGCCAAAATTAAGACTGAGGTCAGCCCAAGCCAGCCTGCTCATAAAATTTCCTGTGTTTATCTGAATTACTGATCTCTTAAATGTATAACTTCACAGATGGGCATATTAATATATTGACATTAAGGAACTTTATAATAAGTACTTTGTAAGTCCTCTAAGCAATTCATATTTACATTAGTTTAATGATACAAAGGATTTTGTTGGTAAAAACACACTAAGGAAAATAGTAGGAAAAGTACAAAACTTTGTGTGTAGACAGTTGATCAACAGTGGTCCAACAAAAGGAAAGTAGCAGAGACAGTAAAGCACATTTAGATCAAAGCTGTGGAACTGATGGTCTAGCAGCCAGGTCTGACCCATAGGAAGTGTCTGTCAAGATACCAAGTGAGCAACTAAACAAAAAATAAAAGACTTTGAAGGCAATTGCACATTTGCTTTACCCTGGCGTGTGTCATTGTGTCGTGGTTTAAGAGGAAATGAAGTTTTTTGGGATGGTGTGGTCATGCCAATCGGTGTTTAGATTTTAATATTGGCACCTGGTTTGTCCACTGAGGGCATGGATACGCCTCTAAGAACAGAGGGGATTAAAAGCTGTGAACTCCCAGGGGAAACTCTCTTTGGGTTCCGGTCTTGGAAGAGAGCAGACCTTCCCTGCCTGGCTCCAAGATGGGCGGGAGGGGGAGGGGAGCCATGCGGCCGGAGCGAGGTAGGCCAGGCCTGGGCCGAAGGGTGGAGGAGCATTGCACTGCGAGGGCTTCGGGCAGCCATCCCCCATTCCCCCCCCCCCCCCCAGAGGAAGAGAGAGAGAGAGCAGACTGTGCTTGTGATAGCGCGGCTGGCGTGAAGGAGAAGGGGGGGTGCCCAGCAGGGCAGCCAGCCGTGGGAGTTCATGAACCAAACCGGCAGAGCCTGGGACTTTTAACCCTTCTTGGGACGATGGAAACCTTGCAAATGCTGATTACTCCTAGAGTTGGTGAGATTGAGAGAAGTTGAGAAGAATTCTAGGTGGGAGGAGATGATGGAGTGGCCTTTGGCTGGACTTTTTCTTGAATAGCCATGGCAGAACCCTTGAGTTCCTGTGACACAGAGACTGCATTCTAGGGGGAGGCAATGGCACAGAGCCAGGAGAGTGCGGTGATGTGAAAGTGCGTGAACAGAGACGACGGGTGAGGAGGGTGGTGGTGGTGCCCTCCATCTTAGAAGAAGAAGAGGAAGATGATCTCTGTTCAAGAGACCCCTCAGCCCCAGGGGGTGAAATTTGGGGGGGACAGGTGTCCCAAAAGGAGAGGGACTGTGCTCTTTTTTGGAACGGGACAAAGTATCCTTAAAGAGAAAAACCCTAGAAGCAGCTCTGGTCCATGTGCAGTGGTGAGAGCACTGGACATGGAAGGAAGAGGTCACGATGGCAAAATGTTCTCCGGGTGGTGCCACACGTGACACGGAAACACGAGAAGTTTCGACTGTTTCCTGGGTGAAGTCTGTGGTGCAAGAGGGACTCCTCTCTTCCCAAGGAATTGAGAATTGATTATCTAAAGGGTGGTGATGGACTGAGAGCGAGTGATCTAAAGGGTGGTAACGGAATTAGAAATTTGGTGGGGGGAGGAGGAGGAAATTTGGAAGATTTCCATTCTGTGTTCTTTGTGTTTTTCCTTGTAGTTTTAGGTTAATAAAGTTTTTTTTTCTTTCAATCTTAAGTTGGAGCCTGCTCTGCTCTGTCTCTGATCACATCTCACAGTAGATACCAGGAAAAGAGGTATTCTCATGGAAGCACTGGCATTGCGCGAGGCTCAAACCATGACACATTGCTTGTGGGTCATGAGAGCAGTCCAAATACCTAAGAGAGCTGAGCAGGTGAAAAATCTGCCTTTTGATATTTGTTTGTTTGTTTTTCATACATAGATGACTGAACAATAGTAGTAAATTTTAGCTTGCCCATTAGCAAAAGAGGCTGATTCTTTTCTTCTACAGGGGTAACTGTGTCTCCCAAAGATTAGTGATTCTATCAAGCAGGTGGTAATTCCTTTTTTGTTTGTTTATTTTCAAATGTAGTATAGTATAAGGTGTAAGTTACAATAATAGTTTACCTGTTGCTTCTAGAAGGGACATTTACCATAGTTTTCTGATGAAAACACAGAATGGTGTAAATTATTTAAAGTCTGAAACATACACTTTCACAAATAATTAAACTACCTTTTGTCTTGGAACATGGGGAGGATATTCCTTGGATATTTATCTGAGGCCTCTTCAGGTTGAGAGTCAGCAGATAAAAGAACCAGTCCCATACAGAAAGAGCAATAATTCACAAAATAAAACTTAGGATAATGGTTAGAAATGTCAGCATATATATATTTGAAATGCCTTTGGTGTGGCTATTACTTATGAAAAAGTTATTACTGCCATTTTGCACTAAGTAGTTATTCCTACTGCCACTCAATTATTTTGTTGTAACCATGACTCATATAGCATTCATATACATGGAAAACCTACAAAGAAACCTCAAACCACCTAGGGAGATGTAGCATGTCTCCCAGCTCTCTGACTTTATATTGCTTGACAACCATCAACTTAAACAGGGCTTGAAAATGCTCAACACTAGTGTACATCATCTCCCTTTACCTTCTTGAAACAATAAGGACATTCAAGCCTCATCTTCAGTGTGTGGTTTTGAAAGTCTTAATCTGATTCTGTAGACGAACAATATTCTTTACTCCAAGACATAAAATGTAGGATCACAGTCCAGGGTATAGCCATACATGGAAGTCTGAAGGTCAACCAGATGCTGCTCTGCTTTCCTGGGCTGTCCGAAAAAGTTGCCTTCTTTTCAAAGAGAATCTGCCCCTCATCTGAGCAGCAGATACTGACATTTTTGGATGTTTTTCTGGGCATGCTTAATTGGATTTTGTAATTTTGTCACAGGAGAAAGTCTTATTACAAAAATTAGGCAAAAATCAGACCCAAGGATAGGCCATCATCTCTACAAACACTTGACTTCAAACCAGAAAAATAAAACAATAAAAACAAGGCAACTGAGAAAACTACATGGATAAAATAAAACTGTTAAATCTGATTTCTTTAATTTTACTTTATCATATGCACATGAACCCCATGTGATTTGAGAAATTTGACTCAAAATGAAGATCTTAAAACTGGGAAATTTCAGTCCTACCAAAACACTTTCTTCAGGAACTTATGGAAGGAGACACTTATAAACACAATCAAAGTGCCTAAAAAGTTTCAGTTCCAATGGAAAGAATAATAGTGCAATAATTTTTTCCACCACATATTTTAAAGCCTGTTTGAAAAAAAACAATTGCAAGAAAATACTGGAAATTAATCCAAGTATATAATATAAACTTCACATTAGAGTGCTGTTTTTAAATTTCCATGGGGTGCTTCAAGAAATGGCAAAGTGTTCTGAGGAGGAGAAAGAAAAGATCAGAACACTTCCCTCTTCTGACAGATTTGGGTTTTCATACCAGTAAAATGGTCCAGAACTGAGGAAATGTGATTTACCTAAAGAACTGAGGTTTATAATTATCAAGAAAATAACCACTCTCATTTTCCTATAACTTGTTCCTTTGGAAAATTCCTGGCATTCTTTTAGTAGCTGGACAACTCAAGACCTTTTTTCATTATTTTTTGTTCAGAGCTGTAGATTCACTGAAAAGCAAATCTATTAATGGCATCTAGTTAAATCATCTCATAAAATAGTATCTTAGGCTCAGGTTCAAGCTTTCAACCGCACCTGATTCAGATATGAGGCTTCAACCAGGGTCTCCACATGCTTGTGAATGCCCTGATTTGGCAGAATATTACATGCTTGAGGGCTTTTACTTTTCCATCTTGAAATATAAATAGTTCACTGTTCATCAGGCCAGAAAGAGAACTTATCCTCCTATTTGTCCCAGTGTACGTGGTGACTTTTACTAAGGAAACAATTCTAAACAATGGCAGAGAAATGTTACAAGACTGTAACTTACCATGCATAAGTACATATTTTCTGTTTAAGAATAGTCTGCTGCAAATTTTAATGAAAAATTTCTCAAAGTGCTAGGCAAGCCCTAGGAGCTCCGTAAATACTCCAGATGAAAACTAGGACTGGTTTGTTTTTGTACTCTCTTGGGAGAAAAAGGGCTGGATGTATAGGTTGCAGGACATTTCATCAGCTGTTTGGATCCGAGAGTTGCCACTTTAGTATAACATGAGTACTACTTTTCCTGTGATGACTTCCTGGTGTTTGGACTGTATCTGGTTGGTTTTCATTCTATAATCATGAAAACTGAAAAGATATTTCCTAAACTACTTTAAAGGGTAAAGATGATTGATTCAGAAGGATAAGATCCATAGGGAGCATATGTATTATTCAGATTGATCAGATTTTTTTTTAAATAAATGGTATCACCCAAGCAAAAGAAATAATCTTCAGTGTAGGTAATAAGTGACTTTCCATCACTCAGCACTAATTCAAATATAAGGAAATGTTGAAATTCTTCCAGAAAGTGCAGCTAAAATAAATCGCTAAATAACAAAATGTTAGCTCCAGTAGGATTGAAAATTTAGGAGAAAATTTTGACTTTTAATGATATTGGGTCAATACAGACTTTAAAATAAGAGGAATTGCAGGTTCTGAAAATAAAGTTTTAGCCTTATTGTTTTGATAAAGCTCTGTGACCCCTGGCCCTTTAAAAATTGAACTTAGGCTGTAAAAATATCACTCCTTATTGATCACATGGTTATTAAAGTCAGTCAAATGCTCAATTTATATGTCAAACACTTGTCAAATTTCCTGTAAATATTAGAAAAAAAGAAGACCGTGATAATATTTCGTTCAGTTGCATTAGATTTATTCACCTTTTCATCAGTGAGAAATAATAAAAGTGGCACTAAATAATGCATTAAATATGCCAAGCATTTATCAAAGCTAAATTAATTTCCATCTGCATCATGTATGTGGTGTTTGCATGCAATAGTTCATGTATATGAAGGCCAGACATACCCATCCATGTAACTGAGTGTGACTATATAAACAGACCATGGGTTCTCACTCTCTCCTTTCAGTGCACCTTCCTACTCCCTGCCACATCCTTGCAACCTTTGGAAGGTGTGGCTTATTGGTTGAACCTCAAGGAGAATGAGGAAACATGGTAAGTCAACAGATATTAATTAAATGTTAAAGGCAGGTTTTAAAGTACCTTCAATATATGTTGCTTCTAATGACACTCAAGTGCGCTTACAAGGGAGGTCAGGGGGGAGATCTTTAGATCCCTCAGGCTCCCCCAAAATGCCTTTCCATAACCAAATGCTTTCATACGGGTAATCGAAAGAAGCCTTTACTCAGCCACTGGGGAGTCTTTACAGCCTGGCTTCGATTGGAGTCTGAGTAGAGGCCTGTGAGCAGGACATGTTTGTAAGCATTTCTAATGGCATTTTGATGTACAAGTATAAAATTGATGTCGGAAGGATCATTGTAAACTCCCAAACAGTGGAATATTGAGGAAATTTTCAGGTGGCAGTCAGATTCTGGCTGGGTGAACCTAGTATATTTTCTCATGTCACAGTTGATTAGGTTCACAGGGAAGTGGAAAGAGTAAAAAATTCTCTTATTACTGCAGCAATGCCATATCAGCCTCTTTTCCCTTTGAATGCAACATTAGTTTTTGTCCAGAACTCTAACTGCTTTCTACAGTTTGGGGAATTGTAAAGCAGAAACAATTTTCCCAGCTAGGCTGACCTTCACAGTAATGAGAAATGACTGGAATTTCTCTCTATTTCTCTAACATTTGGTATGGGGGGATAGGAGGTATGTGTTTGTTTTACCTGATATTATGTTGTGGGCATCTATTTGGCACTTTGAGCCTAATTTTTTTCCATTCAGGAGATTACATATACTGCTGCACCATCTGACCCAGTAGCCAGCCCTCAAGTGTATAGAGAAGTGACAGTAATGCACTTTAAACCTTCTGTTATCACAGCAGTGATGGCATTTTGTTTCAGACATTAAATGATTTTTTTTCAATGGATAGCTATTTTCATTTACTCTTCAGTACTTGTTCAGGTGATGAGCAATGATCTCAAGAAAATTTAAGATTCACTACCAGCCAGGTAGATAGGGAGTTCTCAAAGTGAACCTACATCTGCAGAGTATTTTCATTGTGAGTCTGGTGCTACAGCACTGCAATGCTGATCATCTCCTGGGTATGGGTTAAGAAAATTCTGCAGTTATGTGCAAAGCGAGTATATCTGAAGAGTTTTTAACAGCAGCACATTTGTCTAGAAATATGAATTGCTTCCTTGTTCTTTCCAGGTGTTTCAGAATAAACCTTTCCCTGTTGAATCTGATACCTCTAGCAATACATGGTGGTCCAGGCTAGGTCTGCCCTGCAGATGCAAAAGTAGAGCTGCGGAGGTGACAGCATAACGAGGCAGGGATTCATGAAGCAAGATTCAGCGCCGGGAAGAGTGAAGGCACTATGACAGGGCATTAAAAGCAATGAGCCCCTCAAGTAAATATGCAGGATCCCAGGCACAGCTTACTGAAGCCCATAATGCTGTATCCTCATGGTGGCATCAGCATGAGCTAGATGGGCTTGGATAGGACTACACCTGCTCCTGATTACAGTGTAGACCTCTCCACCACTGGCATCTGTGCTAGTAAAATATCTAGAATTCCTGGAAATGGGCAGAGTGAAAGCATTTCAAGCAGAAGACAAATTGAATCAAATCTATGGCTTCAAATCATTCACATATGAAAGCTGAGTAGTAGTTTCAGGGAATTCATACGTTTCAAGTGTTTTACCTTAATTCTGGCTTTATTATAGCTAGAACAGGCTATGGAAGTGTCAAAATATCATGGAGGAGGCAGATTTTAACCTCCTTTTATTGTGGAGGAATAAATGGTTTAATGGTATTTCTAGAAGAAGAAGGTTGAATAATACTCTGTAAACTTTCGAGAGTTTGACTGTACTCCTCCACTCTTACTGTATCTGAAAGGCCTGAAATGTTTAACATATTCCATTAGGTTGGAGTGTCATGTTCCTAGGTAGTATTTGTGTGTTATGGCCATGACGTTAGGACATTGCTTTGATTCCCATAATGTGGGGAGCAAAGTCAAGGAATATTAAATTCCATGATCACGCTCTAACACTATCAGTGCAATATCTCATTGATTGCAATTACTGGGGCCACAGAGCCTTCATTTGATTTTTTTAAGCCATCAATGTTAGTGGCATGCTAACAGGAGATTTTTTTCTGTTCTTCTTCGCTCAGAAATACCTGTATATCTGCAACCCATCAATTATGAATGAGGTCAATAGGGGGGGAAATCCTTGAAATTGCAAGGCACATTTCCTTTGTATTGATACAGAGCATTACAATAAGCTGAATTTAGATATTTTTTTTCAAATTTTATATTAAACTATTTGGTACTCATGCTTGCATTTCTCTTCTGATCTTTTAAAGCAGATATTTCTTTAAGCTCTCGACAGACTATTTCTTAGCCAGTGGTGCTTTCTCTGTGTATCCCCTTGGCTGTGTACATGATTATCATGAGTAAGAAAGATTGGACTCATGTGGCCCCCAAAATGAACAGAAATAAACTGAAAAAAAATCTGAGAGGATCAAGCCAGATCTGCTGTCTCTTACTTTCTAGGAAAGATGAACACAGAGGAGGAAGTACCAAAGCGTCAAGACTGTCTGCACACTTGGATTTAAGTTTTTTACAGGAAACCCTCTTTCTTAGTCTTCATATAAGAATGGACAAATATTTTATATCCTAGGAACACTATAAGATCAACAATGAGGTTATAGAGTATTATGACAGAGAAAACCAGGGGTGTCTGACAATGCTTGATAAAACAGAGCTCAGATAATGTCTTTGCTTAAATTAGTTGCTGGAAATAGATTGATAGTCTGAAACACTCCTTTCCTTTTGTGATAATTAGCAATGCCCTGCTTTATTCAAATAGATTTATAGTGTGAAGTACTTATTTCTTTTCATAATAATTAGCAGTGCCCTGCTTTGTTCACTATTGGCAGTGTCCCGATGTTTGATTCATACTTCCATTTATACCTAACTTTCATAAAGGCCTCATAAAAGGACAGCACATTAATTAATTATGTTCAATATTCATAAGTATTTATTGCAAAGTGATTGCAAACATTCCATTTTCTACTGGTAACATTAGACATTTTTGTCTAGTCCAGAATCAAACACCAAGTCTAAAACATTGTGCTAGGGTAAATCAGATCCTACTCTGTAGAATGTCAAGTGCAATGCATAGTATGAAAGTGGTATAAATGAGATTGATCTTAGTGACTGGGAAGTTTGGTAAGTTTGTCTTCATAGCACAACTAGAACTTCATGACTGTGACTTGTTTTCATCCTTGAGTTTCCCTTAAACAATCTGCACAGGAGAAACATCAGTGGAGCTCTTGGCACAGCATCATTTTCAGAGCCTTCCCTGCCAGGTGACATTGAGAAGATTTTCACAGATTAAGGCAAGATTTGACCCTCGAAACACAGAAGAATTAGTCTGTTTCCATGACTGGTAAATCAATGTCTGGCACTGGCAGGCTTACTGAAAGAGGCACTCCCTCAAGCAATTCTTATTTGACCAGAGAAGAAAAATCTAGATTTGTGTTAAATTGGGCATGCAAGACGAGATACACTCCAACTCTAAAAATAGCACTAGTGTCTCCACATCAAGTGCTTTGGGACTTGGATTATACACTTGGCAGTTTCGTGTTTGTTTTTCTCTCCTAGGTAGCAGTGACAAATCATTGGGTGAACACACCCAAGTAAAACTGAAAGTTGTTCACCTCCTGATGTCTCTCCTGTGTATTATGAAGGAGCATTGGTACTCTGTATGTAACAGTCTAAATGTGTGAAAACTGATCAGCCAGCCTCAAAGCAGTGGGCTTACTAAGAAAGGGACAAAAGCATCTAAGATGTGTGGAGAAGTTGCCTGCAAGTACTAGGATACATTAATTATCAGTGTCATGGTTGACTTGAGGCCGTCTTCTTCCAAATGGAAAAGCCTATGGATGGGATGCTGTAATGAGAAGTGTGTATGTGGGGTCCCAAATACATTAATGGCACAAAAGTGCCGTGATTGTCCTGTCTACCACTGGCAAGTGGTGGAAGCTGAATCTCACCAGGCTGCCAAACTGAGGAGGAGTATTGTCTCCTGCATCCCACTGGGCCCCGCAGACTGAGTCCACATGCTCCCTGTAGCTGTTAGGAGTTAATTCAGATTCTAGAAATTGGCTGCAGATGCAGTTAGTGACCAGTATCGAAATATAGGTGAGATAAAATAATTATATAAATATTGAACACAGTGCTCATTCCTAGTTCTAGCCTGAAGGAAGCAGTTGAGTGCTGCTACTAACTGTGGAGAGCCAGGACTTTACTGCTTTTGCTCTACTTGTCTAGAGGAAACCTCAGCATAACCTTTATCATGTGATCTTATAAATGCAAATGATGTTCATAACAATTTTTAAGGTTTTTTTTCTCCTTCCTACTGCTGGCCAGAATTAATGACACAGCAGCAGAACAAGCAAGTACTACAGAGAAGTGCCCAGGCGTGTGTGTGATAGATGTAAGCACCAGCTTGCACCTCCCCCTGCCATAATTTTGCAAACAGAATGCCCTTGTAGAGCTAAACCCAACCCCTCACCTTTTTGTTATGGGTGTCCCATTCTCAGTACATTTCCTCCACCTCAATTTCCTTTACATCCACCCAAGCTGGATGGAGGTCCAGTCTTCCAGCCTCTGGACTCTCGTACTGGGCCCAGCTGCTATACCAGTAATTCTCCCTGCTTTTTCTTCGTGAATTCCTTGCAGAGAGCCCAGGACCACGAAGCCACTGGGCCTAAGCAGCAAGAGGAGAGAAAGTCTTTCCAGAAAACAGCAGGATATCAGTCTGCTGAAATGGGGATTTATAGGGTCCTTAGCTTTGGTGAAAAGGAGTAAAGTATAAAGCATGGGGTAGTATTACTTGCCACTGTTCATCAACAGCCAGACTTACTGTCAGTCCCCCACTCTACTTGTTGTGGCATTTGGAGATTTCTGAATCTGTAATGAAACCGCAGCCCTTATTCCTCTTCCAGCTGTCAAGGAAGCTTTATTGTTTGCTGCCTTTTCCATTCTGCTGTTAATTTAAGCTTTTTGAAATATGCATAGTTCCTTTTTACCAATATAGACAACACTGAAAATAAAAATATACTAAATTAATATTAAGCATGAATTATTGTCCCAACTTGGCTGGCTATGCTTTCAAGTAATACTGACTAAAAAATCTAAGAAAGGCACAGCTTTGAAAACTTTCTTTGCCACGGATGTTTCCTTGTCCAGGCTTCTCTTACACCTTAGCAGTCTGTATTTTAGCACAGTAATTTTGCCTACCCTCCATGACACTGCCTTACTGGAGTGTCAGAATCAAATCACAGTGATCAGCAGTCAGACTGGATTTTACTTTGACCATCCTAGAGCAGTTCAGAGCTCCCTCTGCTCCTGCAAAACAAAAATGAAATTGATAAAGAGATGCAGAGTAAGAGTGGGTCTTAGGAAAGGATCTAGAAGGACAGGCCACTGAGCTGCATGAAGTATGAGCACAGTCTGTAATATTTCCTCTTCCCAAACACATTGTCTTAGCAGACAAGCAAGACAAAAGAATTATGATTATCTCCCCTTTACAGATGGAGAAATGAGTTAGTAAGAGATTGACTAGCTTGTCCAGGGTCACTTAGAGAGCCTGACAGGCACAGAACTAGGAACAAGATTTTCTGAGTTCCTAAGGAAGGATTTCTCTCTGAGAAATAGTGTCCTAATCTATGTTTCTTAATAGAAGAATCTGGTATTAAAACATTAAAAAAGTAAAAAATGCAATTTCTTTACCTTCCAGTTTGATTAATGGATTTTTCACAACACCAAAAAAAAGTAAATTCCTTTTCTTATATAGAGTATTTTAATTTTTTTTTTTTTTTGTAAGAAAGTAATAATGGGGGGAAAAAAATCCCCTTTTTTGATTAATTGCAGGTGGATGTTCTTTTCTGGCCAATAATTTCTAGCTATCTAATAGATATACTCTGAAGTGCTAGGATTTGGCACAATGATGAGCCAACTAGCAAGAGACCACCTTTTATAGGTAATGTATTAGTTGAAAAAATTGAGTTTCTGGACCTTAATCGTCTAAGAAATCTGAAACCTTAGGGAAAAACTTCGACTGTGTTACTCAGTTGGTTCATCCTATTTGATTGCTGGTTAGTACATGAACCCTGTTTTAGAAGTGATGTGATTTCTGTCTAAAATAAGCTGTTTACAGTGTTCTGCAGGCTATTATGGTTCAAATGTTAGTTTCTAAAGTTCTTGAAAGGAGTCTACATTAAAGCAGCATTCAAAAGATTCTAGGATTATTTTGTATTCTCTCTGAAGTGGAATGTGATTTGATCTTCATCAGCTGATTTATGTGAATTAATTTTTGTTTGTTTTTGAGAATTTAATGAACTCACAGAGAGATTATTGACCTTTCTTTAAAATTTTATATATGTTTTTTTTCATAAGTAAAACTTAAACGCAAAAGCAAATGAGGTGGTGTGCACATCAAGACTTTGCAGTGTAGTATCGCAAAGTACAAAAGTTGCAGAAAACAGGATTTGGTGATTTAACCCCAGCCCCACACAGCCCCTCACTCAAACCCAGCAGTGGAATGGGGGAAATGAATGAAGAGTAAAGGTGAAAAAGCTTGTGGGTTGAAATAAAGATTTTAATAGGTAAAGCTGTGAGCACAAGCAAAGGAAAAAACAATTATTTCACACCTTTCCATGGACAGGGAGATGCTCAGCCATCCCCAGGAAAGCAGGGCTCCGTCACATGTAACAGTTACTTGGGAAGACAAACATCATCACTCTGAATATCCCCTCTTCCTCCTTCTTCCCACAACTTTTATTGCTGAGCATGATGCCATAGGGCACTGGGATATCCCTTTGGTCAATTGCAGTCCCAGCTGCCCCCCCAACTTAACTGGGGGTTATGCACCCCCAGTCTCCTCCCTGGTGAGACAGTGGGAGACACAAAAAAAGCCTTGGCTCTGTGAAAACACTGCTCAGCAAAAACTAAAACATCCCTGTGTTATCAACACTGTTTTCATCACAAATCCAAAACACAATCCCACGCTATCTAGTGTGAAGAAAATTAACTTCACCCCAGACAAAACTTGCAGAAAGGATCCCAACCAACTGGGGATGCTCAGTGAAGAATAATGACTAAGGAATAACCTAAGGGTCAATTTTTAATTATTTTGTTAGAAGTTGGTGTATTCTTTTGTTAAAATTACTAACACTTTCCTTATAAATTGTATTACTTTTGGGACAGCATCTTTATTGTTCATGAGGAGTGAGCATGTGGTTAAAGGGAAGCATAATTTAAGCAGAACAGCACATTTTCTGTACCTTGGCTCTTGGGCTTTCCCTGTGTTATACAGAATTGTGTGGCAGTACTGAAGATGGGGCAGGAGTCTGTGTTCCTTTTTGCTGTACTCAGGATAATTAGAGTGAATTAAAACTAGGGAGAAGGGGAATACCATGTTAGCACAGGCAATCGTTTTTGTAGCTGGGCAAGCATTTCTACATTGCTGCTCTTTACAGTTTGCTTTCATTACAAGAAGTCAGTGTACATGCTCAGAGACTTCTCACAGGTTCCCAAAGATAAGAGCTGCAAGGTCCTGAATCTGTCATTTTGCTTTAGATGCAGAGATAGTTATGCTGTCATTTAACTTAATGATCACTTCACTTAAAAGTGTCATTTGGGACTTAGACTGTACAGTCCCATATAGTTAGCATTCAGAGGAAGGCCCTTAATGCAGGTTTCTTACCTCTCTATTCAAATCTAAATTCCTAAGTAATGCATGCTCATACCCAAAGACAGGTGTCGGAACTCAGGACATTCCTTTGGGAGTCCGGAGTTTCCTGGGACCCTTGCCAGGGGGCTCGGAGACCCTGGCACACAGCCCAGAACACCAGCGTGTTCGATTACGAACCACAGAACAACTTGTCACCTTTATAGAAAGAGATAAAAGCCACAATAGTGTAAATAGTGTAAGAATAAAATAATTACAGAGTCTAAATGTAGGTTTTAGGATTTTTGGTATAGGGGTTTCTGGTGACAAGATGGAGGGATTTGGGCATGTCTAGCCTTTCTTCTTCTTTACCTCCATCTTGTCTGGTGATGTCAGCACTTTTAGATTGGTCTAAAGTAGAAACTCACTGTCTAATATAGATGATAGGTATTGGAAAATAACTGTAAATATTGTACACGTAGTTTGTAGTATATAAAGATAACACCGCCCTGGGGGTGGGCAGAATGCCTCTGGCTGTCCTGCCAAACGGATCTCGGCTGGACAGGGAGAAAGAACTTTATAGATAAGATGCAATAAACAATCTTGAGACCGAAAAAATGAAGAGCCCTGACTTCTTCTTCAAGCACCGGGCTGGGAAAAGAAACTTTCGAACTTTTCTCGGGGTCACTCTGACCAGCTAGAAAGAGAGACCCTGGCAGACAGGCAGTGGGATTTGGTGTGCAGTGTGTCCAAAAACTATCAAAGCTGCAAAACTCCTTTGGCAGTATGTCCTCATACAAGATGCACGCCCTTGTTACCTTCCTTTGGTACATGCCGCCCAACCAAGCCACTTAGACATAGGTTTAGATGCCTCCCATGGTCAGTGAAAAAAGAGTCTTCACTGGAAGACAGCTCAGGAAAGGGTCTTCTCTTGTGAGATCTGGATTACCCCCAAGACCATCTGTTTCCTGTACAAAGGAGAAGCCTTTGTAACTTCAGTGTCAGATTGTAGGTATTTGCATATTTCCCAAACAGACAGAAAGACAAAAGTGTGGCTGCAGCATGGGCTAACTGTATTATGGCACAGGTTATTTTTACAGCTTTGTGTCAGAATGTGGACTTGAGAGGAGCATTACTGCAAGTCTTATTCTCCTAAACTAAGTTATATCAGAATAGTTGTGACACTATTTTGTAAACTAAGAAGAACACTAGTCAAAAAAACTGCGTGTTTTGAAGATCGTCACAAGCAGATTAAAGTCTCATCTCTCATGCAGTGACTTAAATATGTCTATCATCTCTTCTCCTAGATCTTCTGGTACAGCGGGACTGCTGTATAGGCTTCATGAGACGCAGAAAAGATGACAGAAATACATAAGTGTTTTGATTTACCTATAGCCTTCTCTCTTCTATTCCTAATCTAGAATTTAGTGAATTTATGATGTGTTATATGTCTTGTGTCTGATTTAATATAATTATTTCAATAGTCATTCTCATGATTCCAATTTTTATGTTTCAGAAGTTTTGTGTTGATATGTTAGAGTTAGGTTTTTCTTTGATTACCGCAACAGTGCTTTGCTTCCATAAATAAAATTAAAGACCTTTAATTTTATTTATCTTTGATGAGATTAACCTCTAGACACATTTTTTAATAGTGTTCTGCTTGGGGAATGAGAACATTCCAAAATATATACATGGCATATTTCTTGTTTTTGTTTTGATATAGCCTATCGCCTTAATTAGTGAGTAGTCGATAGTAGGATGCTATTTGTTCATTGAAATTCATGAAGCAATCTTGTGTTTCATGCATTTTCTCTTGCATAATTGTCATATACAGCATATATTTCTATATATACAGCATACACACACACTCAGAGTCACAGACTTCCAGGTCTCTGAAAAACACAGAAAAGGCAACCAACTCACCAGTGGTTGCTTTTCAGTTTCTTTTTTGTATTCTTTTTTTTGCTTTTATGCCTGTTTTCTTTCATAATTTGGCTTCAGGGAGGTTTTTCATACAGATTTGGCAAGTGCAGGTGTTCAATGTATTATATTGCTGTGGCATTCCTTTCTTTTTATTACTGCATTTTTGTTCTGCAATACCGTAATTTGATTATTTGTCCATCTATTTTTACTTTAAGAGTCCGAACTTATAGTATTAGTGTTTGACTTTTGTGTTTCTTACATTGATGTAAGCAAAGACCAGGCCTCCAGCTCTGCCAGGTTTTTCCAAAATTTTACCTCCTTTTTGAGGTGAAGGGTAACCCAAGAATAATGTGATTATGCACATTTTTCCCACCACCTTTATTTTTACACATTCAGTGCAGGACATTTTTAAAGAATAGATAGTAAGCAGTAGTCATTAAGCTCAGCTGTGAGCGAGGATTCTTAACTTGAGTTGCCCTTGTATCATCTGTCGAGTTCCCCTGAATAAGGCACCACCTGCGGTTTTGGTCCTGACTAAGCAGCATATTTTCAAGATTGAAAAGCATTCTGCAATG
This sequence comes from Haemorhous mexicanus, assembly GCF_027477595.1. Lineage (NCBI taxonomy): Eukaryota > Metazoa > Chordata > Aves > Passeriformes > Fringillidae > Haemorhous > Haemorhous mexicanus. The sequence continues at coordinate 54,198,833 of NC_082341.1, forward strand.
CTCAGACTATGGGATAGCATGCAATTGTATGTCATTTCTATTGACTCCCCAGCTTCTTTCCCTGAGCAAAGAACAAGTTGTGGCAAGGAAGCAAAACTAGATCTTGGGTAAGGAGAGTACCCTGAAGGGGTGTAGGATTGCAGATTGTAGTGTCTGCTCTGAAGACGCACAAAAAAACCCTGCCAAAACCAAACCTCAAACAAGAAACAAATTAGGCCAGTTAGGGCCATCCCTCCTGGGACAAGAACCATCCCTACAACACTGCCAGTGATTTAGGGAGCTGGCTGCTGTGGAGGCAGCTCCAACTGAAGGCAAAACCACCTGGGTCCCAAGTGAGATGCCGGACAAGAGCTCCATGGTGCTGCCCACTGTATCATCACCCCTTCTTGGCCACAACAGCGACAGATGAGTCGATGAGGCCTTGCATCCATGGCCACTCATCTCCAACCACCAACTGGGGCCAGTTAGTGCTAAGCATAACCAAGGGGCCTGTAGTACTCCATAGTACAGCTCTCGTAGCTCGACATATGGCTTTCTTCCCTGATTTTGTTATGTTTAACAGCTACAGATGAAGGTAATTTATACAATTGAGTCATCTTTTCTGCTTAATGAGGTAGACTGTTAGGTCTAGAGCTCTGGTCAGCATTATTTAGTTATTGCCATTAGTTTTAAAATAGGACTTGATAAAAAAAAAGTTTCATGTGTGAAATTTATTACAAGAGTGTGAATGAATAGAAAACCAGAAGGAATGCTAGGATGCATGGGGATTTCCCCACTACTGCAGTGTTAAACTGTGTAATTGGTTTATCTTACAAAAAGTGTCCAGAACATTAATGATTAAATTAGTGTTTTCTAAATAATACATGTTATCAGATCACAACTTCAGAGTTAAGCCAAGGCTTTCTTTTATGCAGGCCGCTCTGATAATGTAAAATAATAAACTTTAACCAGTTAACTTATAGAGAGCAGCAAATCCAGACTTACATAGAATGCTCTCCTGGATTTACCATTCCCCCCCTATGTAAACTCTGTCTTCACTTTGAAATAGCCTCTTGTAGTTATTTGTACCATTTGCTTGATTCTTAGCCAAAACCCTACATTTTTTCAACAGCTTTGCTAGTATGTTAGATGTTCGTTCATTTCTGTACCTCAGAGGAATTTTTTTTGGCCTCCATCAATATTACCTGGATATATATTATGGCAGTGGCTAAAAATACCAGGTAAATACATAAATCAATGCATACTGTGTAGTAAACAGAGAAATGTATTCCATATGCAGATTTAACCTGAAATAAGAAAATCTGTTTTATCTTTGATCTTGCTGTTGTTTGGTGTGTGTGCATACGTAATCCAGTCTTGATGGGCTTGCAGATGTATTATCTAATGAGAAAACAAGCAAACAATGGAAAAGAAAGAGAATTTATTTTATTTATTTTATTTTTCAGACAGGAAATTAAAGAAATGGAAATGTATGGAAGAATTGGACCCCTGGTGAGGTTTTTAGATCTCTACCTAGTGACCCTAATCACAAGACTTCCTTCCTTCTCAGATATAATTATTACTATTTCCATCACGTATACTTTGGAAAGTTTTTCTTGTTTCCACATGAAATACTTATTTTCTAACCCTGAACTTTCCTTTTAAGTAAAATCAATGTAAAGCTATTGTTGGTTTTACAAATGCCAGGGAGAATTATTACCATCATAGACAGCAATAAAAGATATACCTTTGCCCTTGGTGGATTGTATTACTGAGAAATAACCGTATAATTACTGTATAAAACACCCTGGTTTAACACTGTTTTTAATATCCATAAAGTTTCTGATTTATTTTTCACATGCCAGCATCAATGCACTAATTTTTTCATTGGTCTAAACTGGTGCAATTACACTGACTGCTGTGGGACTGTTGCATTGATGGCTCTTAAGAGCAACGTTATTTTTGGGTGAATATTAGGAACAAAAAGAGAGAGAGAGGTCTGATTTCATGGGCATTCATTTAAATAAGGAATGTAATTTACTTGAAATCAAAGGAAATATTTTTGCTAGCTGTACATCACTTAAATCTGCTTTACATTAGGTCTTTGTTAGACCAGTGGGGAAAATAAGCCTTCTGATATTCCCTAGTATGGGATTCACAACTGGAAATGCCAGGGAAACCTTGAGTGTAGATGAACATGGCAAATGGACCTTTGTCCCTCTCTCCGTGAAGATCTTAATTCAAATGTCTTAGCAACCTGCAATGCTCAGCAGTCTCATAGTCTTCAGGAAAAAGAAAGGAAACGCCCTTTTAGCACACTCAGGTTGCTCTCTTGCTGCTACAACTGAAAAACTGGTTCCATGACCCATGCAAAAGTAGCAATTTCTGGTTTAGTTTAGACTATTGAGCTTGTTTGCCTCTTCTAGCTGGCTGGTGATCACCAGGTCTTCTTCAGGTCATAGTCCTTGTCTGTTCACTCTGAGGTGAAACTGGGATTGTTACCTGCCTCCTAATTCCCATTGTTGAAAGAAGACACAATTCAACACAGAATAACTGCGCCCTTGTTTTGTGTTCTGTTAATACGTACTTAAAACTAGGCCAAACCTTTTCTGCTCATCTTACTTCTCCTGACATGGATTCTAATATGAGTGCCTTCTCTGAAATTTCTTTTTCAAGGGAATGTATTCAGCTTTAAGTTTGGAAAGCAAACAACACATACCTCATATCTTAGAGGTAGAATTTGCTTTATTGTCTGTACAAGTATCATGAATGTGATAGGCATAGTGAAAGAGTTCTGCCTCAATTGCACTCAGGCTGAGTTCATCACAGTTTCTGACATGTTGGAGGTACATTAGAGCAGCAGCACTGTCTGACTAGGTTTTCTGCAAAAACATTTCTGACCCTCGACTTACCCCTTTTACTGACACTATTGCCGATAGCACCTTCCACTGCCAGTGACCGCAAAGAGGTCCGCATACTTCCCCATTTCCAAAGGTATATTTTGGCAAATAGTTAGGTAGATGTATATGTTCCTCCCAACCCAAAATGAATGAGATTAAGAAAAGACATATAAGAATGATTTTTTGAAGTCAAGTATTTCCACTCAATATATATAACACCCATCTGTGAGGGTGATCCATTTTACATTTCCTTTCAAGAAACCATTTTGGTCTGAACTGAATGTTTCAAGTGACCTGAAATGTATTTATTTTTAAATTTTTCCCACTCCAGGTCTGCCCGGACTGTGTTTGGTTACTGGGGCTTTTTGTTTGTTTTTAAGGGAGTAAATAGGATGTTTCAGGGAAATTTTCAGTCCACAAACAGAAAAATCCATTAGTTTCACAGCTGTAGGTGTAAATGTTTTGACTTCTGACTTCAATGCTTCTCTAGTTTATAGAGGCATAAATCCAAAAAACCAAAAAAACCAAAACAAAATAAAAACAACCCCCCAAAAAACAACAAAAAAAAAACCCCAAACAAACAAACAAAAAAAAAACCACAAAAAAACCAAAACCAAACAAAAAACCTCCACCCAGACCATTGGTGAGACTATTTGATTTAAATAAAGTATCAGTGTAATTAGCTAACTCCAGTATTTCAAGTGAGAGAATAATTTCCCCTCCCGCTTACTGCAGATTTGAATCCCATAAGAAATTGAAGGGACTGATTCTAACAATAGTTTCTCTGTTTTAACTAATTCCAACTCTGCTGACCTCATTAAAATTAGATCAGATTTATATTCAGGCAGAGATAAATCAGAATCAGACCAAAAACTCGGAACTTATGTTATTTTTAGCAGCAGAATAATCCCTTGTTTTGTAAAGCACAAGAATTGCTACAGGGCCCATAAATATTTTGTGAATCTGGTCAACAGATAAAAGTAGAAAATACTTAGAACATGAAGAAATTCATCTGTCTGTCTATTGACAGTGCCTTATGGAAGAACAAGAGTCTAGGTACAATAAGGCAATAATGAATTTAATGAAAAAGCTACAGACATTCAGGTTGTAAGCTGAGCCGCTGTTGAAAGAAAGTACATATTTTTGCCTGTATAGCAGAATTCTTTGGCTGAATGTCTATGAGTAGATTTCCATTGATAATAAATATGGAGGAAATTATTTATTGTAAATGGTAATTAGACTTTCCCCAGGCTATGAATTCAGCCAGTAGCAGATATTGAGTAATAATGTAGGCATTATTTTTGACATTCTGTCTCCATGCAAAAAAAAAAAAAAAGAGAGGATGATAGGAGCTAAACTTTTTTATGTCTTTTTTTTAAAGTACAGCAATATCACCATAGGCATAAATTAATATTGATGTGTGATTTTATGTAATAACATGTATAAGATGAAGTAGAAGGTCACACCTGAACTTTATCTATGAAATAGAAAAATGAGTCACAAAAACACACAAGCACAAATTCTCTCAAATTTACCCAGGACTGCATTAGGATTACATGCAGGCTAACTAAGCAGTTTTTGTAGGATTTCAGCATCAGTTTTTAACAAATTTGGAACTGATCCTTGCTAGAAAAAAAAAATACAGTTTATACTTGCAGTCATCACTCACATTCATCTGAGAGTTCTTCTGTTACCTCCAGCAATATGGAGCTGTGCTTTTGTTATAAGAGGATCTCAGTTTCATATACCCTCATGCCATGAAATTATAGTGCCTAGCACAGTGACAATTGCAAAGACCTCAGAAAAAATGCATTTCTAGCCCACATGTTTTTAATTATTTTCAAGTTTCATTTGTTGTTGGCAACTTGAAGTTATTCTGATTTTGCTGAGGTGAAATAGATGAGTTTCAAATATGGCTTTGAAATTGATTAGGAGTTAATATGACAGCATTACAGATACAGTAGATTTACTGCTTCTTTTGTGGTTCAGTGTGAACTCCCATGCAGAAAACCTACTGTGACCAGACTCAGCGTGACATGAGCAAAGCAGCTGATACTGGAGATAAGAGATCAGAGAAAAGGAGTCAAATAGGTGAAAGCAGAAATGGGTTCTATCACAGCAAAAAAAATTTATACCCACTCCAGAAAGGAAAAATCCCAGGAGTCACACAGAAGGTAAGATGTGGATGGATTATGAAAATAACAAAAAAAAAAAAAAAAACAAAACAAAAGCAACCAAACAAATTAAAAAAGCTTTAAAGGCAGTTGGTACATTTAAAGTATTCTCTATATCTCTTACAAGAACATTAACAAAATTAAATTTCGAATTGCCCAGCTGATGTCGAGCACAACTGAGCCCACATTGCAGGCATGTGCAGCTTCTGGGGCAGGACTTACACTTGGGAGCAGGTTTCCTGATGACAGCAAATGGGACAGAAGGGCCTGGGAGGAGAGGATGCTCTCTGCGGAAAAGTTACACACGTGGCTGCAAATGTAACATATGTTAGATATGTGGCTGCATATTAACCCTTCCTGCCTTTCTCCTTCTATAGGAGCTGCATTGAGGACACAATTTTTGGCACGTTAAATACACAGCTATTACCAATTTACATGTAACTTTATCTACAGAGTGGGACTGCTGGTGAAAAAGAAAATACTGGGTATATGTATTATGAACAGGGGCTTTCAATTGCAGCAGTCAGTCTTGTGCCTGACTAGTGTCTTCCACTATGTTTATCCTCAAAGTAAGCTATCTAAATATGAATGTGGCACAGGGTTGCTACCATCTGAGATGCAATATGCTCACATAGTGGTCATGCAAGGAGGTTCAGAGGTGTTTATTGCTCTATGTTTAGAAAAGGAGTAGCAGCAGTAACCTTCCCATTGACAGACAGAAAAGAGTCAAGCAAAATCACACTTCCAGTCCACCACTGGGCCTTCAGAACTGTACTAAAGTAAAAAAAGAGTGCCCAGGGAAAATATTAACAGTATTCTGCTGAGGGATCCTCAACATCCTTTTTTGCATGCTTACTTCTATTTTGTAGATTTTGACTCAGCTTACTTGTTTCAGTGGCTATCATTCACATCTCATGTTTATTTAATTGGAAATGTTGTTTGACATCAAGGTTTTCAAACTGAATATTCAACTTTATCCATACTTCCGAATCTCCTTTTATATACTGAGATTTCAGCAAAACTCAAATGCCTAATTAAAAATCAGTGTCACAACAGATTTTGTATCTCATATATTCTCCACAAAACCTGGAAAACAGAGAGAGCACTTCTCAAACACATCGTATCAATTACAGTGTTTGTGTCATTTTGACTTTGGGGTGAACTAATGTAAACACAGAGAATTAAATCCTTCCAGCTTTCTAGATACCTGTCTTAAGAACCAGATTCATATTTTGGACTGACTTGTATCTTTGACAGCAATCTTCCCACTGCACTCAGGAGCCATTTGAATTGTCCTGCAACTTTGTATCATATATCAGTGCATCGAGTAAAGTCCAGTTTGGACCTGAAGGTAGTGAAAGGAAAAGTATTCCACATAGTTATAGTTTTAGATCTGAACTTGTTCACATTCAAGTCAACAAAAATTCAAGGTAAGCACTTAGTTTTCATGAAAGCAAAATTATTTGGTGATGCTATTACATTACAAATAAACCAAAGTATCCAGATGTATTTCCAGCTTCAAAAATTAGGATCTTTGCAGAGCAGCTGACACAGAATTTTAGAAGAAGCTTTATATATATTCTCAGTTAATGATATGTCCCCAAGTATATTAAGTAGGATTTATTCTTCAAAGGGCAAAAGACAAGGTCTGTACCTCGAAGTTTGTTTTTTAATATGACTATTTAAATAAACAGTTCCAGGCCTACATATGAAGACTGCATATTATATTGTAGAACTAGACTTTCAGAAATATTTTCTCAAATACTTAACATGGTGTGTTAAGTATTGTCATATTAACATGGTGTGACCTCACATTACATTTTTAACATTTATATATGCAAATGGTCATATTTACATGTGCACATGCCATTCATAAATTCAAATTAAAGGCAAATAAATGCTTTAGATTAAGGAGATTAATTTGGTGTGTCTCACGGTTGACACACTTTCTACAGAGATCACTGAGACCCAAGTGCTTGGCTGTTATCCGAAAAGACAGATGGCAATTTCATTTTGATAAGAGTCCAGGTTTTCAGCAGTGAGAGAACCCTGAAGTAACCATTTTTCTTGTAGGGAAGGCATCTTTCAGAAGCCGGATAAATCATTCTAAAATAGACAAACACAGGAACCAAGAAACTAATCAATGTGAAATAAACTGTGTTGCAGCCCCTTTCAAAAAGTTTAGAAGGTGCTTTTTTGCTTTATTCTTGCAACGGGAACTATTTCAGAAAACTAGAGAATACAGAAAACTTTTTCAGTACTCGTTCCTCTTTTATAAGTACTGATACAATTTATGATTATTAGAGATGCCAAATTTAATTTAGATGTCGTTTGTTGAGACTACATATGCATCATGCATGAAAGGAACTGTTTCAGATATTTTAAAAACTATGTAAACACAAAAGTAACTCAGAAAAAATCAGATAAAACCAAGTAAATCAGACAAAAGCAAGATGCCTCTGTTTAACTGACGTCTTGTTCAATGGGTGCCATCTTAAATAGATCTGGAACATTTCAAATTTGTAAGTTATAAATGTGGACAGTCAGGAACCTACAAGACAGGAGTCTAGGGTCAGTCTGTAAGTACTAGCCTGCTGCTAAAGCGGCCAGTCATCTGCATTTTGTAGTTATTTGCATTTAAAGACATTAAATATATTTCAATATATTCACTCTTCCTTTATGTAAACATATAAGACACAGCCTCAGACATGTTGACACCTTCAATTTAGTATATCTTGTAGGATTAGACCCAATGAGGATCAATTTCTTCTAGTTTCCTCTCCTCTCTTTTCTATCTGTAACTAATAGAGAAGAAACTGAAATGGCTAGGGTGGTGTCTGCTCACTCTTAGCCTCATGTGTTCTTCATTATTCATGTCTCCATTAGTTTGGTGTGAGAGACCTGGGAATGGTGTCCGCTCGTTATTTGCTTTGCTACGGCTCTATAAGGAATATACACTTTTAATTTTGAAAATTGTTGTTGCAGTTTTCAGACTGGTTCAAATTTGACCAGCAGCACCTTGTTTACAAAGATATTTCAAGAAATTTTATTCATCCTCTTCTATCTGTGTCATATGAAGGCTCACATGAGCACTGCATACTTCCAATCACCTCAGGTCGCGTCGCTTTGCATTGAATCAAGTCATGTCGCATCAGCAATACCACTATCAGTCCTTATTTCTGATAGAAAATTCAGCATAGATTTAGACAGCAAATAGCTCAACCACAGTAAATGCATATAATGAGCAGACTAAGTATCTGTGAGAACCAGATATTTTAAGTGTCTCTGTCAAGTCGGTGCTTTCAGATACTTCAATATCCTGTCTCTACACTGTATGCTGTACATAAATTTATGATCCATGTGTGTATACTAAAATGTCTGTCTAAGCAGCCTATTTTGAACTCTTACCATCTACAACCATTTGCAAATATAGATCTGTGCAGTTTCGAAATAAGCAAACATTGTTGGATGGGTCTGGATAGTATGACAAAATTGTACATTTTGTAGGTTGATCATATCACAACAGTGTACAAAAACTAAATGTTGACAGATTTAATTTTTTTTTCATAATTTGGGATTTGCCTTCTGGGCATAGTTTCAAATAGTTATGCATGATTAAGCTCTATGACAGCCATTTTATCAGACATTTTACCCTGATGTTCTTTTACAAAAGTTAAATGTTGTAATTATCCTATTATGTAAACAGAAAAAGGAGGGAAGGAGGGAAAGATCAACACTTAAAAAAAAAATCTAACTGATAAGTACAAAACCATACAGAGTTTCCAAAATGTTTGCTCATGGTATCTGTTTGGATGAAATTAACATCTTTTGGTTTATGTTGCCTGTGAATTCTCTCTTGACTTTCTTGGGATCTGCATGTTCACAGGATTTTTCAAAATTTGACTTAATTTTACTTAAAATCCTAAAAATAAATTAAATTGACAGAGCTCACTCACTCACAATTCTATATAAGTGCTAAGTAATCATCTTGTTGGTTATTATGATCAATTTGTTTTGTACTTATTGCTGTCATATCTAGGTGCTTTCCAAGGATTCAATTGAAGCAGTCTTTCAGTGTGTTTTTTTTAAATTCCTTCAGGGACCATGAGATTTTATGTAAGTTCAGGGAGCTATTGACTGATACCAGGTGTATATACGTATTGAAAACAATTAGGAATGTAAGCATTTACACTATGTAAAGAAATTGCCCAAAGAGCTAATGGGGACTTTCAGGGAAACTGCACTTCTGTCTCAATTCACTCATGTTAAGAAACCAAGCATAGGGGTATCTAGGTTGAAATGCTCTGCTTTTGTGTCATCAAGGTATTGAAAATACTTGAGTATTGTTGTTGCAAGATATGGCTTCCAGTTACTGCAGTGCAGTGGTGTGGTGGGTTAGCAACGCCCACCCAGCCACTCACTCACTGCCTCAGTGGTATCAGGGAGGAAGCAGGGTGAGAAAGCTCATGGGTCAAGATGGACTGCTTGCCAATCAGTGTTGAGGGCAAAACTCTTCAACTTGAGGATAATCAACTTTAATATAGTGCCAATTAAATGAGAAACAAAGATAAGTATTAAAACAACTTTTCACCCCACTCTCCCAGACCACTCTTTCACTCCTGACTTCTCTCCCCACTCTCAATGGGGAGCTATGGTCAGTCCTTAAAAGTTCCCCTCACTCGCTCCTTTCTCTTCACACTTTCCCCCTGCTCCTGCACGGGCGCTCCAGGGATCACAGGAAATATCATCAGGAAATATCCATTTGCCTACTCCAGAGTCCTCCAAGGGCTACAGTGGGGACTCTTTCACTGTTGTGGGACAACTCCTTCTCCTTTCTCTGTTCCCTTTGTTTTGTTCACTCTGTTTTTTTTAATCCTCCTCCTCTGCAGCTGCTTCACTGCCAAAACCTTTCCATCTACACCCAATACAGATAATAATGCTAGTCACTGTAACAAAGAAGGTATCAGAATATCCTCAGGAGCCTGTGCTCAGTATGAAACAGTCTTTTCCCTTAAGGTCCAGTGACTACTACCCAGAATTTGTCTCACGAGCCACTGAGAAAAATTGGGAATAAATCCCACTATATTTTAACTTGTAATTCTTTCATCAGCTAAACACAATAAAATTCAGATAGTTTCTTGTCTAAAAATTCCTACAAAAGCACATGCCATGCTGATAAAAAAAATTCATTTCTGTGAATAAAATTTTCACTCATTATGGGTAGAAAAAAAAGTCATGTGTGTGTCTGACTGAGAGCCATTGCTGAATTCTTCTCAACTGTTATATTTGTTTTCCCTTGAAAAGCATTGGTTTAAGCAAATAATCTCAGAAGCTAATCTAGTAGTGTGATGCTCCCTACAGAAGAGTTTGTCAGAGAACATAAAAGACTGAGGATCTGTTGGTCCCTAATCAAATATAATACTTTTTGACACTAATTCCAACTCTAGGAGATGTTCAGAAATGTGATTTTTAACGGTCTTTCTGAAAAACACTAATACTATTTTATAAAATGAAGTTATGCCTGAAATTACTCTGCAACATGTCCTTCAAATTCTCCATTGCTGCATTCAGATAGCAGCATGTCTTTACATAGCCTCCTCCACAAGTGCTTTAGAAAACACACAAGATCTATATACTGGCACGGTGTGAAGTGACTTTACCTTTTGGGATATATGCCCATTTTTTCATGTGATGCTCTGGCATCCTGAAATATCTTGACTTTCCACTAGTAAAACTTTTTGTTTTTTTCTAGGTAGTTGTTGACTGAATTATATTGTAATGACTAAAACTGGCTCTTTGATTTCCAGACCAAGAGACTGAAAGTTCAGTAGGACATGCCTTTTGTAAAGGAAAGTACCTACCTGCTATGTAGGTTATCAAATCTGATCTTCTGTTCAACAGTAGATGAATGCTCAGTTTCTCACAGCAATGAAATACTTAGTTTTCAAAATATAGAGGAAGATGGTATTATTCAAAAAAAAAAAAAAAAGATTTATGCTTGAGGCATTGACTCTTACACACTTTTCTTCAAATTGGTTTTTTTGAAGACTATGTGTTAACCATAGAAACACTCACTTCACGTGGCACAGTTTTAGGATCTTGTTAGTGCCTCTTTCATTCACCAGAATTTCCCAGATTTGTTTTATTTGTGTGAATTCTGTTTACTGCACTGGAATGTCTTCTGTATTTACTGATTTATAATAGACAATTTTCATGTGCTTTACCTTTAATAGTTCAGCTTTGGAAAATCAAAAAAATGTACTAAACCTACTCAGTGATTGAAGATTCTTCCTCATAAAATTTGCTTCCTCACATAACCATGTTATTAGCAGAGGTGTCATTAAGAGGTCTAGCCTGTCACTTTAAACAAAGATTACTATTATCTACTGTTGTGGCTGGTGGTTTGAGTTGGAGAAGAGATTTGGGCACTGGAATCAACAGTTCCAAATATCTTAGCCTTCCAAATTAAATAATTATTTAAATTCAGAAACAAAATAGGAAGAGCCCTTTGTGGAATTTTTCACAATATATTTCCAGTATTTCCAACATGCATTCTTAAGGATCCAGCCTTCACTGAGAAATTGCATAAACCTCTCAAGTTAGAGATCTTATTTTTTGAATAAAAGAAAGATTCATTGTGTTATCTTGGTGTCCAGACATAATGAAATGAGATGTATTTCTTCATCCTCAGTTTGCACACAAGATAAAAGGGGTCATTTGACCAGAGCGTAACTTGCAGTCAACAGCTCCCCAACACACTCAAAGAAAAATGCATCCTCTCCTTTTTAATCAGACTTATTAATAGATAGGGATGGTTTCATATGCACTTTCAAGTCTCTTACCCTGTGATTTGGCCCATTCCCTGTGTTTTTTCCTGGAACATGGTACTATGCATATCACAGCCTCTGCCATCATTTTTAATAAGTAGCTTATCTCTGTGATGCAACTAAAAGCAATCCTGAGTGTCTCCAGGGTGTTGTAATTAAATTTTATTGTTGTATTTGAAAATGTACATTTCTTGAAAACTGGTGCAAGAAAAATGGAAAAGAGATCCTAGAAGGTGATAGTCTGATTTTTAGAAGGTTTTAACCCTTTGTAGTTTCCAGATTCACAAGGCTTATTTATTCCCAAGCAGCTGTTCTTACATGCCTCTGAAGCCCTGAATATAGCAGCTAGCGTTGTTTATTAGCTGAATTTGAGTAACTGTCAAAAGATTATAACTTATACCTGCAGTCAGATGCTCTAAGATCAGAGGTTCAGTAATTTGTGGGTTGCTAATAAGATTTTAGAAGGCCTTTTCTGAAAGTCTTACACTCTTGCTGCTGCACCTTTCTTCTCCAAGTATTTACAGCTATAAGAGAATTTCTTTAAGTCCCAGTACTGCCAGTGAAGTGCTGTGAAAAAAAAGCAGCATTTGCTAACTTCTGATTTGGACAATAAAGAAATGACGCTGTTTTGAGCAGAAAACCAACCAGTTTACTTATATTGTTCTCTGGCACTACACTGCCATGCTCAGGGACCACCACCCAAATGACTGAAGAATGCATCAGCTACCTTTGCTCTCACACATTTGTACAGTCAGTGGAATTTCTTGTAGTCTGTATTCAGGGACTGAGCTTCACTTTGGTCATTGTACTGGTTTCAGTTCTCTTCACAGCTCAGCTCAGGACTGCTAATCAAGTATGCATTGCAGTTTTTTCCTTTTGTGTTTTATTCCTTCTTGATTTTTGTGCCATGGGGTGCTGTGAACTGCTTTTAGAGATTCATATAACAATTTTTTCAAAATCAAAATATTTCCTCCAAACAATGTCATCTTTTCTGTCTGGCATTGCTGCTAATCTTTATTTAGTTATTTACTTTACAATTTCTAGAGGGATTGGATATGCCCAAGGCACCCCTTTAAGCAACACTTTATATCAAGGTTGCATTTATAAATACTTCATGAGAGGATAATGAATGATTAATAGATGTTTTAATGTATGACCAATCAATTGTAGATTTTGCAATGTCCAACAGACAAGTAGGTTTCTTATAAGCATAGATTATAACCATATCTGACATCTTCTATTGATGGTCTTCTAAACGTCTATAACATACACACTACTCATATCTGTAACATGCTTAAAACATCTACTAATCACTGATTAATTTTTTATAACCTATTTTGAAGCAGAGCCTGTCTATGGAGTATTTCCCTTACCACTGCTTGTGACTCTCCATTTCTAAAAGATAGATCATTTTCTGGTCATCTTAGGACTTAGAACTCCTACCAATTTCAGCTCAAACATAAAGCTTTTCTGAGTTAACTCTAGCATTTTCATCTCAGTCTAAGAAAAGATATCCTTAGACTGTTATGTCCCTCAGACTTCTGGTTGCTCTACCCCACTAATGCATATTTTGCAAGTTCTGCTATAATGCAATGATTCTTAGGAGACAAAGCCACTCTAAAATTTATTTTCAGCCTCTTAAACTCAGTTTGATTGTTCTCAAGACAGCTGTACAAGTGATGATGGCTCCCAATGTTTTTGGGTTTTTTTACTGTCATCCCTGTGTGCTTGGTTCAATGTTTTTCCTTTCTCAGAAAAGGATAAGAAAATAGAAACTTCCCAATAATTGAGCGGAAAAAATCCATGTCCAAGACAACTTTTGATTCTGACAGAGGAACACATTTTGTATGCTTGATAAGCACAGGAGTTGATAGGACTGCTCCTCCATGGGATTCCCCTAGTCTTTAAGGTGAAATCCATGACCATTCTATATGCTTTGTATGGTGCATTCAGGTAGAATCGAATAAAGCTGGCAATACAAATTATTTCATGAAAATGTTTGAGTCCTGGACTAATCATTCACATAGGAGAAGCAGCATGTTGCTTAGTGTCGCATTTTGCAAATGAATTTTTAATTTTTAGTTGATCTCTACTGACCACACTTACAAGGTTCAGTCTTCTAATGTGATTTGTCTAGATATTGAGACCAATTATTTAAAAATAATAATTAAAAGGATTTGCAGATTTTTCTTGGGTTTGGGGTCATCAGTAAAATAGTTTCTGTTCTGAATACCCTCAAGTAAACATTCCACTCCCAGTCAAGTCAAGTGCTAGTCTTTCACTGATTGCTCTTTACAACAGTACTGAGCTGCTGAACCTGTGGCATTAGCAACTTGAGCTTAAAGAATCACATCAAGCATAACTTGATTTTAAAAAAATAGGGGAGTGAATATAAGGTTAAAAAAGAAAATTTTATTCTTCAACATCAACATGGAATTTTCTCTTCCTTTTTTAAAACTATTCGTTTTCAAAGCCCCAGAAGTAAGAACCTCTCAAACTTGAGCTCTTGGAGCAGACATGTTTTACACACAATTAAGTGGGTAAAAAAACATTACAATAAAATATAAATAAAATAAAATAAAAGTTACTGTGCTATCAGTTTTATATTATCCAGTTAATATTATATGTTTATCATGGGTTTTATCATTATATTTTATTTCTTTTTTTTCAGCTGGTTAATAATCCACTAGCAAGTCAAGCAGCAGCAGCTGCAGCAGCAGCAGCCATGGGCTCAATAGCAAACTCCCAGGCCTTCGGAAACGCCCTCTCCAGCCTTCAGGGGGTCACAGGCCAGCTCGTCACTAATGCACAAGGACAGGTGAGTAGAAGATGGAGCAAACAGTGAATTCTGATGGCAGGCTGATCTTAGGACAAAAATCAGTTCCGCCTGTATGACAGCAATTTAAAAGTGCACATGTTGACGATAAATAAATATTGATTTGCTAGACAAGGTAAGAAATGGAAAGTCTGAGAAATAGGGGGAGGTTAGGCACTCTTAAAGAGTGTTTTCAAGCTAGAAAAAGATAAGGGTTTGTTTTATTTATCAGCCCTTTATTTATTTGTTTTATTTATCATCCCTTTAAAAATATCGCAGTAGTGCAATACCATGCTCTAGTATTTTACCATTTTAAAAGTCCAGCAACCCTGTGGTTTTTAACAAACATACCATCTGTCCTCTTCCACTTACATATGCCTAATAACAGACACCTTTGCTGAAGTGGTGCGGTGCTTCACTTTTTTGCATTTCTGAGGCATTTTTGTATTACATCATTTCTTAAAAGGCATTAAATGTTTCTAGTAAAGGAAAATAAATTGTAATGAAGTATCAGGGATGGAGCTATCTGAGTGACTCCCTCATTTGTTTATTAACTATATTAAGCAATTTGCAATTACTATGCCATCCTTTACAAATGCAAATTTGGAAGATTGTTTTGGTTAGATTATTATAAAGAAGGAAGATTATTTTGAAAGATTATTATAAGATTATTTTGGAAGATTGTTATAAGGAAAATTTTCCAAACAGGAGCTTGAACATTGTTTAAGAGTTAGTGTGTCTAAGAGAGAGATTGTGCATTACCTACATTATGGAGCTCTTTATTTGTTAAAACTGTTTCAGTTTCAGTCTTAGTATGATGCAGAAATGTATGCATCTGAATCCATATATATAAAAATAATTCCTTTGATATACCATATTTAAGTGGCTTTCAGATTGTGACCATTTTCATTCTTTATTGGATTTATTAGGACTAAAATTAACACAATGCCTTGTTTCTCTGCAACAGATCTGTCAATATAACTGGTAACTGAGTAATTTGAATGTCATTATTCTAAATTCTACAAATTGGGCACACAGTGTTTTTGTGGATGTTAGGCCCTGAAAAACATTTATTGAAATGATGCAGCTTGGATGATATGCGAATCTAAAATTTAGTTTCTACTCTTACTGTTTACTAGTAAGGAGGAAAAAAAAGCAAGAGCAGCTCTTCTCCTGGCAATTTTGTGCTAGCTAATTGGAACAAGAGTGAGGTTTTTTATTTTGGCCCATCAAAAAATAAAATTCAACACTTTATAGGACCTCCCCTGTTTTTTTAAACAGGACACATAAACAAAGATGCTTCCTGAGCTTCACTATCACCATCCAAGTCCCAGGGAAAAAAAATGCTGACCTTGTTATATTTACTGGGTGGGTGCAGAATTGTTCCATCACTACCCCGAGGGTTGAACGATGGAGCTTGTCAAAGTGAGGCCTTATCTAATGAATCATCTTATCGCAGGTGCACACCACACATATTAAAGGAGGATTGTATGAACAATGTGCCCTCTACAATAACCTTTCAATGTCTACTTTAACCCTTGTTTCAATCCCTTTTCATCAAAGGATCATTTTATGCACCCAGCTTTAAATGGAGGCTCTCAAAAGTCTATTAAGATTTCTGGAGGGATGGGGTATTGGTTTGGGAGAAAAGTTGGTTATAATACCTATAACTCATAGTCAGATCAGCTCCAACATAGAAGCTGCTTGTTTCTATCTCCTCTGTGCTCCAAAAGTGGTTCACAGTCGCCACTTACATATGAAGCACTTGACACCAAAGATGTTCATCATAAGAGCTGAAGTTATGAATGTAGACTAATTTCTTTATAGCTTTTCCTTTACATATTCTCCCCAGAAAACATAATCTATGTGTGACCATTCATTGTATCCTTAAAAAAAAACCCACTGCTAAGAAGATATCACTGAATGAAAGGTCCACTCAGGCTGAGTCTGTTTATTCCAGACATAATGTAAAGTCCAATAATTCCACAGGTTGCAGAGAATGAGAAAGGAAAGGAATAGTCTTCCCAATTATTGGAATAAAATTACAGCATCTAGCTATCTGCCTAGGTCTTTTAAATAAGGGGTTTCTTTTTATTACTTGTTTTTGCAACTGTTCCTTGGTTTATAATCAGTACTGTAGACCTTGCCACAATATAGATAAATATTGATAGTAAGTGTGTAATATAGCATGCATTTTTATAATATTCAGCATAAACTCATATTACTTGGAGACCATTTCTCAGGCTGCCTTAATACAGGACTATTCAGTATAATTTATCTACATTCCAGAAATTAAATTACATTCCCTTCAAATTAATAGAATTATAGCACCTAACCAAGAACTCCAAGATGTTTCTTCGAAATTGGGAGCATAAAGTAATAGTAATTTGAAACACTCCATTTCTGAATAATCTGCTTGGAGTCACTAAAGAGCCAGATTTGCACCACACGTTAAGAATTCTGCCCTTTGAAAATTGTCCCTTTCAAGGAATCACAAGCATGATACCCAAAACTCACTCCTGGCAATATAAGGCTGAACGAGTTACTAGGATGTTGATATGTGCAATCTTTGTAATTACACGCTGTTTCTGTTACAGAAATTCAGGGCTTGTAAATGTCCATCTGTCTAGCTAAATATATGGTGATCAGTAATCCCTGGAGACATTAAGCTCTAGGTCAAATCCAAGATCCTATGCCAAATTTAAGGGAAATGATCCTTTAAATGACATATGGCATGGCCTTAATTCACACTAGTATAGGATTTCGTACAATTACAGTAAAAAATCATATATATTAACAATAATTTATATAACATGTTTTTATTTAATTAATTATTGAATTCAAAGTTATGGCATGTTTATTTATTTTTCATCTTTTTCTTTAGATGGCAATATAAACTGTAACACCAGAGCTTCCCAAGACCAAACCAGGAGATCTAATCCATTGAAACAATATGATTAGATCACCTGATTAATTTGATATAGTACATGTAGAGGACTCTAAATCAAATTTTCATTTTCAGAGGCATATTATGAAGAGCTATTGGCCCATGTAACACTGCTTGCATTCTGTTTGCCCTCAGCACTTTCCAGGAAGTGTTTGCAGCACTGGGCTTTCATATCTTATATTTAAAGGCCAGGGCAGCAGGTTTGCCAGATTGCACCCTGTCAGTAGATTTCAAAGAGAAACTATCTATCTTTTCAGCTTCAGCCTGCCTTACAGAAGGACCCTAGTGCCATTGCTGCCCTTGGATTCTTCAGAGCTTTAACCCAATATATCTCATTTTTTTATGCTGGTTTTGCAAATGAAATAAAAAATCAGGAGTTTTGTGTTGCTTTTGCTGTGTTTTTTAAGTATGTGAAATGTGTGCTTTGGCAGTTGTCTTAATATTTGTAAGGAAATGAGCCACAGAAATTTAGAAGCAAGCTTGATGAATATGGTTTTTTAATTATCATCAGTTGCCTTCATATATGCCTCTTGACTTCAGGATCAAATGCATTTTAACTGTGGGTACTGAGTGTAAGTTTAGTTTCTCTTTTAAAAGATGGGAGTTGTCTAACAGGAGAAAAATACCGCTAAATTCAGCAGGTGCAAGATAACATTTTACCATAAAAGAAAAGAGTAACATGATGAGAGTTGGCATGATGAACTGCCTTGTGATTAAAGAGGGCAATAGTCTGTTTCCTGGGAGTTTAAAAGGAAAATCTAAGTATATATGGTGTAATTGTATTGTCCACACTTTAATTGAACAGGGAATTAATGGGGATTGTTTCACTATAATCTAAGAATGCCCCTGAAGTAACCCAGGCTTCATCATGCCCATGACTTGCTCTTTAGAGATGAAAACCTTCTGTATAAGAAAAATCTTAAGCACAGGTCCACCCTGGTACCTAACAAAAAAATAACTAATTTTTGAGTGTTGTAGTCCACGAGTAGCTCAGGAAAATAAATAGAGAGAGAGGCATTGTTGATCCAATTAGATAATAGGAGTACTTTGGTTCTCATTATTCTGATGAGAGGGTACACATTTGCTCTTTGAGCTTCTTGATGGTAAACGGTGCTAACGAGGCCTGATGGATTCCCTGCTCCTAACAAGGCTCTCAGCAGTGCGAGTGATTACAATGGAGATAGATTTGATGGGATGCTCTCCCTTTTGTAGTGTCTCAGCTGCTGACACTCTGCGACATAATCAGGTCACAGAGCCGGTCACAGCCATCAGCAAAAGCCATAGCTCTATTCCTCATTATTAAAGTGCATTATTCTGTTCCAGGCCTTCACAATACTGCCAAGGGCCTTTTTTTCTTTCCCTTTTTTTGTTAAGCATCAGTTCTCAAATACAAGAGTTAATAAAATCATCAGCTAAAGAACTAGTAAATTAAAGAAATGGAAATAAAGTGCTCCCTTTCAAATTCATTGAAGGATCACAATTAAATAAGCAGGGAATTTCTCATCACCACACACTGTACAGTACAATGTAATATGTCATGTGCAATAACAACAAAGATAGGATTTTAAAAAATAACACTGTGCTCATTGTGGGCTGGCTTGGAAAGTGCTGAAGTATCTTTTATGGTAAAGGAAATTTCTGTCTTCCCAACTATTACATGTCTGCATGTAGGTGCTATTATTTTCACTGTTTTCTGTAACTACTTTTTTTTCTGAAGTGAGAACAGTTATTTGCAAACTAAGTTCATGATTCTAAGCAGAGCGGCTGTCTTGTCTTAGCTTAAGTGACCAAGGCCACAATCTAGAAAATATTCAATAGGCCACAGTACTAGAACCTCTTTGTTCCCATAGACAAGGCCATTACCTTCTTTTGGAGAGTGAGGTAATTATAAAATGGTGTGGGAAAAGGTGTTTATAGCATTTTCTTTCTATTTGATGATGTTCAGTTGGGGCTATTCCCATTCTGTATGAAAATACTCTTTTAAAATCTAAGGCACGTTTTAATGCAGTTTAGTTAAACATGTGAGAAAACAATAGTGGAAAGCCAGAATTAGTTAGTTAGTTAGTTAGTTAGTTAGTTAGTTAGTTATTAACTTTTTGTTTCAGTTTTGTTTCAACTAAATAGCAATAAGATATTCCAGTACTGAAACATATACCTTACAGGGATTTAAACCATTTCTGTTAAATCCCTGTAGTATGTATTAAGTTACAATAGCATGATTTTGTGCATAGATAAAACCAAAGGACCTAATACATTTGGATGGGTTTTTTCTTGCAGTTGGGGGGGGGGGGGGGGGGGGGTTTGGTTTTTTGGGGGAGTTTTGCAGGTTTTTTCTGTTGGTCTTGTTCAACTCCAATTTTTCCTCTGTTTTCCTTCTGGTAGAGTATGCTGTGATGAGCAAATGAGTATGTATACGCAAAGTCAGTAAGACTTTCAGTTCTCTAGAACCACAGATGTAACAACTTTTCAGTATCTACACTTCAAAGTTCAGAGCCATTAGCAGTCATCTCCAAGAAATGTGTAGAGACTGTTATAAGACCTAGTTTCCTTTTCAGTACTAGCCAAGAAAATTGGCAGCTACCACTGGGACAGCAAGTTGTAACTCCTCCTATACTTAAAAGGAGGATGTTGATTGTTTGTTGGGGTTTTTTCTGTTGTTTTGGTTTCTTTCACAAGTTCTAGGAGGCTCAAAGTCCTGTAATGTGTAAGAATCCTAGAGTCTTCCTGAATATGTGCAATTCATGCTGTTCTTCAGGTGTTCAATGTCCATTAGCCTTTTCTCTTAACCTTTTCTTTTTCTTGTTTTCACTTTCTCTTTCAGCTATGCAGCTTTAATGCATGGTAACCACTAATGTTTTAGCCCTCACAACATCCAAATGTTCCCAAAATTCTTAACAATAATTGTTTAAGTAGTGGCTGCTAACAATATCTTCCTAGGGCTAAGGCCTATAGAAATCTGAGTAGGTCCTATCAGAATCACATATATTAAGGATATTTCGTTAGAAGCCTGAGACATAAAAAGAGACATATTTTGAGGGCAATGCTAGAGGGAGGGATTGTAACAGTCTGATGATACTAGCATTTAAGAGCATTCCTTGGAAAACCCTTTACCAGGAGAATGTGTTTTGACAGACCTTCGTATTAATGTATTGAATTTCTGCTGGGTGGTGTCTGACTCTTTATTTTTCCCCTCAAAGTTTTACTTTGCTGAATACATGCAGTTTTGCCATTTGCAGGAAGAAAAGTGAAAAGAGAAAAGTTCAGTTGTAAGGGAAGTTGTCTTTTTTCCACTGGTTTCCCTCCCCACAGCTATACGTGGAGGAGGGTGTTTGTTTAATTACCTCCCATGTGAATTTGAATCAAAAGGCAAGTAATTCTTTTAACTTATTTTTGCTGACTGGGTCTTTATTTTGCAACACTATTTCTCTAATAATCAGTTGTATCCACAGTGGCATAAATGTAAAAATGCCAGGACCAAGCTCTACGGTCATGCAAATTGGTAGTTTCATAAAGTGGAAATGGACTAAGGCAGAGTGAGTCTAACTTAAACCAAGAGCTGACTAGCCTTTTTTATCTATTTTAGGCAGTGATCACTGAAAAATGGAAAGGATAATTGTTTAATGAAACTTCTGTCAGGCTTGGAAATTATCCACATCTATCCAGAAGAGCCTCTGAAATTTCTTTTATCTAACTTGCAAGAAATCTTACTTCTGCTACTAAATTTCACACTTCAGGTTGTAGCCTCTTGCCTGGATTGCTGCCTAAGGTACTGTGTCTTGGACATAGATCTTTTCAGAGGTGCCCAAGTCTTATTTTCAAAAGTAGCTTTCATACCTGTAAAAGCCTGAGTTTCCTTCAATCAGAGTTATGAGACTGAGTGCTTGAAGGCATGTCTATGCACTGTAGCAGAGCATTGCAAGCAAATTGCCAGAGACAGTTCATTTATATGTGCATGTCTCAGTGCTGCACTAGCACAGATTGAAGAAGCCAAAACTCTCAGTAGTATGTTGTTATGGCTGGACTAATTAAGTCTGTTTCTCAACAAGGTGACACAGGATCTAGTTCATTAGTTATTAGCTCTGGGGTCTTGCTAACACTCTGTATTATGTGGAGTAAATATACTTTGAAGAAACCCTTAAAAGCCTGCAGCATTTAGGCACTTTTGAAAATGTTACTATTCTACATTAATTATTTCAAGTCAGAGGTACTGGACATAACTGTCCTTTTGTCATTGCCTTCTTAATTACTTCTGCATGGAGGAGAAAACCAAACTTACTACTAGTTCAACCCTAATACCATTTTCATGAAAGCTGACCAATAAAAAAAGAAGATTACCATTCCTATAATCTGTTCATCTTAGCATCATGAGGTAGTTATAAGCATGAAAAATTTTTGTTGTTATCACCAGTGACATACATCACAGTCAATGAAATCTTTCTGCTCTACAGAGGTTCTTACACTGCTCTCCTTATCATCATATCTTATCACCTTCCAGTAAAGCATTAAGAAACATGACTAGTGATAGTCACAAATTGGTCTTCCTCTCAGCAGAAACTTGTAGAACAGCACATTGCATGTTTGGTAAGGGCATTTGGCTTTGTCTGTCTTTGTTAGGGATTTTTTTTGTTTGACTTTTAAAGTTTTGGGTTTGTTTGGATTTTAAAACCTTTATGAAGGGATTTCTTAGAGATGCATATTGCTTATATTTGCATCAGAGCAAGGCAGACAACAAAAAATGTGTTAGTTTTCCAGCAGAATGTGGTGAAGCCAAAGATAATAAACACAGGAATGTTTCTCAATTGCTGTTGAAATCCATTCCAAGTCTTTGACCTTCCCCTTAGAGCAAAATTTGCTGCACACAGAGAAGGTTTGACTCTTGATATCCTGAAAGACTGAGTTTGGTAATTATAGATTTCATCCACAAGCTTTAGCTAGCCATTTAGATTCCTGGGAAACAGACAACAGAAGAACTTGAAGGCAAATACTTTAGTTTTCTTAAGTACATTGAAAACTCTTTAACATGATGTAAGCAAAGCAGTGGACAAAGTTGATTCATGCAGGTGGTACCAAGGAAAGGGCTTTCTATGTTACTGATGTTTCCCAAACAGTGGAAGTGCTTGGGAATATTGCATCAGTTCAGGAGTTGACAAAGTTGAGAAATAATTGAGGCTGCATCATTGTCTGAACAGAGATTATGGAAATCCTCCTGTATGAGACTTGTATCAGAGACTAAGACTATTCTTAATTCTGGGGTTCTTCTTATGAGGAAGTGCTGTGTAGGGTGGATTATAGAGAGACTGCAGGTGAGCAGAGGCAATAGTGGACAAAATCTGAGAATCTGAGTTATCTTTCTAAATGTGTCTCATCATTTCCGAAAAATCTCAGGTCATAGTTCTTTGTGTAACATGTTGCTTAGTCTTATTTAGATTTTATCTAACTTATCCTATATATTGTATACGCTTTATCCTTGTGTCAGAATTTTACAATCTGCTGAATTGCCATTGATAATCAGAATAAACAAAACCAAAAGTGCTTGTTTGGGCAAAGGGAAAAAAAAGGCAGATCACTCTGTCAAAAGTGCAATTAATGCAAAATGCTAAATATTTTTGGTCCTTGATTCGCTGATAGAGCACTTCAGCTCTTTTGGTGAGGTTTGAAATTTCTTAAAAGTTACAAGTCTTCATGCATAAATGAAGGCCATTGTCTTTCTTATTGAGCTGCAGTCTTGACAATTGTATGCGTATGTCTTAGAGATACAGGTGAGGAAAGATTTGGCACTCCCATGTTTGCTGTGCAGTCAGTATTTGTTTGAAATCTGGAAGGATGAGGAGTCCAGATATTTTACCAATATCTTCTGAAGAATCTGAAAATGAAGAAATATGTCTTCACCAAGTAGTGTTCACATAATGAGGAGAATATTGCAGAAATGCTTGATTGACTCATTTGGTAGTAAGCCATCCACTGAAATGTATGAATGCAGCATTCAGAGTAATAACCAGCCAGATGCAGACCCATAACTTCTGCATGCAGATCCACAAGCTTCCAAATAGCACAATGAGCTGGAATTGTCCTGTAAGAGGAAGCATTCTCTGTCTTCTGATTTGCATCTAGATTATTGCAAAGAATTATGTTACGCCATCTTCTCTGGGTTGATCTGTGAACAGTGACAGAGAAAGTTCAAGCAGAAAAAAATCACCTAACAATCCATGGACAGTCGATCTATTTTTCCCAAAGTATATCTCAGTCCGTCATTTTTTTTCAGATGCTGACAGTGGTAGGCTTCACGGTGTGTACATGCAAATGGCTCAGATATCAAAAGGGAAAAAAAAGGGACTTTGAAATATCTATGCCAATGTATTAAATATATATGACTTTAAAAGTACGTTTTTCACTTAAGCTTTCTTCTTTGCACATTAATTAAATATTATCTCTAGGATAAGTATCTTTCATAGAAGACTAATGTATTATTTTCACATAATAACGGACGAGAATGACAGAATCTCTTTCCTTAAGTGCAAAGAAGGATTTATTAATATAAAAGAAAACACTCATAGCCCTTTGGCAACTCTTTCTCTTCTTCATAGAGAACCTTTGCTAGACTCCCCACATGTCTAACTTCATGCTGGAGATTCAAGGAAGCAATACATAAATCCTGCCAGTTTAAAAATCAATCCTCTTTTCAGGGGATAATTTAATATCAAGACATGATGTACCCAATATCCAAATATACATTCATTTTCATGTTTGACGCATCAAATACTCTGACACAGCCAAGTTTCAAAATAAATGGTTTGTTTTAGAGGTTGGATATGTCATATTAGCATTCACCCAGCAGATAGAAAGATAGATCAGAGAGTGATCAGGACATCAGGGAGACAGTTTAGAGAGAGATGAGAGAGGCCAGGTACACCTTGCAATGTTAAAAAAAGCTAGCTAGCTAGCAAGAAAGAAATTGTATAAATAGGTCACTGCAGCCCAACTGAAAAGAAGTTTAATTTTAACTTGTTAGTCATCATCTCCAGAGGCCTAATCCACTCCCTTCTTTGAGGGCTGTTCATTTAGCTGTGTCTTATTTGATAGCACAAATAGATAGACTCAAAGAAAAAAACATGGTATCAGACTCATGCAGTGTACTAGCTTTGAGGGGGAATCAACACCACTTGCCATGCTAAAATTTCCTTCTTCTTTCCTTCTCAATTCTTCTTATTAGCCTTAATTTGTTCTCATTTGTGTGGTTTTGCTCTCCTGGTTTCTTCCAAAAGTGGAAGCATAAACCCATGTTTAAACAAGAGTATGGGTAAACAGGTGTCTGGTGCCAATGTCAGAGACACATCCTCAGACACCCCAAGGTATTCAGCTTTCTAGTTTCTGTTCTACTTCCTCTACCATTTTCTTTTCCTGACAATAGTTCTTTGCTTCACTGTGTATCTGGGATTCAGTTAGTTAAACATAGGTCTTTATTCCCATTTCAGACATGGCACAGTACTGCTCCAAGTATCCCATGGTTGATCCAGAAAAATGTTCTTCCCTCTGTGTCTTATTGCCATATTCTGACAAAATCCTAAAACATTTCAAGTAGAGCAGATATCCTTTTCAGCTGAATTGCTTTTCACTTATGTGAACACATGTATATATGCTTACCTGGAAATTTATGCTCATCTCCTCAGAAGAGATACAAGTACCCATAGGGAAATGAGATTATAAATATGTTAATTACCTCTTGAGTCATGCTTCTGTCTTTGGGGTAATTTGACACTTTATTCTGGTGACAAATGAAAATAAACTAAACCTTCTCCTCTTGGCATGCAAAATGATGTGCTGTTCTTTTTTAGCTCAGATCTGTCTCAAGTGCAATTTTAGATGTATGTAATCATGACTGTCCAGAGACCATAATTGTCTGCATTCTATTAATTTAACCCCTATATTAATATATGAGGAGCAAAACTAAGCCTGTATTTTTCTAGGAGTTTGATTTCCCACAAAAAATTTAAGTACTGAATGACTGCAAAATGAGAGTTAAAAGATAATGTTAACACTACCCTTTCTCTACTAGCAGCTACTATGTAGACGGGTACTATTGATAGCTCTGCACAAGAGATCAGAGTGATCTCTGAATTAGGAGTTCAAGAAAATTGAGGCTTGTTAATAGAATGGCAGGGAAAATATTTCCCAACATATGCCCACAGGATGGCATGGTCTTCATGTTTCATGACGTCTGTTGTGTTGGTGAACATCACCTCTACAGACCCGTCCAAAGTGCTGGGAGGTGGCTTCCATTTTTAGGTATGTAAATTACATCTTCTGGGATCTGCACTATATATCTCTTAATTTTAATTAAGTACAGATACTGATGTATGGGTTTTTTATTTACAGTCTCTTAAAATTATTATTAGCAACTACAGTGAACCACTCTGTAAGTTTAAATCTATATGCTGCTCTCTTGGTTAGTCTCTTTATACCCAGGAGAATGTGTCTCATTTCTCTGAAACACCAAAATGTCCCAGCTGTTGCACCTATTTTTCAGGTACAGACACCTGTAGGAGACAGTCACCTATCTTTGTTGTCAAGTATACACCTGAATTTGAAAACAGTTGTTGTTTAAGTTCATTGTTGAAACACACTCCTTTAGCTAAAGCAGAAAGTTTAAGAACCAATGCACAGAGAGGTTAGATAAATCATGATGTCATTACCTTTGAATAAGATTAATATGTAATTGATATAAGTAAAAAAGCACCACATTCTTCTCTACCACATCTGAGAATTTTTGCCACAGCAGCCAAGACAAAAATCTGCCCAGAGACTAAGATTAAATATTTAATGACTGCTTAGAAAAAATAATATTTGAATAAGTTTTGAATTTAATTTTTTGTTCACAAGGGTCCAAAGAGATTAACTGATTCTCAGTTCACCAGATACAGAAAGGCATAGGAAGCCCTGATGCTCATCTGTGAAGTCTAAGAGTTGATTGAATATGTTCTGAAATTGCAATCACAAACTATGTTTTTTGTAAGAGTATAAGGGAGGTCTTGGAAATGAGTATAAAACTAATCTTGATAAGCTTTTTTCCAGCTTCTCAGGGTAATTATTTAAAATATTAATATTAGACTACTGACCAAAAAATATTGTTAGTAATATACAGAAGTGTTTTTCTGTTCAGATAGGTTCATGTTTCTGTATATACAATGATGGACACTTAAAGCTTTGCTTACATGAAAGTCCTTAAGCAACAATGATATATGATGAGAAACACCCTGTACGATGAGAAAAAAATATCACAAGTAAATATGCTACAACAAAAGACTTTTTTTCTGAATACAAATAAAAATATATCTGTTAAATATTACTAAGTCGAGCTCAAATTCTCATAGCCTGATCCATCAATTGAAAGGGCCCCTCCTAAGGAGCACTTAATGCAGCAAGTTGTACCCTTGCCTTTTATTTCTCCTTAAAATCATATGCAGTGAAAAGAGGGAACAAACATGAATGATGCATTCCTGATTCACTAAATCACCATGGTCTCTGGCAAGAGCACAAATGTAAAAATGTTTAAATCGGCCTCATACTACCAAACAAATGATGCAAAAGGAGACCTCAAAGAACACAGAGTGAGGGGAGATAAATAAGTACCATGTCAAGAAAGCAATTTCTCACTGAGTTTGCACAGAATGGAAATTTTACTTCCAAGAGATGGTTAGGGAATCTTTCTAATAAATCTTCAGTCCACAGTCATTGCTGAGTCTTTTTTTTAAACTTACTTTTTAAGAGTGGTGTAAGTTATACCCTCCCCAGTGAAATGTGTCAAGATATTACTAGTCAAGTTGAAGGAATTTAAGTGAATCATCTCTATCTCTGTGTTTATATTTGTAATAGACAAGGATGGTCAAACAGATTTCATTTTGTGCATGTGCTGAACATATTTTCAACCAGTGAGGTCTTCTTAAAACCTTGTCTTATTTTAATAGTAAATCACAAAAGAAAAAATAAAGAAAAGTTGAGTCTCATTTTCAGAAAAAGTATCAATGATTTTATTTTAATTTTAGGGATTTTTTAAAGTTATTTTACCCTCCTTTTATCTACAGCTGAGATTGAGATGGTCAGTAAAAGGCAACTTATTTTCCAAATGACCTGGAGACTGTAGGTCAATTTTAGAATTGACTGCTTATCAGAGTACTCTGTCTCTTTAGACTTCTGATTTGAATTCCTTTTCCCTAATTTTGACCACATGAAAGGCAACTTAGGCTAGTCAACAATCTAAGCTAGTTGTTTAGCATTTTCTGCCATCACTGAAACAAATAGACACTCTGAAAAAATGAAACATAGGACCAATCTAAGGCAGGCTTTATAAGCATCAATGAATTATCTTGCAGGGATTTTTCACTCTCTGAATAGAAAGAGTTGTGAATGACAGTCTACAACTGGATTTCTAACGCTAGGTGTCGAATATTATATCAATTCCATGCTTACAATATCACACTGTAGTTAATTTCAATGATACTTGAGTCCTTTTGGTAATGTTATCCTTAAGCTCACCATCACAGCCACAGTGTTTTTAACTCGGATCCTGGGAGCAGCTCAGGATGGACATGCAAAACCTAGTACTAGCTGACCTGACTTTTTAAATGACTCTAGAGGAAATCTTCTTTTTTTCTTTTTTGTTCCTGTTTTGCTTGCCTGCTTCTTTGTGCTTCCCAAATAAATAGAAACCAAGGCAATGGTATCCCTCTGAGTTATTTAAAGCATACTTTACTGATACTTCAACTAAGTGATGGTTTGCAATGTGAAGGGGAGGATCTTTCTGTTGAGTATCTTTTCTTTCAAGTAAGATCAAGTATTCCATCTGCAGGATGATGTTATTTAAAAATCAGTTGTGCAGAAGTGAAGACATTACATCTCTGAGATTCTCCTAGTTTAAAAAAAAACCCTTTGAATCTGTAGGAGCAGGGAAGATGTATCTCCTTTTGACAGATTTCTTTTTACATTTCTCTGGCCATTTACCCTGCTGTTTTGGTTAGTACAGAAAAGGGATACACTAAATCTTCAGACCACAGACCAACATGAATGTATTTTCAGCACAGATCCAACCATTAGATGTCACAAATACCGTGAAAGACTCTTATAGTGTAAGAATTTCTGTCCTAAAAAGTAATCTAAACTACACCATCATAAGTATTGCCAGTTTTACCAAAATATTTGGTTTTACTCCTAGATATTATGTATGCTCAGAAGGGGAGGCATCTCTTCTAACTTGAATTCAAATCCATTTGTTTAGAGATGCAACTTGAATGTTTTTCATGGAATTCTCCTGATTTGAAACCACCAAATAGCATGCATTATTCTATATTATGGATGGGGCCATTACTGCCAAAGACACCCCATAAGAAGCAAGTGTCCTTTCTACCCAGGACTTGACCCGCTGCACTTCAACATCTTCCCTCGACTCACACTGAGCTTGTGGGAAACAATATGTTTTTCGCTACAGTGTCACTTTAATAGCAACTCAGAGAAAGAACTTTCCACCTCTCCAGCCACTGTTTTGCATGACAGCTGTAGCACCTTGTCAATTAACTCTCTTAGTTGGTTTCTGTTTCCTCTCTATGACCTTTTGGTCTTGCCTGCTGCGCAACACTGTTTATTCAAAGCACTGTGTTTATATGAACTTTCTATCAAAATCATCCCCTTGGAAGGGAAGATATGTGATAAGGAGTTTCAATACTTGGGCTTTTTTTTCTTTATTATCTCTTGTGGCTCACAGTAGAACCTGAATCATCATAAAATTGCACCGTAAGTTTGTGTTTTGTATGATGAACTTCTTTAAAAGAAGAAAAAATGAGCAGACCACTCTCTACCTGACTGTATCTTAAAAAAAATTGAAAACAAACAAAAAATAAACCCCAACAACCCAAAAGCCATGGTTATCACAGATAAGAACAAATTGTTCATCTCTTAAAAAAAAGGTGGTGCAACTTTTCTAGGTATAAACTCATCAACATAATTCTAAAGCATTATAGTCTTTGTTGTGAGAAATAAGAAATCATGTGGTCTCCCCCTAAAGAACATTAAAAAAACATTACTGACAGGAAATTGAAAAAGTAATATATGTCTGAATGAATATGTCAACTTTTTTCTGATAGAGCAGATAGATAAATGTCACATACAAGTTTCAAAATGCATTTAATTTTGCCACCACAATGGATATTCTCTTCATAAAATATATATGAATAAGGTTTGAATCATAAAACTTGACTGTGATAAACAAATGCATATTTGATAACTTTTTTTTGAGATGCTAATTCTTTTTTTAAGGTTATTTCTTGTTTACACATCTTTACATTTTCATTTCTGAGTGAAGCAGCCTGGTTGACAAATCTTGTGTACATTCAGCCTGGATAAACTTTCTTTTGAATCTGATAAATGAATTTGGGGTTTGGGTTTTTTTGTTTTGTTTGGGGGGGGGGGGGGAGGGGCAGGGAATGGGATTTGTTTAGTTGGGTTTGGGGTTTTTGGTGTGGGGCGGTTTTTTTGGTTTTTTGTTGATTTTTTGTTATTGTTGTGATTTGGTTTGGTCTTTTTGTGAGGTGATGGCAGGGAGAGGGATATGAGGGAAGAAGGAGAAAGTGGTAGATGTACCATCTCAACTATCATGACAGAATCAGAGAATATACTGAGTTGGATGGGACCCACAAAAACTGATGTTGTTTCAAGGGCAGTTAATATACTCAATTCTGTCTCAGCAATGAGCACAATTCCTTGACTTTTAAATTTAAAAATCTGTGATTACCTGCAATTAAACTATTCCATATATGAATTATAGTATGGCATTTCTCTTCACTTATCTCTTCATTCTTCTGCTGCAGTTCCCATATGCCAGGAAATCTTCTCCACTATTGCTCCAAGATTGAACAAGAAGTTTTTTTGGAGGTTTCACATTACTGAGACTGAGTTGCTTTTTTAAAAAAATGTATTACAAGAACATCTGTAACTACAGTATGCATTTTGACAATGTTTAGAACTAAGTTTCATTTTGCTGTTGCTTTTTTCTCTTGTTCACATCTACTTTGTTCTCCTCTTCGAAGACTCCACCACTTTTAATTCTATTTAATATCTTTCTCTTCAGATTGTTAACAGGGAGACTACTCAAAGTAAGGTAAAGCCTGAATGAAGGAAGCAACAGCTGATGATTCTTACACTTTCATATGCTAAACATAACCATGGTTGGATTATCTGGTTCTTTAAAGCACTGAGTATAGTACATCACTCCATGAGGAACCTTCTTGTTTCATTTCAGTATTTAAGGCGTTAAGGTTGAATTAGGCTGGTGGACTTGGCAGTGTTAGGTTTATGGCTGGATTTGATGATCTCAAAGGTCTTTTCCAACCAGTATGATTCTGTGATTTTAAGTGTCAATTGGCAAAGCTGAGCTGTGGAATTGCTATGAATGATCTTGTGGGGGAACAGCTGAGGTTCCTACAGGAGGACTGTAGCTGTGATTGTGAATGATGTCTTCTGAACTTGCTAAGGATCTCTTTATTCAGTGCAAGCTGAAGTCCATTGACCCCCCCAGCAGCCACAGCTGCAGGAGTAATGTGGAAAGCAATAGCTCTAGGGAAACATTTAAAATAAATTGTAAATATGAGAGTCAGTTCTAGACTATCACTGCATTTTTCTCCCAGCTTTTGGCTATAATTTTCAACATTTTATGCCATGTTTAAATGGCATTAAGGTATTTTCCTTATGTAAAGGAAGCATTTCAGTACTGAAGAAGTTAAAGGAGCACCCCCTTTGTTCTTCTCTCAGGAACCTGTAATCCAGTAAAAATTATCAGAAAGTGCAGCACTAGCATCCCACTTGAAGGTCTTGATAGAGTGCATCACAGTCTTCAGTCATCTTAACTAAGGAAATGTGAGACTATTATGTAATATAACAATTTAATTCTTTGATGACAAATAGGATTATTGTTATTTTTTTGTCTACAGAACCCCCATAATCATGAATGGAATACATAATCACACTGGAACACTGTGCTAAGGTCTTATTCTAACATACCAAAAAAAAAAACTCAGTGGCCTGCCCAAAATAACTGAAAATGTAGGTATAAGACACATGACAACTACTCAGATGGAGAAGGGATTCTGGAAACAACTGATTTTCTGTCCTTACCATTCCCTTTCTCTGGAGTCAAAAAAGTAAAAAAGCCCCTCACCTTTGTTGCCCTGCCGATCACAGTTGAAAAGGAAATATTTTTAGGACTCTTACAGGGAACACATGCAAGAATAGAAAATTGCCTGTGATCTGCTTTCCACAGAACAGGCCTCAGGGATCTAGGCTCTGCTGACAGCATAAGGGAAATATAAAGTAGTTTGAATTAATATAAAAATACATAAACAAATTTCAATTTGCCTGTCTGTGTCAGGAATATGTTGCTTCCACAGAGTAGCAATGTAGGAGCTGAGGATGGGATTACCTCCAGCCCACTGCTTCTTTTAATAAGAAAATCATAGTTTTTTTACTCTTCCTTAAGCAGACCTACAGACCAGGCCTGTGTGAAACTGGTAATTAAGCTGCATGTTCTCCACACAGATTCATAAACAGTCTCTTGCTATGTCTTCCCTAAATTTGAGAATCATTTCAAGAAACCCATATGAGTGTATTTTCATCTTCAACATAAAACTACTCTACTGTTTTTATATCTTGTCTTTCTAACTCTTAGGTAGCCTTACAAAAATTACTTAAAACTTGTAGGAATACTGGAAGGGAGGTAAATAGTATTTATACTAACATATTACACGTGATTGAACTGAGACCTGGAATTTAACAAAATTTTCAAAGGTAAACTGATTGGCTGAGCAGTGTTCTGGCAGGGGCCAGAACAAATTTTGCAAGGTAAGAAGGACTAAGGCCTGGCTTTTATATGGTTTGAAAATTTTCATTGGTACTAAAATGAGCAATCAACTCTGTGCTGAATGCATGACAAAAGGAAGGTTTATATGATCTCAGGCAGGATTTTTATTCCTAGACATTAAGATCTAGAAACTTGGAGTCATGACCATTTTCTATTTAAGAATTTACATTCAATCTAGCTAAGCCTTCTTTCAGTGAAATGAATTTTTTCTCTTCAACTCCCACAAAATTGTGGTGCATTGTAGCAAAATTTCACTTTATCGGTTGAAATATTGGTTTCCACAGTGATATCCACTATTGTAGAGAGATAATCCAGGATGGTTTGTTCCATCATAGTCATGCTGTGCTAAGCATTGTGCCTTGCTTTCAGTAGGCAGAAAAGTCACTTGTGAAGAAATGCATGTCCTGCAAAACTGGAAAGTGTTTCAGTGGTACTTTTTTGTACCACTTCACAGTTACTCATCTCAGCCCTGCCCTGAGCTTTCATATACTATCACAGTAAAAGTTACAACTCTTAATTAATAAGACCAACAGTTTGTATTTTATTTAGCTAAATTTTAGATGATCTAAAATTGTAGAAACATCACTTAAGTGGGTCATGACTTTGTATATCGACAGATGTCGTCTTGTACAGGTGCTGTGTTGTAATTATGGATTGAGACAACTACTATATCATCCACAGTCATGGCATCTGTACAGCAAGCTCAGGATTTACAACAGTATTTGGAGAAATGTAATTGTCTAACAACAATGCTGAGTATCACTGCTACTGATTGATTACAATATATATTAACCTTCTTGAAATTAATTTTGCCTAACTCCGAAATGATTGAATAAATCAGCATGCACAATTAATTTCACCTTTAAGAATTACAGACAGAAATCTGGTGATCTCTGATAAATATTTTGTATAGTCCAGGTAATCTGATAGTCAGAAGATGTGAGAGGTTTCTTTGAGACTGTATTGATGGCCTAGAAATTCTTTGACCCATAATCTAATTAAAGAACTCTGGTCCTAAAGATTGCATCTGAAGATTATTTTATGGTTAGTGATTTCAATCCAGTTTCTCATGGAGTACCTGAGAAAACATCTATTGGTATTCTAAACAGACAAGTCAAGGACAGAATAAAATATCATTAAGTTTTCAAAGTAAGTTTCCCAAAAATTACTTTTGTTTCCTCAGAAAATTTCATCAATGAAAAATAAAAATAAATCTGTCTTTGAGGTAGCCACATTTGGCACACATTTGCAAAACCATAATACTTTTAGTGAAATAACTTTTCAGGAATGGTATCGCAAGATAAACCAGTGACAGTGGTGACCACCTGGTGAAGTCAGTGCCATCTTCTTAATTGTCTATGCAAAACAAGTTTAAAGGAACAATCAAGGGAAAGAAATAAAAGTAAAATACCAGAAATAGTCCTGCTCATCCAGACACAGGCATTGCCAGTAGTGTGCCACATCCTTTTTAAAAAAAGAGTAAGATTACAATTTGAAAAATTAAACCCACACTATTTCAGTGAGAACTGCTTGGCAGTGGAAGATGTTATCATGTTCATATCTGTTCAAGGTTATATCTCAATAGCAGCTCTTATTTAAAAACCACAGGATCATAGAGCAGTTACTAAACCCTGCCTCATTCTGACTCCTCACCTCTCCATAGCATCTCTGTAGTGGGCCGGTACAGAGCAATACAGCACCAAGTAGCAAAGGTATTTCCAAACAAGCTGATAATGTCACCATAGCATGGAAGCAAGCTAATCACATTGGCACACGTTGTGCTGGGCCTAGGTAGGCATGCTGAGAAATGGAAATTTGTTTCCTGAGCTGCCCTTGAATGGCTCAGTATGGCACGTAATACAAAGTGTCGGGATGCCTACATTTTCTTGTGCTGTGTGACCAGTATGTTAGACTCTGATGTGGTTGGAAGCAAGTCCACTCTTTATGCTCTGAAAGAGAAGCAGTAGGAAATAATGTTATTGCTCAAAAGAGGAAATCCTTGTTCTAAAGGAATCTAAATCCAGTTTGTAGTGTAAAGATACAAATTGATGTTTGGTTTAGCAGCTGCAGCCCAAATACAAAGCTTGAAAATGTTGAGAAATTTTATTTCAGAGCAGGGATTTCTTGCCTCTGAGATGTTTGATACTTAGTTGATATTGAAGTCTTCAGAGAAGCCAAACAACAGTGATACTTTTGTAGGCGACTATGAAAATCGTAGCTTGCATGAAAAGAAAGTAGGGATGAATGAATATTTCCGAAAATATTTTCATTGTAATTAATTCTAGAAATTCACACTTCTGGCCCTGTTGGTATGTATTTAATTCCTGAGAAAATTAATACTGTTACTTTTGGTTATCAAAAAGATTTACCAAAAAAACCCCAAAACCCCATATACAGAAATGTGTTTTCTTGTACACACCCTAAAAGGATCTGCACAGCAATCAGAAAAGCTGTTTGTAGCTTGGGAGACAAGAAGTAAAATGCTAAAAAATAGTTAGTTGTAAATTCTTTTAGTGATCATCAAATATTATTAGAAAATCTGGCTGTTTTTTCCATAACAATTAAGAAAGTATTGGCTGTCCTGTCATAACATATTGTGGATCTGTTGTCATAACAAACAAAAATATTGCTAAAATATTTTATACTAGGCATCCATCAAATAATTTTAAATAATAAATCTTTTCATAAGAATCTCACTAGCTGATTCTCAGAAATACTTAGGACCTGCAAATCTAATTAACATCAACAGCTGCTTTGCTCAACTCAGAGAACTATGACCTCTAAGGGTCGTGATGCCTGATTTGATTCTTGTTTTTAAAAGGAAGTTAAATCTGATAAGCTGTTTGCTTAAAAGGAACAATTCAGCAGACACTCAACATAATTTTTAGTCCTTAATTTGAAAATTACATATATTTAGATTTTTCTAATGGGAAAATGTTGTGTTATTCAGAATGTTTGATAAAAAAGACATTCTTTTCTATGGCAGTACACATGCTCCTACTAGGAGAATGTAATAGTATTTGCTTAAGAAAAATTTCACCACACAATTCCTACAGTGATGACACATTTCTGTGTAGTTTGATGTTAATGTACAAACATTATTTTCCAAGAAAAACCACTGAGAAAATCATGCAGAATGTTGGACTCAACGTTCCATTATGATGCTTACAAGCAATAACCTATCCAATGTAGGATATAAGAACAATACTTAACTTGGATATTACAATTCCTTACATAAAATGGTGACACAGGAGTACAGTTTCATAGGTGCCTGTTTCCAGTATCACTGTTTGATGCCTTTTCTCAAAGTACCATTTTGTTGTGCTTTTTCACTTGTCATTAGAAAATAGAATGCAGAAAAAAAAATTTGCAAACTTTGCATGAATTAGTAGCACTTCTAATTTGAAAGACACCAGCAGCCTTAGTTTCATCCTGTACGAGGTTCAAGAATCATATTGTCATTAGTCCAAAGAATGAGATGGAATAGCATTACTTTCAAAAGAAGTCTGCAAATTGTATTTCTTGTATTTATGATTCCAGTTTTTCAGTGTGTAGACTGGGAGTAGATTGCATGTATATGGTATAGTGCAAATAAATAGCCGGGGTTATTGATATTGGTAGAAAACAAGTGATATGTATTTTTTAAAATATCTGTGTCTATGTGTTTACAATTTATATAGATACTGTATATATATACACTTATACATGTATATGATTAAGAATGGGACATCTGCACAGAGGCTAAAGAATCCTGTGCAGATTCACATCAGTATATCTTTTCCTCTGTAATTTTCTCCTTAGATTGTCTCCTTAAATAACTCATGCTAATAAAGTGACCATGCAACATATCTCTGAACAGATGCAGCTTCTGAATAAAGTTTGCAAAACTGTACAAAATCATAGAATCATAGAATGATCTGGCTTGGAGGAGACCTTAAAGATCATCTAGTTCCAACCCCCTGCCATTGGCAGAGACCACTCTCTAGACCAGGTTCCTCAAAGCCCCATCCAACCTGGCCTTGAACACTTCCTGGGATGGGGCATCCACAGCTTCCCTGGCTGACCTGTTCTCACCACCCTCATAGTAAAAAATTTCTTCCTAACATCTCATCTAAACCTCCCCTCCCTAGTTCAAAGCCATTACCTCTTGTCCTATCATGGATCCCTTGTCCTACATGCTGTTGTAAAACAGTCCCTATCCAGTGTTTAAGCCCCCTTTATGTACTGGGACACTGCTGTAAGTTCTTCCCAGAGCATTCTCTTTTCCAGACTGAACAGCCCCAACTCTTTCAGCCTGCCTCCATAGGAGAGATGCTCTAGCCTTCTGATCATCTTTTTGACCTCCTCTGGACCTGCAAGGTCCCTGTCTTTCTTGTGCTGAAGACTACAGAGCTGGAGGCAGCACTCCATTTGGGCTTGATGAGGGCAGAGTAGAAGGAGACATACACTTCCCCTGAAATCTTCTGATACAACTCAGGATGCACTTGGCCTTCAGGGCTGCAAGAACAGGTTGCCAAGTCTCATTCACCAACACCCTCATGTCTACGTGCATATGGTGGTTTCTCTTATTTTGCTGAACAATTTTTCTGTTGCTTCTTTCACTCTTCCCCATTTTTCTCTTTTCTTTTTATGTTGTTCTTCTGTTGTTCAAAACTGAATAATTAACTTTCAATATTTAAAGAGTTGTAACATTGATCAAATTGAAGAGATGTTTATTTTGATGATACTACTAAAAATACTTCATATTTCATTTTTATAGTTGAAGACATTTTTTAGATGAAATGTCACTATTTGCTTTATGTAAGCCCTGGCTGACAGTAGAAACAAGCTAGTGTAGTTGGCCTTCGATTTTACTTGCACTTCAGAGCAGAAACAAAGGCAGCTGTTGAACCACCCAGTTGGCTACAGTTTGTAGTATTCCTTTGGTCATGCTGGGAAAGCAATGAAGCAGGATACCATCCCTGTTTCTGATGAGAGGAAAAGGAGAAGAAGTTAATAAAAAAACAGTTGCATGCTTCATTTTAGAGTATCATGGTAACTTCACCTAATGTCATGACACAATGGGTTTATTAGGAGCCACATGGAAAGACTCACTACTGGGAAATCATCTTATTAGTCTGTCACAGAGTAATGCAGATTCTGGTTTTGTATCTCCAGTGCTACAATTAGACATTAATTCCCAGAAGTTATGAGCAATCACTCAGCTTCTGTCCACGGTTTCCACCTGTGTGTTACAACAAAGTAAACCACAAAGGCAATTAAATATGAAGGAAGGATAAGAATGGACTTTTTAAATGTTATTCTTTCTTAAGAATTGCTTGTTCAAAGGATCAGATTTTTAAGAGATCATATGTTTCTGTTATATTTTTAGGAAGAAACTTTTACTGAACAAGTCTGAAATCTCTTTAAATGTACAATGCTGACTAAACTTGAGTTAATAAGTGTTAGGACATTACCCTGCCATGGGGGGTAATATTCAAAGAAATTATTGATATACTGAGGATTTGGGATTTTTCCCCTCCATGGTCAGTTCCATTACTTGGGATTTTACCTTCACTTTAATTGTGTGCTATTCTTTCATTGCAGTTTGCAGGACTATGTAAGAAGAGACCATTGGGCCCACACATTGTATGAAGGTGCAGGTTGACAAATTAATTTCATGTGCAACCCAAGCCCTACAATTTTATTGCAAAAGTCATCTTTACAATGGTAGGTTCACGTTGTCAGATCTGAGAGATCCAGTGTCAGATATCTTGAAATCCTAGGGTGCTAAAATCACACTAATAGATTAATCAGTAGAAAATATTCAGATGCTATTAAAAATCACCCCCAATTTCTTTTAAAATTAGAAACAAACAACTGACTTTTAAAATTTAGCTAATATTGGGAAGCAGAAAAATAATAAATTAATTTCTGCAAAAACTGTTGTCTAAGCAGCTTGATACAATTG
Source organism: Haemorhous mexicanus (assembly GCF_027477595.1). Taxonomy (NCBI): domain Eukaryota; kingdom Metazoa; phylum Chordata; class Aves; order Passeriformes; family Fringillidae; genus Haemorhous; species Haemorhous mexicanus. The sequence continues at coordinate 54,237,324 of NC_082341.1, forward strand.
ATGTATCTATTAATCCATGAACAAAAAAGAAACATACTGAATACTTGAAGTGATAATCTGACTCCACCAAGGATTCTGACAGCACTCTCACTTGAAGAGGGCCAGAATTGCAGTCTGTGAGTAGTAGAGGAGGACAAAAAACATGTCTCTATAAAAAAAGTTGCAGTCTGAATTTACATTAAATATCTCAGTACAGTTTCCACCTGCACTGCATTTTGTACCTATATGGAGAACCTGTACCTCATAAAGATACAACCTGCTGTAATTTATTTTAATCAACAGTGCTATGCAGATTACTGTGCCGAACTCCCTTAGAGAAGTATTGACAAGGGGGTCCCTTGAGTTAACCCTTGGGCTTTCAAAACTGTCTGATTGCTGTTTTGCATATGACACCTCTTTCACAGCTCCTTTGTGAACAGTGCTTGCTTTCAGCTATATGATGTATAAAAGGAATTGTAAAAGACACACAAAAAACTCTCAAAACATTTAAAATTATACTTTTGTAGCATGAGAACTTTTAGGGATGTGGGGTTTTTTTTCCTCAAGAACGTCTTTGACAAGCAGGATTGTTTAAGAATTTTGAGTCCAGGCATTGACAAAGTAAGAAGCCTATTCTGCTTTGTCTCAGAGAAGACATAGCATTGTAGAATGTGTTCTCACTGTGGAAGTGTTGGATGGGGCTTTAAGCAAAGTGGTCTAGTGAAATACATCACTGCCCATGGCTGGGGAATTGAACTAGATGGTCTTTAAGAGGCTCTTTCCAACTCAAACCATTCAGTGTGACTCTGTAAGTATCTTTTGGGATCAGTCCCTGTCACATGTTATTCCTGAACCATCTTTGAATATAATCTGAAGTAGCAGCATTTCCTAGAAAGGAGCAATGCCTCCCGACTAAGGAAATCACTGGCAATTAAATAGTCTGTACTGTGGCATGCCAGTGCCTCAAGCCTGTGGCATGGCCTTGTTTTATTTCTTGACAAAATTCAAATGTATCAAAACCATAAATTGTCTTCAACTTGTACAATAATTTAAGAGGACAGATTAGCAGGGCCCAGGGTGAAATTTCATACCAAAATTAGAGGGAGGAGGGATGTGGTTCAGCATCACATCAGTCACACAAGGTTCAAGGAAGGAATCCAGTTATAGTACTCCTTATGTGTGAATCAGTGAGCAATTAGGATATTTAGGAGAGAGTACTTGGACAAGGGGAAACTTGAAAGGGGAAACCTGAATCCAATTTTACCCATCTCAAAGCTGCATGCAATAACAAGTAGCCCTGTTGTTTAAGTAGAGACAAGTGGATATCTTTTTCTTAACCAAACAAGAATTTACAATTAAGATTTACCCTTGGGCCCTATGGTAACACCCCTGAGGACATTTGCTCATTTGCCCTTCTGAAACATTTCTTCCATCTGTGTTTTTCCTGCTCCATTTCTGTCTGTGTGCATGTACAGCAGGCCATGTACAGTATGGTGTGTGACACACATTAATACATATAGATAGCCTTCTGCTTCTGACTTTACAACTGTCCACTTCAGTATTGTCATTCTATGAAATGTCCAACTGTAGTCCAAGAAATGCATTTAAAATGTGAATGCAAACATTTCTATTACTGATAACACCAACACAGCATTTTTTGCTTTGCTGGGTTTAGGACCTTGATAGTTAAAGTTGCATTGGAGTAATGACAGTCCAAGGTTGCATCCTTTACAGACATGGCAAAGGAAGGGGAGGCCTTTGGTATGTCTCTGCTGATAAAATTAATAAGGATTATTTCTTCTGTTTGGTGAGATTATATTAAAAGTGAAAGAATATATTTGTTACCCCTAACATATAAATATGTTAGGTCACAAAAACTGGGAGATATTTATGTGTTGCACTGCACTGCAGTTGTATTTCCTTCATGCTGAAAGTCTGATTTTAGAAAACAATTTGAAATCTGATGATGTAAATAAATGCCTCTCTCCTCAGTGAATAGCCATCTTCCCACATGAACAGGAAAGCAGTTTCCATTCAGCTAGGGACATAAATAAAAAAAAAAAATAATAAAATAAAATAAAATAAAATAAAATAAAATGAAATGAAATAAAATAAAATAAAATAAAATAAAATAAAATAAAATAAAATAAAATAAAATAAAATAAAATAAAATAAAATAAAATAAAATAAAATAAAATAAAATAAAATAAAATAAAATAAATCATTGGGATCTGAAAAGAGAAACTCTCAGGAAATTTCAGCTTAGAAGGCTAACTCTGAATATGCTTCACCGTGCTTCACTTTCATGCTCCATAAAATGGGGGTAATAATCTTTATTGATCTGTCTACCTTTTAGCAATGCATTAAGAACTTAAATTGTATCTTTACAGTCTTTTGAGCAGTCTTGATATATGCAGCTCTTACAATACAGCTTAGTAGTTGGGCTTGCCATTTTATCAGGTTCTCCCTCAGGAGAGCTGTCCTGCTTTACTTTATGGTTCTCTGGTCTTCCTATGCTAAGGCCTTCTAACTGGGCAAGTTTGGTAAATTGATGACAACTTCAGCACCTACTGCTTGTTTCCTGAGCTGCCATAGCCAACAGTGCACTCTTCTTGTTCCAGGAATCAGTGTAGGTTGTCACCTGGTACTTCATGGTTGAGCCTACCTAGAGGCACATCTCAGGGTGTGGCTGCTGAGGGAACAGTCACTCTTTAGGATCCTGTCACTCAATGGAGTCATATTTTAGCCTAATAATGGGAGAAGATGATGACAGCCACCTGCACCTCCAGCTATGCCTGAGTTACTTGGATATCTTTGCATGGTGCTTTTTTAAGAATGGATTTTTTGGGGTTGTTGTGTGTCACATCTGGTGATTTCAGTAGGCAGAGGTCTTCACATGCCTCTGCTACTCTTCACCATGCATTTCACACCTGTATTCATTATATATCCACAGCAAGAGATTCAGTGGTGTTCTACTTTTGCACTCTCATTTAGCAACTTGGTGATCTGCCCAAAAAGCTAACTGATGTTTTCACTAAACAGTTATCTTAGATCTAATTTTACACTGTATTGGATGGGTTCCATAGATATAATATATAAATTAATTGTTGAAATCAATGGGAATGTTATATGTTTTGTTTTATATATTTGTTTGGGAAATAAACTTGCTTTTGAGTTTCATTAGGAATACTTCAGCCCATTTTCATGAGGAAACTTCTCTGTGTCTAGTGCTATGTATACGTCTCTTTCTCTTTCCCTCCATTCAGCTCTCCATACCTACTTAATGGTTTGTGAATCAACTGATTAATTTCTATAAAATTTGTCAGAAACAAAGAGATCTAAAAAGATGACTAAGCTCCCAAGTGGAATGAGAACCAGCAGATAGACTGTGGAAAACTACAATATTTCTATCTCCACTGAGGAAAAAAATGGGATCATACCAGTGGGATTCAAAATGGACAACACAGTGTGGTGAGCACTGAGGATAAAGAGGAAGAAGAAAGGTTTCTGAAAAGGGCAGACTGGAAGTCTTAGAATAGAGTAGATGTTTTCAGCGAGGCTATGATAAAGAGAGAGGAGAAGGTGAAGGAAATAGAGATGTGCTATGCTTTTTTTATTTTTCCTGTTACAACAATCTTATGACTCCAGCTTCATAGGTTGCTGTTTGAAAAAAAAAAAAAGAAGAAGTTTGGGTTTAGGCCCAAGTTTCATCATTTCAGATTCTCTAATACCTGTAAAAAGAATCTTGCAACAACATAACTTTTTCCAGCCTAGCAGCTTATTGACTGACAAGCTTTCTTACGACATCTGTTTGACATCTCATCCTAATATTAGTTTTACAGGCACATTCACATTTTAGGAAATCACTGTATTCTCAAATCTGAGATGTCACAAGTGTCTCTTTCTGCAACTACTTGCCCCAGAAATGTTAGCTAATATATTTTATCTAACATCAGCCCTCCTGTTGTGTTGTACTTCATAGCTGTCATCCAAAACCAGCTGCATTTTTATGAACATATCTTAATAAGGCATGCCATGAAAGGTACCAGTATCCCTTGTGTCTTCCTGAGATCACATGGGAGTAAAAGGTGGTCATCTAGTGTACCAGGTGTCAAATCAAGTAAAAATCAAGTAAAATTACATAAGCCCCACTAGTAACCCATTATATGGATGATGTAGAAAGCAAGACAAAAAGATTGATACTTTTATCTATCTTACTCTGTGTTAAATTTAATACTGGAAACACACCATGACCCAGGGCCCAGAGTGTGGCCCAGGATTTGTTTTATACACTCTTAAGCCACAGCAGATTTGCTGCAGGTGACAGTGGACAGTGGACAGTGGACATCACATATCACCTGTACATTTACAGGTGGTATGTGATGTGACAAATGAATTGGAAAGTCTCATCACCCCAGTGAAGGAATGACTTTCCCACTTTCAGCCTGTCTTACCAGTCTCGCTGTGCTCTTATCACCTAAGTTTGATTCAACATGCAGAATATAAGGAATTATGTGTGGCAAGTATATGTGGCATGCATGCATTGTCCCTGTGTTGTTTCTTCCAGATTATTGGAACAATCCCACTGATGCCTAATCCAGTCCCGTCCAGCCAGGCGGCAGGTGGAGCTCAGGGACTTCAGGTGCAGCCGATAACTCCACAGTTATTGACCAATGCCCAGGGTCAGATCATCGCCACTGTCATCGGCAACCAGATACTCCCAGTGATCAATACCCAGGGAATAACACTATCGCCGCTCAAACCAGGCCAGCAGGTAAATTGTCTGTAGCCTGAATGATTATCAAAACACACACACAGAAATTTTCTGCCTCTCATGGACACTCTCATGGCCTCTCTAAAAACCCCCACTTCTTCACCATTTTTAATAACAAAAATTAATTCTGTCCTGCATAGTGTATTACTGCATACTGTATATGTAGTAATTAATAATGTCCTATTATATAATTTATTTTTACATTCAAGGATTATCCATTTATTCTTTTTCTTTTCTTTTCAAGGTCAGTATAGGACCAACTGAGATGTTTTCTGCAATGAAAATGCAATAGGAATATGAGACAGAGGAGATCCATCTGGCCCATCTGGCCTATAAAGTTCAGTACCTTAGTCAGTGGTCACCTAGTAGGATGGGGCTTGAAATTATTTGGAACATGCAGGGAAAACAAGGGAAAATATAAAATCTTATTAGATTTCCTCACTGGAAAATCAGATATGATTATGTATAATCACATAGACAGAAAGTATTCTGTAGAAATTATTACTCAGTGTAAGGTTGCAGGTAGTTGACAGACTTAAGGATGGATCCAGTGACCACACTGAGGTCCAAAAACACTTCTGTAGCTCTTCTTATAGCACTCTAGAGTCAAATCCATTAGTTTTGCCTATACCTGTAGAGCAAGGAATTGTAGTCCTACCTTTTATCTCTGAAAGAGGGGAAATTGAGGATAGAAAACACATCAAATGTGTATACCAAAGAGCTGCTTACAAAAATGTCCCTCACTTAAATATTCAGCTTAGCATTCCTCCTGCTGGTAGTGCTTGTTTGCCGTTCCTGCTGACACCTCCAGGCACAGGGAGCAGCTTCTCGCTGCAAAGTATCCCAGACCACCTGAATTCCAAACTGATGATTTTATCTTTTCTTTTTTTTTTTTCAAATTTAGAAGTAGAGAACCAGTGGCTCTCTAATGTCACTTTTTTGTTTGTTCTGAAAACATTTCACATCCTATTGGTTACCTGCTTTTTCCCCATCCTATCCTCTGTAGTATGTAGCATAGGCATTTTTCAAAGCACTTATCATTTATCTAACTCTATTTTCTTTAACGGGAGAGTACTTGTGCTACTGGCAAATGCTTTTGCAATGGTTGCATATACACAGTTTCAAACAAAGCTGAATGGATCTGAGGGCAGGCTCCATGTTCTCCACCACAGGAAAGCCTGACAATGAAATATGAAACTCAGCAGTTCACATTTGGTTTCCTGGGGGTGTGTGGGATGGGTTTTTTTGAGTCAGTCCCCAGAAGGGATTAGATCTTTTCCTCTGTTACAGGGGAAGCACTCAAAAATCATAGCAATCCCGAGATCCCATTTGGAACTCATGAAATTTAGGTGTAATTAGGAGGATAAAGGACCTGTATTATTGCCTGAGACATTCTAACATGCAGGGGAGCTCACCTTCCGAATCCTGCAGCAAAGCAACTTCTTCCAGGCAATGTCTGTCAGTAGTGTCATTTGGCAGAGAGGGTACAGAGGTGTAACATTTTCTGCACAGCTCGTGGCACTGGGCTTACATAAAGGGATGAACACTGAAAGCTGAAGCTTGCTGAATGAGCAGGGGTGCAAAGTAGACAGCACTGTTTAGCCACATCAAGCTGTACTGTACTTGTTCGCCCAATCTGTGTGCTCATGTGCAGGGATCAGCTGGCAAAAATACCAGTCTGCAGAGAACAGATTATGTCCCAGAGCCAAAGATGATCCCCATTAAGCTGGCCTGCCCAGCAGTGCTGTGGAGGTAGAAAACATTATTTTGCCAATACTATTTTCACAGGGTTCAGCCTCTGTCTCTTTCTTGCATGGAGTCCTGAGGTCCCAGGGGTTGCAAGAAGGGCCACCAAACAACGCAGTCTCCTTACCTTGAATCAGCCTTTCTTGAGTTTAATCAAGACAGTATTTTTGATGAGGGATGGAAAAAAATTTAGTGTAAATAGTATATGGAAAAAATACATCCCTTTTAGGTTATCATTTTTATAGGAACCACAGAAAATTATTTCTATGTATTTGTGCTCCCTCTACTGGCTCCTCTGGTTTTACTGAAAGAGGTCAGAGAAAATTTGATCATGAATTTCAGTGGGAGCACAAAAGATGCATGAGAGCTAGATTCCTCAGAGGAATAATGCTGATGGACAGTGAAAAACAATTGAGCTAGTACTATACAAACTGTTGTATCATTTGGAAAGTGAATAGACTTACTCAAAGTTTAAGGAGATCCTGGGTTTATTTTTTTGCCTGGGTGGAGATTTAGACTCACTGTAGCGTTTGGCCAATGATAACATATTAAGTCAAAAGGTTCAAAATATCATTTTCAAAAGAACTGAGTGAGTGCTTCAAATCAGAGGGCTCAGCAGGAATTCAAAATATTTTTGAAAGTGGTGTCACACAGCATTCTGTGTCTTCTAACTTGATGAAGGAAGCTTCAACAGGGGGAAAGATTACAACACAAGTTTGGGGAAAGTTTTTAGCATGTCTTCAAGAAATAAATGCAGGAAATAAATAATGTAGTAAAAATGTTCCAGTTACAGATAGTCCTAGTTTAGCTTTCAACTTGTCACTTCCTTGGAATCTTAAGAACTGAAGGAGAAAAAGAGCAATGATACTGAGCTGCAGCTTGTTAGCTGAGTCACAATAATTGAACCTTTGTAAACTGTTCCAGTTGCTAAGTAATGCATGCTAGTACTTACTTTTTCCCTGATGACTGAAGACTTAAATGCCTCAGATATTGTTAGTCAGCTTTACTTAGGTAGACTATATGTGTTATTTATTCATACAACTTTTTCAGACTTGACAGACTAAAAACTGAATGTCTCCTAATGGAAATGAGTTCATAGAATACTTACATGCAGGACAAAGCAGTGCTTCTTTTTCTGCACTGTCAATAGGTTGCTTTTCAATGTACACAAGCAAGTTTGATGTAGTCCTGTTCTTCCTGTATTTAGGTATAAATGCATGATTTTGATTTATGTTCTTTAAACTACCCAGAGTAGGTATTGTTCCTCTTCAAATTACACCAAGTAGGTAAAACTTCAACATTTTGCTAATCTAAGGAGCACCAAGAATTCTCCTAGAAATTGCAATGGCTTTCTAAAGCAGACAGTTGTTTCCACTCCTGTTTTATTATTTATCCTTTTCATCTCTGTTCATAAACAAGGGTGGTTTTGCCTTTAATAATTTTTGCTTAGCCATTTCTACACTCTTCAAGATTTTTTGATCAGAACTGAATGCCATGTTCAGCGGGAGAATGCATCCCTGTTTTACATAACATGATATTATTTTCAGCATTATTTTCTTTCGTTATCTCAGTATAACCTAACATCCTGCTTTTTTCTATGTCTGTTTGTGGAACAGTTTTACTTAATAAGCAGATGTATCCATCATTATATATCTTTGCTTCCCTGATTATTATCATGTGTATCACTAAAATGGTTCTTTTTGATGTGAATCACTTTTCACTGATCCACTACCTGTCAAAATGCTCCCCTGGCATGCTCCAAACAGGATTTGTAAGTTTTTCATGGTATTCTGTACTAACTGAAGAAATTCATGTGTTCTTCCTGCAGATGCCACTTTACCACTATTCACCATATTTTCTTGCTGTCTGCTAAAATATTTCAAAAATTTGGTAGAAATACATTGTTTTCTACTTGTAGTCTTCTTTCTTGAAAAATAAATAATAAAATTATTCTCTAATTTTATGTTTCTTGCTTTATAAACTCTTCGTGACCCATAATAGAAGACTACCTTGTAACTTTAACTTCTGCCCTCCCTCCATGCTTCTCAAGAGGAATTTTGTCAAAATATAGGTTGCATGGCTAAGGGCACATTGTTTTTGGGAAAAGATGAATTTGTTGTAGAAATTTGTTTGCACTGTCATTCGTTGTCAGATTTGAGAAATTTGTTTCAAGGTGTTCTTTCATATCACAAACAACACAACCTTAACCACCAGCACAGCTGAACTTGAACCATGAACTGCAGTCTTACAAAATTTAGGAAAGTGTGCACCTTGCTTAACTTAGTCATAGAGGAGTTAGGTATCTGGTGTGAGCTAGTTAACTGGATTTCCTGTATAGACATATACAAGGAGACATATGCATGTCCAGTGGAAAACTCAAGATATCAAAATAGAAAAGTTTTTGATAGTTGAATCTCTAATAGGTATCTTAACATATCCATTGTTACCATTGACATGAGAGAGGACTAGGGTAGCTGTTTGAGGATTTTCAAATAATTCCACGGTGAGCAAAATTGACTGAGAAAAATCCAGCTGCCAATGATCACTGGGGTTCAAACACATTCTTGTTTATGAATTTACTAAACAACTTTCCTAATAATTGGTGTTTTCATAACTATTTTCTTTCCCACATAGAGGCAACTTCTGGACATTCTGTTGTTCTCTGGAGTACCACATAAAGCGGGTTCCCATCTCACTTTTGACTGGCTCTTTCTTTCTGCATACTAGATTCATTAAATCAGGACTGTAGTCCCAGTTGTCCTCAGTCTTGTTTATGTACAATGCCTGATAGAATTTTTCATACTTCATCATGTCTTAGAACACGATCAGCTTTGGGCTTCTGCGAATTCTAACACAGTAAAATGAGCTACTAGGCAGCATTTTCCTACATTTTCAGTTCCCCATCTTTGTTGTCATTGGCTATCATGTTCCAGATTAACTGTTGAAAAGACATAGATGCTTCTCAGATGGGTCTGTGGTGATTCTTGGACATCTGCTTTCCAAATTTCACGTTAGATGTTCCCTTTCTGCAGTCTCAACCTGCCACAAACACCCTCCCATCCTGTTATCACAACTCCATGCAATCCCTTGTTATTCTCTCCCATTTAAATCTAACCAGCTCTCAATCATTTCCTCTCTGCAATGCTCCTGTAGCTTTGATGCTGTCTTGTTTTATGAGAAATGCACTCTTTTTTCTCTGTTTCAATATAGTCACTAAACTGTGTTGTCTCAATCCGACTTTGTTTTTCTTTTGCTTCTTATATGACTTTCAGTGATGAGGGTGACAATTTTTCTTGCTTCATTCCCTTTTCCTTTGCCATCATCATTGCATAATTCTATTTCATCTGTGGATAAATTGCTAGAATTTTGAAAGTCAAGATTACTAGACTACTTACTACTACAAGGGGCTACATGAGACTTTCCATGCCACAGCATGACATTGACTTATAACTTCCATATTTTCCTGACCAGTATTCTTTGTGGCATCAGCACCTGGAGGAGAAGGATATCTCAAAAACAGTTGATTTAACTGCACCAAACCATTGGGAATAGGATGATGTCGCTACATTAGCTGTCATTCTAAGCAAATGAGGCACAGAAAGCATGCAGTACTGGAATATGAGGGTTACCTTTGATTTATGCACTTGCACATTTAAAACAGTTATTATAATACTATTGTAATATTTACATTATTAATTAATATTATTAAGTGATAAGTAATTTATAATTAGTGATTAATGTATTGTCAATAATATTGTTGTTATACTGACATTATATCCTTCCTGATAGGGGTAAAAAAATTACCTATGCACCTGATTTGCAAAATTAAATCTTCTACAGGAGTCCAGCTATATTCCCAAACTCATTTAACAAGTTGAAAGACCCTCAATTACAGTGTGCTTGGAAAGTAGTTGTGATTCAATAGAAAGGCTTTGAAAGAACTTCAGCAGACATTCATGGTGTCAAAGTCCTGCCCTCAGTTATGTCCACAGCAGTCTTCATTTTGGGCAGAGTGTGTACACAGCCAGTGTGAACCTAAGGATATTTTCTATATTAGTTTCCAAATGTAGCTATTCTGTCAGTCTAAGCAGTGTGTACAAACACCTTTAATACTATATGTACCATACTTCATTGCACTATGCTGGGAGAGAGTATTTTATTAGGTATCAAATATCTTTCATATTCAGATTCATATGTGCAGTTACTTGAATTTATTTGAGTAACCTAAATGAGGGTAAGGGGGTACAGTATTTGTGACATACTCTGGCATAGTTGACTGTGAAAGGGATTCGGCATGAAGGATGAGGACATGTGTATTACCTTCTTATTTCCAACTGCTAGAAGATTTAAGGAAACACCTTTGAAGCCCATGCCTGCACATGCAGTATGAGTAGCTTTCAAAACAGACGTCATCTGCCATCATGCTCCTGAATCATGCAGTGTCCTCAGCATGCCATTACTCTTTCTCAAAATCAAATGTGTTTTAGGAAATGTATACAGAGAGAGGACCCCATTTGCAAGAAAAATAGAATCATGAAACACTTAAACTACTACTACTACTACTGTAGGGCATTATCATGCAATTTCAAAGTGTTTGGGAATGTCTTTTTATATCAAGATACTTATTTTTCAGACCTTCCATGGACTTTAGTTTTTACAAGAGCTAAAGTCCATATTTCCCAGGATGAACTAGATGACATCAGAAAAAAAATGAAAATCTTTAACATGAAGGGGATTGCTTAAGATGCATTTCTTGCTCTTTGTACCACTCCTTTTAGTTTCATCTCTACTGCCCTTTTTGTTATACTTGTCTGTTTCACCTCTGTCTTCTCTAATTTGTTGTGTTTCCTCATCTCTCGGATTTCCTTTTCACTGAATCATAGAAAAATAGCACTGGAAAGGACCTGAAGAGGTCATGTAGTTTGTCTCCTCCCACTCAGCAGGATCAGTTGTCCCTATATAATCAGTTGTCCCTATATAATATAGTATAACATTTGACAGATGTTTGTCTAACTTGTTCTTAAAAATCTTCAGAGATAGAGGTTCCCTGGCATCCCTAGGCAACCTAGGCACCTCTCCTTAGCACTCTAAAGGTCTTCCTGATGCCTGACCCTAGCTTCCCTTAATGAAATTTAAGTTCATTATTTTCTTCTCCTTTCCATTAAGTCCATATTTCGCCCTTGCTGTTTGTCCAGACTCTCTGTAAAACCAAGTAGCAGCTCTGTTATGATACAGGGAAATATTCTGCCAACATTTTTCTAGATTTCCACCTATTTTCTTTCTCTTTCCTTATTTTATGCTAAATACCTTGTTACCCTATCACTTTTATGCAGCTTTCTGGATGCAGAGAACAACATCCCTGATCTCATAAGGCCTTTAACACAGAACTCCAGTCAACCATCCCAAGCATAGGGATACCCTCCATATGTAATTTAAGAACAAAATTCAGTCTTTCAGACCTAACTAAGTCTTTACCTCTGCATTTATCAGTCAGTACTACCTTCACTGTTGACAGCAATATGTAAGGCTTGTGTAAAAGAAATATAAGTAAGGCCCTTTGCAGATTTCAGTTTATTCTTATAAAGTATTATGATGCACTTTTCCCTTCTCATATTCACTTCGTCCCTCTAGCTGTAATGTGCATACACATATTCCTGCCAGATACGGATCACAGTTCCATACAGTCATCATTCTAGCATGTCTGCTATACCCACTTACAAAGAATGGCCCTTACAGCAACTCTTTCTCTAATTTCTGTGTCTCCTTCTGTCTTTGGATGGAAAATGCACAACAGTTGTAAACATAATTCATATCATACATATGTGTCCAAAATTGAGAAAAGTCATCTGTTGCAAGTACAAATTGATTCTGTCCTCTAGAATCTAATTCATAATCTAATCATTGTCTCTCCTTAAGGCTATTTCTGGATTGGAAATTACAGTGGATGAAAAAGGAGAGTATTTTAATGCAATTTCATGCCATAGATAAGAATCATTATTTTTTAAGCAGGACATTTACAGCTTAACATCATCTGCTGTAAAGCAGAGGGTATGCTGGAAAATTATTAGAGAGTTAAAGATGGAATCCTCCCTCAGTCTTTGGCCAGGTCTTAAGGTGATTCTTCAGCCTCTTCAACCCCATTGCTCGCTTCTCCCTCACAAGCAGTGAGTTAGAAACCAACCTCTAAATATCCCTTATATATTGCTGTTACCTTACCTAAGGTTTCTGTGAATCCAAACTTCACTAGCCATGTTCCTTTATGCCCAGCTAAATTATGATAATTTCTTGTATTTGTTTAAATATTTCTGGACTTTCAACAAGAAAGTTGCCAAGCTTCTGAGTATTCCAATTACTTTAAAAATACATGCATAGTACAAAACATGTGCAGACTCAAACACTTTCTAGACTCAACCATCATATTGTGCATGTGCTACACAGTGACTCTGGCTTTGTGCATGCCTTGCATGCAGAGCTGAAAAAATGCCTTCATAAGCCTCAGTTAACTCCCAGGCCTTCAGCCATTCTAATTATTTGACTCTAGTTGGCCCAGATTTTAATGCAGTCTAGCACCTAGCTGTGGACATGGCATCCTCCTCTCCAGAGGTCTTTCCAGGGCTCAGTAGAAAAGATGTATTTCACATGCACTGCAGACATCACTCCCACTAACATGGCTTGGCATGGGAACTGCCATTACTTCACTTTTGCAGCCCCACAGGTTTGCAGACAGTATGTTCAAAGCACAGAAACATTTTGATTCCTGATCCTTTAATCTAGCCTGTCAAAATTTCCTCCCAGCATGTGAGCAGCATGTAAATTTAGTAAAGATATTCTCTGCTCCATCATCCAGGTCATTAAGAAAAAATTGAGTAGTGTAGAATGAGGACAGACTTCTGTAAAGCACCACGCATGCACACTTTTTTCCACAGATACTTCATCCTTCAGTTTTGCTTTGCAAATACTTTGGCATTCATTCTGCAGCAATTTCACCTAAATTATGTTTCCTTAGATTATAAAGAATGTCACATGAGGGAGTGTCAAGACACTTGTAAAGTCAAACCACCTACTGCTTTTTCCCTGTCCACAAGGCCAATTACCCTGTCTTAGAGGGAGATCAGATTGGTTTGACACAGTTTGTTTCTAGCAATCCAAGTTGTCTGTCGCTGCCTTGTTTTCTTGCGAGTGCTTACAAATTGTTTGATTCTTTTCTTCAGTACTTTTCTGTGGTTGAAGTTTAGGTGACTGGACTATAATTTTGCAGATCTTTCTCTGTAAAGATAGCTGCTGCATTTGTTCTTGCATCCTCACAGATAAGCACTAACATCTCTTAGACTGTTCCACATAGTGTGAAAGTGTCTAACTCATCTAAATACAGTACTTATCTTCTCTTGCCTGCACTGGAATCTTTAGTTTTGCCAGATATTTCTTCAGACAACAGAGCCAGACACCAAACACCTGCCTGTTTCTGAAAGCTGCAGTCTGGATGTGATGTGGATATAATGCATGGGCAGGCAGTCTACTTCTTCAGTATTCAAAAGAGACCAGCCCTTATAGTGGGATGTTTCCCTAAGAAGATTTTATAAAAGTACCATCTGAGTTAGGAATTCCCTGTAGATAAAATCCAGCTGTTAAGGAATTTTTTAAGATGCTCACTCCTTGCATGAGTCTGAAAACTGGAAGCCTTTTAATCAGCTTCTCAACTATTATAACCTTGAGAAAGTGCCAGTTATATTTTTTTTAATGTACTTGACAAAAAAAATCCTAGCTATAACAAAATGCTTTTTTTATCAATCCACAAGGAAGTCAGAATACCCTAAAACTGGACAGATAAATAATTATGCTTATAAAATATAGTATAAAATAATTATACTTGATTATATAACTTTAATATTTATTAAAGATTAAATCAAAGTTTCTTCCTTCATTTTCTGTTATATTATTCCACCTAGAAGGTAGAAAAAGAAGTTGAATTTTTTTCCATTCTTAACAGACTCTAACAGGAATATTGTCATTAAAAAAGTTCATATATATTCCACAGAAAATGTCTTCTTGAATGTGAACAGATACCTTTATCTACTGTTTTATACAATTTGTTGTCTCCTTAGCATCAGACATTTCTATGTGTGCTGGGAGGATAATACATCTAATTTGAGTGTTGCTAATGAATGTAGCTCCTTTTCTAAAGTCATTTTTTCTGTTAGATATCAAAAGAGAAAACCTCATACTCCTTAGCATTCAAGAAATAGATTTTAATTACTGACTTCAAGCAAGGCCACATAGGCCTTTATCTTTCCCCTTGTAGAAAATGCAGATAACAGCTGCAGTGAAGTGAAGCCTTTTTAGAATATTTTTATGATCTTTTTTGATCAATATCAAGAATAACATAAAATAAAGGTATAATAAGCAGCAGTCACTAGAGTGTATCAGACCTCTATTACTGTATTCTTATGCTCTGAAAAGATTGTACTGGACTACTAGAATCCAATTCAAAACTGTAAAGTCCATTGTGTGCCTTTATTTTGTAGAGAGACTGCCCTTTGAATTTTCTGAGAGTTTTATGTGAAAATCAGTACCAGAGAATGTTCCTAGATTTCAACGCCACATGAAAGCGTATTATAGGCAGAATGGATTGATGGTTCTTTCCATTCCCCTAGTAAACGAACAAAGACTTCACTCTTGTAATATTTGTTGTAAAAATTTAGAAAGTCAATTCATGAATCATTTGCTTCAACCATACTTACTAGACTTTTCACATGCGTCTTACTGGATACAATCTTGATGTGGATGGAACTCAGAAGTTTTTGTGTGTGTTTTAGTCAAAGGCAACTTATCCATTCCCATGACTATTGTTTGTTTGCCAGGTATGATGTCAGAAAACAAATCACTGATTCCTGTAGGAAAGGGATTTTGGCTCTGTTTATATCCTCTTCCCCATTCCCATTTTTCTTCGCCCTGGTCCTGCAATATGAAAGGACCTCTGTGAAACAATCCTGATTTCTATGAGAATCCTTGTAGGGAATAAAAGTTTGGCTTCATGAGTCAGAAAACAGGTAAGGATATGTATTGAATAAATCAGATTCCTGCTGTAAATGTCATAGGTCTCTTATTACCCATTACAAAAAACTGTTTACCTTCTAATTAGACAATATTCTAAACAGCTCAGATTGCTCCTGCAACATTGTCACTTGAATAAAGCCCGTGGTGTTTAATGCTCCTATGTGATTTGCTCCCGAGAAGCAGATGGGTGAGATGGTCCACTGCAAGTTTCCTATTATTGCTTCACTTTCTAAATACCTATTTTTACATTTTAACATGTAGCTCCATCAGCCTTCCCAGACGCAAGTGGGACAAGCAGCTTCACAATCCAATCTCCTGCATTTGGCTCACAGTCAAGCATCTATGTCTCAAAGCCCCGTGCGTCAGGCTTCCTCTTCTTCTTCCTCATCCTCCTCCTCTTCAGCTTTGAGTGTTGGCCAGTTAGTCAGCAGTAAGTATTACTCCCTGGCTCTCCTTAATTCTCCTTTCTGTTTGTTCTTCTCGCTGCTGAGTTTTCCAATCTGCTTTCCCTCCTTTTGTTTTTTTTTTAATACAGTAGATTGTATATTGCGAAATAGCTGACTCTCACCAGTGAGAATTACTAAGTGTCATCAGGGATGGGGCTTAAGGTAAACACACCTTGAGAAATTTAATCAGTGTTGAAAATGGTCATAAAAATGTTAGCAGCCATTAATTGACTCATGAGGACAATTGTTATTACAGAAATGTAGTTTATGCTTTTTGGAATTAGAAGTTTTTGAATCAGTCAATATAATGAAATACATTTCTTAGAATTTGGTTGCCAAACAGGTACTCCTACTTTTGCTTAAGCTGCTTGTTTCTTTGCTGGTTTGATATAGCAGACCATTTTACAAACCCTAAGACTGCACAAATCCAGAGAGATTTTCTTGCCAGAAAAAGCTTGCAACACTTAAACAAGAATGAACTGGAACACACTGGGGAGAAGGGAGAAGCACACTGCAGTGAAATAGCTGAGTTCCAGTGTTAGAATTATAACAGCTGACCTGAACAGCACTTTATTCCAAATTGCACAGTTGAGAGTCTTTGCTATTACCTTATCAGCATTAACTTGGTCTTTACATAGCAAAAACCACAGGATGACAGTATACATAAGAAGATCTAACAGTTTTTGCACATCTGCAAAAATCCAATTGATTTGTATGATCTTGTTCTATGATACTCCATGTACATATTCTAAGTAATCAAACACTATAACTTATGCCATATTGGTAGTGAAAAATATGTGACTGATACAAGCTTGTGAAGGTCTTGGAGAAACTGTCATCCAAAGGAAGATGTGAAAAAATCTTGGTTAGATTATTTCAGAGATCATTTACATGGGGAAATTACTAGTAGAGCTATAGTGGTAAAATTATGCTGATGTAACTCCCAGTGGGAATGCTTTTGTTCTGGAATGAAAATATTGGCATATGGATACAGATATCATTTTAATGCTATTGCACTGTCACTAGTAAATTTTCACACGTAGACATGCTTGTAGAAGAAAGACAGAAGAGGTTTTGCATTACAAATACATAAAATTTACCTCTACTCCATGTGGGCAAATTGAGTAAAATAGCTGGTGCAGAGTAAGTTATTTTTCAAAAGCTAGTCTAGAATAGCTCTTCTTTTGGACAAATAAATGCAACATGGAAAAAGCCCTTTTAAGATTATGGGATAAATCCATCCAAAGTTAGAAAATACTTGAAAAATAGCTGTTTGTTCAACAGTATGCAATTCCTCTTAAAACATGTATTTCATTATAATAATATATTGTTGTGATTAAAATCATGCAATGATGTTTTTTTTTTTTTTTCTCATCCTTCTTTCAGTGCATTCCCAGTGGAATTGTCCTAGGGATGTATCAGAATTACTAACACAAGAGGTGGGCTGCTGTCCCAGGGTTTACTAGTGATTCACTAAATATTAGTGATTCACTAATCTGTTCCCAAGTTTGCATAACATTTGAGGTAGGAAGCTATAGAGGAGTGAAGGATGGTCTTGCCTAAGGCAATAGAGGACTGAGGAGCTGAAGCCTTCTGTCTGCTATGTGATTCCAGTGCAAGGCAGGCAAATCACTTAAAAGAGATTTTTCACAAGTGCTCCCTCAATATCCAGCTTGAGACTCCAGACTTTAATTTACAGAAGAACCTGGTACTCATAGTTGCAATTTTAAGTGCACTTTCATAGTGGAACTGTATCAAGAACCATTTACAGACAGTCTAAAAAATCATTTCCTACTTGACCTAAACTGGGTACCCAAAACTGCTTCTTCTCTTAATATCTGTCCACTTCTCTGTGAATGAGAAGGGGAAGACCCTCATCTTGTAGAAACACAAGAAAATAAATTAAGATTTTAAAGAAACCAGAAGAGCTCAAGAGGAGATGTCTTTAGTGAAGAGCTTTAATAGAGGTCTGAGGCCACACACTGAACAAGTAAAAAGGCAATACATCAATCAGTTTGTCTGTAATGAAGGACAGTTCATCCTGTGCACTGAACGAGGCGCATGAAAAAGAACTGATAATCCAGGGCTCAAAGACTATGGTACACTGTGTTGTGGGCTGCTGTAACTCCAGCATTTTGTAACTTCTGTGTGTTAATTTGTGCAGCTCTAAGGATATTCTTTTAGCTTCATTTTTTGCATGGATAAATTTCAAGGTTGTTTCAAAAGCAGAATAGTAACATAAATCAGTCATATGGTGAGATCATCTTTATGTTTGTAGTTGGAAATAGGAGATGTGTTGAATGGATGGAAAAGCTGATAGTTCTGCTATCATCTTATTGGTTCAGCTCTGAAGTAAGCATGCTGTGCTTATGGATTTGGCTGAGAGTAGAGTATGAGGCACAGGAATATCAATTTGGGCACAACTGGGAGATACATTAATGAACACAGAACTTTTACTTACTTGATCCTCTCAGGCCTGACTCCATCCACTACTTGTCTTGGTCTAGTCCCGTTAATTCTTCACACTGTTCTCCACACAATCTACTCTCCCTTTGCCTCCATGCTTTTGTTCTTCTAGTTTTCTCCCTGCAGTCCTTTCCTCACAGTCCATCATTACCCAACTTCTCTTCCCATTCCATTCCCCACTCAGTCACTGTCTCCAGACCGTATCTGTACCTTTTTACCAACCTTTTTATTAGGTAGTTTCCTAATAAAGTGTCCTCCTTTATATTGTTTTATCACTAGTGCCACCTTTTTCCTTTTTTCTTTCCTCTATCACAGTGAGTGGTACTCTGCACAGTCAGGCCGTCTCTCCCTCCAGTCCAAATTCTAATCCCTGCTCTTTAATAATCTTCAAGTCAAGTTTTTTTTTCTTCTATCTTATCTTTTTCTTTAGACTCAAGGGTAATTTTTGCCCCCTCTGCATCCAAATTCTGCTGATGCCACTCCCACCCTCCCTAGCAGCAATCAGAAGACTGTGAAAAGTGATCACAAAGAAAAGCATCAAGTCAGTCTCCATGTCTTTACTGTGGTCCTATCAAAAAGAGCTACAGGAATAGAAAACTTTTCATACAATCAGACTGATTGTTGAAGGAGTTGTACTTGGAGGTTAACTCAAATTTTCCAAAAGAAAATGTTATTGATAGGGATCTCCTGAAAAAAAATTCCAATATAAACATAAATAAAAAACTTGTGGAGCTGTTTTGAGTTAATGCCTCCAGCTTCATTCAGTCTCTGCTGTTCAAGATGACCAGAATGAACAGCGTGAGGGGCGGATCAACTCACTTCTGCCATTTACATAGTAACCTTACACAGTTAAAAGCAAACCAGTCATCTCAATTATCCCTAAAGGCTGTCCAGCATACCCCTGAGAGCATGTAGCCGCCACAAACTGGAGCTAGCACTGCATGCCTAAGCCTGCTTGAGCTGCCACATGAGGGATGGTGTTGCAGGGCACAAGAGAGCTACCTACTGTCTTCTAGTATAATGTGGAAAGAGCCTACAAGAAAGAGCAAAATATGGTCAGTTCAGTAAGGAAAGATCAAACCATCTGTGTAATGAAACATGAAAAATCAGATGGGATCCTTTATAGCTTTTCCTTCATAGTGATAAATACTGTTTGGACAAATAGTATTAAATGACCTTCATGAGTTTGAAAATTGTTTCATGTGACTGAAAAGCCATTTACAGAAAACTGTGGCTGTACATGAGAATATAGATAGAAAGTCATCCTTGTTTTGCTTCTTTACAGAATCTGTTTAGTTTCCAGATGCAGATCACTGAAAGGCAGGAGCACCTCTCTGTCAAGCCTGTGACCTTCTTAGACTCCCAGCTCTCACACTGGCTGCAGAGCTTTGTATGAAAGGCCTACAATTGAAATGCAGTGTCTGAAAATCTATTTAAAGTCTTTTAGTGGGATGAGACAGGCAATGGGTAGGTGTTTCTGAGAGAAGTCCTTAAGCATGAGGGCAAGAAACAACTTGTGGCCTCCTGAATCTGTCTGTGATTTCTTTATTCTTCCTGAGGTAGGAATATTGGTCTCTTTTCCTAATTCCTTACAAAACTGTAGTCCAGACCTCTGGCAGATGTCCTGGAGCTGAGTACCTCGGCCGAGATTTGCTGCATTCCAGACATAGTTGCTAAATACAGCAAAGTTCATGTAGAACTAGTCACATTTAGCCACTTGTTCAGTTAATCAAATTTCATAGAGCATCCAAACTTCAGCAAATAATTATTTGGAGCAAGCTTCTGCACACTGACTGCAAAGAGAGTAACTCTTTCACAAGACATTGCTTCATATCAGAGAAATTATTGAAGTACAAGGAGAAATTCATAAGAACTCTATTAACTGTAGTGTTCCATGTTCCTTGGGTTTATTACTTTTACTTTTCATTCTAGTAATATTTTCTATATGATTTTACTTTTTTTTCTTTAGCATGTTTCTTAATTTCAAAGTTTCCTTGCCTTTTGTTTTTAATTCTCTTTATTTCTCATCCCTTTTTTTCCTTTTATGTTTTTGTCTTGTTTATAGCTTTTCCCTTTTCTCTCATCATCACTCCTTCATCCCTAACCAGCATCAAGTGATAGTTATTTTGGAGACAAAGCGTAACAATTATTACTAAATAAAAAAATAGTTTAAATAAATTCTGTCTAAGCAAGGACTGCAAGATTCATCTCTGCTCTTCCTGTCCCTTCTGTATGATTTCTTTGTATTGTCTAATCCTATTTGTATGCTCTTTTGTCTTCTTTATTTTCTCTTCATTCAATTCTACATCTTTATTCCTCCCTTTCTTCCATTTAATTTTCCTCTTCTGAAATGCATCCCTCTGCTCATTTCTTTAACTTTTCCACCATATGTTCTCTTTGTGGAAATCACTGGTTTCCCCTTGTGCTCTGAGACTTGTGTCTCCATGAAGTTCCTTTCTTCCTCCCAAATTCATTTTCCTGTCATCTGTTACTGTGAAATTTAAATGCCTCCCATAAACAAATTATTATTCTTTTTTTTGTCCCCTGAGCTCCACTCCATTTTCCATTATCAATGTTTTGTCCTGCCTTTCTTATCCAATTTACTTTCCATTGGACCTCCTCAGCCAGCTATTTCTCCTCCTCTCTGATTGGGGAAATCATCCCCCTCTAATCCCTCCCGCAGCAGAACTCTGTGCAACAGAAATTTGGTTTCTCCTTAAGGGTGCACTGATTTCTCTGTAGCAGCTCTTTCCCCTAACTATTAAAATCACAGCATATTTTCACTCAACAACAAACTCATGCAGGATTTTCAGAAGAATTCAAAGGTGGGAGAAGTATTCCCTTCAGTAGGAAAAAACAGATTTCTATGCAGGAGAGCCTTTGAATTTAATTTCTTCCATACTGCTCATCTATCTTCCCCATCCACCAGGATGGCTGGTGGAATTTTAGCTGTCTTCCTTTTTGTTATATGCACCCATATCCTCTGAAATGGTCCAAGACAACCCTGTGACCTTTCTCCAGCACCCAGTAGTTTCATAGGCAGCCACTGTTTTCTCAGGCAATAATGTAAACATGGGAGTCTTGAAATCCATTACCGTAGATCCCAAGCACTCAGTGGGTTTGGCATTCTCTATTTACCTGTTGTTACTGGGTGGCCTTCCCTGGGATATCCACTTAATTGAAAAAGAGCCAGTTTATTTACTGTCTTCAATAAGCTACTCTTCCTAAAATGTGGAGGGTTCTATATGTTCAACTGTTTTGAAAGCTCAGAACTTGTTAAAGCAAAGTCCATAAACTTTGGATATGTTTATGAATATGCATATTTAGACCACACAGTCTGAGACTGTATTGATGACATTTTAATGCAATAGTGTAAAACAGACAAATTATGGTGCCAATAGAATGGTCTTCATAGCACTATTTGTGTTTTAGGGAGGTGACAGAAGACAAGATCCATGGATTTCAAAGGGCTTTGAATCACACCCAAAGTAGAGGTGGTTCCAATTTCACACGAATGCTATTTTCCCTAGAGTTCAAGATAAAACATTTCAGTGTTTCAGTCCATCTGTTAGTACATTCCTGTTGCCAAAGACGCTATGAAAGAATGAAGCCTTTTTCTCAACAGATATTCCACTGTATACTATATTCTACTCCCATATTACTGAAGTGCTTCACAGAATATTTCTCATCTAAAGGTGAGCTCCGCCTAATATTACCCTCATCCAAGTGCTGCAGGCAGGAACAATCTTTCCATGATGCTCACTGTTGCAACAATGCCAGGTCATTCTAGATCCAGCAGAACTTGGCAGAATTTCTCTATAATTTCTCTACAATTAGTTTTCTCATTTCCCTTTTTATTCCTAACAGGAGTTGGGGAGCATTACAGGTACCATAGTTTGCTACTTTGGAAGTTCTCTGGCAACACCTGAATTGTCCTTTGTTACCTTCCTAACAGCTTTAGTCAGAGGCCTTAAATTAACTGAAGGAAAGAAGTGAGGAAAGTCCCCGTTGTAGTGTACTTTGCCCAGGGGAGTTTTTGAGGCCAGTATCATTTATTATATTTAGTATAGAGACCTAAAGTCAGATAAGTCTGCAGCTCCATTCTGTCTCTGAAATTCAGAACTGATATGCTAGATAGACAGTATAGTGTAAGCAGGAAAATTCCATGTTTCTGAAGGCAATTACTTTATAAACTTCAGCGGCTGCTGTCACAGCATTTACTCCTAAATCAAACAATATGCACCCTAGCTTTGTACTGAGTGAGTCCATGGGTGTGCAGGTGACCACTAGTACAGCAGTGAGAACAGCAGAGATGATTCTTTGTGTGGAGTATCGTTGAAACAAGGTTCAGGCTATGTGCATGTTTATCTGTACACATAGTTCATGTGGTTCCTATTTGCATACGCAAGAATTTAAAAAGTATTTTTGCCATTTGTACTTCTTACATTCAAGGAACAGAGTAAATTTATATATCAGAAAACCCTTTTCCCTCTATAACTGGACAAAAGGATTTTTTCATGGGATGTTTCCATCACTAGGAAATTTTACACCAGGTTTATAAACCCCTGAAAATAAAAGCTTTGCTACTGTAATGCTGATAAGCCCTCACTAGCCATAATAGCAGGAGCCATTCTCATAAAAGGTTCAAAATGGTAATGTAGTCTAGCACTGTCCTTGGACAACTGCTTGCATTTACAGAAATTGAGGGGTTATTGTGCTGCAAACTTTTCACCTCGGAGTCTGAGGAATGAGGTGAAGAACAATAGAGATGTCTCACTGGGAGAATGGCTTCACTACATGCAGGATTGCACAACACTTTGAAATCTTCTACCATCCCAGTCCCATGCTGTCTCTGACTTGGCAAACACTTTCATTTAGTCAAGGATCAGTAGCTTGGGAGGGGGTGGGGGGTGGAAGTTCCATTCTCCAGCTGTTGTGTCATTTCCCTTGATAAGTCCTAAATTGACCGAGTTATCCAGCTCCAAAGGAGCTTTTCTGTGGTAGACATGCTTTATTATGTGCCCTTTCGGGGACAAAGGCTTCTGTGTCAGTAAACTGCAATAGAAAGGAAGGACAGATTTATTCTCACAGCATCATAAGCATTATCTTCTGAGGGGCTAATGTAAAAGCGAAAAAACTGTGCAGCATTACCATCCAAAACCAGTGTTGCTGCTCCTTGATTACCCACCTGATGGGAGACAGAAAAAAAAGCTTGAAAGGCTGCTTCTCAGAAGGGCATATTTTAAAAGACAATTATTAAATTAGAGAGGTTTTAAAGGCAGAATTTTTTTAGGCTTGTTCATTTGCTGGGTTATTTTGGACATTCATGCGGCAGTTTATGTTGGGTATTGTGTAAAAGGGAAGAAATAGTTGTGAATCTCCTCATTTGGCATTAACTTTAGATAAGTACAAAGACTTGATTTCAAGTTTAAAATCCAAACAGCTCATACATATACATAGCCCTCCCCACAGACTGGAAATAAATTTATTAACACAACCATCACACTATGTGATAAAAAGGGAAAACAGGGAATGTGACTCCTCAATCCAGAGAAGACTTTGCAGAGCAAAAATGACAGCAAGGAGCCCAGGCACACCCTCCCTCAAAGGTGAGCTGGCCTTTGTCAGGAGTTCAGTAAAGGCATATCTTTGCAAATCTTCCACCTGCAGACAACTGCAGCCCAGTCAGCATCTTAGCAATCTGAACACACCTGACAAGGCAAGTCTGTTTCTGTTTGGGGAAGAAGAGAAAGGGGTCAGTATTAAAAAAATTGAACTTGAAAGTTTTGGCAATGAGAATGGCTGTAAGCCTGTCCCACTGATATGTGATGCAAAGAACTGACATGATTAAAAAATATCTCAACAGATCCTCAGACAGCCACTGGAGAAGTGGATGGGGTAAATCTGGAAGAAATACGAGAATTTGCCAAAGCTTTTAAAATCCGGCGCCTATCTCTTGGCCTGACACAGACTCAAGTTGGCCAAGCCCTGAGCGCCACCGAAGGCCCAGCCTATAGCCAGTCTGCCATCTGCAGGTAACAAGTTACATCATAGCTTCTCTTCTTCCTTTGTCCTTAATAGTGATCCAGCTTATTGTGAGGAGCATGCTTGTGTTTGAGTCTCATAACTTCAGAGTGTATTATTTAACCTGATATTTAAATGTTGTTATCTGACATATAAATTGTTCTTATTGTGTATCTTTAAAGTGATTTGGTCTCTTTTTTTCCCCTCATTTTCTAAACAAGTGAGAAACAATGTTCCTGGCATAGAGCCTTAATTCCATAGATGAGTTGGAGATCCTGCTGATGCTCGATAAGCACCAGCTGACCCTCTTCATACTGTGCCATTTTCTACAGATAGGGTTACTGAACAAATATTTCATGGCTGCATCCCTGCTAAGTTAAACCTGTATTACTGTGGTTAGCACTACACATAGAGGATGTTAATGATGATTTACCTAGGCAACACAGAAGGGGAAAAAATAGCTTTCCTGCTATCTTGCAAACCAGCAGCTATTCATCTTTTATCACCCAAATATTTACTGAAAAAAACAGACAAACCCATGTATGCAAAGCAGAAGCAGAAATCTGTCCTAATCATAAGAAATAATAATACAGTCTTGACAGAGTTAAAGTAGAAGCAAACACCTTATATGCATGTATGTCTATTACAGTAATCCTATGTTTGTGCATGAGGTAACAAACACACTTAGGTAACAGCTTTTTCCTCTTGGGCAATGCCTTATAGTCCTCCATCAGTGAAAGCCAAGAAACCAACTCTAAGCTCATTTAAGTGGATTTTGTTCTTGGTGATCCATGAAATGCTCTGTCTTTTTATCTGCTCTTTATACTTTTAATGTATTCCCCATAGAATGGAAGTGTACTTTTCCTGCAGTTAAAGACTAAGGTTATAAATAACATCAGTATGGGGTAGTGTGCTTGCAGCTCACATTTTGCTCAATGATTTTCCATAAAACCCATTGATTGTTGTTAAATACAAAAAGCTCCATAGGATCCTCTCACTTCTATGGTCTCCCCTACTGTTTTTTCTTATAAGATACCTCCCTGTTGAAAATAACCTTTATTCAGTCTATACAAGGATACTACTGCTGGGAAATTTGTTTCAAGACTTGTATGTCGTTATACCAAACATGTCCTGCAGTAACAACACTAACAAACAATGCCAATGATATGAATGCGATTCCTCCCTATTGCTAAGGATTAATTTTGATTTCGTTGGGGTTTTTTTATTATTATTTCTTTGTGGTCAGTTGGTAAAGAATGCCTAAAATTGGTGGAGTTTTTAGCAACTGGAAATTTTTTGTAGCCTTAAGTTGCTGTTTATCATGGTATACTTTAAGGGAACACATTGCTGTTTCCTTTACTTTTGCCTAGTTTACTGTCTTCTCATTTTCTCCTGACACTTTGAGAAAGCACTGGGGATGGTGAGACCTTTTACAGAGGGCTCCTTGGAGGAGCAGGTTGCTCAGAACATGAGATTGGGTGCAAGAGCTTGTCCCAAATACTTGCAAGATTACAGGTTTTTTCATATTCCTTTGCCTGCCTCAGATGGACCCCATTTTTGGGTGTAATTTCATGCTATGACTGTGCTTTTTTCATTAAGCTGCTTCAGTGGCACCATGTGTTCCTCAGAAAGAGTAGATTTCGCTTTTTTTTTCAGTTGTAACAAAGGAGTTTCAGTATGAACTCCAGGTCAGTGGAAGGGGCAATGAGGCAAGCAGCTTGAACAACCAGCTCGAAGAGAAAAGTAGAATTTCCTGGTGGCCTATGCAGGTCATATGAGCAATATACCACTTTGATATGTTCTGCATGCAAATAGTAGCATTTTCTTTAATTTAAGACAATACATTCTAAAATATATCCTTCAGCTTGAAATATCACTGGACACCAAGGAATGACACCTTGCAGTCAATACCACAATAAGATGTCAGACACCAGTTACAAAGTCTTTGGAGTATTGTTATCTGAAATTATTCTTTGTCTTATTCTTTGTTTGTGAGAAGTGCTTTGTTTCATGCTGGAATATTTTTTGCTGCCTCCACGTGCTGAATGGAGACACTAAAAATGTCCAGCTCCAGCCACCAAATTTCTTGGCATAAAGGGCATTGGGCTCTCATCTCCAGAGCACTCTGTGGTTAGTGGTGGTGGTGGTGCTTCAGCACCACCTGGGCTGGAGAGCCCAGCAGCAACATCCAGTAATTGTTGCCTTTCTGCAGCATTAAATACCTCAACATGCAGAGTGGACAGAGTAAAGTGGGAAAATACAAATGGATGGCACCAAAGAATTTGGGTTAAGACTTTTTTAATAGCAAAAGAGGATAAACTCAGTAAATGAAAGAAACAAATACTTACAGGACTTGAAACGTGAACTCTGCTCTCCTGCTTGTTTTTGAAAGGATTAAAGCTTTGTGTGGCTGCTTTTCCAGATGTTTTATAATACTTGTAAAATCTGGTTTGGCAAAAGACTTTTGATGGCAAAATGATATATAGAAGACCTCATTTACAGGAAATGATATCATTCTGGTACAGTTTGCAGAAATCCCACAATAAACTCAGCTTGGTGCCACAGTGTATTAGTGGACTGTTATGCTGGGTTTCATCTGGAAAACATGAGTCTGTCTTTGCACATTGTGGGGACAGCGAGATAATTGCAAAGTGTCCAGCTGTTTCAGCTGAACACCACCGTGGCTATGGGAATTTTTTTTCCAACCCAGAAAAGGGATATAGCATTAACTTACAAACAGTGAAAATTGCTGAAAAATGGAAAGGCAACCTTATATTCAGAGACGAGTATTTGCCATTGGTTTTTATTATTAAAGCTGTGGTGTTTGGATAACATGGGATGGGAGAGATAACAAAAGGATTAAGCACAAAGACAAGATGATAAATACAATGCCTTTGATATCATTTCCTGTAATTAGACTTAGTCTCAAGGGTTTTGAAGATCATCAGAAATATGAAAATGTGATTCTTAACCTGTATTATTTAGTGTACTTAGAATTTTGTTGTAGTGCTCATTTTGTGTTAGCTTAAATCTCTAGCTGTGTATATATATATATATATATATATATATATATATATATATATATATATATATAAATGTATAGATATACCTATCTGACAGTTTTCATAATCTACTGTAAATTACCTCTGCCAGTCAGTTAGTCAGGCAGGCAGGAAGTCCCACCCTGGCAGAGCATCAGTGTAAGACTCTTCTTTCTCAATTTTCCCTCAGACACACCATCCTGAGAAGCCACTTTTTCCTACCACAGGAAGCCCAAGAGAACACTATAGCTAGCAGTCTGACAGCCAAACTGAACCCTGGCCTTTTGTATCCTGCCAGGTTTGAAAAGCTGGACATCACCCCTAAAAGTGCCCAGAAGATAAAGCCGGTGCTTGAGCGGTGGATGGCTGAGGCTGAGGCCCGCCATCGAGCAGGGATGCAGAACCTTACCGAGTTTATTGGGAGCGAACCATCCAAAAAGCGCAAGAGGCGTACCTCATTCACGCCACAAGCCCTTGAAATCTTGAATGCCCACTTTGAGAAGAACACACATCCCTCTGGGCAGGAAATGACAGAGATTGCAGAGAAACTGAACTATGACCGGGAAGTAGTTAGAGTTTGGTTCTGCAATAAGAGGCAAGCACTGAAGAACACAATTAAACGTTTGAAACAACACGAGCCTGCAACGGCAGTTCCTATGGAGCCTTTAACAGACACTCTGGAAGAAAACTCCTAAAAGCAAAACAAAAAAAGCCAAATCACACAGAAAAACAACCCCATACCAACTGAAATGTGTCCATTTGAACTCTGTGAAAATACCTATTCATCACCCTTGTAAGTAAAAGACTGAGAAAACTACAAGAAGGACAGAACAGTTTATAAATGTCCATGGGTTTTCCTATTTAAAAAAAAAAAAAAAACTTTAAACAACAAAAAAAGTACACAACACTTAGAGTGTGTGTGGTAGAATTAGTTCCCAAAAAACCGAAAAAGCCAGTTTTTTTAAATGGACTTAAAGTAAACCAAATAACTGCTTAATTTTTTCTGTATACTATGAAAATATTAACACATTTTAAGGAAAAACAAAACAAACAGCAACAAAAAAAAAAAAAAAAAAGAAAGAAAAAAAGAAAAAAACTTTTATCTGTTTAAAAGAGAATACAAGCCTGCCACCTGGAGGAGTGATTGTAGCCTTTCAGGTATCAAGTGCTAATTCACTATGAAATCTATTAACCAAAGTCAGAAACATGGCATTGCAAACTAGATTGTTAGTCTACTCTTTTATGAGTGTAAAATTGTGTTACAAATTTTTACATTTGTATTTTGCAAAGAGGAATACAGGATTAATTTCTTCCATCCTTGTTTGTACCCCCTGCAGGTGTGTACAAAGATGTTCCGTAGTAGTCACCTCACTTTCTTTTCTTTTAGTCAACAGTTTTGCTATCTCCTAATGTTTGGGTGCCAAAAATAAGTACTTTTTAGTGTGATTTGTGGGGTTTGGTATTTCTCTTCTAAGGGTGTATGTCTTGGTTTGCATTTCTTTTTCTGGTTTGTTTCTTTTCCTGATTCTATTTGCTGCCTCCTCCCTTCCAGCTCATTCCCCACCCCTTCCCCAAGCCCCCCAAACCCAGTACTGTTTGAAGAATTTTAAAAAGAAAAGTGAAATCTGAACATTTTTATATGCTGGAATGCAATGAGGACCAAGAAGGATTAGGATGATATCTGATGGACTTTCAACCCCACAGTGAACATTGTGCTTTTTGTTGAATGTGTAGCTTGAGAGTTCTCTGTCCTTTGGCCGTGAACCTGGAGAGGTTACCAAAACTCATTTTGTAGTATAAATATAAACTGCACACTTGGTACAGTACTGCATCTATATTATGGTTCCATTTGAAGCAATTTCTCTCCAAAGCCTGCTAGCCAAAGAAATTTCTTGAGGTTCTGATGAAAACAAATGGACAGGCTGAGAAGTGATGAGGATGTTTTGATCATTACATCACTATGGACAATTTTGATGGTAGTGTTTTGTTCCTTCTGGCTTTTTTTAATGCCATATTGATGCTTGCCCTGTTGACTTCTTTAGTAGGAGGATGTGCTTCTGCAGGTGTTTGCCGTGGCCACTGGCTAAACTAAGCAATTGGGACATAGTGAAAAACACTGAATGTCTCTTGATCTGTAAGATAGGTCACCTTGATATGTAAGATAGGTCAATATGATTCAGGTGAACTGATTTTTCTTTAAAGACAGTTTATCTCTGTGGCTTCCTTTCTGATTGAACAAGCATCTACTAAAATACTGTGGTCATTGGACCTACAAGCATACCAAGGCTCAGAGGCAGAGAAAGATGTTGCAGGTTCTTGATGGGGTGTGGTCTGACCTGTGAAGGTCATCTGCAGTCTTCATCTTCTGCTCAGTTATGCTCAAGCCTTTGGGATTCAGTCCACCATTAGGGTAGAAGATGCACCTTGGTCAGGTCTTCCCAAAATATAACATCAGATAATTGGTTCAGCTCACTGTAGAGATGTAAAAATTCTGCTGGTATAACTCCTGATTGCATTCCTCAACCTCAGAATGGTTGTGCTGGATTTTTGGTGGTCTACCTAGGATGTGGAAGGAAGTTCCTGAAGTGCTGGAGTCTTCAAATAACACCTCTCTTACTAAAGAGTTTTCAAAAACTCCAGGCTATATCCAAAATTTAGTGAAAGAAATAGACATTCATTGATTTCACTATGCTTTGAATCTGGCCCTCAGTATTTTATTAATGGAATTTGCCTCGTAAAGTGGAGTATTTATTGCATGGTTGATGGAGCTTTAAGATTTCAGAGACCATCATCTGGGCCAGAAGCTGCTTCTAAATGTGAGCACTCTCAAAGGTTAGTGTTAGAGCCCACTGAGGATCCTGTACTCCAGGATGAGCTCATGTCCAGCAAATGCATTTTTGACTTTATGCTTCAGCAGGGTATGTTTAGGATATTTTCAGTCTTGCTTTTATGAGGAGGAGAGTGACAATTGTTATTGACTCTTTTTCAGCTGCTGATATATAAATAACTGGTGGGGAAAAAACACTTCAGTAACCACTGGCAAATTGTGAGGGACAAAACAGATGCTTTATCCAAGCTGAGCATGTAAATTAGAGAGTCTCACAGCAACATCTGCCCCTCTGGGTTTTCTTTATACCCTATCTGCATAGATACTATATCCTCAGAAATATCTGTGTAGTCTATACCAAACAGCCCTAAAGTTGTCACCACAATCAACATAACGATCAGACCACCATCCAGAAGCCAACAGGAAAGCAAGGATGAATAAATCATATTTGGAAGCAGTTACTCCTGAAATCCTACCGATGTCTCCAGAACACTCCTAATTGCCCAGTCATTAATGCCACATACACAATTACATCTTCAGTCATCCTGAGGGCCGTACCCTCCCCCACTCCTTCCCCACCATCAACAGTCTGGGAACAAAACCATCAACCATTCATTGCCTCAAAACTAAATTTCCAATTCTCCCAGGGACTGCTCCAAATTCTGTGAAGAAAAATCCCCCAAGAAAAACGTGTTAACTAAACACTGTATGAAAGATACTAAATGTTTAAAAATATGCTGGCAGCAGTTATATAAGCTCTTTTCTGTTCCAAAGTACATATCGGAAGGATATAACTAGGACAGTGAAAATGTAAAATAAATATAAATTGCCAGCATGGAAGAAAAAATTATGTTCATCCCACAGTCTTAAAATCATTCTTGTGCAGTGATTTTTTTTACAGTTTTCTAATTTTGTATTATATTTTGTGAATTATTTATAGTGTTGTAATGCTTCTCATATTAATTTTTTTATACACAAATTTTTGCTATGAGGCATAAATGGTGCCTGAACAGATTCTTAGGAAGATAAATTTTATGTGAGTCATGCATCTTTGGGAGGGCCATAAATATTTTGTTTTGTTATGTTACTGAGAACATTTCTGGTTCTCATTTGTAAACAATTTTCATGTAATGATAACATTTGAATACCTTTTAATTTTGCATGTGACTAAAAGATAGGTTGCTACCAGCAAATGAAACAAAAGTCTCTTTAGTCAATATGTGAAGGTTTAATGGTTTTTCACTTTGTTGATAATTCATTTTTTTTAAGTATATATATATATATATATATATATATATATAAACATTATTTGAATAATGAACCAAGGGTTCACTTACTCTTCTAATTTTGTCTTTTTATGTTTTTCACTAAAAAGCTATTTTGGACAGTTGAAGAAATCAAATGCATTCAAATGGTTCCAATTTCTTTACATTATTACTGAAAAAAAAAATTTTAAAAAGCCAAAAAAAAAAAAAAAAAGAAAAAAGAAAAAAGAGAGAGAATAAGGAAGCAAAAAGGAGCTAGGAAGGAACAAGTAGAGGCGTATCAAAGAACTCAAGCTATAACCAAAAAGAAATATGTAAAATGCCTTTGCTCGTCTTCTCAATGCTGGACCAAAGCTCAATGTATGTAGGTATATGCACATTGTATAGATATGGCTAAATGTTGCTGACAATCTCGCAATACTAAACTGTTACTATTTTAAAAAAATACAAAAATAAAACTGTTCATCAGTGTTTTACCTCAGCACTCTACTTGTACCCAGTTATTGACCAACATTCAAATAAGAAGATAAGAGAGGAAATTGATTTCCATGTCAATGTTTGACTGTAAAATCTGTTTGGAAAACATTTTGTAATGAGCTTTTTGTCATGTGGTTTGCTTGTTTCCAACTTGAGACTATGTGGGGCACATTCGTTTATTTATTGTTAAAAAGTGATATTATTACTATTATTATTATTATTAATTATTATTATTATTACTATTATTATTATTTTTGTCCTATGTGCTATAATCTACAGAATGGTCACCAGGGTCACTTACGAAGCACTGCAAAGAGATCTGTTTTTCCGTGCATGGAGCATGCAGGGGGAAAGATGGCAGTACAAAATGGACTGTACTGTGTTGTTTAAAAATATGAATAAATAAAAAAGGAGTGGATATGGTGGACTTGTGACCAAGAAAACAAACTGGATATTTAAAAGCTCCTTACTACTCTGACTTTGAAACCAAAGCTGATTTATCTGCACAGGTTGCTTAACATGAAAAAAACTAAAAAATAAAAAAAAACTGACAAAAACTGTACTTAATCTAGAGCAATATCTGTATGGTCAGTAAAGCTGCACTTTGTGTATTTCTTAACAGCTTCAGATCTGTCACTTTTAATTTGTACCATAAAAAATAAAGACTTGTTTGACATGAAAAATAAGCTCCTTTCATGTGTTTGTCTTAAATCTCATGCATTATTCACATTATCCAAGCTCATGTAATTTCACATCAGTTCAATACAAAAACAGTTAAGTGCTTGAAAAAAGGAAGAGAGAAAATCCATTTGCACTGTGGAGCATAACTTTACCTGCAAAATTAAACACTGTTTCTGTACCCACAGTGGGTGCATGAATTGGCCATGTCTTATTCTCTCTACAGGTATTGCAGAGTTGAGGCTCTCCCTCAGGAGTACTCTGGAACCCCCCAGGTGAGTGTGTGTTGTCCCCCAGGCCAAATGGAGCAAAGTACAGATGGGCATGAAGGCCAGTGTACCCCCCATGCTTCCATCCACACTCCCATAACAAAGCCCTGGTAAGTCATAGCAGTGTGTTAGAGAGGCTGGGTCAGCTGTTTCAATTATTTCTCTTGCATTTTTGCAGAGCTCATGGGGTTCATTATTCAATTCTTTCTGTAATTATGATATTAGGTCACAGAAATGCCTGGTTTTCAGGCCACTTCTCTTGAGTCATATTGAGTTCTGTCAAAATACAGGATTCTCAAATATCAGCATTTTGAGAAATTATTTATTTGTATTATAAAGGCTTTTTTGGAAAAAAACAGCCTTGAAATAAAAGCTCTGACAATCCTAGAATATTATGTTTTAGTCATGGGAACAAAATTTTTACAAAGACTTTTTTCTTTGATTTTGTTTAATATTGTTTTACTTTTCCAATATCATGTGTTAAACAATCAAAACTAAAAGAAAGTATTTATTTGCATAGACAAACAGAGAGCATTTGGAATATTTATTTATTGTGATTTTTTTCTAGATCAGACTTTTCCTTTTACATGCAATTTTTCTCTATTTTGTGAGGTTCATTAGAAAGAGAACAAAAAAGGTAGCTTTTTTGTAGGCATAATGATAGAAGCTTCATAAACGGGGCAAAGATTACATCAGGTCCTCTAGGCATCAAGTCTCCATACCATGGTCTAACAGCCACTTCAAGCACATGTCATTCATCTGCTTATACAATACAGGAGTGTGGAGAACAACTCTTCGTGCTTTCATATCAACTACTAAAAGTTGAACATGTATTTTTTCATTCCATTGTGATAAAGCAGCAAGCAAACATTGATTGGAGCCTTTTTCCTCCAAGTCTAAAAATGCAAAACTTCTTTTCATCATACTATAGGTGTTTTAGCTGCCTCATAGACACATGATCCTACCTAGCCATTACAGTCCAAATAATCTGGATCTATCAAGTTGCAAGGAATGGTGACTTTGCAAATTTAATCAATTCAGTTCCTATTGATCACTGAAATCTCAAAATAGATCTAACCTCAAAGCTACTGAATACTGATTATAAGACTTCACACTCCTTACAGACTGCTTAAAAATCAAATTTCCAGAAATTAAATATGACAGGACTGCAGAGTTCCTTAAGTGCATCATGAAGGACAAGGACTTTTAGAAGCATATTGCTTTCCATGCTTCTTTTTTGTACTTCCAGAAAAAAAAAAAAAAAAAAAGGAAAGAAAAGAAAAAAAACAATAAAACACAAAACCCCCAACATATTTCCAATACTCTTGATAAACAAGGAGCTATGTCCATGTCCTGTCTTTCCTTAAGACAGGTATGATGGGAGGAAAGCTGGCAGTAAGGTCAGAGAACCTCACAGAAGCTGTAGAACACGGTTTTATACAGTCTCTTCCGCTATGTAGCTGCTTTAGCACTGATCACAGCTTAAGTCTATACCTGTTAAAAAACCTTTTAGTACTAGTAGGGCTTTGATAAGCAAAGATTCTCTTCTACTGCCTTGAATTTCAATCAGACAAGCACTCAGGAAGCAAAACAGACTTATCAAGAAGGAAGGTTCCAAGAGAGTTTGTTTTTTAATCTGAGAATCCAGATCAATATTAATCAGTGAAGTTCAAGATTGTGAAGTTCTTGAAAATATTTTAGAACTAAAGACTTGAAAGATTTTTTTTTTTCCTTCTCTCTCCATCTGCTCTACAGACCTGGATGTTTGTTTTCTCTCTCACTCACGGTCCTTTACTATTGCATTTTGCCACACTATGGACAGATAACAGTGGTCAGGACTGAGAAAAGTCACCAGGTAGCCCACCAGCCATTACTTCAGTCCAGACCCCAACAGCCCTGGTTTCTCTAAAATGCTGGCAACAGCCTTGTATAATCCACCACAGCAGCTGCAGGGAGGGCACGTAGCAGCTCAAGTAGTAACAAGTCTTTCATTTTGTTGGACGCTGAACTTCTTGTATAATCAGTGGCCTCTTGTCAAAACAGCTTTCAGACCAAGAGCTGTGTGTGTGATCACAGGCACACTCGGTGTGGGTGGGTCTTGGGTCAGGCCTGGGACTCACACACAAATCAAGGCTCAGCAAAAAACGGGTTTGGTGGTAATAAAACTGTGGTAAGGACAACATGAGTGGGCCAGTCCTAAAAGACCCCAAGATTGTGGGTTTGTGGTGTGGCTTAAAATCCAGTGTCTACCATCACAGCACCAATCAGCTTGTCAGGGATGGAGTCACTCCCTTCTTTTCAGACATCACATAATATTGGTGTTCAGCTAATGAGATCCTGGCTTTCAATGAAGAAAAATCCAATCCATTCAATTTTATCCATCAATATCACCAACAGGAAGATATCCAGCCCTGTATGTTCTCTGTCATTGATGTCCCCAGAAAAGTTCCTCAAATGGTCCCAGAATACTGAAGGTCTTAGAAGACGGTCGGATGGTGGCACGGCACAAAACTGAATTGTGTGACAATTTGCAATTGATCCTGGTGGAGCCAGAATTGTCCCAGAAGCATGAATTTCCTGGAGGCAGCATGTAACAGCTGCCTCACTTGTTTTTAAAATTCACTGAAGAACGTGTTCTTACATTCAGCCATTTTGGTCAGATTTTAGTCATAGAATCATAGAATGGTTTGAGTTGGAAGAGACCTTAAAGTTCATCTAGTTCCAACTCCTTGCCATGGGACGGACACCTTTTGCTACAACAGATTGCTCGGAGCCTCCTCCAGTCTGGGTCTTGTACACTTCCAGGGATGTGGCATCCACAGCTTCTCTGGGCTCTTTGTTCCAGTACCTTACTACCCTCACAGAAAAGAGTTTCTTTCTAATATCTAATTTAACCCTCCTCTCTTTCAGTTTAAATCTGTTCTCCTGTCACCATGTGCTGTTGTAATAGGTACCTCTCCATCTTTTTTAGGCTCCCTTCAGGTACTGGAAGGGAGCAATTAAGTCACCCCAAAGCCTTCTCTTCTCCAGGCTGAACAACCCCAGTCTTCTCAGCCTTTCCTCATAGGAGAGGTGTCCCACCCCTCTGATCAGCTTGGCCTATTGGCTCCTCTGGACTCACTCCAAGAGTTTGATGTCCTTTCTGTGCTGGGGACCCCAGAGCTGGATGCAGCACTCCAAGTGTGGTCTCACCAGAGCAGAGCAGAGCAGAGCAGAGCAGAGCAGAGCAAAGCAGAGGGGCGGAACCACCTGCCTTGACCTCCTGGCCACACTGCTTTTTATGGTTGTCTCTCTGGGCTGTGAGTGCACATGACTGGGTCATATCCAGCCTCTCATCCAGCAGCACCCCCAGGTCCTTCTCAGCAGGGCTGCTCTTGATCTGTCCATCCCCCAGCCTGTGCTGATACCAGGGGTTGCCCCAACCCAGATGCAGCACTTTGCACTTGGTCTTGTTAAACCTCATTAGATTTCCATGGGTCCACTTGAGCTTATCCAGGTTCCTCTGGATGGCATCCCATCCTTCAGGTGTGGGAGCTGCACCACTCAGCTTGGTGTAATCTGCAAGTTTGTTGAGGGTGCTCTTGATCCCTTTGTCCATGACATTAATAAAGATATCAAATAACACAGGTCCCAAGACCTGCTGAAGGACTCCACTTCTCACTGATGTCCTTTGGGATCTGAGCCACTGACCACTACCCTCTGGATGCGATCATCCAAATAATTTCTTATCCATATAAAAGTTCGCTCATCAAACCCATCTGTCTCAATTTAGGGTGAAGGATGTTGAGGCAATGTCAAAGGCTTTATAGAAGTCCAAATAGATGACATCTGTAACCCTTCCCTTGTTTACTGATCCATTAGTCACTCCATTGGAGAAGGCCACTGGGTTGGTCAGGCAGGACTTGCCCTTGGTGGGGCTGTTCTGGCTGTCCTGAATCACCTCCCTGTCCTCCATGTGCCTTAACACAGCTTCCAGGAAGATCTGTTCCATGATCTTCCCAGGCACAGAGGTGAGGCTGTCAGGTTGGTAATTCCCAAGGTCATACCTTCTACCCTTTTCAAAGATGGGTAAAATGCTTCCCCTTTTCCAGTCACCTGGGATTTCCCTGACTGCCACGACTTTTAAAATATCATGGAGAATGGCTTGGGAACTACATCAGCCAATTCCAAGTAATGCTATTAATTTTTAACACCTTGTGTCCTTGTAAACTCTCGCTACCTTTGTCTAAAACATATTAATTTGTACTTTAACTATTAACTGAAAGAAAAGAACACAAAACTCTGAAGATTCTTTAATTCCTTTTTGCAAAGAAGGCACTATGGTGTTTTTTACCATTTTGCCTCTGTTCTTTTGACATTTTCACCCCAATTATATGTTCTTAAATAGAGGAGCATGAAACTTTCTCCAAAATTACTCTTCAATGCATTCAGGTTGAAAGAAGCTAAAGAGAAGTGGCTATCTTTTGAAAAGCAGCAGCTATTTTCAGTTACTAGCTGTGCAATCTAAAGAGACTGATCTTGCAAGTTCATAATGTGCACAACTTTATTTGCCCAGCTAGTGTTAGTGATGCTGTGATGCTACCTTCATAGATACATTTAGCCACATATGTAAGTCTTCACAGGATTGGGCCTACCCTCAGCATTTGTGAATCAATTCTCTTTTTTATCGCTTTTTCTTGCTCATTCATCAGTAAATCTTGATGTGTCCTTTATTATTTTTGAAACACAAACAACTCAGAAGGGAATGTATCTCAACAGGAAAGGTATGAGCATGTCTCTTCTAAAATTAATACAGCTCTTTCTAGCTCAGCAGTTGACTGCCAAAAACAGTGCTGCAGATAATCTGGAGGGTAACATGAGGGAAATACTGAGGGGAACATTGAGAGGAATAAATGCAAGAGCATGAGCCATTACTTATTTTTTAAATACTCTCTATTGTTTCATTTAAGATCCTTCCTTCTGAAGGTACCCTAACAAATTTCCATACTGACCACTAATGAGGAGAATTTACAGCAACACAATTTTGTGTCTGTGGTATTACTAATCCCAAGCATGTGCACCAGCAACCTGACCCCAAGAGTTATCAGCTCATCTGGGGATCAAAACTCACCAGGTGGTCTGTATATCCAGAGTGAGGAACACAAAGATTGGGGATCCAAAATCCACACTGGCGTAAGTACTTTACAGTTCATGATACATTCATAGAAATTACTCAATAGGCAATATGTAATAAAGAGCACATCTGAAAAGGAAAGAAACAAAATTAATTTGTTTAAAATAAACAACAAAAAACAAAAGCCAAACAAAAACAAAAAAAAACAAACAAAAACCCCAAAATAAAAATAAAACCAAAACAAAAACCCAAACAAATAAGAAAAGGCAGAACTGACAGACCATGTCTCTTCCTAAGATGTGTTGGATCAGCTATACACTGCTGTAAAAGCCTGTCAATCACTTGGTATCAGCTGACCATACACTCACTGTACATCAAGGCTCTGAGAAGTCTGTATTATTTATAGCATACTTTCCTCTGCTGTGGGTAAAGGTGTGATATCAAAAGCAGTCATGTGGCCCCAGATATCAGCTGAAGATGAGAATTTGACATACTACTTCTATGTCTGGAAATGGGTTGAATTTCACACTAAAATTGAAACCTGACTGTCCTGAGGTTTAACCTTAGCAAGTTAATTTTTTTTTAAATATAAATACTGAGCCTAAGATTATTTTACTGGAGTAATAGGAATAATATCCTTAAGGCTAATTTAAAATATTCTTTAATATGCAATCATTCCCGGTTTTTAGAGGGTGGGAAGGTAATGTTGATTTTCAAAGAACCACACAGTATCGTTGTTTATTGTTTATGCACAGATTTGATTTTTCCTGTTTGAATTATATTACTCAATTAATTAATTTAATACATAATTATTTAATATGTAAAAATGAATGTGCTTGTATGCAAAGCCAGCATCTCTTGTTTAGTTCAATGATGTATCAGCAAGCTGGATTTATTAAAATGTTTACATAGCCATGTTAGCTCGGTATCATAAAGAAACAGCTCATTGCATACTTCTTTCTTTATCTGCTTAGATTTCATACAGTTTTAACCTCGATGCTTTAAAAGATTGGCCAGTTTCAAACAAATCTGACATAAGGGAAATAGATAACTACAGGTTTAATGAAAATAGCCTAGAGAAAAAAGAGGTAGATCTGACTCCCAGGTGAGAAAAAGGCTGCAGTAAGTACTTGTAAGTAAGCTCCCCTCCAGATTATCTTCAGCAGTGTTTTTGGCAGTCAATTGCCAAGCCAGAAATAGGTATATTAATTTTAGAAGAGACATGCTCATGCCTTTCCCGTTGAGATACACTCCCTTCTGAGTTGTGTTTCAAAAATAATAAAGGACACATCAAGATTTACTGATGAATGAGCAAGAAAAAGCGATAAAAAAGAGAATTGATTCACAAATGCTGAGGGTAGGTCCAGTCCTGTGAAGACTTACACATGTGCCTAAATGTATCTATGAAGGTAGCATCACTAACACTAGCTGGGCAAATAAAGTTGTGCACATTATGAACCTGAGTAAGTAAACCTTACTGAACACCTGAGAGAATCTACTTGGAAGTGTATAAAAACAGTCCTTCTAAAAACCCCAGATGTAGGATAAAATATCACTGAGCTCACAAGCCACCAGGAGATACATATCCTGGGAAACCAGATTTCAGTTATTTTGTTGCTTGAAGTTCTTCATAATTTTAATGTGATTCATAAGACCAGCTGCTGATGTCTTGGAACAGGCATACCAGAAAGAACCAGTGTTGCTCTCACATCCTTCCTTTCACAAAGCTATCTCCTGAATTTTTCAGAGAAGTTAACTTCTCAGGGGTGCATTGAAATTATAATAAATGGGTTCAAAGCTTTTCCCAGCACAACAGGTATATAAGCCTTGACTTCCTGTAAAACTGTTCCTTACTGTGGAGAGGTACTGTCTTTAAAAGAAAGCAGTCTGTCACTTCAATTTCCAATACAGCAGAAATATTATTATAATTTAGGATGAAGAAAATCTCTAGCCAATAAAAGTACTCCATTCCTCTGGCACTGGGAGGCTGATTAAAAGGAAGGGGGAGGGGAAAATAGCATCCCTGCAGATACTGGTTATAAAGTATTGTATTAGAAGTTCTATTCTTGTGGTTCAGGTATTACACAATAAAATAGGCTACTTTTGAACACAGGAGAGAAATAAACACAAGTTTTCACTCATTAAGAAAATCTGTAGCACGTTTAAGGCTATTTGTATTTGCTATTATCATCAAGCAGTGTATGTAAAGTGGGGGAGATGTGCAAATCTCCAAGAGCATAGGTTTACCTCAAGTAACTTTGTTGCTTCTCTTATGGTATTGATTCCAGATGTGCAAAGGATTTGGACTTTTTTTTCAAAGCTTTCCTCTTTTTTCAAATGTTCATCTGCTTTCAATGAAGCTCTGAGGCTCACTGCAGCACCTGTTCCATAAAATGGGTTAGAGGAGTCCAGAAAAGTCTACACCCAGTTAAGTTTGTTAAAATGAAGGTTGCTCATGTTTGGCAGTGGGGCTTATTTCTCTCAGGAAACACCCCTCTGAGGAGAAGAGATGTCCTGCTACAAAGCATTGTGCAAGCCAGACATTCTGCAAGGCTAAACCACACCAAGCTTAGAGCTATCTCTCTTCTCTGGGGCTGCATCTTCAGGGGCTGTCTGCTGATAAATCCTGTGGCAATGCAGTAGACCCTGCAAT
The DNA here is from genome assembly GCF_027477595.1 of Haemorhous mexicanus. Lineage (NCBI taxonomy): Eukaryota > Metazoa > Chordata > Aves > Passeriformes > Fringillidae > Haemorhous > Haemorhous mexicanus. The sequence goes on from NC_082341.1 coordinate 54,278,136, forward strand.
GCACATGCCTAAAGCAGGTGGTTCCTGGCTCCTGAGGCCTAAGGACCCTTCATGACCACCCTTACCCTTCAGGATCCTTCAGTGTGCCACCGTGGGACAAATGAATAAGGAAGCAAAATCATTGCTCAGCCACAGACACTGAGGAGCTGGAAAGTGCAGCATAGGTGACCCACCAGTCTTCAAAATGGAAAAACGGATGAAATAGAGAGTTTAGCAAGTAATACAGATAATTGGGCAAAAATATAATCCTGAAGACCTTTTCTTAAATTAGGCAATTCTTAAGTGTAGTCCAGATAATCAAGATGTATTTATTTTCCCCTTTCTTTGGTCAGTCCTAGTAACTTTCCTTGAGGCTTTCCAGTGTTTCAACCATTGCTTTTCTTCACCTCTGATGTTTAAAGTACAATCAGAACAGAGCTAAAGACTATTAACATAACTGTCAGGTGCAATTTACAGTCTTCCCCAAAATCCTCATATGCAGATCCACTAGGCAGCCCATTTCAGATGATGATCATCCATAATTTTCTCTTGGCATAGGCAAATGTGCACTGCAAACAGCAGAATTGTCTGCTATGCCCCTTTCTCATCCCTTACCCCCAAGGGCTGAAAAATGTCACTTCCTATTTCCAGCAGATAATCTCTTCTTATAATTCATTATCTCATTTTAGTTGGGGCAACCTCAAGAAACACATAGTTTTCAAACTTTTTAAGTCAACTCACTTCTCTATGACCACAACTGGCTGAAAGGCAGTCACAGAAGCTGCTCCAATGGCAAAGGTGCAAGAAGAATGGAACAAGGAAAAGGCTGATCACAGAAATATCATGTATGAGCACAGGTGTATCCAAACCCCCACCCCATCCACAAAAAGCAGATAACTTTTCACTGCCTCAAAGTTTCATCAGGTCTTTTAGAGAGAGACCTTATGATTGTGCTTTGAATTTTCTGCTTGCTCACATCATCTCAGTAATATTTAATTTTTTTTCCTCCTTTAGCAACATGAAGAATATACCATATCTGTTCAGAAGGAAAACTTTTTTTTTTTTGAGGACTGACTTGCTGGAAATATCTGTATTTTTGTTAATGAACCTCAGAGAATTTCCCTTAGATAAGGAATTCTGTGAGGAAAAAAGAAAGTGAAACATGCTCTTTCCTTTCTTTTTTGGTTTTTTTTTTTCATATAATTATTGAAGTAGTTTAGGCTTTATCTTTATTATGTTTTTAACATTTTTTTATATGATCAAATCCCTTCTTTGTCTCTCAATCTCTTAAATTCCAATTTAAGCTGCCATTGGGATGAAGAAGAAAAATTAAAATTAATAATTCTTGATTCATAAGGTAAGGTGGTCCTAGATATAAGCATGGCTGAGTAAAGAGCCAACTGCTGACCACCTAGTACGCTTCCTGCTCCCATGCTGGGAAGATGTTTATTGCATGTGAGAAGTATCAGACTGGTGGAAAAATCTAGACCCATCTTTCTCATTGATGCAGTATAGCACATATAACAAGAGAGGAAAAAAAAAATCAAGCTCTATACCCCTACCTAGACCTTGTACTTCCTCTTGAGACTCCTGAGAGAGCCAGGACAGAGTGCAAGCTGCTACTGATGTAACAGCAATTTTCCTGTGACAGATACCACTCTGCTTTGAGCCTGATTCATCATCAACAATTCACCTCACACAGGACGCCAAATGGCGTCCCTCATGTGAAAACAACTTGTAAACTAATAATAAGAGGAAGAGATATTTAATAATTTATAATGAAATGGAATAAAATCAGTGACCTTGGCAGGAAAAATTCTATGTCTTATTAGCAATTGCCAGGGCCAGTCATCCATCCCCCTTAAATCCATTTCCTGAATGTATTGCATCTCTTGAATTTCTACTGCTCTGGCATGAAACCATAAACATCACATTTCTGCAGTTCATTCTCTTGCAGTCTAAATCCAGCAGATTTTGCTCCTCTGACCAACAATAGCTTCTTTTTTTCCTACATATAGATATATATGCTTTTCTAACTTTTCATAGAACTAAAGCTGTAGAAATATTTGTGGGTTGAATGATTTTATTGATCTTGGTAGGCTTGGATTGCACAGTGCCTTAGCACAACTGGAGTTTATGGACTACTGGCATGAGGTATATATTTTAGAATTCTCCTTCGAAGCTAGAGAAAAATGAGAGCCATATTATTCCTTCTACAGGTTTTATGGTAGAAAAAAGTGCATTGTAGACAATGATTACACAGTACGTTGTGCAAAAATCATTGCCAGGCACCAAAAAATCACCTCCTATACAGTGTTGCTGGCAGGACAACAAACATTCTACACCAGGCTTTTTATAAGCAATATTAATCTTTCCTGCTGGAGTTCCCCACTGTTAATGCACTCTCATAGTAAGGTTGTGTGTTTAAGTCATTCAGGAGTCCTCACATTTTTAATAAACTATTTTTCAAGTATACTCTGACCAAACTAAATGCAAGTATATTTCCTTTCTGCATCTTCTAGAGTCCTTTGAAAAAGATGCAAGATTAACCACATTTACCATGTATGTTCACCATAAGTGAACATAACACTGTTACCATGCTAATGTTTATGTGAATACATGTATTTCTGTATTTTTATATGCACACACAAACGTGCCATAGATATGGATGCACAAAACTCTTCATCTGTAGCTATTGTAAATGCATTTGAAACCATTGCTGAATGAATGCTTGACCCATTTAATCTTTGTCTAAAGAAATGCCTTGCTAGGCTATTTTTGGTTTCAGTTGCATTTTAAATCACTCACTCCAAAATTAGAACTGGGGAGGTTTCAGGCTTCATAAAAAGGCTAGCATTTACTTGTCTCCAGAACAAGAGCAGCCTGTACCCCAAAATAAACCTTCCTAACTATTTTCTTAATGCACCTGGGTATTTTAAGGGCTCAGCAGCAGTAGCAGCAGCAGCAGCAGCAGGATAAAAAGTCAAGTATTTTTGATGATTCCATCCCTTATACAACATAGCTAATTATTTTGGAAGAGGTTTTTTTTCCTTTTCATCTTTTCATTCCACACAAGTATGGATTGATTTTTTTTTTTCTGCCATTGCCTGCAGCAAAGTGAAATGCACACATAAAATAACCATTAAAAAAGTGTCTAACAACTTTTTTCAAAGTGTTTTCTTACACATCCTCCTGGAAGAAAAAGCACAGAGATTTGTTGTCAGGGGTGTGTGGAATGTTGAAAGAGGAGAGGGGATAGGATATTTGTACACCTGACTAGATTCAGAAGGGTTTTAAATTAATAAAATTTCTCATGTTTTGTGAAAAAAGACTATAAATAATTTCAATGGTAGGAAGCAATTAATGGGACTTGAATGAAAACTAGGAAAAAATATTTCTTTGCATCTGTGTTGGAACTCATTAGTGAATTTTTTTTTAGTGACCTTTCTATGTTTGCTCTCTAAAGACATTTGGGGATTTTTGCTGTAGTGCCATCTTTATTGTCGGAGTCTAAAATTCAGTCATTCACACTAAGTCTTCAGTGGCAGATACACAGTCTTCACTAGCTACTTTGAGAGATTTTACATAAAGCACAAATAAGATAATTAGTGGAAGCCAGATGCATATTCAGACTTTGAATTCAAGAGGAGTCTGGGTTCATTTCAGATAATGTGGAAGAGTCCCGTTCAGTAGTGAACTGCAAGTTATGATATGAAATGGATAAAATTCAGACATAAATCATCCTGTCAAGACAGTCTGTAACTGCTGGAAATGACTCAAAGAAATCTGCCCTGGTTCTGAATGATGCAGACTGATGGCTGTTCTCCACTGCCCAGTGTGGATTGTACTCCAGTACAATCTAAAACAATAGAGCTATTTATGTGAAAGTATGTAAATTACTTAGCTCTAGGAACATTGGCATTTTTCATCCAAACAGCCACTTGGAAGGTTGTACAGAAGCATTAGACTCTTTTTGTTTGCTTTTGGCAGGGCACTCCTGAAAAGAAAGCCCATGTAACTGCTCTGCCTTTGCTTCCCAGAAGGGCAGATTGCCCTGTTATCTTTCCCCAAAACTTTTACAACAGCTTCCTACCAACCTGTCTGAACAGGCCAGTACGGGCACAGCCCTGCAGCACACACACACCAATCTCCACCCAGAGCACCAGTGACTGCAGCCCCCTCAGATCATCCTGAGGCATTCATAGTTTCTCCCCTCTCTTCCCAGGGCAGAAGTGTCCTGGGGGGACTTTATGATGCTGAATTGTATCCCCATTCGTCTGTCTCACCCAGAAATAAGTTTTGCACCTTTGAGACTGGTTCTGAAAGCAAAGGGGAGGGAGAGGAGAAGCACACAGTTTGTTTTCAAACAATGCACTCACTCCTCCACATTCCTGCTCCTAGACTGTGGACAGACAGACAGCGGGAAAGAGCTCTCCTTTGCTTTCAGTTAGTTTTTAGTTAGCTGAGGCAGAGAAGTTCCGTGGACTGTGGGGGTTTTTTTCTTTTCTTGGGACTGTATAAATCTGCTCTGGACTGAAAACCCAGAAGAGTTCTGGCAGCTCGCACCTGTGGCTCATCAGGTCGGGCCTGGGCCACGGCATTTCCAGCACAGGGGAGACTGATAAGACACTGAGTGAGCTGAGCTACAACCCACAAAGGGGACTTTCTGAGTTTGTCATCTCCTTTGGAGCAGGAAGAGGTTTTATTGTTTAATATTATTCATTTTTGTGCTGGTGAATGCTTTGCCTGGTAAATAAATAGGTTTTTTCCACTTTTCTCCAAGGAACTATTTTCCTGAACCAGCTGGGGGAAAGGCCATTTTGGAGGCTTTCTCCCAAATTTGCCCCAAACCAGGACAAGAAGTCATTATAATTTTTGGCCAGATAGTTCCTCTTAGCACCATGAATAACATTCAGATGAACACAAAGTGAGCTGAAACAAGTCTTCAGGGGCTGAATGTCTGACAAACCAAAGCATGCATCTACTGATTGTCTTTGTCAGCTCTCAGTAGACAATGTTTTAACATTTACAGGTAACTGAACACTGCCATTTCCAATACATTTACAGTAAGAATCTCTCTCATCATTAATTCTGTGGACTTCTATAGATGTTAAAATGGTGCTGACATTTAAAGCATGACAACTCTAATGCATGCAACCAACACAGATGTCTACATAGTAGAAAATTAGGTTCCACACTGCTGATAATTACTCTGATATCTTGCAATTAGCATTTGCCTTGGTAAGCAACATGTATCTGTGCACACACAGAAAACTGAAGAACCAGATTTAAAGTCACTTTGCTGCAATTTCTGAGCAAGAAAAAGTTTTGAAACTAGTAGCTGTCTCAGGAGGTGCAGGTGGAGCAAGGATGGACCATCCTGGAGAAAATCTAAAGGGTTGGCAAGATGGCAGATGGGGTTCAGGCATCACTGGACTTTCTTCCTTCAAGGGGGAAAAATTCTGATAATGTTTTCAGGGTTTATCAGTTTGATTTGGGGGTTCTTTTCTCAAGGATGTGGACTTGTGCAGACCAGCATAGTTAATGCCCCAGCAGCACCAACAGACCCTACTGTCCCTGCCCCTGCCTACAAGCCCATTTCAGCCCAGCCAGCGCCATCAGTCCCTGTCTCAGGAGTGCCGACATCCAGCTCCCCACAGTCCTGCCCTGGCACAGAGCTGCCCAATGTCTGGGCATGGCCTCATATCTCTTATCATTATGAACCTGCCAGACAACCTGGTACAAACCCAGCTTCCCAGCCTCCCTAAGCCTGCCCTGCTCACGCCTCCCAGGGAGGATGGCACCAGTTCCTGGCCAGAAAATTCCCCTTCCAGTCTCTTAAGGACCTGCTATTGCTGCCCCCTGACAGGTGCAATGTAATGTTAGCTTTGCTTTGGGAGCTTTGTTTTTTTTCTCTCCCTTGGAGAGAAGCGGTCTGCAAATGTTTGGAGACTGAAACCACATGAATGCTCTGAGGTGCTCATTTTACAGTCAGAGCAAGAAACCTTTGCTTTGACAGGCTTGTCATGGCTGTATACTCAGTTATACCTGTATTGTTATACCCAGGATCAGGACTGAGCAAGAAGACCTTAATAACTCACCACACGCTGACAGAAGGGTAACTTTGGAGAGCATATTCCCAGTCTACTGCAAATATGAAATCAAGATCATTAGCACAGCCCTCTGTTGTGGAGGTCATGGGCAGACCCCCAGCAGAAAGAATTGCAGCAGCTTAAGATCTTGATTGCCCAAGAGCTGATTCATACCACCTTTTTGCTTGCTTTCTCTTTCGTGTTGCACCCACCACACCATCACCAAAGGAAAGAAAAACGTCTTTCAGCAGTCACATAGCCCATGACTGGGCTTCAGTGGATGGTAAGGCAATACAAGCTGAGCACCTCTGAGAGCTTACAGCTTCTAAAAAGGGCTCACTTCTGCTCCCACCTATACTGCCTCCAGTACCTTTCCCTGGCTGTTCAGTCCTTCACCCTGTTACCAGCTCTGACACTCATCTAACTGCACTCCAAACTCACCCAGCTCACTGATCCAGGAGAAAATACTATGGATCGAGGGTACCTCAGTCACTTTTCCACTGAATTAGTAAATTGGATTTGGCTAACTATGCTACCAGGGAAATATCACAGCCAAAACAAAGCACGGGGAAATGGGACTACTCTTTCTTTGTAGCTGCAAACTTCTGGATAAGCTATATATAAGCTGTCTAATTACACATTAAGGTGCCAGACCTGCCACTGATATGACTATGGTGTGAGTTCATATTATATACTTCTAAGGGCCTCCAACACAGGAGATGGAAAACAGCTTGGTGCAATTAACTAATAAAATATCCCAACTAACTTCACGGGATTTTAGTGTACTCTGACCTTTCAATCAAGCTAGGATGAAGCTGGTGTGTTTTATTCCACCTTTGCTACAAACTCAATGCCAGTCCCGAGTCAGCAGTGCTGATGACATACAAGGATTTGTACCAGCACTCCTGAGCCCACAGCTGTGGTGTATAAGTCATGAGAAACAATAGCTCTTACTCTGCAGAGAGGAATTCTCAAGACAAGGGAATGACAATGAACTGGGTAAATAAAAGAATGAAATGTGAGGTAGAAAGAGACTAGCAGGAGAAGTCAGAAGAGAGAGTAAACATTTAGAGCTATTTGGCAGCCTATTTCTTAAATTCTTTCTTTTGCCTACACTGCAAGGACTTAAGTTAAAGGTTAGTAATGTTAATTAGCAATCAGAATTACTAATAAGTTATCTTGAATTGCTAGAGTATAGGACAGATTATAGGATATAATCCTATAGATAGAGTATTGGATAGAGAAATACTATAGATAGAGAATAGGATAAATTGTAAGGTAATTATAGACTTATGCCACACCACACCTTTACTAAACTGGTCATGGCCACTTCATCTTTCCACAATATTTTCAACACTTTACATGTATCATGTCATTAATTATTCCATTGCAACTATTTCTTTCAGATCTAATACCATGCCACAATTCTTCAGCGGTAATGGAACACCGCGGTGCAATTCAGACTGCCTTTCAGCTGCAAGGTCACCTAAACTCATTAAATAGATATTATTCTAAAGAAATTACTTATTTTTGAGTGTGTGACACAAAGAAAGAAAAGAAAATTGAAAGGATGCATACAAAATAGTGTACTCTATTTTTCTGATCTTTTCTTTTTCCTAACTGCCTATTGTATGGAATATGCCACATGGTTTATCTAATGCTCTTTGTATCCCTATCTAGGAGTGATTGATAATAAATTAATAATACAGTTTATCAAGTAGGGCACCTTAAATTAAGCTCTGAAGTCCAAATGTAGGTGTCTTACTGTGGCTTTTATGTGAAAGTGGAAAGAGTTGGCCCTTCACTACTCATTTCAAAAGGAGTTGCTGGGGACTCAACCTGCTTTTAAATTAAAGTAAGGGTCCTAAATGGGATTTAACTTTTTAGCAACACCTTTCTCCCCTTATCATAAAGATTGATGCTTGTTGAGCATTCTAGGTGCTGTGTGCAATACCCTGAATAAACACATGGCTGCTTGAAGTACTGATTCTGAGGTGTCTGATTTTTTTCCAAAGTGTCTGTACTCTGCACAGATACATTTCTACACTCAAATCTGAAAAAAAGTAAGAACTCTTTACATACCTAATCATGCCCATACCTCAAAGTGCAGAAGCAGGAGGCTAAGAAATTTACAGAGATAGTGATTCTGATGAACAAGAAATTTATTTCTCCTGTTAAGCGCTGTTAATTTTAAAGGGTTAGAGAAGATCTTGCCTTCTATTGATGGTGTAGAGGTCAAGGAATTATTATCAGTAGTCATATTTTGAGAACTGGGAGACCTCAGTTTTGATATTATCTCTGCCTGTACCTGCAACATCCCTTCTCTGTCAGCGACATAGGCCCTCATACTGTTGCTTCCAAGTTTATGTGGAGATTTTGTCCATATGGAAGCATCCATACACCATTAAGGCCATAGTACAGGCCTACTCTGGAAATTACACCAGAGGCTCGTGTATAACACAGTGCTCTGTGAAGGCTTCAAGCACTATTGCTGCCCTTGCCAATCAAAGCAAGACAATAACTAGAATATGCTTGTACCACATGGCTAGAGTCCTGACACAGGTCTCTAAGCAAATGATAATACAAATAAATAATAGTGGACAGGAGGCTTCTGAAGAAGAAGGCTCACCCTTTAAGGGACAAAAAACCTGAAGAAAACAGGAGGTCAAGTCCTGGACAGGTATTTAAAATTTTATTAGTATTTTTATGGTAGGGGATATGATTGATTTTTGATTTTATTTGTCCTCTTTCCATTGGCTTTTTATCAAAATGAAATCTAATCACAGTCAGTTACCAGAGCTCGGCTGACAGATGGTAACTTGTTAAGGCATGGTTATGTGATTGTGTTCATCATTTGCCCCAGTCTGTACCAGAGCCAGTAGCCCTCGTCTGGTCTCAAAAGCTTTATTAATGTAACTCAATTTGTCTCAGAAATCACTTTGGACACTTCTTTACCCCTACAGTGAGACATCATCTTCTTTCAGGTTAAGTTAATAACTGACCAACTAAATAGCACTCCTTAAGCCATTTAAGTTTTGTCTTGAAGGATGAAAGATAAATTAGTTTAGAAATAGTTTTGTTACACTGACACTAAGCAAATCACTACACTTTTCTGTGTATATAAAGTTTAAATACGCTTGAAGAACTGTCAAGTTATAGTGGTTCAAAACTGTGTTGTCCTTCAATCAAGCTGCAGCAACAGGCTGAGTGCATGCTCCTGTAAAGTAAAATACAGCAGTTTAAATCTCCCTTTGCTGATTGACCTACAGATTAAACTGTTTCATTAACACATAAACCACTATGTGTTACCTTGAAGTCAGATTGACCCAAGACTGTTTGTGGTCAGTTGGCACTTCTCAGCTGATAGGGATAATTGGTTAAACTCTTCAGTCTTTCAAAGTGGCTTCACATGCTAAGTGCATTAACCATTTCCATATTTTAACCACTTGAAGATTAAAAGACATTTCAATTTGAAAATGTCTCATGGTTCTAATAAGCTTGATTCTTTTTCAGTCTGTCTAAAAGCACTAGAATTCACCCTTTAGAAGAGATGCACAAATGGATGTGTCTTTGGTGTGTTTAGAGCTACAAAAGTTTGATATTTTCAATTAAAACAAGTGCTATTTACTTCTATACTTATGGATAATAGAGCACTTTTGACTTTTACAAAGTGCGTGTTATTAAAGCACCTTGCTAATGTACAAAGGCACTTTCATAAAACAAGGAAGAAAAGAAGCAGTCCTCTTTCAAAATGTCTCTGGAAAATGAGATGAAAGTAGAAAAAAACGTGCAAGAAGAGAGTTCTTTAACAATAAGAGAGCTATCTTCAACTGTTCCTGTGTATGATTTCAGTCATCATCTTTATGCCTAGAAGCACTTTTATAAACATTTGTAACAATTTAAACATATTCTATCACTCAAAACTTTTCTCACAAGGGTTGTTCACCCTAACCTTTTTGATGAGGCCAGAAAATACTCATCTTGTGGTTTCCAAGGTATTCCTGAAATAGTACAATGGAGAAATAATATGCTATTGTTAGTGTTCAGGAACAACTATTACTGATTTATTACTTAATATCATTATTGAAATTGCATATGGACCTTATTTCTGTGTACCTCAGTTTATTTATTTTCCACAAACATTTCTTGTAATCCTCTGGAACTGCAGTTTTCAGGAATTTAGGTCCTGATTCAGTCAGGCACAGTCTCTTCTAAATATATTTTCATCTTCTACACTTTTTGTTCTCTATTGAATTTAGAACAGACAATGACAGAGATCCATCAATCAGAAATTTGCACAGTCATATCTGCAACAGATTACTATCTGGAATGAAATGTCTAAAAAGGCAATTACTATATTATGGTTTTGGTAGCCAAACTGAAGGAAGAACTAGTGGGTTTTTTTCCAAACCTTTTCCCATTAGGCCAAGAAAGGTTTTTATATTTCTTTTATTCCAAGTAAAGCTGAAATGTTATTTTATAGACGGAAAAATTATTTCCAACAAAATATATCTCAAATTGTGATTGTCTCTGAAAGGACAAAGGAAAAAAAAGGATTGTTTTTCAGGTCATACAGCAATGTTTTCAGTAATAAAGCATTTCTAAAGGAGAAATCATCAGCAGAGATGTTAGTTTTCTGTACAGATATTTGTGCAAGATGCTTAAAATCTCTTCCATTTCAGTTTCAGAATAAGGCAAAAGGATGGGCATCTTACCCACTATCTTTTAAATATATGTATTGCTTCTCATCTCTGAGAAAGAAGTTTTAACCTGGGAATGATGATTACACTGCATTATTTCACTTCTGCAGTGTATCTTCAAAAACAAAAATGGCCCATCTTTGTTATCTGTTAAAAACCAGAATCTTACAGCTTCTTCACTGCTTGTCCCATCAATCCTGTCTCTGAATGATTTCTCACTTTTCACTGGTTTGTGTATTATTGTTTCATAATGAAAATGATTTTTCTTTTTTTTTCTTGTTGGTGTGCATAGTCAAGTAAATAGAACAAACAGCTAGAACAGGGTTTAGTACAGAACATGTAGAGAAGCAGTTACAAAGAAGTTTGTCTTGCAGGAGAACTAAACAGCAAAGCTTAGCCATTGGCAGCTGGATTTCTGAGGCCAAAGTCAAAAACCACCATTTTGGTAAAGGATGCATTTTTATGCTTCTATGTGTGCAAGCTTTTTTTTTTTTTTTTTTTTTTTTTTTGGTTTGGTTTGGTTGGGGTTTTTCTTTTTTGTTTTTCTTGTTCAGTAAAATGTCAACTCATAAGAGCATCTGGTGCAACTAGAGATGCTATTATGGTTTTTGTGTTATTAGCATCCAAGAGTGTTGGGGGTGAGGAAAAGGTGCAAGAGCAGCAGGGGACTGCTGTCATAAACAGGATTTCACAGAGTCATGCGTCTTTCAGAGACATCTCCACTTACATTACTTCTAAAGTTAGCATTATTTCTCCATTTGAAATAATCAGAAATAAAACATCAGACAGTAAACACTCCCCCAGTGACTAACTGTGTTGTTTGGGTCTTTTCTTTCCTCCACTCCTCACTCCCCCCACCCTCTACTACTTTGCAGAAAGAAAAGACACTAAAAGTTCCTTCTGTGAGTTGCCAAGGTGCTCCCAGCCCATTGTGCAGAATCATTGTCAGGTTAAATTAGGGAGTACAGACTCCATGAGTGTAAAAAAATCAATACTTGATGGAAGATTGCTCCCCGGAAAATCTGTTTTGATTCCAGGATTAATTCGCGACCAAAGGCTTCTGCAAAATGACATGCCATTAGTCAGAAAATGAACACATTCTACCCTTGAAATTGGATGGAAATATGTCAGGTGATTGACCTATTCATTCTCTTCACTCTCTGGGCAGAGAGAGTAGGTGTGGTAGCTGTGAATTAGGCCCCCAAACCAGGTCCATTTTCAAGCACTGAAAAAAAAAAAAAAGAGAAAAAATAGTCCAATGTGAATTGCAAGTATTCTCTAGGCCATTGTTGTAAAGCTATTGCAAATGCATTCCGTCAAGGTAAATGCATTTGTCTGGAAGGCCTGACTCTCTTGTGTTTTCTAAATCTCAGAATAAACCATACTAAAAATCTTAAAGCAGAGATTTTTTTTCTTCGGAAAAAAAGGCTTGCAATATTAATGACAGTGTAAATTGTTTGCCATATAGAAAGTAACATTCCACCCCCCTTCCTTTGCTTAGCACTTTCTTCCACAAAAACTTTCATGAGGCAAACCCAGCACTTGAGCCACGCTCCCTGATCTGTGCTCAGGCCTCTGGAACAGCCCCAGTGGCAATCACAGTGTTTAGCTAGGAGCCGTGGCAGTGGCCCTTGCACTGGCTTCCTGATGCTGTGAAGCCTGTATGCTTCCTTGTCTCGCTAGATGCCAAGATCTAGGACAAAAGGGCATTTTAATTTTTGTATTTATACATTCTGAGCCTGAACTGTGTCTGCTTATATTGTTGGAACATGCTGAATATGAGGAACAGAAAGGTCATGACAGGAGATATTTGTATTTATTTATCTTGTGTGGGATTGCCAAGGTGAATCTAACCTCTTGATAGACAGGGGGTTTCCAGTGGAGAAAGAGGCTATGGGTAGCATCGTTAGACCTTGTACTTGGAGTGTGGGAAGGCACTGTATCACTCTTGGCGACCTGACTGGAGTGCACTGAGATTGGAGAAGTTGCTCCCAAACATATTAATGATTGCAAAATTGCCATGGAGATGCAGCTGTTTCAGAAAAAAATCCCCAGCAGAGTTTTATTTTTGTAACCACTCAAAAAACCATTACCAGCATGTACATCATACTAGGATTCAAGTGATCTGGAGTTTTGCTTGAAAATCTAGAGAACCATTTATCAGGAGAAAATGCATGCCTGAGTAGAATGGAAGCAAGAAACGAAATAACCAGAAGATATGTTATCACTGACTGCTATCACTCATTGGCAGCTTAATCCATCAAACTTCTAACTGCTGACATACCAGAGAACTCATTCTCTAAAATATGAACATTCTTTGTCCATAATCCCCCACCAAAAATGGCTCTAAAGTGATTTTTGAGAATTTTGGACTTGAAATTCTGCACCTACTATATTCCATTTTAATTGTGAATTGGTATCTCTTGACTTTCTCATTAAGATCTCACAATAAGGGTTGAACTTGCAAAAAGCCATAATTTTTCTGTCCAGTTCCAGCATTTCTTTCATTCAAACCTTGAATACAACATGCTGTGTAAATAATAAGTCATTGATGGTCCATGTGTGATTGCTTGGAGTTAGTGAGTAGGTAATTCTTCTACATGAGGCCAATCTAAGCTATTCAACATGGCCATTAATATCTACAGGGAAAAACTCCATTCCAAACAGTGTCACAGGAGTGGCTAGGGATGATGATACCTGGAATGCCAACTAATCTTTATTTCTCTAATGATTTCACAATCTAAGTGTCTTCAAAGAAAACCATTTAGAATTCCCAAAATGAGTTTAAAATCAGCAGGGGACATTTCTCTCCCCAGATTACAATGATCCTCACTTTTCTATTATGGATGTGCACCAGACTAATACTGTAACATTCTGGTCAAGCATAGATGATCCTGTAAGACATGTTACACAGAATTAATTATTATTTCTGCTTGGTGGGAACCCTGGAGATCTAAAACTATCAAAACAACAAAAGGGAATGATGACTTACAGCAATATTACAGAGTAAGACCAATTGTTTCCCCTAGAATGTGTCCCAATCACACAAGGAGACCCAATCTTAATCCAAAGAGTCAATGCAGACACCATTTCATTTGAAGAAATAATTGAATCTGATTCTTCAGCCTTTTTATCATTTAAAAGCAAGGTGTCATGTTTCCTTGTCTCAGAGAGATAGCAACCTCACAGAAACAGATTCATATAATGCTAAGACAGGAACAGTTATCTGTTCCCCAAAGTTCCCTTCCTCTGCCTATTAGTTTCAGAAAGCATCTTACAAGATTATCTTAGACCAGATGCCAAAGTGCTAATACCAGATAAAATTAATCCCATTCTTCAAGCCTGTATCCATACACCTGCAGAAGAAATATCAAAATGACCATCTCTTAGAAAAGATTTTGAGAGGTTTTCATAATTAAAGACAGTGTCCTGTTCTCAGAATCAGAACTGATTTCAGTGGAAACAGGAGCAATCCATGAAGTGCTTTGAGGACAGTGGGTGCAGGTTAAAAGTGCCTTGGAGGAAATTTGGTCACAGGCTTAACCTGCAGCAAACACATTAGATTGGATGTTATTGGAAAAAAACTTTCAAGGCAAGGCACATGGACATCCGTGAATAAGAGCCTACCTAAGCAATCAGGAATTATTTAATTGCATATCATTTTGTTTCCAAACAAGAACTGAATTTTTATAATTCTGTCACAGTTTTGGTACTCTCTCTTGCTCATTGGGGGAGTGGGGGTGTCATCTAGAAATTTATCATTGCAGAAGATATATAGAAGGTGTGCAACGTAATTACAAGTTTCAGTAGCACAAGCTGCCAGACAGTAGGAAGGCAGCATAACTTTTGGGATGCTGTTATATTGTAGATGCACATTTCCAGACATCTGCTTAGACTCCAGGCTCTTAATTATTATTCTCTTCTTTTCTCTAAAGCCATTTTTTGCTTTCTCACTCATTTCCAACTCTCAGTTCTCTCATCTCTATTGCCTGAATGTTTTACTGATTTTGTATTTTGGACACTTTGGGCATCTAGTCTCAACTCTAAGGACATCTGATATAGGCTGATAATCAACTAATCTTCATGAAATATTATGTCAGCAAAAGGTTGCAGGAATGAGGGGCTTTGCCCAAGCATTTTCAAATTATTTTGAACTACTCTTCAGTGGACATAATTTGAGCCAAATGAGCTAAGGTTTTCTCTTTTTTCTTTATGAGAAGGGGACCATGACTAGGTTGCACATGAAATTAAAAGGGAATAAAAGGCATTTATATACATATGCAATTCTGTGTCTGCCTGTATTCATATCCAGTGTTATTGTGTTGTGTCAGTAGAACAGCTCCTCCTATTTTCAACTGTTGTTAACCAAGTTTCAGATTTAGTGGATCTAGAACTTGAGATAAATTGACAAATTATTCTAAGGCTGTTGGTGGAGCTTGTCCTTCAAGCTAAGAATAAAAATTGCTCCTGAGAGGATGGAAAAATACATTCAAATTATGAGTCTAAACTGGCCTTGATTTATTATTTAATTAATACAGCAAATTCTGTAAATAAAGCCCTGTAGGTCTCCTAGACCTACAACATTTAAGAACACACTCTAAAGAACTCTAACTATCTCATTTTCCCATGCCCCTAAATATTGGTAATGGCTTGTGGTCCATCTTTTGATCATTCCTATACATGGGCACAGCTATATACTCCTAAGTGTGGTCATCAACCCAAATTTTGTCATATACTGTCACACTTTAGGAATGGTATTCCCCAATTTAGTGCTCATACTAAGACCCTTCAAACCATGTCCAAACCCCTGGAAGACTCCCTTCCTCCCACCCTGGCAGTGGTGAGGTGGTGTAGAATAACCTTTGTGTCCTAGCCAGGACCATCCTGACTACTGCAAAAATTAACCCTGTCTTGGCCAGGACCAAGATATGTGCAAATTCAAAGGAACACTCCTGTTCTTCTGCTGTGAACACCTTTGCTTCTCATTCTCATCTGGATCTGGCATCTTTTCCACAACACAGGAATAACATTCCCTTAGGACAATCCCTCTCCATATGAGAGATGTGATAACCACCTGCATTTCCAAAAACAAAACCCATCCCCACCAGGCACTGAGTAGCCCTTCCATCTTCCCCTGCCCGTCTGTCTGCCTTGTGCCTGATCATGAAGTCTTGACTCCTCTGGACAAGTACAGATGAATATGTAACACAATGATCTTTCAATCACAGGAAATTTAGGGGGAAAGAAATTAAACTTTTCTAATGAATATGGCTAAAAGGGAGGTAAAGTTGGATTGAGCCTGTCTGGGCATCACCTTATTAAAATACTGTTAAAGATACAGACATTTCTTCCAAAAGACTGAAAATAGACCTTGATGGCAATGATCAGCAGAAGAGCAAAAGTCCTGTAAAGACAGAAAATTGACTGTATGTTGCAATCAAGTTTCTTTGTGAAGTTCTAAATGCTTTCTTAAAAAAATTCCTATATATTAGTGACTTTTAAAGAAAATCTAGAAGCAGCTAAACTCTTGGTATGGCTTCCAATCACAGTTTGCACATATAGTTCATAACAGTTAATGACATTTTTCTTCTCTTCAATTTCACATAAAAAGATAAAAAGGAAAGCTGCAAGAATTTGTCTACAGCATGATGACTGTGGTCAATATCTTACTATTTGCTCTTTCAATGCCATTAAAATATTGTTTAATAATTTAGAAGCAACCATGTAATTTTCTTCCCCAGTAATAGCAAATTAGGCACTTACTAAATAATTGGCAAAAATACTTAATTCTAGGGATGCTTTGAGGAACATACTATTAGCTGACAGATTTTAAAACTTTTCCTTGCATTAGCAACTATATTTTTAAATTATTTTCATGTTAATTCTTACCAGTGTAGGAAACAGCATAGTCTGATAGTTCAACCTTCTCATTTTTAATAACTAGCAACACCCTCTGACAAAAATAGAGAAGGAATCATGTAGGGAATTAATGAAATGGGAGTAGAATTCTCACAGGTGGGGGTATGCACTTTCAGGCTCATATCATAATGTATTGAGTTTACACGCCTATTTCTATGAAGTTATTGCAAAAACTAGAATTTGAAGGAGAAATTACTACAGTTTAAAATACAAGTACAATTTTCCAAGCAGCTTAAAAGAGACAGTTTTAAATAATGCAGCAAATGATAATTTTAAAAATCTTTATAGGAAAATGCATGTCCATTGTTTCAGAGAGCTACCTTCTTCAGACAAAGAAGCTGAAATAGTGGTATCAATATGCATTAAAAACACCTGTAACATGGGAATTTAAGTTTCACATTCTCAAAAAACCAAAGGAGGAATTCCATTATGAAGCAATATCTGATAATTAAGTGAGAGTGGTTCATGTGTGATTCTTCTTTCAGGAAGGGAAAACATAGCATTGAGATTAACTCAGCTGGGTCCCATTGACAATGCTGAGGGATTACCACTGCATTTCATGTTGGGTGGCTGTTCATTGTGAGCAAACAGCAAATTTGTATACCATTGTCTAATTGCACCAATGGTAGGCATTTCAGTGCAAAGACTTGTGTAAATGAGTTAGGCAGGTTTGCTCAGAAGTAGAGGGCTCATCAGTTATTTTGGACAAATATTTGATATTTTGCCCTTACTTATTTTTGCAAAAACCTCTAGGAAGAGAATTGGAGTAGAGACTATGAGCACTTTAACCAAGGTCTCTGTAACTGAGTTGATGATTCCAGTAAGTATATATTTCTTCCTCCAGGGAAAGAAATGTTGCTGAAGTATTTATTATATGGGCTCCAAGGACTGCCAAGAAGAGCAGCTCCAGTGCTGGCATAATCTGCAATGAAACACTCTTGTGTGGTGCACAGGACAGGCTCCCAAACTAGGGAAAACTCAGGAGAAGATGAGAGAGCCACAGGAGCCACAGCTTGCATGACAGCAACAGAAATTACCTGAGAGGAGCCAGGAGCAATGTCAGCCAAGCCTCCAGACAGCTCAACCAGGGAGCCCTGCTATCCACCCAGCAGAAAATCATGGTCTCTCTAAGCTCAGCATCCACCACAGCTGACCCAGCTTCCCAGAGAGACCTCAGTGAGAACATGCTGCCACCCAGGTGTCAGCTGGTCTGGCAGCAGTACTGGCCAGCAGCAGCGAGCACCTCTGTGGGACAGGCAGAGGGACTCCTTCACTTAGTGCAAGAGCTCTGAGAGGAGGTCAGTAAATTGAAGATTATCTGGGAATGATAGGGAGACAGAGAGCTGGAATCACACCCTACCTTCCCTGAGACAGGCTTGAGTGACACAGGTCCTCTTTCCCCTTGGCTGAACACAGTGACAGAAGGTAGAGGGGCAATAGCAACAAGCTCCTGCCCAGCACAGCAGGCACATCTCTGACTGCCCCAACATCCCAGGTGCCCTGGCATAACAGGCAAGAGGCTCTGCAAGTGCAACTAAATAATAACAAGGAGGATGATTCACCTGGCATGGAGGTGTCAGTGAGGTTAAACTGGACTATGTCCAGCATCAAGCTTGCTTCAGTAAAAAAAACAGCTGGGTCATAGTCATAGTAGATGCCCTTCTGAAAGGATGAGGATGCCCAACATGCAGAGCAGACTTTTTAGAGGAGTCTGTTGCCTCCCCAGGGACCCAGGGTTAAAGATGCAAATAGAAAGTTCCCCACTCAGGTTATTATTCATTATTGACTTTTCAGGTGGGCAGCAATGAAGTTGCAACCAGAAGCCCAAGGGAAATCAAGAGAGGTTTCAGGGCCTTGGGACATCTGGTTAAGGGATCAGGACCATGAGTAACATTCTCAGTTTCAGAGTATGACGAGGGAAGAAATAGGATTATCCAGCAGATCAATACCTGGCTCTGACCCTGGTGTCACTGACAGAATTCTGGGGTTTTGGATCATGGGTCAGTCTACACAACACCAGGGCCTGCTGATGACAGATGGATCTCAATGAGGAAAAAGGATCTTTGTGCAGGAGTTAGCAGAAGTCATTGAAAGATCTTTAACTGGATCAGAAGGGGGAAAGGGATAAATCCAGGCTCTCTAGAGATAAGCCTGTGAGCAGCACACCAAAGTTTGACAGATGGTATGCTAGTGAGATCCTTCAGTCTGCTGTGTCAGTGGAGGTTAGGTTTGGTGATTCATGTAATAGCAAAGTCACAAGGGTCATCGATGTATTAGAAACCACAGAAATGCATCTGAATTGTCACACAGGAATTAGAGTTTCCCCCACATAAAAGGCTCAGTTACCCAACTCGACTGTATCTACAACAATGCATGGAGCACAGGCAAAATCCAGGAGCTGGAAGTGCAGCAGGAAAACTTTGTGCAGGGATGCAGTTGATTCAGCTTCTCTGGAGGTATTTAAAAGACGTGTATGGTGCTTAGAGACATGGCTTAGTGGTGGATTTGGCAGCGCTGGGTTAATGACTGGACTCCATGATCTTAAAGGTTTTGCCCAACCTAAATGATTCTGTGATTCTGTAATTGAACTATTCATTTGGAAATTATTCATTTTCATTCTCATAATTCCATATCTTCTGTTTCATTTTGTTTAGTACATGTACAATTGTTTTTTTCTGGTCAACGAACCTGTTTTACTAGAAACTGAGAAATTAATGCCATAGCTAAAGCCTTCCAGTCTCTGGCTTCAAGTTCAAACATTTAAAAATATTTGAGGCAACTTTCTTCATAAAATTTAGCACTCAAGTGCCTTTGAGCATCTTGACTGGATACACTAATTATTTTTATTTTTAATTATTTTTATTTATTCCTAAGCAATCTCTGAAAATAACTGGTTATCTACTCTGCAGAGACACTGTGAGAAATGACTGATCACTTTTTAAAATTCTATTAAACTTTAACAAAAACTACAACAAAAGGACTAATTAAGGAAAAATTACAGCACTGGTAGCCCCCATGACTACCAGCCACATGCTCTTCTTCCAAATGGATGCTCCGCCTTTTATACTTCCAGCTCCTCCTGAAGTCTTGTCAGTCGACGCCTTCCTTGCTGTCTAGTGGTAGAGATCACTTTCTTACATCTTGGCTGGAGGTCCGGTATTGTTACAGTAACAAGCCAAACCTCCCCAAATGCCCCAACTACCAAGGCCATCCTGTGATAACAATGCAAGGGGAAAGGCATGTTACAGTAACATAACTACACATATATACAATGTTCATCCCTTAATTGTGAGAGCCAACCATCTCATTACTCATCTATGACAACACTAATAGGAAATTCAAATAATTGGTACTTGCTCAGAGTAGGAAAGAATAGAGCAAGAACTCAGTTCCTTCCTGCTCTCATTTTCACCAGATTTTTTTTTCCAATGTAATGCAAATGATTTTAATACCACAGTGTTGTGGTTGAACCCCAGCCAGCAGCCAAGCCCCACACTGCCACTCACTCACTTCCCACCATTAGGATAAGGGAGAGAATTGGAAGGGTAAAAGCTGGAAAACTCATGGGTTGAGATAAAGACAGTTTAATAAGGAAAGCAAAAGCTGTGCACACAAACAAACCAAAGCAAGGAATTAATTCCCTGCAGGCAGGTGTTCAGTCACCTCCAGGAGAGCAGGACCTCATCACATGCATCAGCTACTTTGGAAGACAAGTGCAATCACTCCAAACATTCCTCCTTCTTCCTTCTTGCTCCCAGTTTATATACAGAAAATGATGTCATATGGTCTGGAATATCCCTTTGGTCATTTGTGGCCATCTGTCCCAGCTGTGTCTCCTCCCAGCCTCCCATGCACCCCCACCTTCCTCAGCAGTATGGCAGTAAGAGAAGCGGAAAAGGCCTTGGCTTTGTGTAAGCCCGGGCCAGCAATAACCAAAACATCTCCGTATTATCAACCTTGTGTTCTGCACAAACCCAAAACACAGTGCCACACTAGCCACTGTGAAGAAAATTAACTCTACCCCAGCCCAAACCAGTACACACATGTCCTAGGTTGACTATATGATGCTTTTATCCCCAATCGTCTCATTCCGTTTATGCTGAATAGTAAGTTTTGCACCTTTAAGACTTGCTTCAAAGATTGAGGCGGGGAGAGGAGGCGCGCAGTTTGTTTTCAGACACTGAACTCACTCCTATACATTCCTGCTTCTGGACTGCGTGTTTTCTGCGGATGAACAGATGGTGGGACAGGGCTCTCTTTTTTTCTTGCTTTTAGTTAGTTTAGCTAGCTGAGGCAAAGAAGTTCCCTGGACTGTGCTTTTTTTTCCTTTTTTTCCCCTTTCTCTGGACCTGTTCACACCTGCTCTGGACTGAACAACCATAAGAGCACCAGCAGCTCTCATCGGTGGACCGGGCCGGGCCTGGGCCACGGCATTTCCAGCGCCGGAGGGACTGATAAGGGACTGAGTGAGCTGAACTGGAATCTGGGGAGGGGACTTTCTGGGTTTGTCATCTCCTTTGGAGCAGCAAGGGGTTTTATTGTTTAATATTGTTTAGGTTTTCTTGTTTAATAAACAGTTTTTTTCCACTTTTCTCCAAGGAAGTATTTTCTCCTGGACCGGTTGGGGGAGGGGTGGTAGAATCCGATTTCCTAGGGGGGCCCTTTGGGGGTTCTCTCCCAAATTTGCCCTGAACCAGGACAAACATAGTAATGAAATTACTTTTCTACTCACGTCACAGAGATGAGAGTCCTGCCTACCTACTGTATGAAACCCAGGTAACCTGTGAAGCTCTACTGTTGAAAGCTCAGATATTTGTATTTCTTCTGTTCATGGCTTTAGCTGTTCTGACCACTGTCACAGAAGTGAAGATGTGTTAGATGTTACTATGTTTTTTAAAAAGAAAGAAATTCCCTAGGCTTAAAACCAGTAGTATCTAAGTGGTACAAATTACCAGCCTTGCCATTCACACCTTATCGAGGTAATGAAGTGGAACCAGGGAAAGCTGCCATCTGCTACAGTTTGGCTCTAGACAGCTTTCTGCAAGACTAAGTTAACTGGTCCACAGCACATCTGTTTTTCCTGTGATCTGTGATGCCTGTAATTGCCCACTGCAAAAATATAAAAGCATTATTTTAAGATGACAATTGAGAATTTGCAGCAGATTACTGGAGTCAGTGGAAGCTGGCAGGACATCTCTGACAAAACAATTTCCAAGGGTTTCTTATATTCCACCTCTGGCTGGACTATTGGAAGAACTGAGTGTCCATGTTTCAATAAGACACTGTGGTCTCAGCCTTATAGGCTGGAGAATTGAAATTTGTAGTGATTCTACAGCTTAACATATTCCTTAGGTTTGTGGTTTTCCAAAAGGCTAATTTAGGTGCTGAGGTTTGTCACAGCAGAGTTCAGTTTTAGTAGTGTGCTAATAGTAACTCATTATCATAAAACACTCTCAGGAAGAAGTCAGAACTATTACTAAGATTTACATATCTAAGCAGAGTCAGAAGAAATTTTAATTCATCAGCTTTTAATGTTTTTTTTAAGAAAATGTTTTACCTTAATAATAAGGCACATTTTCATGTTATGTTTCAAAACCCCTCCCTGCTGTAAAAAATTTCTGTGGTTATAATAGGGAATTTATTTTGATATGGGATTCATTTTGGAGGGAATGTTTGATTTTGTTTGCTTGTTTTACCAATATGGATGCTGGGAGCAAGGGGGGGTGGAATACAAGAATGAAAAGTTTAAAGCAGTGAATTTGTAGGGATTTATGAGGTCCTCTTGGAGGAAAGGTACTACCTTTCACACTTACAGATTTTTTTTTTTACAAAGATAGGAAATGATCTTTCTGTTCACAGACAAAATATATTTCCAGGAATCTCAGCAATGGCCTGATTTCAACAGGTAAAGCTGAATCTATGAGAAAAATCCATTGACAACACAACTTTGCCCATCTACATATGTTAGGCATCCACTTTTATCAAAAAAATAAAATCTGGACAAAAGCTGAGAATGAATGATTTCAGTATGGCTGTGTTTCTAAAGAAAACATCATATAATAAATAAAATATTTGGTCTTGTTCACTGCAAAATGCACGTGCTATATTATACAGGTGTCTGTGACTAATCCACCTCTCTCAGATAAATATATAGGCAATGAGGCAATGCTTGTCTTATTCACTGTAACAAGGGAGAACCAAGTTTGAAAATGGAAATAACTATAGCCATTCCCTTTGATGAGGTTCTTGTAGGAATGTAAAATGGGTAGGGTATCAGTTTCTCTTTCATGTACATGCATGAAAATTGCTAAGGGAAGTTAAACTCAGGGGATGAAAGCATAGTAATTTTTTATGGCTGCTTTAGACTGGTTTTCACAGGATAGGTCCAGTTGAGGTGTAAATTTCATCTGTCTTGCAACTGGTAGAAATCAGAAATGTCAGATCATTGTCAGTGTGGGAAGCAGAGTATCTGTGAGGAGGCCCTGCTTAGAACACTGGAAGAATAGCACAGAACTAAATTCTGTCAAATAAATTGTTTAGGTGTTTTGGTTTAGAGTAAATTTGGGAAAAAAATTTAACGGGATTTTTTAGAAAGTAAATTTAAAATTTAAATTTTTCAAGATGGTCTGGGAAAAGATTTTTTTGGAGAAAAGTGGAAAAATTGTTTATGTATTAGTTAAAGTACTTATTAGTATAAAAAATTAATAATATTAAATAATAAAACTTTTGGCTTTGAAGAGATAATAAACTTAGAAAACTTATTTCCTGGTTTGTAGTTTGGCTTATTTAGTTTTCTATTAGTTTTTTTGTGGTTGGAAATGTTGTGGCCCAGGCCCAGCCCAGTGGGTCATAGGTGTAAGTTGCTGGTGGTTTTTCGAGTTTTTAGTTTAGAGTAGGTTTAAATAGTTCTGTGGATTTTTTGGTTTTTAGTTTAGAGTAGGTTTAAATAGTTCTAAGAAAATAAAAAAATATGTAGTTTAGGGAATTTTTTTATTATAGCTAGTTTAAAATTAATTAAAAGTAAAGGAGAGCTCAGTTTTGTTGTTTGTAGATAACATAGTTTAGGAGTAGGAATGTGGAGGAGTGAGTGTAGTGCTTGAAAATAAATTGTGCACTTTTTTTCTTTTCTTTTTGCTTTTAGAACTAATTTTAAAGGTGTAAAATTTATTTTTGGGTTAAATAGATGAATAGGGATGTTATTTAGTATTATAAAGTTATTTAGGCTATTTAATTCTTAATTTTTATATTGCTAGCTTATTTTTAAAATTTATATCTATTTTAATTTTATAAATATGTGTAATATATATAGTATATCGTTATATATACAGAAATGGCAGTAATATTTAGTAAATAATAAATTCATATATAATTTTATTTAATAATTAGATTTATTTTCAGTATATATTGTGTTGGGGGTTTTTTTGTATTATTTATTATGTGCAATTTGGGTTTTGAATAAAGATAATTTTATGGATGGGTTTGTTTGTATTTGAGTTAGAATTGATTTAAATTGTTTTATAATAAAATTTTTATATGCATTATTGGGATTTCATTTTTATTTATTGTATGTAGGGGTTTAGACTAAATAGGGTTTGTTTGGTTGGTGGAGCCTTGGGTGTCAGCTAACAAGGTGGCTTTTGTTGGATGTTGTTTTTAATTTTTGAAAGATTTTTTATTTAATGTTTGTAAAGTGGTTTTTCATAGTTTATTGGGTTTTTTACTTTGTAGTTGGTGTATGATAGGGGATATGGTACACTTATTTCATGCTATGTTTTTTAGCTTAGGTGTTGATAAGGTATTTGAAATGAATCTTATTGTTTGATTTAATTTTTTTAGGGGTATTATGCTTCTAAAGGATTTGGTTTTTAGGCTTAGGATGGTGTTATGGGCCATAGCGTGAGGTATAGGATAGGATTTTAGCTATTTAGTGGTGATTTCTATTATTGTGTGTATGTAGTGTTTGCTTTGGTGGGTTTGAGGTAGTGTGATGTAATTATTTTTGTTAGGCTTTTTAATATTTATATTTGGACTATTCTTTATTATATTGTTGGAGTTTTAATTGCTCGGCTTGTTTAAAGGTAGTATACGTTTTATGTGTACTACATTTCTACTACATACATTTTATTTATGGATAATTTGAGAAATTTTTTTTATGGTTAAATTTACTTTTTGGTTTTGTACTTATTTATAGCTGGTATTTTTACTTTGATGATTTGAGGTATTATGGGCTTATTGAACTAGGAATAAATTTTTGTGTTGTAATTTAAATTTATTATTGGCATTTTTATTTTTTTAACTTGATTTATTTGTTGATAGTTTTGATGTTTTTTATTAGTTTTATTTTTGGGGATATGGGTATTTGTATGATGGAATTTTATAGATAGTATTTTTATTTTGGTAGTGATTTTTTTTACTTTTTAGCATCTTAAATTGGGGGGGTTTTATGTTAACTAGGCTTTGGGAGGTTTTTCAGCTATTTTTATAGAGTATTGGCTATTATTGATGAATTGATATAAAGGTATAGTTTTGGGGTTTTTTAAAAATAATGTTTAGGGTTAGTTAAATGATTTGGAGTTTAGTAAGTTGATTTAATTTTTTTTTTTTTAGTAGTTCTTGTAATTTGTTATGTGTTTTCTGCCTCTCATGGTAGGAGCAACAGTCACTGTTTGAGGCTCACTGGTTTTAGCTGTGGGCTTAGACTCACTGTCTGGTTTAGCTGTGGGCTTAGGCTCACTGTCTGATTTAGCTAAAACCTGAGTAGCTGAGGCGTTGGCTGCAGCCTGAGTGACTGGGGTAGCTGCTGATCTACCTCCCTGCTGATTTACCTCCCCTGCCTCTGTCTGCTGCCCTACAGAATCTGGCAGCATGCACAGGTCAGTGCCCAGTTTATTGCAGTGAGCTTTTTCTCCTTAGAGTCATTGTGGCATTTCTCTTTCAAGTATTTCCTCACCTCAGGAGGATTCTGAATTTGTCACGTGGAAAACCCACACTATAGGATCAGAAAATTCCTTCAGGGTTTGGCCCATATTCTCCCAATCTCCACACCACTCAGGATTTCCCACACCTGGGTCTACTCCTGGGTCAGAGGTCTCATCAGCTCCTCTGGACATCTCAGCCCTCATTCTAGAGAAGCTGCAGACCACATAGAGGAAGCTGATTAGATGAAATACCAGGAAGGTGGTATCCTTGGCATTCAGGGGAAATTGAACATTCTCAAAATGTGACTTAACAGATGCAAAGAAGGAAAGGAAAGGCTGAATAGCCTCATTCCCTGCTCTAACAAACTGGATGCAATTATTAACAAACCCCCAAAACGTGCTATTGGAATTGGGACACAGGCTGGGATGAAGAAACATAAACCATACATATATGGAACAAACTTCAGTACCGTTATAAACTTTCTATAAATAATTATCACTGAGCCCAGCACAATAATTATTCTAATCTGTGCCCCTCTACTGTAAAAACAACATGTTAGGGACAACAGTAGAGCAATTTCTGGATAAGAAAAGCCTAGGGATCAGAAAGGTAATAAAATCTCAAAAAAGCCAAGGGACCAGAAACACATGAAGGCCTCCACCCTGAGAGACATTACGAATTCAAGCAACACAGCTACTGGCTGCTTTATCACAATACAGAGTAAGCACAACCAAAATGCAATCAGTACAGGTTTTTTCCATTTCCTCAAGACACACACTGGGCACCGAAAATTGTATTTGTCCTGGTTTAGGGTAAATTTGGGAAAAAACCTTTGAAAGGGATTTCTTCTAGAAAGCAAATTCAAGTGGCCCCTCCCAAAACTGGTTTGGAAAAATATTGTTTTTGAGAAAAGTGAAAAAATTGTTTATTTAATAGGTAAAGCATTTATCAACACAAAAAATAAAATATTAAACAATAAAACTTCTGGTTGCTTCAAAGAAATTATAACCTCAGAAAACTTCTTTCATGGGTTGTAGTTTGGCTTATTTAGTCTCCTTTCAGTCCCTCTTGCACTGGAAATGCCACAGCCCAGGTCCAGCCCGGTGAGCCACAGGAGTGAGTTGTTGGTGCTTTTGTGGGTTTCCAGTCTAGAGTAGTTTTAAATAGTTCTAAGAAAAGAAAAAAAAAAACTGTAGTCTAGGGAATTTCTCTGCCTAGGTTAGCTAAAAACCAGCTAAAAGCCAAGGTGAGCTCCGTCCAGCTGTCTGTCCATCCGCAGACAGCACAGTCCAGGAGCAGGAACATGGAAGAGTGAGTGCAGTGTCTGAAAACAAACTGCGTGCTTCTTTTTCCCCTGCTTTGCTCTCAGAACCAGTCCTAAAGGTGCAAAACTTATTTTTGGGCTACACAGATGAATGGGGATACAATTTAGTATTACAAAGTTACCCTAGGACACTAGGAAGCTACTAAAACACTTTTTAAAGATTTTCAATTAAAGTACCAGTGAAAAGACTTTTCTAAAAAAGAATGTTTCTTTTGACTTTTTGGAACAACAGCATAAATTTAGAAAGAGGTAATCTGGTTCAATCACTCTGTACATCCCCAAAGCAAGACAGCTTCTAACTTTAAGAAGCAAGGTATACACTGTTTTGTGGCATTTTTAGAAGTACATACATGTTGGGGAATAACTTTTGTAATTTATTGTTGCACAGTCTGGTTCTCTTTTTGTCTCCATCCTCCTGACTTTAGTAGTACCAAAAAAAAAAAAAAAAAAAAAAAAAAAAAGGCAGAAAAGTAAAATCTAAGGCTCTTCTCATTATGGTAACTGCAAAATTATACTTTTGTTATTATAGCATATACTTTTTATTAATATTTTTGTTTTCCTCTGACTTTTTTGTAGATAACTGAGCTAGTGGTGGTTTCAGCCATTACAGAGCATGGGCTGTAGGTCAAATTGTATTGACCATATTGTCACTCCTTTTTTCCCTTGCCACATTCTGTCGCCCCAAAAAAATGGAAATAAACAAGATAGAAAAAATTAAGTTTCCAACCTTTTAGGAATATAGCATGTAGCTTGTTATTTGCAGGGAAGTTATTTCAGAACAGAAGGCTAGAAGGTGTCAGAAGTTCTTGAGAATAAATCCAGAAAAATATAAAACCAGTGGCAAAGTCTTCAGACTTTTCAGACATAAGAGAGATGTAGCAGACAGTGAGAGAGACCTTACAATTGTGATGGAAATAGCTAGAGGAAAATTACTACAGACCAGAAGAAAACTCCAATACTCCCTACCAAAAGCAGCTAAAATATTTTAGAGGAAAAAGTAGACAAAAAGTTCTGGGATTTGGCCACAAGGAAGACCTGAGTGACCATTAGCAAGAACTAGCTCCTATTGAGTGCTGGGCTCACAATTAAAAAGACAGTAGTGAGATGAAAAATGTGGAAAATATCAAGGATTTAAGTGACTGATTAAAGAAGAAGGGTTGTCTAAACAAGACTTGCAAAAACATTGTATACTTTTAGGAGAGGAAAAATGTTCATTTGTGAAATAGTTTCTGTACCAGAGTTGCCAAGCCAGCTGTCATTTTCCAGCACTAGCTTCTATGGCTCAAAGAAACTAGAGCTTGCAGGACAGGAATTGAATAGACATCCCAAATTAATGCAGGTGTTAAATGACAAGGCAACATAAAATTTCTGAGGCTTATTTAAAACTTATGTAGAACATACATTGTATCATATATTTTACAAATAGGCTTTCATGAATACCACAGAAGGATTTGTTTGACCACAAAAAGGAGAAACAGCACACCTAATTTCCAAGCCGATACTGGTAGCATGAGAAGCTGTACAGAGTACATCATCTCGTTACAATATAAATCTTTGCCCCCCACCCACTGATGTTCCTCGTTCCAGTAATCACTTGTAGTGAAATTCCAGGGAGAACAACTAATAGAGTCACAGCAGTACACCTGCATTATAACAGGAGGGGACTGTGATTACTGGAGGAGAATTTAAACAACTCAGGATTATGTGATACCCTAGCTGCTCTAGTTCACAGAAAGACCTCAGTGGACTTAGGCAATTTTTTTTAAAATCACCCACCACCCACAGCATTCTTCAGTTCTCTGTGTAGAATAATGCACTGTTGGCTCATGAAAAGAAGGAAAATGACTGATACACCTCCAATTAGAGGGCAACACTGTCACTCTTGCCATCCACTGATATCCAGTATAACAAGAATATCAATATGACTTCAATTGAACTATCACAGTGTGTATCTGGGCAGATTAAGCAGTAATAAGAAACACACTGGATGACATTAGGTAGGGTTTGTTCTGCCTATGTTATGGGATATTGGAAGGGGGCAGCTGTTCAATCAATACTTGTTCTTTGCAGAACCTGTTGACTGGCAAAGTTGCCAGGGGCATTTATAAAGATATAAAATGTAGGGGAGCAAGTCTATGCTTACTAGTCTTAATGTCATGTTATCCGTAGTTAAAGTTGGACTACTAGTGCTGCATATAAATTGATGTTTCCACCTCTTCTCGTGAATGTAAACATAGGCTTTCTCAGTAGACTACAACTCTAAAAATTCCCCTTTTCACCTCTCCTAAAAAAAAAAAAAAAAAAAAAAAAAAAGAAAGACCTCATTGGATTAGATGATGAGCCAACTAATGTACCTGACATGAACACAGACATTAATAGGCATGTTCTCAGTACACTTCCCACAAGATCTGGTGAAATTTTTGTGAAAAATCAAAAATTAAAACTATATTGCAGATATTCTTTTAACTGAAACACTATCACCTGCTAATATAAGGCAAAATTGAGGTATGGCTGATTCTATACTTCAGCTTTATTCTTGAGTTCTTGAGTGCATATAAATAGAAAGATCATGACCTAATGCTGATCAATATATATATAAATTGATTCATGTCTAATGTAAGTCTAGTGAAATCTAAAAATCAAAGTTGGAGGGCAAAAACTGTTTTTTTAGGGGCAGAATGCAGAAGTTTAAACTTGTCATAGATAAGGCAAAGTCATTTGGAAAACGTACCAATAAAGCAATGCAGAACAATGAGACAGAATTCAGAACAGACAATACAAGCATACCTTTATTTTCCTTTTAAATTTGATATTGAAATGAATGTACAGCATAATTAGCAAATTCTTGTCATGTCTAACTAGATATACAACTGTGCCATGCAAATTTTCATAACAAGGTCTTATTCTGAGTAAGGCAAAGCTGGATTTCTGACTGCTTATTTGGTAGCCATGAAAGACCTTGACAGATTCCAGTTCTTTCTGAGAAAGTTTTTTTATCAAAATAAAAAAACTGGCAAAGGAAAAAAAAGCCCACTAATTCTACTTACCAAGCCTCATAATTTCTCCATATATGTATGACTTTCCAACTCAATGGCTTTATAATTTCTACAATGTCAAGGATATATCAGAACACTGTAAATACCCTGGCATTTTCTTCTTCCACAGTAGCCTATCAAGAGCTACTGAAACATAATGAACCATTTCTGTGTTGAGCTAGGAACAAAATATATAGAGGTGCCATGGCTTTCCAAATTCTTGAATCTTTCTGTAGGGCTGTCAGATGAAAGAAGATTTGAAATCATGCCCCTGTACAGACTTTTCCAAAGTATTTATTACTATTATTATTATTATTGTTGTTGTTGTTGTTGTTGCTGAATTCTTAGAGATTTCCTGCCATTCCCAAAATTTAACATTGTAGTTCCTTAAGCAATACTGCTGTCAGCAGAAATTTGGATCCAAAAAAAAATCAGAAGCAAAAATAATATCAAGGTTTTCTTCAGGTCAGTCTTCTCCTAGATGATCAAAGGAAATTATTATGCGGTAAATAAGCAGGAAAGCCACCATTCAAGAAGAGACTTTTTGGCAGCTTAGGGCTGAACTGGATGTTTATGTTTATAGAGAGGTTGATAAAAACCATCCTGGAACTGTTCCCTAGCTATTTTCCTACCCTTGCTCCTTTGTATCTGTTTATGAAGTTATGCGATAGCATTACATATATTAAATGTGCTTTAGTTTGCCATTGACATGGTGACAACTGAGAGCTCTTCTCTAATTAGCAAGATGGATTGGGAATGCACTCATGTGACTTCTCTGTGCTGAAAGTCACAATCTCATCCTGCAAAATCTATTTATGAGCTGCTGCTGACTTCATCTTTCCAACTCTTATTTCGGGCTCTGTGTATCTTGCAGATTAGATGCAACTCTCTCTCCATAATTCAGAATTTCAAGGAATCTTTGCACCATCTTATTTATCTCTCAGAGAGATGTTAGTGCTACCTTCAGCTTTATTGTGATCTACGTGTACATTTATTCCACCATACAGGATTTAAGTTTTCTTTAGTTTGGTTCTGATCCTCTCTGTGCCTCCAGCTATGTTCAGCTAGTGTTTTTCCCAGATCAAAACGTCATTCCATTAAACCTTCATGCCTTCCATCCCATCAAAATATTGATGAATTTTCCCAGAAAACACCCTGGGAGCTGAACACATGCCAGTTCCACATGCTGTTTTTGCTGGACTGAAACTTTGAGCTCTGCATAACTTTCTGCCTCAGGTGACTCTTAGTGATTTGGATTTTCTTATGTCTTCAAGTTCAGAGCACTGACCATCCTCCATAGTATTATTGTGGACTGGTTGAATTTCTTTGCCTGGTGAGCTCAAAATGTTTCATGAGGATTTAATTCTGATTTTTTTCTGTAGTAGCTCCCAGAATTTTTTATTCTGCTCACAGACCCACCTCCTGCTGAGAACATATCTTAGTCCTTAAAAATTGCTCTTAGGTCTCAGTTCTGGTTCCATCTTCAGTTTGTATTTTTCATTGTTTGCAGCTATCTGATACCATACTCTTCAAATTTCCCTATAACAGTTGTAGAATTTCTTTCCTTTTGTCTGAATTACATTGAAATTATTAGGAACGTAGGGCACTTCAAAGACAACTTTTCTAGAAATAGGGCAACCATCTAAAACATTTTCTCTGTTGCTGGCATCCTAATACAGATGCTTGCAAGCACAGCGTGACAGGCTATTTAAAACTTCCCGTGAGTTTTCCAAATCTCCAGAGAGTTTTGGCTCCAATGAAGCTTTTAGTTACTTTATTCTTTCACTCCAGCTCTTTTCTTGTTCCATTTTACAAAGACCAGGAGGTGATCAGCAACCATTCAGAGCTTACCATTCCCACTAGAGTTCTGCTTTATTTGATTGTTCTTGCCAGTTGCTTTATGCACAGTCAGAGGGAGCAAAGAAGCAAGTACTCTTACCATATGCCATGAAGGAACACACAACTGCCAGCATGAAGGAAGAGGTGATAAAAGTTACTGTGAACTCTGAAAAGAAGCAGGCAAGGAATGGGAATGGCAGCTCTCAGTGGGTGAGGGAGAGGGCAGGTGCTCAGCCCTGGCTCTGACGCATGCCCTCAAATCACTAAAGCATGCAGATTTTGGTGTCTTATTTCATGTATACCACATCATTTCTCATCTGAAAGACACAAGATTTGCAGTTCCTGCTCTCATCAATCCCAAAAGCACCAAATATTTAGCTGCTACCAGCAGGGTCCTGTGGGTTCTAATATCCCTGATCAGCTGCTGTCCACACCCTTGGACCATTGGTCCAGGAGCCTTAGCTCAGTTCAGCTCATCACACCCACTTGTAGCGTAGGTAGAGTCACAGGAGTGCCTGTCTCTATTCAAGTCTGGCCTTGTTTCCTGGATGAAACTAGGATGTGTGTTCTACGTAGCTGCCATCTAACCCCATGTTCTGGATGGACTTGGGACCCTCAGCTTACAGCCCTTCTCCAGTCAGACCCTGGACATGGCTGATTTCCTCACTATGCCAGAGGCTGTTGATAGACCCTGTTTCAAACCTCCAGCTTTGCTCCTTTAGCTTGAGCCGTGGGATGGAACCCTGTTGTCACAGTATGGACTAGGTATCGGCCAGGTGATGGTGGCAACGGGGGCATGACAGATCCCCTCACAAGCTCTGCAAATCCCAGCTACCAGCAGTGGTTCGGCGCAGGAACAAAAGGCAGCAGCACGGATCTTGGGGTGAAACTAGGGTGACTCTATTTCATGACTATTCAGCACTCAAGACCAAGACTTGGGGCTAACAAGATCTTTCATAACATCACTCGGGAGGCAGGGCTTATGGTAGCAAAACAATAGGGTTATGGTTGGGGAAGGGTTGAAGGCGGGATATTATACACTTGAACTAATAATGGAGCACTAGGGAGGGGCATAACTTGGGTAAACCAATAGGGTTCTAAAAGACACTGAATAGACAGGGAATTCTCCAGAAGAGAGGGCAGGTTAAGGGGAGGATTGACACTCAGTGAGAGGGGGGAGCAAGGAGGATTCTGGGGGAAAAGGGCAGGGATAGGAGGGATTGACAGCTGGGAAGGTTGGGGATTAAAACTTGGTAGGGAGTGGCTGGGTGACAAACTAACTGAACAATGAGGAAATATGTCTAATTTTAGAAGCACAAGATACAAAATAGGGAGCCTATGCCACTCCAAAGACAGGGGGAGGACAATACAGGGGGATTACAAAACCACAAATTAAACAAATTGAACCTGCCAAACAAAGAAAACACACTACAACACCCTGTCAGTGAGATGCTGTCCTGCTCTGGGGTCAGCCATTGCTCCTGGCTTGGTTCCTTTCATGGTGTAGCCCTGCTCATGTTGTTCCCCAACAGGTACAATCTCTTCTCTCCCTGAAGAGAAGAGCAACCTTACAACATGAAGGCTCCTGATGAAACAAATTGTACAGGTAAATCAATGCAAGGAGTTTTATCTCTTATTCCATGATTTTACTTACCCTGGATCTATGCAGGTGCCATACAATGCAAATTTTCATCAGTGCTTCTTCAATAAAAAGATCTAAACTTGCCATATTAAGTGACCCATAGCCAGACTGGCTGGTCTGTACCTTCCCACCATTATATTGGAGGGGAGTATGCCCTAAACATGTTCAGCTCAAACACTTCCCAGATGATGAGCACTGAGCTAAGATATAAGAAAAATCAGACTAGCAGAGGGCTTAGGAATCAGGAAGGCAGGAAAAGTTCTGTGACAACTTTCTCAAATCCAAAACTGTATTCTGAAGTCCCTAGAAAAGACTGTCAAACCTCACTCCACAAGCACAGAAAGGGATGAAAGCAAGCTGCTGTCCCTAATGTAACACCATCTGCAGAAACCACACTAACAGTTGAGAGCAGCTGAGAGGAAATACACATAACAGTTTATTCTAAATGTAGTGGGGAATGATGTTGCAGTGTACAGACTTCACCTATAACAGTGTCCTGTGTAAGACTCCTGCTGGCATGGGTGTTCGCCCAGCAGGGAGAAGTCACAAGCAGATAAAAAGCTATGCAAGAAAGGAAGAAAATCACACTTCTCATTTCAAATATCACATCTGAACATTTAGTTACAGAGCTACCAAAAATAACACTACACATAGTAGCAGTGGAATTCTGCATTTAAACACATAATTTTCTGCTAATAAGGGTCTACAAGGAAGTTTCCTATAACATGTAATTAAAAGCAGACAGCCAGGTAGACTGCTCTTCCAACTAAGAAATTTTAAATGAGGTTTACTTCAAAGCCATGCAAAAAACTTCAATGAAGGCCAAAGGAATTAATAAATATTTTCCAGTTTGTTTCTAATGTAGGAATGTATGACTGATTACCTACAATATTGTTGCATCAACATAGGGCATAGGAATTTTCAGCCGATGAAAAAAACTGTTAATATTTCTCTAAATAATTGGTTGATTCAGTCTTTTATCATAAACAACAAAACTTGATCAAAGAATGATATTGGTAGTTTTTATTTGTGAGATGTCCCTATATGTTTTTTCTGTAGTTGAGAAGTTTGTGAAATTCGAACTTTTCTGTTTCCTCTTTAAGTTAATACTCACCTGAAAGAAATTTTTAATTCTTACTTTGTAAAATAGACATTGAATTTTCTGTGAGTGATTTTGTTTAAGAGCAGAATTATAAACAGTTCTGTTTTAGGGCAAAAGCAGTGAAAATATTGCTGTACATCTGTTTTGATTTACCTTTTCAATATGGATGAAAACAGACAAAAACAGCCTAATCACCACTAATGCAATCTATGTATTACTTTTGTTATAGATGTTAAATAAGTGTAATCTATTAACATTGTTAATAGATCAGTCTGTGTTTTACAGTTCTGCTCCTATGGGCAAATAAATGGAAGATAAAGCAGTGTAACTGTTGCACTAACTGAATGAATTTCTGAATTATTTAAGTTAAACTCCAGGTTTCATGCCTTTCCTTGTCACTGCCTATGTCAATGAGTGCTACTAGGAAAAGAGGAAAACTATTGATTTTTAATTGACTTATTTATTTTAAGTTACTATGAAACAACATTGGCCGATTGGGTGGTTTTGTCCCCTCACTGTTTTTCTTTATAAAGACTCTCATCCTAAAGTTTTCGATAGAAATACCCCAATTTTAGTATATAAAGCTATTTTTATGCATGTCTACATGGCATTATATTTTTAGCAGTTACTAAAAGCTGCATGTTTTGCTGCTGAGGTTTTTCTACACTGTAGTCCACAGAAATAACCACCACCTATTAAATTGTAACACAACATTATTCTACCCCATGTAAAGGCTGAGGGCTAGCTTAATTCCATGGAAACTTGGTGAGGAGCTCAACATAGGGTCCTCTAAAGTGCAAATGAAACCTGGTTTTTAATGTGGTCACACAAATTAAAAATCAAAGTATTATATTGTTTTATGAAACTGAGTAAAGACCAAAACTACTTTGTATTACACTAGAAATCAGGTGTGTGAAAAGACAGCAAATAAGCACTGTGCTAATAGTGGTGAAACAGCAATACTTTTTATTATTGATATGATTGATTTGTTATTCTCCTAGGTACCATAGAAACACACAGAAGAACATAAGAGTTAGTGCAAGAAACATGGAGATGAAAATTCCCCCTTTTTTCCCCACCAGATTTGAAGGCAAGAAACTTCTAATTCTTGTCCACTTTCAAGTTTCAATTTCTTGAGTTCAGTGATTTTTTTTTTTTTTTTTTGCTTGTTTGTTTTGTTTCTTCTTTTTTTCGCTGGTAAAAATTCACCTTGAGACTGAGATTACTATTTGCCTCAGAATATCTCCCAGATGAAGTTTTAACACAAGACTAAAATTAGGGAACAGAGAGGGCTTTTTTGAATTGGTCTGACCCTGTTAACACATTTTTCTGGGGTATTAAATGCACACATAAATTACTGGTATAAAACAGCTTAGCATTTCTTCCAGTTTCTGAGTACAACTATTTTAGTCTGAAATTATATAACATATATAATATATCAGGCCTATATATTATTATATTATTATATATTATATATATTATATCAGGTCTATAATCTGAAATTATAGACCTTTCTTACACAGATAGGAGGAAAAGCTCAGCGTGTTTTCCTCACTCTTCAGCAGCAATTCAAAGAACTGGAGTCAGGACAGAGCTTAATCCCAAGTCCTATAGCATCACCTGCTGTTCATAATACAGATATTAAAAAAAAATTCTGTTTAGTTTAGTAGGGGAAAAAAGCCCATACTTAAGGCCTATATGAACAGGAGTCTGCATACTGGGAGGCTGGAGTGCAGAAAGTTCGACACTTTGATAGTCCAGGGTTTTGTAGGCCAGACTTCCAGCCATGGCTTGGGTAAGGCTGATGCACTGTGTAAATAAAAGTTCTTCATCCCTCAGCTGAAGGAACTGTAGTATGTGGTCTGCTCTCTGCCTCCTCCACCATGTTATTGTGAGGGACGATCACTCTGGGATCTTTCTGTCCACAAAGAAGTATTCACTGGTAGAAGCAGTAGTCTAAGTCTCAAAGTCTTGAGGTGGATTCTACTTGCCATGGCTGACTGTCCTCATGATCTAGATAAAAATCTTTGTTTCTTTTTGTGTTAATTCTCTCCTCTGTAAAATGTAAAGTAGGCAATGCTTGGACTTGGAAGATCTACAGTTCCTACCTCTGTCATTTACCAGCTGCTTAATTTTGGGCACTGTCTAGTTCCCCGGTTTCCCTACCTGTAAGACATGACCAACAGTTTCTACTTTGCTAAGAATAATTCAGCTATGCATTTGCCCTTTGCTAACTCTCTGGAAGATGTGACATGTCAAAAAGACTGAGATGCTTAGGTAATCAGGTGCTGAAGACATCTACCTTCATTTGATTGAAGAATCTATATAGTTGGATACATTTCAGCTTTGTCACTGCAGAAAGCCCTCCCTACACCTGAGATACATGAAAAGCCTAAGACTACATTATGCTCAATGGCAGCTGAGGACAATGAACCCATGAGATGGGTGCGAAAGATCTAACCTAATGAACATTGTTGTATTGCACCACAGAGATTCTGTGAAAAAATGTTAAAAATGCGATGGTTCTTATAATGTAATGAATTAATGTGTGTACTTGAGTCAATTTTCTCTTTTGAAGAGACGTGTAGGATAAATTTAGACAAATAAGACATGCTACGTTTCTGCTTGCAAAGACATTCTTTGCACTCTGTTACATGAATTGCTAGGTTTCATTTCTTCATGGCATATTGACAATGAGATCTTCCCATTAGTATTGCCTGTTCAGTGTTTTTAAAATGAAAACAAGACTCTTTGCATTTATTGTTGCTGTTATGCCACTAACTAGTGGTTAAAGTAGAAAATCAAATATTCTTGCTGGATCCTGCAAGTTAGTATCAAAAGACCTTAATATTTTTAGTCTGTAGGTGCTACCTGATTTCAGTGCTCCATAGGCAACAGCCATGAACAGTTGTACAGAATCAAAGTTATGATGTCATCCATTTCCATATGATGTCAGCAGTCCTGTTATTAGCTACAGTAAGAGATACTGGAAGGATCTTTGTGTACCAAAGAATCTGTGAAGTCACTGTCTCTAATATTGCATACTTTCATTTTATGATGGTGCTGGAGGTCAGGTAAATGGTGGCAGAACAACTACAGTATTACTGATTTGAGGAGGTAGGCCCAAGATAACCTAAGCTACCAAATATTAGGCCTCTGTGGGGCATTAAAATATTAAAGTAAAAAAAAAAGATTAATCAATAATACTTTCAAGCATCTTAGTGATTTTTATTATACTATTATACTTTATTATACTATCACTATGGTGACCTTTATTACACTATTTCTGAAGTAGTATTCTGCTTTCATGAACACTGAAGGTATCAAACAGGACTATTTTTTAGCCATGGATAGTTTAGTCAAAAGGGATTCACTTGAAAAGCTTCTTCACAGTGCTTTTTCTTAAGGCCAGCTAATGAAATCCTACAGCTGGGCTGTTGGGGTTTTTTTGTTGACCCCTTAAATTTTTATCTTAATACTGCATTTGCTACCATACAAATACAGTTATGTAAATCTTTTCTCGGGTCTCTAAGTCCTTCATGGTATACTTGAATTGTCAAAGAGCTTTGCACTCTGTCATTGTCCCATGTCCTCATTTCTTGATTATCCTTAGTGCACTTGTATTACATTGTTAAAACACAGTGCAGTTACTACAGGTATAATGAAGGAGTGCAGAAAAAGAAAAAAAAAATTAATAATCTTACAGCAAATATATTTGGGCTCATGACAAACACTATGTATTGTGGATGTTCTGCTGGGAAAAGGGATCCCTTGAGCAGTGTTGATCCAGGCCACTCTCCTCTGCATGGCAGGCCAGGGATAGGCCCCTGAGGCCAGGGCCCTGGGCAGTGTAAAGCCACAGAGCTTCAGGTCCCTCGAGGCTACACAGATAAGCCCCATTTAGATCCTCTCTGGGGATAGAATTCCTGCCATTTGGTGACCTGCAACCAGAGGTCAGCCATTGCCTTAATATCAGTCCAAGTCCATTTTAGCGGGATTTAACCTGAACCATGAAAACACAATTCATTTCTTGCAGCTTCACAGGCTTCCTGGCATTGTGTCCATGTACCTATTACATTTTTCTAAGTCATTAAAACAATCTTTGTTTCCTAAATGACAGTGGAAGACTTTGATTCTCTCCTTCCACCTGTGAACATAAAAGAACACAAAATAGGAATGATTCTCTTCCTCTACAGAAAATCATGATCTACAGACAATCACTCTTCAGTCATTCCCCACTCTTAATACAGCACTTGTCTTTATACAATCCAGCACCTGATCCCCAGCAGTACAGGACACGATTTCATATTCCATACAGATTTCTTCCATTCTGCAAGTACACGTGCAGCACACACATATGGCTCACTGGCGTTTTCACATCAGGAATCTTCTCTTTCTTCAGCAGTAATGGGTTCAAGCAAGCTCCTACATCCAAATAACACAAGGTTCTCCTTTTGTCCTCATGAATTTCAACTAGTGTGTGTTGCTTTGAACTTGAATAAAGAAACAGGGAAAACAGAGCTACACACCAGCATACCTAAAACAGACCTGTCCTTTTTCACCTCAAACAAAAATAATTTATTAGAACCTGTCAGATATAGACAGACAGATTCAGGAGATTACAGCTTCATAGGTCAGTAGGAGGGAGCAGCAGTAATAAAAAAGACAGATGACCTGTGGTACTCCTGTTAGTCGCTGCTATATAAACAGAGGTGCAAGTGTTTGTACCACATCTGGGCAGTTGATACCATTCTTCTGAAGGTATTGCCTGAAAGATGAGTGACACTGCCCGAGACAATGCACTGTGGGGTGTATGTGGGGACAAATATTGTTCCCTATAAAGTCTCTCTCTCGCACAGGGCTGCCTCATCCTTTGTGGTCCAGCAGGGACCTTTTTGCTGCTATAACCCTACATGTAAAAAAACTTGTTACAGCAAACATTATGCAGTCTCATACTGATAAGACCAGTCTCTTTCATGCTCAGTTAGAGCATTTTTGTTATGCCAAGAGTTCTGAGAGACACACTGTAATCAAAGAGTCTTGAAGGGAACTTCTCCTTTTATAATGATCTTGCTTCCTTTTTTCTGCTCTTCTGCAAAGAAAGAAGTGACATTTTTCCTTAATAAGAAGGACTGGAGGCACTGAATACCACAGTATGCTGCTGCTGTTTCAGTGCAAGCTTCGTCTCATTGACAGTTGCTGTCACAAGCATCAATAATTTAAAGCCACAGACACTGTGAAGTTGTAAATAATTTAAATTGTAATTCACGTCCATTCTTAATGGTGCAGCTCAGTCAGGATCCAAACATTTTTATACCTGTGTTTATACTAAGGAGCAGACACAATAAGCAGCCTGCAGCAGCTCCCTCAAAACAGCTCTTATTATTTTTATTTAGTTAACATTTAAATATTATGTACTTGAGAGCAGAAGCTCTAAGATACTGTAGCATATTAAAACAGCAGGTTCTGAAGTTCATTCAGTCAAAGGTTCCCCAGAAGAATGGGAATATTACTAACTCATAGAAAACCCCTAAATAAATAATAATTTTACACACACACACACACACACACACACACACATGCCAAAAACCCCACAATAAAAGCAAGCAAGAAAAAAAACCCAAAGAAACAAACCAAAACAAAAACCCAAATCTAGAGTTCTCACTGCTTGCCAGAATGTCATACAAAAATATACCAAGTCAAAGGATGATTGAGATGTGCTGCACCTAATAATTCTTCCTCAAAGGAACATTAAAATAAGCAAAACCTAAAAAAAACTACCCAAAAGACCCCAACCCACAAACAACAACAATAAAAATATAATTCTAAAGTTACTGGGGTCTTGAAAGAGCTACACAGGTTTTTTTCCTCTTCACAGAATTAAGAAATATTGGTTGCAAAGACACTTTATAAAGTTTTGCTTAAGGAAAACTTCCTGACTCTTTTGAACAAATTCAGGACTCTTTTGAACAAATTCAGATCCCTTTCCTGATATGAAGCATTCAAAATTAGATTCTAATTACTTATCAGGGTTAAAAGCGATGGAGCTAGGCAAGTCTCCCGAGTGACATGTGACTCAGAACCACAGGCATTACAGTATTATTGAGAATTTTGAGAGGTTACATCTTATTTGTAAAAGGAAACATTAAAAATAAGTGAAGTTACATTCATGAGAATATTCCTGTCACCAATGTAATTTGCATGGATGAATATTTTTGTCCTCCATACATGTAAAGTTATTGAGTAAGGCTGCTGAGCTTGTTACTCAGTTACTTTTTTTTTTTTTTTTTTTTTTTTTAATGAAAACAATGGAAATCTTCTAATGTGAGCCTCATATAGGGTTTGGGCTCGTTTATTGTTTTGTGGTTTTTTTCCCTTGTCTTTCATTAAAGGAAGAAAAAGTTGTGAATTTGTCTAAATGTTGATACTATTGCTTTAATTAGCTATCCTGGGGAGTGGGAAACCTTGTCTCCGGCAGACAGTCTTTGGTGCATCTCTCTTTAGTAGCAACAGTTAAGTTACTGTATCTGCAAAAACAAATGTGACTCGTGCGCTGACTAGCTATGAAAAAGGTGAAGCAGTTACAAGGGCACAAGAAATACCTAGATTGAGAGAGAAATAAAAAAATCTTCAAGGCTTCTAAACAAGAAAATGAAATATTCGAGATATTCAATATTCTTTGTTTTCTACAAACTTTTTCCAAGCTCTTTTCATTCCACTTGTTCTCCCAGCACCTTATGAAGAAAGCTTTCTCTTTTTACTAGTAACATCTCAATCCTAAAGAAGAGCTTCCCTAAACCCAATTTAGGAGGGTCTAGTTAGATGATGGGATGTTTTTCATCCTGATATAACTGATTGGTTTTCTTACATTTTTTATGCAATTTAATCCGTTGCCTGGCCTTCTCTAACCAGGCTGTTGTCATTCTGGCAGAAGTCAGTTATACTTTTAAGTACACAAACATACAGTTAGATTCCCATCATCCAACTTCATTTTTTTATCCATTCACACTTCCCTGAAGTAAATGTTCCTAACTATTTCATTGCTTGTGCCTAGACTTTTTTGTTCAGTTTATGTGAGCAAATGCAGGTTTACCTCTGAGTTAATAGTCTTGAGCACCTTTAGAGTCATGGAGAAAAAACAGACACAATTTTGAAACATATATCTGTGTCAAAAATCATGCCTTTAAATTGTCTTATTTATACCCAATATCTATAAGGGGAGCAAAGTATGACTTCTTCAGATGTGTAAATATCTATACAGAAGAAACATAAAGTTGTATGTTGTAAGCCATATCATATCCCTGCCACTCTGAAAAACATGGAGATCTTCCATGGGGCAGAATAAGAAACATGCCTTAGATGTGGCCTTCAAACACAGGCAGAGCCCAATATGATTCCCAATGCCACTCACACTTCTAGATTAGCCAGAGTGAAACTTTGCATAACAAAGTCAAACACATTTCTACAGCAGATGGACAGGGAGGAGCTCTTCACTCAGTCAATATTATTGAGCAATAAGAAAAATAAAACTCTCTGCAAATCTCAGACTTCTGTATATCATTATGATTTTTCAGCTTTGTGGGTGCATCCAGAACTGACCCCAGATTTCCAAAACTTAAACTAAAATTCTTTCCATTGGAAGTTATGGGTTATTATGACTGATTTCTTGTACTTTTACAATTAAAGAGCTGACTTTGAGCACCTTTTTCTGCAACAGCAATTCAAGCACATGACACTGACAAAGTACGCCATGTTTCACACCACTTTTTTACCAGACTGCCCACCAACAGACTGAAATAAAAGACCACCAGGCAACTCCCCCCTGCTTCCAGTCTCCTCTTAATAGCATATAGTGTCTGGCAGACATATCTGGTGTCTGGGATGGAGGTGTCTTAGAAAACAGGCAAAACTCTCATAATCTCCCAGCACATGGTACTCATTGAGTTACAGTTGATTAATGGGTAACAGTCAGGAGTAAAGGGCTGGGTGAAGTGTGTCACTGTGCAATATGATCAGCAATAAAATTATTATAGAGCATGAACTGCAACCTTCAGTTAGTCTACTCTCAGAAGGTTTTTAAATATTTGAATCAGGGTGGAAATATCCAACTATTCAACTATTGGAACTAGATTTGAAAATCTTCTGAAGACATCCATTATTCTTTCAAATGCAGCCTTTAGCTCTTTATAGGTATGGAAAGATAGCTGGAGTAATTAATAACTGTCCTGGTTTAGGGCAAATTTGGGAGAAAACCTTCAAAAGGGGGCCCCTCCAGAAAGTAAACCCACACGGCCCCTCCCCCCAGCCATTTTGGGAAGGAATCCTCAGAGAGAAGTGGAAAGAACCTGTTTATTTAACAGGCACAGCACCCCCCAGCACACAAAATGAACAATACCGGATGACACCACTCTTTCACCGATCTGAAAAAGATGACAAATTCAGAAAGTCTCTCCTGGGGTGGTCGCTCTGTTATCGGTCCCTCCAGCACTGGGGCAGCTGCTGCAGGACACAAGGTGCAAACTCTCGGTGTTTCCCAGGTCCCAGTCTGGAGCAGGTTTGAGTAGGTCCAAAAAAGGAAAGGAGAAACAGTCCAGGAAGAAATTTGGACTGTTTAGCTAAACTAACTAATGAGCAGAAGCAAAAAGCAAGAACAAGAGCAAAGAGCAAGCAGAAGAAAAGCAGGAACAAGAGCAAAGCAAAAAGCCAGGCAAAAAGCAAAAGCTGCATTGTGTACTGCCCCATCTCTGTGTCCCGCCAGCCGTGGGGGAGTGGCTGATAAGAAACCAAAACAAAACTTTCACTCTTCAGAGCCAGTATTGAGGGCACAGAACATAACATCCAGCATAAACAGCACACACAAATGGGGATACAAGCATCATAATGTCACCCTAGGACAATAACATTGAGACAAATACACTTATCATTCCTGCACAAGACTGTATGATTATCTCAAAATACACAAATAAATTAATACAATAATAAGTTGATATACAGATCCACATGTCACAGAAATGTCTAGGGTTCTTATTGTATGTTTGATGGGCATTTCTTAATCTGAATCACAAAAGTCTGGTTTTATGCTGCAAGAATTGGAAATTCTTAAATTAGATTTTTCTGTAAATGAAAATGTTTACAGTAAATAGCACAAAAATCCTAGACTGTGTTATCTAGTAAAGAGGGCTTCATGGTTCTTAACAAGGATTCCATTCTTAACACCTTGGGTCATACAACATATGTCCGGTATTTTCCAAATGACATCAAAGAATTTTTTACCATTTCTCCTTGCCTTTGGGGAGAAAAGAAGGCTCAAAATAGCTAGTTAATAATTCTAATTCATCACATGCCTAAATCTTCTTTAAATTATAATCCCTCTTGCACTCCACATTTATGCACAGGATATAGAGCTTTCTTTTTCTAGCCCCATTTTTCAGGTAGTTATTAAAGGGAAAGATTTAAAATAACATTACCAAAATGGTTCCTAAGCATTAATTTTTATGTGTTTTACAAATATCCAACATCTCTGTCCTTGATGAACGAGAAATCCCACAGAACCTTCCACTGGAGGACATTGTGTCCTTTCTCCAAATTGTAGGAGCTGAGGACTGGCCAACCGGAATAGCTGTTGTGCTCCATTTCCAAAGTTGTTTGCATAACAATTGTAGATTAAATAACATTTATGTAAGCAGCCTCTTATTGTGTTATCAGACCCCACTCTATCTTACTGTCGATGTGACACTGGCTTAGCGCTACCTCACCTGATTTTGGGTGTCATGTTAGAAGTTCACTGCTAGCTTTCCCTGAAGCTGGAGAGATCTTGACTTCTTGGGTAGACAAATGTTTTCCTGCTGATGCTTGAATATTGCTCAATCAATTACACGGTGTGACAAGGTTTTCAATATAAGTCTCCAGTGAAGGGCTTGAACCTAGACCAGTTAAATCTGATTTTTGCTGCCTTTAACTGCTTAGTAGGCAACTGAGTTTGAAAATTGGTTGTACTATGAGAATTTGATACAGCTTAGGTTCCTTAGATGTTTTACAGGATCATAGTATAGCTTGGGGAGGGTAGGGGGAAGAGACCTTAAAGATCATCGAGTTTCCACCTTTCCCACCATGGGCAGGGGTATCATTCACTAAATCAGCTTGCTCAGGGCCCCATCCAACCT
Source organism: Haemorhous mexicanus (assembly GCF_027477595.1). NCBI lineage: Eukaryota > Metazoa > Chordata > Aves > Passeriformes > Fringillidae > Haemorhous > Haemorhous mexicanus. The sequence continues at coordinate 54,322,850 of NC_082341.1, forward strand.
GGCCTGGAACACTTCCAGGAATGGCACATCCACAGCTTCTCTGTGCAATCTGTGCCTCACTACCCTCAGAGAAAAGAATTTCTTCCTAAAACTAATTTAAACCTGTCCTCTTTTAGCTTAAAAACATTGTCCCTTGTCCTGTCACTATCTGCCTTTAAAAAAGTTGCCTCCCTCCTTTAATAAACACCTCTTAAGGTGACTGAAAGGCCTCAGAGAGGCTTCCACGGAGCCTTCTTCAGGATGAACTCCAACTCTATCAGCCTTGTAGAAGAGGTTCTCCATTCCTCTGAGCATCTTTGTGGCCTCCTCTGGACTTGCTCTAACAGATGTATTATCTTTCTTATGCTAAGGACCCCAGACCTGGATGTGGCATTATAGGTAGAGCCCCATGGAAGCAGAGAAGAGGGGGACAATTACCTCCCTCAATTTGCTGACTACACCTCTCTTGAGAATGCCCAGGATACCATGTTGAACTAAATGAAATTCCTATGGACCCACTTGTCAATTTTGTCCATGTCCCATGGATAGCATCCCATCCTTCTGTTGTGACAATGGCAATGCTCAGCTTCATGGATCTTAAACTTTTTGAGGGTGCACTCGATCTCACTATTTCATTGATAAAAATATTAAAGAGCACCATCCCAAGACAGAGCCCTGACGGACCACTCATCACTGACCTCTTCCTGGGCATAGAGCCATTGATACCAGCTCTCTGGTTACATCCATTCAGCCAATTCCTTATCCACTGAAAAGTCCATCTATCAAATCCATGTCTCTCCAATTAGGAGATAAGGATTTCTTGTGCCACCAGGTCAAAGGCCTTACAGAAGTCTTGATAGATGACATCTATTGGTCTTCTGTTGTTGAATGTTGCCGTCACTCCATCACAGGATTGGTCCTGACCACCATACTGGTCAGGCAAATTTCCCTAGCATCCACTGGTGCTTCATCCTGTGCCTTTATTACACCTAGTCCAACACTCTATGCCTAGAATAGAAACATGTTGCTTTTTAAAATTTTCAGTCACTTCTCTGGGTCTTATCTGAATTAGATATTAAGAAGCAAGGGTGAAAGAAAAATGGACAAACAGCCGGGATCAAGACAGGCAAGTTCAGAGCTGGAGGCATCAGGTTAAGAATTCTGAGAAAGATGGTTTTTTACCTGAGAAACATGAGAAACTTCATCTTCATGGGCAGAGAATGTGCAGTGAAATCCATTATATTTTATGCTCGTTTACATAATAGAGTAATTTCTCCACATCCAAAACTTCAATAAATAACAGTATTTACCTAACAAGAACATTGCTTTTCAGAAAGTTGTTTCAAGTAAGTAGACAAATATTTATCTATTTCATCCATATTCTGACTATGACACCTACAGGCCAGAGGCGAGCTGTGCAAGAAAGTGAAAGTTATTTTTAGGAGAAAAAAAAAATTGTTGCCCACTCCAACACAAGAAAAAATATTTATGATGAAGTATATACCACTCCTGTTACTGAGCTAATAACAGTGCTGAATTCATGTGCCTTTATTTCTTTTAATTTGAAGTGGAGCGAACAATTGCTTTCCTAAATCTCTCCAAGGATATCTTTAATAGCATTGCTGTAGATTAGTGAGAAAGAACTTTACAAAAGGGTTGTGTCATTCCTGAAAAGTCTACATTTTTCCATATAAAAAAGCACAGAACGTTAAATATAGTGCTTTTCACTAATGGCTATTGAAAAGTTACTGCCTGAAGAGAACTGTGACAGTTTTTACCTTCAAACTTAAAGAGATCAGAAAAAAGGAGTTTGCAACAGGGTTGGGAATGCTGTAATTTATGTTTGCCACTGGGTCCCACAAAAACAATGAATTTAAGTTGCCTTGGGCTGGTGAGGCATGGTGTTCAACCCAGCTGTGATTACAGCTTTGGTAGTGATTCTACAAAATGAAAATTTGTTCAGGAGAACTTAACCATAGGGGGATGGAGGCAAGGTGTCAATACAGAAGAAATAGAAAAGGCACCAGTCTTTTTTTTTTTTTTCCTGTCATCTCCTTAAACGTGTCACATTACTGGGGAAGCTGCTTGGATAATACATTACATCCAAAATATCAATTGGAGTTAACACCATTCACTAATATATGGCTCTTTATAATGTACAGTACAGACACAGCAGCCTTAATCAGACATCTGAGCTGCTGCCCAACACTTTTGCTCTTTTTGTTGTGCATGGCAATTATCTGATGTCTGTTTTCAGGGTTTCCAAATCTTCCAGTCTTTGCTTTGTCCTCCTCTTCTTCCTTTCATAGAAGAATTTCTGATTCTTCTTAGGTACCCCTCAATACTTCCCAATGGTATAATCCATATCCTCAGAGAGAAAATAGGAAGTTTATTTCAATCTACTCTGTGAAAGAAGTGGAGACTACAGTCAAAACTCTATTTATTATAGTGAGAGACTTCTGACCATGACAGCTATTAATATTGCCATTACCAAAAGACAGATTGAATGACTGGATATCTTTCACCACCAACTTCATCTACCATCTTCTCTGGTTACTCTGGATTTAATTTGGCTCACGAGAAAAAAATTTTCCTCTTCTAGTCTACATCAAGTAATTGGTACCACAGCCTCCTTTAATTCACTGTTAAACTTTAACAAATTACTATATATAGATATAACTAATTACTGTTTGCATTGTGTCTTTTGAGACAATGGTCTATGGCCTCAAACTCAATTTACTTTAGCTTTCTTTCAGCATCTTCTCTCGAGACTTACTGGTTCACAATTGAAGAAAAATAATTCAGTTAACTTTAAGACAGAAACAAAGAACTTTTTGAGCTAGTATTTTTGTCTTCCACGTTTACTAAGGTTATTATTTGCTTTTATTCTCACTATATATATTTATGCAGCTGTGTTAATTATATTTTGGGTTGACTTTGCATGAAGAGCATATCTCTGATTATTAGCTGAATTTTGCAAGATTAACAGACCCAAGAATTTTTTGTTTCAGTTTCTACACCTGTTCATGGAAGGGTTACCATTTCTAGCAAGATGTCCTTTTGCTGGAAATTTGTCAAAAGCTCTTCCAGTATCCTCTCTAGGAAAAATCTTTTTGAGGACATATGACCCAGCTTCTGTTCATAAAGCTTCAGCCACTAAAGACTGAAAAAGACTACTCCATTATCTGAAATTATGAACGATTTCTCATGGATTCCAAAATTGTTGTGTGTCTTTCCTCTTCCAGGAAGCAATTGGAAAAGGAAGGGGGAGGGGGTGGGGTGGAAAGATCAATATTTCCAAGGGAAACAATATTATAATGTCAGTGTACCCACCTGTAAATGAAGGGGTGAAATTTGTTTCTCATACAAAAAGCCACCTTGCTTCAACCAGTTCTCACCTCAACAATGAGGGCTGAGCCTTGGCTCAGTGGATCTAATACAAATCAATCTACTCTTCTGAGGTGGAGAGACTGAAAGAATTAGGCAGATATTGCTTCTTATACAGCTCCTGTATTATGCTTATGATCCAAAGTTAGGCACTTAGGGCTTTTCTGTGTAAATGTCTCAGGCAATGAGATTTTAAAAACTTGTGAATAAGAAAAGAAATCCTGCTACAAAAAAATAATTCTTAGAAAAGGATCTACTTTAGCTTCTTTCCTAACTTTAAAGCCCCAAATTCAACACTAGGAACACAATAAGATACACATTTTGCTTGAGAATCTTATCCCTAGAGCCAAAATACAGATCAGGTTTTTCTCTTACATTATTATTTACAATCATAATGTGCTTTCTTTATGCTTAGCAATCAATTGTCTGTGATGTTTAATATTACTCAGTTTCTTTTTTCACATCTTCATCATACAAACACTCAAATCTGAGATAGAAAAAGAAATTCCTAAGAAATACTATGACAAATGAAGGCCATCTGGTCGGCATAAAAATAAATGAGATGCAAACCAAAATCTCATTAAACATTGAATCAATCCAGTACACATGCAAAGTCTCAAAACAACAGAATTATTTTGCAGTGAGTCATGTGTACCAGTAGGGTACTATGCAGAGTGTGATTAATTTTCACAGTCTAATGAATTTTCCCACCAAAAAAAAAAAAAAAAAGCCAGTTCAAATTTATTTTGCAGTATCAGTCTTAAATTTCATTCATTTATTTACTCTAAAGTACATTTGTTGCAATTTTTATTAATGACACAATACTGGCAAATATGTTTCATAAGCCTAAACATATTCTCATTATTTTAGTTTCAGAATCTGATAAGTTCCTTGCTTTCTGTTACAGAGTGGGAAAATGCATACAGCAAGAAGACAGTAACATATTTAAGGTAAGGCCACTACTTCTGATCCAGAAAACTGGCCAATTGCCCAACATCAACTGCCCATAAAAATTGGACAGAAGGTTCTTTTTGTTGCAGACATAAAATGCTACTGAACAACCTCCACCTTAACATTGAGACTACCTCATGTCCAGCATTTGGCTGGGCACATGCGTTGAAATCCTGTATACTGAGTAAATTGTTCAATCAATGTCAGCAAAGTTGCATCCAAGGCCCATGTCTCAGTACTACACCTTGCAGCTTGAAAACAGGGCAGGAGAGGTAGCAAAGGGAAGACTGGACTTTTTGCAAGTCTGCTAACAGCTAGATGAAGGGAGAACCTAATATGTACTCTTCTCTCAGAAATAAGGTTTAGCAATCAGCAGCTAATCTGTCAAATAAAGGGTTTATTCTCACTTTAAAGAATCTTTCTATTTTCCATTCCTGATATTCATGTCAAATTATGGACCATCCACTGATCTTCCATTTTCTCTTAATCAGAACAAAGAAAAAATTTTAAATCAAGAGTTTAAACCAAAGAAAGCCCGTAAAACTCACCTTACAGGTCTATACAGAAAAAAATAAAAACAAAAAACAAAAAAAAGCGACACCCCAGGGGAATGGATTTAATTTCAGGAGCACGCCAAATTACTGAAAATTTTAAATAATTTATTGATATTTAATGAATGAGTGGCACACACTATTACATAATTTAGTAGCAGAATGTTCTTTTGCATGGCTTTAGATTCTGTAGATATTTTCACATAGTACCTCAACTTTTCTTCTCTCCCCCCCCACCCGAATACTTAGGAAATGTCCACTGAATGGAGTAGAAACAGAGCATCTATGATCTCCCTCACTTTTTTGACTGGGTTCAGCCACTTTGAATCTACTAAGTTCTAGCTATATGGCAACATGGGATCCAAACCCACAGTGGTTATTGAGACTGTCTTTCCTCTCAGCTAGTGGTAATGTGGGGGATTTGGCCTTTTCTAAGTTCTCAGCTACAGAAGTCAAAATGAATACTTCATCTTACAAATGGTTCTGCTCTCACCAGAAGTCCCCATGCTCTATAGCATCTGTCAAAGCCACATCATATACATAGCATCTGCTGTGAAAACCCTCTAGCTTTTACCATGTTTTTGATGCATTTTAGAAATGTGGTAAACTGTAAGTTTGGAATAAATTACTGGTTTCTTAGTGTTTATGCTAGAGTTCATAATTGTCTTATTTGACAATACCATCTCTACCTCAGCTGAGCTCTAAGGCTTCATGGTCCCCACAACTACTGTCTTGTAAATATCAAGGATACCTAAAGAAGAGGATGAGTCCTGTGAACAGGAGAGGGATACAAAAATGCCAGGTTTTGGGGGTCCATTTTCCCACACAGTCTTCATTATGCTAAAGAGAGCATTCAGTTGTGTATTCAGTATTAAAAAATACCACCTGTACCACAGGAAAATGTTACCACATCCTTCTCCTAACACTCTTCCCCATAAAATTGCATTTATCTGGTGGCTACATTCCATGTTCTGTGCCCTCCCTACTCATAATATTTGCTTTTATTTCCCCAAGTGAAGCAAGATTTTTCCCAGTCTGCCTTCTTTCTCTCTTTATTTTATGCCAAATCAGTTCTTCTGTACTAATTTCAAACACTCTTTGGGTCCCCATTCTTATGGAAGAACCAATGGGTACCAGTGGCCCTTCATCATTTTCATTGTTTCCCAGATTCTGGTTAGAACTCATTGCATCATTCTTGCAAATGATGCATTACAGTAATTCTCATCCTTTAGTGCTAAAATTAATTATTCATGTTCTTTATAAAAAGAGCATTTTTATTGCTGCTGATTAAATAATATGCCAAAAATACATAGTCTGCAATATATTTTGCCCATCAATCATTCTATGAATTATTAAGAAATATTTGTATTAGGATGTCTCTGGAACTGGTTCTTTGGAGTCAGAGAGATAGATAAATATCCTCCTAACACAGAATCTTGGTCTGGGAGATCTGGGGGGTGGTGTTGGTTGCTTGCTGTAGGTATTATGGGAAATACCTAAGAGTTAAAAAAAAGAAAATATGCTTTTCTTGTAATTACAGGGTGATTTCTTCTTTCCCCTTCCTTTCAGAGAGGGAAGGTGCTGCAGTTCAGTAATGAATTTGTAGTACACTGAATCCAGACTGAATCTCCAGGAGAGGGAGACAATGAATAGGGCAGTAGAAAGGATTGAATGCTGATGTCAATTAGACTGAAACCATGAAATAAATGAGGAGCTTCAGTAGCTGTTCTTCACAGTCACTTCAGTTTAGTATGCAAGGGAATGCTTCTCTTTTATTGCAATAGTAAATTTCAGAGCCCAGACAAAGAGAGAATATTGGCATTTCAATCAGGGCAGCTTCACACACATGCAGCCCACTCAACTCAGTGTTGAAACCTTTATGAAGGCGAGCCTGTAGGATATCCAAGAGATTACTTACAAGACTCTAAAGGATGGATTTTTACAAAATCCTTACAACACTGCCTGGTGCCCTTGTTGAAGTGAATTTGAAATACACTCATGAGCTCCTCAGAGTCTGCAGACAATACTCATAAGAATCAGCGTGTACATGCCTACCTACATTTAATATAATAAACAGACAAATGCTTGTTTTAAATACAATTATAAGGAGTCATTATTTGAGATTTTTTTAAAAAATCACTGGTGTTTTTAAGGGCTACCAATAATTTTCATTACCCCATCAATCAATCAGGAAGCGAGTTTTAGCTTCTGAAAGGAAGCTGGAAGCATTGCATAGGAATATGGTAGTAGCAACCACCAACAAGACAAGGTTTTATGGTCTCCAGCAATCACAGACTACACCATTTTATGTCTTAATATATTCTGAGGACCTTCTTGAGAAGCTAATATTGCATAATGAGACAATGTAACCCTCAGTACCATATATTCTTTCTTGCTAGAAAACAAAAGGAAACTATTCCACCTGAGATAAAATGATTCTCAGAGGACCTGAAGATTTTCCTTGGCCAAATTATTAAATAACAATCTCTTTAATAAACTGTAAATTACTTTGCCAGACATTGTGATAAAGGGTGCTCCTCAACAGAATCCACAAAAAAGTTTTAATTAGTTACTTAATTCAGAAAAATATTCTAAATGTGAAATTTTTATAGAGTCCCGGGAACAGGACTGGCATTTAATTTAAGTTTATACCATGTTTATAAATAACAAGAATGGACCTTGATATTAATATTCCAAAGAAAGGTAATACTTATAAACCTAACAATATACAATGTGATCAGTTTGCAATTGCTACATAATTAAAATTATAGCACAGTTCCCCTTTTTAGATGTATTTTTCACCTGAATTGATGTATCTGAACAAAGCTTCTTCAAGAAATTGATGCCTATAAGTGAGTTAGAAAGATAAATTACTGGAATCTGGGTGAAGGAAGAAATAAAATTAAGTAACCCATTTCTGTAGGGAGCTTTTTGTCATCTCTGAGCACAAATTGCCTCAAATCAGTTTCCCTTATATTTCATCTCCTGTAACTTGGAGTTCCTGACATGTTACCATGGAATTTGATTCCTTGCCTTCACATGGTGCTGAATTAATTCTGGTTTTGCTTATGTAATTGCTGTATTACTTGTAAAATTGTTTACTTGCAATTAGTCAGCTGATGCACTGAGTCAGTAGAAAAATACAATCCATAGTTTTGCAGATGTAACCTCATTTATTTCACAAAAAGCAAGTATAGTTCATAATTCTTTTTTCTAGTTCTTTGAAGAATTTTGAGGCTCTTTATTGCTATTTAAAATATAAGCCAAGCCTGCATGGTGTGCCTCACTGAGCCACTCATTGCTGCTTTTAGATGAGCAAAAAAAAGGCATCTTCAGGCTTTGAATGTATCATACATTTACTCTAAAGTTGGGCCAGAGCTTGCAACATGAGCACTGACATTTCAGTTTTCTTAAAGAACTAGCAAGTCTCCCTCTTCAGAAGATTTGATCAAGAAGTTCACCTTCTCTGTGATTCTGCACACTGAGAATGGTGTTACCCTGAGTGTAAACCCACAGAAATCAGTAACCCACAGAAATCACTATCCTCAATGTTTTTCTAGCCTCAACTAGTTTTTCTCAGTGCAAGTCAAGGTGACAAATACTGACTACAACAATTCAATGAAAAAAAGTACCTAATGCAACTTGTTTACATGGCAGTTCATTGTTGGGTCAAATTAACTGCACTTGTTTGTTCCTGAGCAAGATACTGTGGCAAAGTTTGGGCAGGTAACTGCATGTAAATTTACATAGTTAAGTCCTGTGAAATAAATTTGGAGTAGGTGCGAGAAACCTTGCTCAGACTCTTCCAGATTAGTGAGTAGTGCTCAAGACATGTCCATGGAACATTTAATCTTGTTTAAATGACAAAGTCCCTGCCCATTTGGCTGCATGGCATCTGCACTTGCTCTTCAAGATAGCGCCTGCCACTGACACCTATGGTAATTGTAAAAGAGGAGCCTACCTGTACTCGCAGGTCTGAGAAAATAACCCATGGAAGTGATAAAATCCCATTCAAGGGAAGGCAGGAGAATAAATCCCTATTTAGCTACTATCTGAATGCTATCATCTTCAGGTAGTTGAGCATAACTCAGAGCCAAAAGCATACTTGCTCTTCCGGCAGTGGTTAGAGGATAGGACCAAGAATGGGAGAAGAAAAGGAGCTAAGAAAAGGAAAGTCATTGCCCAATTGCCCTGCCAGGGATGGTGCAGTAATGTCAAACATGTTGTTTGGCTGTGGCAGCAGTTTTAAGGTAAACATGGACAAAAGGGGCATAAACATTTTTCCATGCCCAGCATTTTACTGTCCTGGACAATTGTTTTTGTCTCAGCTAGCAGGGCCATCCTCTGGGACCTTAGGTAGCCATTGCAGGTGACAATGGCTCTGCAAGAGACTGTAGCTGCGTGTAGAAGGGAGTTCCAAGAGGGCAATGCCAGCAATGCCAGCTCACTTTCTCCCTCAGCTGAGATATGAGCTGTCCAGCAGCCTTTGTTCAAGCACAGTCAGCCAACCAATTATATGCTGCAGATATGGCATACATGCTGTACTGGAGTTGTTCACAATCCACATGTAACTCAAAAGCCACCATTTAACCACCCTTGTCATAACCTCAACCTTTCTGAAACTGTGCATTGCCACTGAAACAATTGTTTTCTCCTGGTTTCAGGTGCCAAGAAAATCAGTGCACTCCACAAGTTTTATGACTTCTAGCAGTTCTATTCACTTCAGACAATTGGATCAGCATTGTACAGCTGCTATTCCTGCAGTTTGTCAGCATTTGCCTGAGTTTATACAAAGGATAATAGAGAGAGCAATTTGTCTCTTTGCCAAAAGAAAAGAGCTGGCATTTCCCTCCTGCAAAAGAAATGAAGTGTGACAAAAATTCTGCGTAATTTGAATAGAGATGCAATTAGCTGGGGAAATCCGTAAGAGGAATACAGCATTCTCCTTGGACCAATTTCATTTACAGTAAACATTTGCATATTATGATCAAGTATGATACAAACAAAAAAGGCAGCTCAGCATAAAAAAAATCCTTCTTAAGAATATCTGAGTCAGAAAGCTTTGGAGTCCTGATTTATTATGATACAAATCCAGTGAGACTCATCTCTAATATTACAATTTCAGTAGATACATGATTCAGTTACACAACTAAAATATAGAACTAATTTCATTTTCTTGCCCTCATTGACATAACCTTTTTCTGTTCATGGGGAATTTCACACTGTAAAAAGATCATTGTCAACAGATTGAAGACAATTAGGAATATTCCTTCCTTTTTTCTCTGTTGTATATTCTAAAAATAATAGTGTAGTCCCATACTACACTGTGTTCTGTCAAAATTAATTTTGAGCTGGGATGTGTATACAGCTCATTTTTATCTCAGCTATACTATCCTTTTTGTAGTGTTAGAGTTGTTATCAAAACTTCAGAATTAAAATACGGGTTACTTCTAGGGACAACAAATTTTTCTTATTTGAGGAGCAAACTAAGGAAAATGACAGAAGATAATTATTTTGGTGCTAATAAAGTGTACCTTTTGCTCTGCTTAGCATGCAGCAATGCAGACTACAGTTTTCCAGGCTGCAAGCCCTGAGGACATTCAAAGAAAGTCTGGGGAAAGCAGGGGGAAAATATACTCCTTTGCTTAGCCACTTCCGCTTACAATTTAGTTTAAGCCCAACTGCTGGCAGTTGATGAAATAGACAGGAAAGTTTTCTTTGCAAGGATCTGAAATGGTAATGATTCTGAAAATAAGAAAACTGTCCCGTTGTAATATTTAACTATCAAAATTATGTTGTTTTGGTTGTACTGGTGAAGGAAGAGGTAGAAAAAGTATCCTCTCCCTTGAAAATATTTGCATTAGAAGTAGTGGCAAAAGAGCTATGAAGACTCCTGTGGTGCTTGGAAGTGAATGTTAGAAATTTACCTTTGATACATTTTTTTCCATATTCTTCCATTTTCTTCTCACATTAAATGTGACATTTTGACCCAAAGAGTTGTTGTTGCAATATTATTGTATGCTATTAAAGAAGAGAGGAGTGATTTCACAAAAGCAGAGAAGTAATTCATATGTATTAGTTACCTTCATCAGAAGAGGGTGACAGGGCTTCACTAGTAAATTGCATTAATACCCTGTATGAGAGCTATTATAGGAAAATACAGAAGTGTATGTTTATTTACCATGCCCTGGGTAATACTCATTGATCCTAGAAGTTTCTTTTAACCCTCTTGTTCAATTTAGGGGCATTATAGTCTCCTATGCTGTGAACTGCAATATTTAAAACCTCATTAAGCCTATGACCTTGCACTTCACCTGCTTGCTCACTGTTTCCTTCTCTGTGGTACCAAAGTATTCATGTGCTGGAGGTCATTGCATTATTACTGAAATTCAGTCAGCAGTGCACAACCCACCACCCCGTGCATGGAGAAAAGATGCACAGATCCAAGATCAGGACAGAGACATTGACTACATGTGAGTATGTCTTTCTTGATGCTGTTGTAGGCAGTCCTACCAATGCCCTGTTATCATGATATTCACAGAAAACAGCCTAGAATTTGACTGGGCAATAGAGCCAGATACCTGGAAAAGACTACAGACCTGACCATAGGATATGTACACATTTTGGGAGAGACTTATGGTTAAGAGGCTCTTCAGAAACATTGTGTAATGTTTGGTGAGAATGCATATACCATCTTTATTAAATATTGACTGTTTCCATTCTCCTCACATTTTGATAGACTGCTCTTTTTCATTATGTTTTTTCTTGTTTACTACAGAAGAAAAGTAAACATTTAAACTTTTAAATGTTTTAAATGTTGCTGAAATTTATCCAAATACCATTTAAGAGCTGTGATTTCTTAAAAGAATTATATTACTCCCAAACTTGGAGTCAATGAAACACAGCTCTGTCAGTCCATAAGCACTGCATGACTGGAGAACAATTTACGGTGTAAATAGTCCGATGCCCTGCGTCTTTCACAAGGCTTTACTCAATTCTGACAGAGACAGCAGCACACAGCAACAGAAATTGCTGTAGTGAGAATGAAAGGAACCTGCCCCACAGAGTGGCCCATATACAAGTTCTGCCCAAGGTAATCAACAACCCTTCAAAAAAGCTTGAATTCTTGAGGTGTCTGCTTTATGACAAAATCTATTGGATGCTCCCATCCATTTCTGTTGGATAGACAAAGTTGTATAATAATGATTTGAATAAGAACAATGCTTTATCTGAAGCATTCTATCTAGTAAAAACAGTGCAAAGATACAAAAGGTGCAAAAGGCGCAAAGGTGCAAAAAACACTCTATGACAATATGCTAATATGTTTCACTTTTGGGGATCACTCGTGGCTGATTGCTTAATGGCAGACCTTACTGCTAAGACGAAGCTGGCAGAATTCCAGTGTAATGATCTCCTGAAATCTCTTGTAACTACTAAGCTCTGTGTACTGATCCCTCCAGAAGCTCTCCCCAGTACACCAGAAAAGCCGAAAGTGACTGCTGAGATACGCATGTTCATGTTCCAGAAGTACCTTTGGTACATCAGATACCCTAAGCCTAAAATTAGCCCGGTTTTAAACTTAGATATGGCACTGGCAAACTTTACAATGGGTCACAAGTCAACTACTTCATTTTTCACAATTTCAGGCAACTTTATTGCGCAAAAATATCAGAACTGGCTTTTAGTCTGTGAAATATTGCTCTCCTGTTTTGATCTTCTGTTATATATCTTGACAGTGTCACCATAATACACAGACACTGTCCCATTTAGAGCACACATAAGTGTGGAAAACATCCACAACCCGAGGCATCTCACCTCACCCTCAACAATATTATTGTATGCTATTAAAGAAGAGAGGAGGCCTCCATCAACATAGAATCAATTGTCTTCAAGTTGCAACTGTACTTCATATCCCAACAATATTGCTCTACGTATACAATGATTCACCTAATTATCCACCCACAACTAATAATAGAAAGGGATGGAAATAAAATATTTCTTTTTTTTTTTTTCTCACAATTATAAAGACTCATTCTTAAACATCTGTGTGGGATGATCAACTTTGTTAAATTTAAGACATTTAAACTGATAGTGTGAATCTAGGAAACTCATGGCTTTCCTGAGCCATGACGTGCGTATCTTTTCCAGAAGAGCAAGAGGCTGATGAGACAGAGCAGAAGATGATAAGTAAAGGGTTAACCCAAGTTTAGTAGTACTGTTGCTAGATGAAGAATTGTTTCCACCTGGTGAATTTTTGCTACCTGTCATTATGACCAGTTAAAAGTTTTTGTTGCCAGAGGGATTTTCGTGACTGTGCATTTGTGCATGCAGGCAATAGTCAGTATTGGTATTAATTTTTTTTAAATGGCAAAGCTAGTGTCTGCCAGACGGGAGTCGAAAGTGACATAAGTCGGCCAGGAAATCAGCAATCATTGACATATGTCGTAACTGCTGAGGAACAGATATGCAGTTGTGGCCATCCAGAGGCACCAGTGTCATTTTGACACCTGACACACGAATTTCTGGACAGATTTGGTTACTTGGCTACTCGTACCTCAGCATTCAGCCATCAGGGAGCATCCAAGATGGGCCAGAAGCAGGAGGACAGGCTGTCTGCAGAGCAGAAGGGCTGAGGGAAAGGGAGTGCAGCAGCTGCAGTTTGCAGCACGCTGTTCGTCTCCTGCTACCTGCACAGCACAGACAGGCCCTGCTGCTGTCCGTGCAGTGTCCCAAGCACTGCTGAAAGGCATGTCACCTGCCACCCCTGGGACAGGAGACGGGACACCCGGCAGTGGCTGTGGGGAGTGTGGTCCCACGGGGAATAGGGGGAATCGGCCTCTCGGGTGTTCCGGCTGCCAGGGGCCTGCAGGGCCCTCAGCACTCGGCGGCGTTCACTGAACAGCTTCTGGGAATTTGGAGAAGCAGGCAGCTTGAATTCAAGCTTGATATATTGTGTGTTCATGAAGATTAATCAGCTTTTAACTTATGCAGCATGCACCAACATTGTTGTACTTATGTTTCATTTACATCAACATGATATTCCTGCTTTCTCTAGTCAAAGCCAGCAATGAAACACTTGGCTCCCGCTGGCATCTCTCATATTAAAAAGTGTTTCTCATCGTAATACCTGGGTCTTGTAGAGGATAGCTCTAAGGGCATGCTTCACATAAAGTGCTTGACGACTCTGAAGTCAACAAGGCAGATTTTTTATTATTATTTTTTCAAGTGCACAGTTTATAACTGAAAAGACGACGAAACCTTCGTGCTCCGAGGAACGCGTTGACCCTACGGCTGTCCTCCGGTCTCTGTGGGAGGCCGAGGCAGCCACATGCTGCTCCCTCCTGAGAACGCGGAAGGTGATGAGGGGATGAGGACATCCCGTCTGCGGCAGCAGCTCCCGCCCCGTTGCTGCCCGGCGTCCCCACGGCCGGGCTGGGCAGGGCCACTGGAGGGGGCTGCGCCCTCACTCAAGATGGCGCCTCCAGTGTCACGGGCTCTGATGTCATGGCTGTCGCTGGCAATTACTTCCGCCAGCGTCAATTTGCCCTCAGTGAAGATGGCCGAGTGCCGGCGGCCGCGGTGAGGGTGAGTGTGCGGGGCCGGGCTGGCGGCGGCGGCTATGCGAGTAGCGCAGAAAGGCGAGGCGAGGGGAAGCAGCGTCCGTGGCCGGGCGGGGAAGAAGGAAGGCTCCCCGTAGAGCCGCCGCTCCTGGGAAGCTAGGCACGTGCGCAGCTGTGAGATGGCGGCGGGGGCCTGGCCGCTGGCTGCGGCCCGGGCCAGCTGTGGGGCTGGGGGATGCCCCGCTTGCCCACCGCAGGCTGCAGGATCCCAGCCGGTCGTGTCCCAGAGCCCTGGGTTCTCTGAGAACCGCCGGTGGCTCCGCAAGGAAGTGTTGGTATGTTCTAACAATTTACAACGAGGCAAATGAATTAGTTGTGAGACGCTTCTTAAAGTTTTCGTCATAGGAAAAGATTAAATAACCCGAAAGTTTCTACTTCCCACTGCAGCAGCACTTGCTAATTGTTTATTCAAAATAGAAAAGACTGTTTCTGTTTTATAAGATGTATTTGGCATAATTAGAAAACTGTAAATCAAAGGTGAAAGTACTTCCCAGTTATTAACTGTGCAAGTATTAACCTGTGTGTAGTAAATTGTGTACACAATATAAATACACAAAGTTGTGTGTATACATACAACTTGTTTTAGGGCACCACGTGGAGGCTGTATGGGACTATTTGTCAGCTGCTGTTGGAAGCAAGTCATAAAGTTGTTTCTGCCAGCTGTCCTTGTACTGGCAGTATTCATAAATGCTGCGTTGGTGTCCATATATGTGTCAGTGCCATAAGATGCGAAGGAACTATCATAAGTTTCCCTAATATATCTCAGAAGTTACTTTATGAACGATGATCTGACTTCCTTTTCTTGACAGATGCACCCCAGTGGCACACAGCACCGAGTTCCCATGCACAGCTTGAATAATCAGCTCCATACCTGGCTTCTCTTCAGAGCTGACTGTTTTTTGCCAATACTTCTAATCTGACACTTCACTAGAGGCACTTCTGAGAGTTTCTCAGTGTTTTTTTACCACATAAACATAGGGCACTGCTATTATGGCCTGGGTTCAAGTAGCAGTCAGCCAATGCAATGAGGATATATTTGATGAAGATGCAGATGAGATGTATCTACTACAGAAGGAATGGAACAGCACTATGAAAAAGAGATTGAAGGTATTTGTATAAAAATTATTGAATATACTTTTTTGCCATTTTAGATTTACTGACATTTAACTTGATATACATGTGAATGATTTAAAGGGAAAAGTAAAACTAGCTGCTTAAAAGTTATTGTGGCGTACTTTCTTCTGAATATCAGGAAAATATGGCAGAAATTTACATAAACACTACTTAGTAGTCACCAGAGCAAAGTACTGTTTTACCAAAAGACATTGACTCCTTCTGCACAGCCATGTGCATTTATAAAAGGCAGTGCTGAATTGTGATGCAAGCTACTTGCTTTGTACTTGTAGGTATAGCCCTAGTAAATGTAGGGCAACAGAGCTGAACAATGCTAATAAAGAAATGTGAGACATTTGGGGTTTTGAGTAGGGTTACTCATCAGTCAGAATGTAAGATGTGTGACTCCATGTGCAGCCACAATTGGGCATTGTGGTCTGTGTAGGTCTTTGGTTGATTTGGTCTCCAAGTGAAATACCCATTTTTTGAAAGCTGCTTTCCACAGCCCTTACCTCAATGCACTTCTGCTGGAAACAAACCAAGTTCATAAACAGGTGAGTTAGACAGATACTGTATCATTCAGAGTGGGGCCATAGGGCACCTCTGCTCGCAGGTGAGCAGTGTTTGGCTGAAGAACATGGATGGAAACAGTTGTGTAGGCAGTTGATGAGGAATGGTATTACAGCAGACCTGGTGTAGTTTCCTTCATCTGAGTTCCATGAAAAGACTAGTTTTCTTAAGGAACTGTGTAGTGTTCTTACAGAAATCCCTCTGGTGTTTTTGAGTAGATACTGCAAAATCATGACGTGTTATTGGAGTTGTACATTGGGCAAAATAAATTTTTGTGCTCCAGACCATTTTTCTTGCAAGGCCACCATGAGCAAATAGGAGTTTTCACTTTTGTAGCTTGGAATTTTGAAATGAAAAAAAGTTAAGAATTATTCTATTAATCTTGTGATGTGGTTATAATATAAAGGAAGTAATTTGAATTACAATCATTAGCTGTTTACTTAAAGAAAGCAGTCCCAATGTTAAGTGTATTTATATGTGACTCCGTCAATCACTGTCTCTTTTTCTGGTATAACTCTTTAATGGAGTGAGGTCCAGTCAATAAAGGAGCAATGCTCAGCAGTTAATTTTGTGAAAATAAATGGAAGCAATGTAGATGGATTACAGATAGAAGAGTAACTCTGCTAAAGGGGAAAATTGGCAGCCTGCATATCTTTTTAGATAGAAAAAAGAAGTCTGTGTGGTACTTCTAAGTCCATTTCTCACAAAAAAGTTGTTAATCATTAAAAACAAACATGCTTTTTTTTTTTTTTTATATCTTTTTAAAAGAAGTTTCCCTCTTTTCTCACTTTCTGGGAATCCTTTTGGGAAAAGTAAAAAACTGTATCTTACAGGTCAGTAAATCATAGTATACTGCAGCAAGTATGTTTTGGTTTGGCAGTGAGGGTGTAGTGGTGAAGGATGTTCAGATATAGAAGCCGTAACTTAAGAGATGTGATGCTTGTTTAAACTTTTTTTTATTATTGTTATGTATTTGTCGGAGGTCCACTTTGTCATGTTGTGACATTTAGCAACCTGTTTCCCTGCTTTTCTTACAGGAAGGCTATCGGGATGGAATGGAGGCCGGGAAAGAACTTGCACTCCAGACAGGCTTTAATCAAGGTTACAGACATGGTGCTGAGCTGATGATTACATGTGGCCAGTTCAAAGGAACCCTGAAGTAGGTTACAAACTCCTTAAGGTCAAGTGTATGTGGAGGGTGTGTAACAGGGGAAGACGCATACAGGTTTTTGTTTGTTTTCACTAAAAAACAAAACCAACCAACCAAAAAACCAACCAAAAAACCCAAACAAACCCCCCCACACACACATTTTGCATTTTGAAACTGTCCAAAGTGAAAAACCTGAGAATTCCCACATCTTGAGGACAGGGAATGCCTACCTGGGTGTAGAAGTATAATTTCTAAAAATTCTACTTCAGTTGCTCTTCCAAAATTGTCAGAATCTACATATTTAAGCTTAATATTTAGTTCTACTGCCTGAATTTTTCATAAATCGTGAATTATACATAAATGTATTTATGATACATAGATACCTTGTCACATTGCTGTCGATCTACCTCCACCAAGTGGAGATCTACATAGATGAATATAATCACTTTTGTTGTTCACTTTTCAGCGCTCTCTTATCCTGGTGTCATTTTAATGGACATGATTCTGCTCTAAGTACGATAAATAATCTTCTTGATGTGGTTGGAAAGCATGAAGATGATGTGCTTAAGTATCTGAATTCTACTGAAGAACAGCCACATCTCAGACACATTTTAGACTCAGTTCAGGACATGGACCTTAATCACACAGCCGAGATGGAGTACAGGGAAATTAAAGATGAAAAACACAACGACTGTGGCAGCTCCGGTGAAAACATTTGTAGGAATAATGGTGAGGTTGGTTCCTTGCAGTCTGAGTGCAGCAAGGCAAACCTCTGCACAGATCCTGAAAAGTCAACCCTTGCTTGGGTTAAAATGCAGACTGTTTGGTTAGTGGAGCAACTGGGCTTATCACTGGATGTACTCCACCATGTCCAGCAACTGGAACATTAGTTTTTCTGTCTCGTGGTGCTTAAAACTATTAAAGCTGATTTTGATTCTTAGTTTGTGGGCCATGTACAGGCTGATGCATCAGTTTTGCTCTAGGAAAATCTAATTTTGATGCTTTACAGTAGAAGTAATTTTTGTAAATCCTTGCCATGATTTTGGCTCTGGGCAAAACCCTTCACTTTCAACCTTAAAGGTAAAATGCACAGAAGGGGGCAGTGACTTGAAAGCTTTACGAAGAGTTACTAAATATGTTTCTGTTTTGTGTCAGGAGGTCCCATTTCACCCTCATTTTTTCTTGGCAGCAGCTTGGAAATGAAGTGGGTCCGTTAAATAGCCCCTCTAAATTGGTCCTCTGCAATATCAAAAGAATAAATGCTCAGTGCTATGGAAATGGTCAGTGTTTTTGCAGAATAAGCTGCTGTTGATGATACGCTGTGTGCAAAATATAATATGATATGCTGCTGATTCCTAGAGTGCTGTGACTCTGAGTCACTTTTTTGTCAAATTTTATGTGTTATCTTTTCTACCCATGATGCAATGCACTTTCATGGTTAAAAACTATTTTTCTCTCCTTATATAGTTATATTTGTCACTTTTGCTGAAAACACACCATTTTCCTCAAATGCAGAATTGCTGACAATTCATTGTTTTACTTTTAGACGTCTGCTCTTACCATGTCAGACCAAACTAAACATGCTTCCAGTCTAATGAACATCCTTTTATTATTTTCGTATTTATTTTGTCAGTCTATCTAGCCTGAACTCTTTCCCACATTCCAATAATGTTTTTCTCAAGCTCTTCAAGGAAGCCAAGCTTATTCACTACCTCTTAGAAACACATCAGCCACACATGCCTATTTCTGATTATTTTGTATTTCTGTAAGTATTCTGTATTTGACTTGCTTTCCCATTGCTTCCCTTCACTGTAGCTGTAAATTGCTCTGTTCAGGAAGTTTTTTCTTTGTGAATGCATCTGTTTTATATTAAATTGATTTATAGTAAGTTCCCAGCTTACTTGTTGGAAGTTTCCTGTAACTCATTCATATTGGAGACAAGGGAAGTCCAGACATAGGCAAAGTAAGATTTTGAACAGTAAACTATAATTAAAAAAAAAAATAATCACAAAGCTATTTCATACTTGGAGGCAAAAAAAAAAAAATCTATGGAAAAAATTCCTTGTTTTTTAGAGCCTGAGTTTATACAACATTCTTACTAAAGACTGTTATCCTGTCAGAGTTGACAGACTGTAATTTTGGTTTCCTTTCAGTACCACTTCTGCTTAAAGGGTAAGCAGAACTGCAGTTCAGAGTCTTGGATTGAATGCATTTATGAAATAGTGGACGAAGAGGGGTGTCTGCATTAATTGTTTATATACAAAAATTGTTCAAGTAACTTTTTTTCAATTTATTTAGCATAATATTGACATGGATAAACATTACTTTTCTTCAAATCCCTGTCTTGTGTTATAGACTGTATCATATATGTTAAACACAGATTTCTTCCATATTCTGGTAGAATATGGTGCAGACAGTGTTGGAATATATGTATAATTTTCCTAACTAATTTTTAATTGGTTTTTTAACTAATTGTAAGCAGTGCCCACTTTTAGCCAACACCAGTTAAGTTTCTTCACAGACCTACTTTGATCATTAAGTCACCGAAACCTTGAGTTTGTTAAAACTAAGCCTGATAATCTTCAATGAACAAAGCCAAAAGAATTTGAAGATTGGGCATCTTAAATTTATGGCCCTTCAATGACATTAGAGTAACCAGAGGATATGGAGGAGATTAAGGCCTGGAAAGTTGGAAAAAAAAGATAAAAGAAGGAATAAAGGATGTGGACCAGATTAGCACGAAGAGAAAGACATCAATAACTAATAGGGAGTAGAATACTAATTAATGAAAAGAATTATGTAAATTAAACCAATGAACATTAATGTCTTTGTTCTCAAAAAATGCATAAATAAGTGAAAAAGTTTTGTATTGGGATCAGCATTGAGGCTGGAACTTTGTCAGCCACACATATCTCTTGACCAAGAATAAATGCCTTACCTTCTAACAATTAAAAAAGACAGTGTTAGAAGGAATCTTGTTTACCACAACGATTTTTGAGGTTTTCAGTAACAAGACAAAATAAAGGTTAATAGAACAGTGTTAGACTTTACAGATTTGGATGTTTTAAAATGCAGATTCAAGGGAATTACTTTCCCATATTCAAAAGTTTGCAAAGAGGAGATACCATTCACAAATTACTAAGTAGACTTCATTTTTGTTTATAAAACCATCAGGTTTTTGGCTATGACATCAGCTTCTATACTAGCTATGGATTTACTTTCCTCCACAAGGTTTCCGTGCATAATGAGGGGTTACTTTTTTTCTATGTTATCACCCAGAGTTTCCAGTTAGGCTGTAGAGAGATTTTCTTCTGTACTCTCTGTATTATTTGGCTTATCTGTTACTACGCAGTCTTGCTGACCAGCACCAGAAAGGCTTTCTTTGAGACTGTCAGAATCTGTAGTTTGCTCCAGTTGTGATCCAGGTTCTTGTTCTGTGTTCATGTCTTGTGTTTCACTGTCAGCTTTCACCTTGGCAGCATTCCTGAAAACAGCTCTCATGACAACTGGGACTGACATGCAACTGAAGAAGGAAATGACACATTAGTCAATACTACAGCTATCATACCTTCTTTAAAGTACTTCTGGTTTTTAAACTGTGGCTGACACCTGAATGAAAACCAGCATTACTTCCTTTCTGTTTTTGTCTTGTACAGCCTGGTCTTACTTTGTAACCATAATATAAACTACATGTGCTGTTCCAGAAATATATGTTGACACACTGAAATTTAGTGCTGAGTCTTTGAAATTAGGTGTGCACAGAAGCTTTGACTGAAAGAGTGGGAGGTCTTTCAGTCTGGTCAATCTGGTCAACAAAAAAAAAAAAAGTCATAAGGGTACTTCTAGTGAAAACCAAAACTAAGAATATTGAAATATATTCATTCTTCTTGAGTTTTATAATTGTAACCTTCATGTTTTGTGTAACACAGGTACAGAAGGTATCCTTTCTAAAACATGGTCTATACTGGAGGAGTTTTTTTCCCATTCTTAACCTGGTTCCAAAAATAGTACCTTGTTTAAAATCAGGTTCAAAATCCAACCTGCATTGGTTTTGTTGTCATCAAACAGATAATAGTTGTGTACTAGCTTATGCCAAATCACTCTTAGTGCTCTTAGACTGTGTTCTGAATCAGTTTGTCTAGCCTATGTTCATGTATCACAACAACTCGCTCTCTTGGAATTTGTTCAGCAAACAAGCCAGAGTCAGTGCTGTAGACATGCCATATACAACTCACTTTCTGAAGAGAAGCACTGATTGCTGTTAGGTGGATGTGTAAAAAGACCTTTCCATGCTATTCGAAGTTACACTAGTCATGAAACTGTCATCAGCTAGAGTCTTCAGAAAAGCATCTTTATAAAACTCTTCACTCAATAGTCTTTCCTTGCTTCCACATGTTTTCTACTAGAAACATTTCATCACTGTTAATGTTTAAATTTTTTGAAAGAGATACTTAAGACATTGAAGTAACTTATTCCCATTATTGTATTACAGCATTTTAGTAGAGTGAAGTTTTCCACTTGCTGAGTTCATGGCATTATGAATGCACATGATAATTTCCATTTGGTGGACGTCTGTTAAGAAATAAAAGTACTTACTGTTTCACAACTCTTGCTATGAAGTCATCAGTAGAATTTAGAGTTGGATCTTGAGGATTTAAATGAAGGTGACATTGGACTTCTCTAGAGCTTATAACATCAATTACCACTAAGAAGGAACAGAACAGAAAAATCTTTGGTTTGAAATACTTACAAACATCAAAAACCATCCTTTTATTTTGATGCTTGAAGAGATGTAAGACTGAAGTCAGTGGAAAGAGGTTTGCTTGACTTGCTTTTGCTTAATATGCTTACATCAGAAACAGTGGAAGTTACAATTTATTAATTATATGCAGGCCAAGAGAAAACAGGACTTTAATATTTGCATTTACTTTCTGTATTATTCCGAGTACAGAACACCTAGTAAGCAGTTCATAAACAAGTACGTGCACTTCGTGTTTTTCCTGGCCTACACGCTGTTGAGTGGCCCTTAGACTGTAACTGAGAAACACAGTGCAAGAGCTTAGATAGAAGTAAGTCTCCTGTCAGCTCAGTAAAGAGGACAGTAGCAATTATTCCACACATACCACAGGCTAAATTCTCTTTCACAGGATGAAGGAAAAAGACAGAAAAGCTGGTGTTCTTGTGTGGTACCACTTCGAAGTAAAGCAGTTCTGAATCATCTAGAAATAAAAATACTGTTTAGTGATATCCACCATTGAAGCTGGGTTTTTTTTTGGCTGAATTACATGTCAGAATTTTAAAAATACTGATACAATACTCTGATTTTTCATTACTTTGACATCTTAGTTTATGTACATAGAATGAACATAGATTTTTTTTTTAAAAATCAATACAGTTTTAAGATTTTTTTTATCATTTACAGTACTCCACAAGTAATGACAGTTTTGGCAAGAGAGTAGTAAAATCTGTCAACACCCAATTTAGAAACTAGTTTGTCTTTAATACTGTGCCATCACTTCCAGCCACTCAATGTACCTTCATTTATATGCTTCTCAGAGACACAGCTGCTAATAAGAGTGTTAAATGCCACTTGATGTCGAAGAATCTCTATTACACCAGGCACACACTTTGGATGGCTAAATGGGATTTTACTGACCAAGGCTCCTACTAAACCTGATTTTTCTGAGCCTTTGTTTATGAAGTAACAGTGCTTTGGATGATCTGGAAGAGACTAAGCAACAAATAATGGTGATGTTTTAAGGACTGAAAACAGGAAAGTAAAGCTTGATGTTATCAGGAATTGTACAATCTACAACAAAAATATTTTTGAAAGATACATTTTTAGCATGTCCATGGTAACTATGCATTTCTAGTAGAATCCTTAGTGGAAGCTAAATGAGATCCACTCTCCCTCCCAAATACATCCAAATTAGGTAAATATACCCAGAGCCCAGTGGTCAGGAGTTCAAGTGTCATCAGTTTTCCAAATACTCTTCAGAGCCCTATAGGCTATAAAAATGTTAGTGACCAAAATAATAATATCATAGTAGTGCTGCTTGACAGTTGCACAAACAGGATAGCAGTTTTGCTGGAAATCTCTTCTGGACATCAGATGTTGTTCCAACCTCCAGCACTACTACTTTTTCTTTGGAGAGATATGTTTGACTGGAATATCTCCTGATGATTCACTTGAAGATGAGGAGGAAATAGTAAGAAAAATTTACCACCTGTCTATGTTAACAGTGATTCTATGACAAAATTAGAAATGGAGTATGGTGTTATCTACTTCCAGATGCCAAATGGAATGTCCCCTTAAGAACAGGGCAGGGCAGTTAATGAGGAGGGCATACATTAACAAAGGCTGAAGAGCTTTTCCTTGTGTGTTCATGGATCAAACATATTTTCCCTACACTCATTTCAAGGTTAGAATGCAATTTAGTAATTCTAGAAATAAAATCTTTAAACTCAAAAGTAAAACCTCCCAACAAGTACAAATATTTTAGGGAATTGTTTAAAAGTTACAGAGCCTTTCAGGTGCATCTAATAGAAATGAAAGATTAATTCCGTCTTACAGAAGAGAAGAACTATTCCAAACATTATTTTTGCATGGTGTAAATTTACTGCTGCCTTCTGTACCACAACCTCAAGGTCCAAGAACTAAGCAGGCAATGAGCTCTACAAACACTGCTAGTAGAACAGAAAAAAAACACTCTCTTCTTTTGCTGCCATGAATTACAAAATCATTGTTTCCTAGCAAAAAAAAAAAAAAAAAATAGATCTTTGAAGCTTGTCTTGTAGTTGCCTTTTACATAAATCTGTCAGAAAGCATCTTAGCCACAACTTTCTGTTCTAAAACTTTACATCTAACACAGCCTAAGCAACTGTATTTCAATAATGCAGTTATCAAAAGGAAAGCCTTCTTCAGTTAAACAACCTTGTTTCTAAATAGCAGTTGGCATCACTGTTGTAACATTTTATATTCTTCCTGCTAGTCCCTTTAAAAGGAATCAATAGTCTTTTGTTAAAACACGCAGCATGATAAGGATCTTCAAAAATCTAGGTAAGTACCTTCCTGGGACTTGCTCCTCACACCAGTCAAAAAGTTTCTTTCTTTTTAAGGCATTAATGATAAAGTTCTGAGCAATTTTTAGAAGAGTAAATATTTGGGTTACACACAGACCAATTAGTGTGACTTCAGCAGCCAAGCACACAGTGTTTTATTAATGAGCAGGAGAAGCTCACTTACATGAAAGGCTCTAACACTGCTTCGTAAATTGAGCTATTTCCTGAAGAGCACTTTTGTTGAGATTCTGGGAAACCTGCATTGCTTGCTTATGGGGAAATGGTAATTCAGTATGTATATATCTTGTGCAACAGCACAGTGTGTATCAGATGCACACTATACTTACCACAAAGAAACAAGATTTATTTGCAGACAAGTCTTCACTGCATTTTTCTTTAAGAGTAGACTGAACAATTAGCTCATACAGCGGAGCTAGTTTCAAGCCAGAAATCTGAATTCCTGAAACCAGGTCATTATTTTTATTAGCAGTTAGGTTAAGACAGTAGGTTATGAAAGCTAAAATTAAAAACAAACCCAGTGTTTTGAAAAGACAAAAATATTGGTTTTATTTCTTATTCCCCTTTTTTGCTACTGGGAATTTGAGGTAGAGTGTTTAACTTTGCCTGTAATTGTCATATCTTTCTTAGAATTTTTGTGTTTTGCACTGGTTGTTACACTTGGACTGGTAGAACAGAATATGTTCTGCCGAAGAAGCAAATTCTTCTTGCAACTTTAACATGGGGAAGCAAAAAGCAAATAAGCAATGCATAGTCACAGAAGTACTCAGTCTTAAAAAACAATTATAACATGCCTGTGAGCTTCTGTATCTCTTCAATACTGGATGAAGACATTGGAACAGGCTGATGAAACTTCAGAACAAAATGGGCTGGCAAATCCATGCTGAGTTCATCAGTCAATTGCAAAAAAGTAGGGTTGCTAGGAAAAACATTGTCAGAATTAAAGGTTTTTTACAGAAATTGCCATAACAAGGACTCTTAATGCAAGGCCACAATTAGGTCCCTAGCAGTTTATTACGTTCCATACATTTTCTGACCTGAGAAATGTTTTGCTTTATAAGTGCAACTTTAATAGTTTAAAACATGGTTAATGTGAAAACCGACAGAAAGGAAAAGTGAGACACAGAAACTGAGTGGTGTTTTTAAGAAATTATTTTAAAGTATTTTAGTTTGGAAAGTTACTTCAGACTTCCCCTCCAGACAACACTGAGGTAGAGAGAGATGATGTGTCAGTACCCATAGTGGGATGACAAACAATTTTGTGTGTTTTAGGTGCAATATCTTTCAGAACATGCTTTCTTTACTGACAATCTATGAAGGACTTGCTTGTTGAATACTAGGAGGTTCAGTAATATTGTTCCAGTGTCTCTTTCTGGCTTCAAATCTATGAATAAATTCATAGTTCCATGCAACTGACACAGTTCAATATGAACATGGTACCTTCGAAGTCCATTTGGGAAAACCGTAAAGGCGACAGATTATAGATGGTGTAGCTGTGGAGCATAAAACCATAAATAAAACAGAACTTCCTGTTTCAGCAGAGGCTAAATCTAAGTTATGCAGAAGTCAGTGTCAGGGACTTGTAAATCCATATCTGTATTGACAAGTGGCCAAAGCCTCACCTGTCCTGTCCAGCTTGAGGCTCTATAATTAATGGAAAAAGAGGCAGTTTGTGGAGTGTATCTGTGCCTTCAACAGTTACAACTGTTTTTGTTCCACATATCTGGGAACCTGAGGGAGAAAGAGAATGGCATTATTTTCCTTAATTTAGTGTATATTAATCCTGTGCATACAAAATATACAATGGTAAGGACTTGGAAGGTCAGGTCCAACTGACAACCACAGTGGTGTGGGCATTGAAGAGAAGTCTACACTGACCACTTTGGCCAAAAGGCCAAAGTTGCCCAAAGATGTTAGCAGCAATAGCTGAATCAACAACCAAGACATGGAAAGTAGTTTCCTGATGGACGTTAAAACTGTGCTAAAATGCATCACATAAACTGTTCTACTAAACTAGAATTTTAAATTTTAGTTCTGAGCTTTCACTAATTAACTTTGCTTAATGAAACAGGTAGTATTGAAAAACTCTTGTTAGCTATTTCTGCTGAAACAGCAGAGTAGCTGAAATAGCTTTACCATGATTTAGTTCTTCTTCCAAAACTTGATAGGGAGAAATGTAAAATTCAATGTTCATTGGGGTTCCTGAGGAATAAAAATTTAATGGTTACTACACAGGTCAGTAGAGGAAATATGTTGGGTGCCTTGACACAAAGGTGAAAAAACCAACACTGTAGATGGGCAGAGGGGATTTCTTGTAACAGTACATCTCTACTTACAATATCTGTTCAATATATGTTCTGTATATCTGTATGTTATCTGAGAATACAGGCACAATAAGTCTCTACAGCAGGTTTTATTTATAGCAGAGGATCTTTCCCATACACAAAGATCAACTCAGTAGTGAGTTTTGATTACAATTGTTTGAATTCAGAAATGGGAAAAGAAAAAAAAGGGGGCGGGGAGGGGGGCGAGAAAAAAAGGAAAAAAAAAGGAAAAAAATCACCTCCAGTTCTTGGCACCAGGTGTCCTACTTTTCCATTAAGTACTTCAGTAACTCTGTTTAGATCCTGTGTTCTATTTCAAAATATATCTTAATTAGTGTTTCCTGCATTGCAGTGCTAGCTAAGCTAATGTAATTTCTAATTTGCATCCTTAATCAAAAGAAGACAATGTTTTCTTGGAAGTAGATTGTATGTCCAGATTCCAAAAGACTTCAACTCCACATATGCATTACTTCTGGGACTTGGGCTTCCACTTTCCCTGTATTCGAGCTCTTTCATGTTGCACTTTGGTATGCTATTTACCAGAAATAAAGGGGGTCAAAAATATTAGAGTGGCAACTGGTTGAGCAAAGAATGAAGAAACAGCCTGGATAAACTAACTTGGACAGAACCACTCTCTGAATTCAAGTGTGTTCATATAGCTGAATACATACAGCCATACATTTACATAGCTGTGTACTAACTCTGCATAGACAGGACAAATAATCTGTTTAACTTATAAATAATATTTACTGAGATATCAGTAGCCAGTGGGGATACAGCACATTAGTTCAGAATGTTGTTATGCTTCATAAGGGAAAACTGCAAAAATAATCCAAGAAGGTGTTTCAAGTTACAGGAGGTCATACCTGCCAAGGTATGTGTGTATGTAACTTAATAGGCAAGGTATCAGAGAAGATATTTCAAAAATCCAGAAGGAAAGCACTGCCCTCAACTCTAATTTATTGAAAATAATGAAAATCCTTGTACAATTACCAGAAGGTTTAGGAAACTGTTTCCCATCTATCTGTAATCCTACTCAATGAAAGGACAAATGAGGAAAGGAAGGAGAAAAGCTGGCATCCACTCCTCCTGGTCTAAAACCTGAGGACAAAATGAGATACTCAAACAGCAGAACCCCAAAATGTCTATTTTACTTCTACAGGGAGATCTAAACATGACTGCTGACTTTCAGACACACTGTTTGCTCCCAGTCGGTGGTCATGTGCACACACCCCCAGACTTTGTGACCAACCAGTTTCCCAGGAAATCCCTTAGATAAAGCACAGGAGTTCAGTAGATCGACTTGTTTGCTTGTCTGGGGTTGACAAAGACTTCAAGATTCCCAGTGGGAGAAAACTCATTAGCCTTCCACATTCCACTCTATAATTAGATCAGTTAACTTGTTTTTTAGTAAAATGAATGGGTGTGAGTAGAGGCAAAGGGACAAAGACATAGACTGTAAATTACCTGTCAAGAAGAGACATTGAATAAAGGTCTTTTTCAAGGGCCTGCAAAGCAAGATATCCCTTAGCTTTCATTTCACTGGGAGAGAGAAAAGACAATTAATTATTTTTGTAAGTAAACAAAAGTTAGACTATGGATTTCAAAAGTTTTTGGGTAAAAAATAACTGCAACCTGTTTCCTGGAATTTGATACATATTTGACAGGTCTTCTAGAATCTTGCCAAAGGCATCATAGTTCTTCATCCTAAAAAAAAGAAATAATGACTATCACTACTAAATGAGATAGAAAATAACTCTTTTATACATAACTTGATAGAAAAGGTACCATTTCAGAGTGACAGTGGCCCCTTCCTTATCAGATCAAGTTGCAGTACTGATTTAAATTTTCTTAGAAGATACCAGAAAATGTGAACCTTTGGTTTTGTTGCAAGAAGCACTGTAATTATAGCTGAAACTGGCACTGAAGTAGGCACTACTGAAAGCAATAATTGTACATGAAACACAAATATGACAGCTCATCAGCTGCAAAACACTTTTCTTGATGTTCCAATAAAGCTAGTCATGTAGTACTACTTCCCTAAGACCTTGCATGCATACATTGATCTTTTCATTAAAATATCAAAATTGTATTAATGCCGTACTTCACAGCACCATGTGAGAGAGACAGACCTTAAATATAACTGATAGATACATCAATCAAAAAAAAAAAAAAAAAAAAACCGGAAAAAAAAATGGGACAAGTGGCTTGGTTTGTAAATGAATGGTTCAGACTGCTCAAACCCAGAATTCCTGTGGATTTTGACTTGGTGTGGCAGAGCAGAGCAGTGTTCAGACTAACCCACCTGTCCTTAAATGCATTACTCCTGTGCTAAGTAAACTTTACATGGGTTTTACAAGCCTTACTAGACTCTGGTGCTGCAGTCACACAGACAGCTCAAGACTTTCCTTTCCTCAAGACTTTCCTATGCAGATGTGCCTGTAGTGTAGATTAGCAGAGACAAAATAAGCCTGCCTGAACTTTTACATTGGGACAAACTCTTTCAAATGTGGAACCTAAACAAGTCACTCAGCTCTCCTCTGTCTCTTTCCAGCTAGACTAGAGGGGAAGCAGGGAAAAAGGAGGGAAGCAGGGAAAAAGGAGGGAAGCAGGCATGCATGGTGCAGACACAGCACTAGCCTATGCATTAGCTGGCTGATTAATCTTAATTTTATAGTTAACTTTGAGACTCATGGGAAACATTACACATATAATAAACTGCCTTACAACCAAATAAAATACTACACCAAGAGGTGTAGAAGGGATACCTGTGCTTTGTGACAAATCTTAACAAAGCCAGGAAGGTGGAAAAGTAGCACCTACAGTACCAATGGTAACTATATGCCAGTGCTCAGAGCCAAACTGCTGGCATTAACATCACTGGAAGTCAAAAATCTAAGAAAATGCAAGTTCAAGTTTTAAGTCATAGCTGTTTACATTCATAAAGCTACTATAACTTAATTTCTGAAGAAAAAAGAGGGCTGAAAAAACTGATGATGAATAATACAAAAGAGAGATTAAACACTAAAGGTCCATGATTATTCTATCTCTTTTTACCTTCCCTATCGTCTATTCAGCCACAGTACTTAAATAAGAATCCAATTTTCTAAATATACTCATTATTATTAAAATCTGGAACCTTGATCATATTCACTGAAGAACTTGTAAATAGACTTATAAAGTGGTGGCCTGACCTGGAACAGCAACTATTCATACAGAACAAAATGTGGTAATAATAAATATACATAGTGCCCTACTGCTACATGAGAAAATTAGGGTCACAACTCCCCCTATGTATTTGCAAAGAAACTCAGGCTATGTGATACCACCTTGCTTTCATTGCATGCTTTTTAACTGCATGAAGGACATGCAGTTAAAATATTTGCATAAGGACAATATGAGGGCTATTTAGTATTTGATGGAAGGAGGAGAGGAAAAGTAATACCTAGTTTGTATGTGTAAATCTGCCAGTTCTGAATTGTCATCATCAGTCCATTACCAAAACTATGGGTCCAAGTAGCTCTATAATTCTTGCAATCAAGACAAAGGCCAGTATTCCAAGGCTGTGTTTGACTGGCAGCTAGAGCCAACATATTTAGGATTACACTTAATCGTTGCTCCATTGAAGCAGATGCATTCGATGGAATGACTTGAGAAATAAGTAGTGCCTGAAGTATCTTTACAAAATTATATTTGCTGCAGTTTTAGCCTTGAATTTACAAATTCGAAGCAGATAATAATAGTTACAATGACAACCAACTTCCAATATGGACGACTGGAACAAACTTCCCACAAAAAATGGAATCCAAAACTGTGTCAGTTCTATTGTCTTCTGGATTCATATTATTGTTCTCTGATCCTCTTTCTTTTTTCTTTTTTTTTCCCCTCTTCAGTTTTTCCACTGGAATGGTTCTAGCATGAGGAATTCCTTTCCATCCAACATGAAACCCTATATGTGATTCTTTACCTTAGAAGCTGGACCAAATCATCACAAACCTACAGGAATAAGAGACAGGAGTTTCATCTTTCTTGCCATTTGTGACACATCTTCTATAAGCACTTCATTAATAATGATAATCTTGATCGCCATTACTTCTAAGTAGCTGTATGGTTAGCATTAAAAAAAAAATCCCCAACACTCAAAACTGAGACTAATGCTGCAATAGTTAAAAAAATATTACTACAATAATTGGAAGAACAAAGGCTCGGTGAAAGAGGATAAAATTAACAGAAGTAGTTTGTTGATAAACTCTTTCAGAAAAAAAAAATGCATCTTGGTCAGCTTTTCTTTTATGGATTGTGCTGGAATTCTCTGAATATGCATTTTTATTCTAATGATATTGTCCAGCACTCACTGATCAACAGACCTGTGCTGGTTAAATGAACAATTTGAAATTCCAGGACTGACTTCAACTAAAAATAATGGACAAAATTAACTCCAATGTAATAATTGTAATAATGTAATAATTTGGATACTTAGTGACAAAAACCAGAGTTTATGTTCCCCAACCCCCCACAACAGCTTGTTGTTATATCTTGGACCTGAAGGGTTGTCTGTAATTCTGTAACAACTGCAGAACATGATATGTGAACTTCAGGGTGATATTCTGTGAATAATTTAATAGAAATTTTGCCAGAAAAACATCCCCACTAGTAGAAATATATATACCCCTAGAGAAAGCAGAATAAAAACCAGAATAGCTCCAAGACATCCACTGAATATATATATTGTGCTACACCTTGGTAGGGAAATATTTTAAGCCCCTGTTATTTACTGTATACTGGTAACATTGAAGCGTGAAAATAAAAACATTTATTCGTGATACCACAAAATTCCTGGAAGATGGGTCTGTCAGCTGACTTTTACTGTAATACTTAGCACTAGAGTATTTAGTATCTGTAACTGAGGTGTAAGTTTAGGTGAGAGATTCAGATGCCTAAAGAGGTAGCTAGTGTCATGAACAGGGTTGCATGTGTGACAAGACCAAAAGGAAGTCAAAACCTTTCTGACATGACAGGTGGAAGCCAGGTGGAAGACGATAGGGTCATGAGAGACAGAAAAAATTAATTTTACCACAGGAGCTTCTTCAAAGTGAGCCAACTTTACATCCATCACATCTCCATCCTTCTCCAGCTGAATTTCTACATAAAACATCATTGATGTTACGTAGCAGGTGGTCCCACTGGGGCTAACATGAACAGTAAGTCTGAGAAGGATGAGAAAAAGGAAAAAAAAAAAACCAAACTTGTATATATAAAAATTCTCTCACTTAAAAAACTAAATGAGTATAATTCACTTGGTCATGGGAAGAGACACCAGGGATGCTTCAAAAATAACTCTTCCTTGGCTCAGCTTCTGAAAACTATCCAACCAGGCATGTATTTGTGGTCTGCTCTTTGCATTATCATGTTGGTCAGCTCAAAACTATTAACCTTGGTCTGTAGCTTTGGGATGTAGGCATTTATACCCTCTCTTTACTCAAAAACCTTCTCCACAAAGGGCTAAAAATAGGCAAACACACTCCATTAGAACACTGAGCTAAAAAATAACATTGTTGACAAGCCATCCAGATGGTATCCCTCTCTGGACTTGAGGCCATGCTTGCTCATTTGCATTTATTCATAAACAAACTTACCCTTTTTGTCTGGATAAAAGTTCCAACATGTTCATCACAGAAAACATGGATTTAGCTGCAAAAACCAGAAAGGCAATTTAATCAAACTGCAATGATCAAGAAGTAGAACCAGTATTTTCTTGCTTTAAAGGATATGATTTAGGAAATAAGAAAATAGTACCTCTTAAATGACTTGTTATTAATGACAACTATTATGATTAATAAGTGCTGTGCTGTGTAGAAAATATTCTCATGCTTTAAGAATAGCTACAGCCTGAAGGCTTAGCCCAAAGATGAGTTACAAGTCTTTTGTCTCTTATCCACCTCTGTTTGTACATTTGACCTCTTTGTGAAAAACATCAGTAAAGAAGGATTGGTAGATTCCACACAATATTTAAAAAAATGTACTTTGAATTATCTAACAGCTCATTACCTTTTAATGTCCTCTCTATCTTCTCCATGCATGAGAGCAATAGACCATCTGGATCATTACTGACAGGCTTTCGAAGTGGGTTATCCTGGCACATTTGTGAAAACAAGAGACAAAGAAAGATCCCTTAAATTACTAGCTAAGAGACAGAGCACACAGGTGTCCCATACAACAAATCTCTGGTTATTTGTTTTTGTCAAACACAGAGGTTACCTACTATTGGAGCTATCTCTGAAATGCCAGCAAATAATGGATTTGTCAAGATATTATTGTGCAGTAATTACATACCAGATGCCTTTGGAGCAAGGAGTGGCTTTCCATTCCCCTGTCTTTTGAGCTGATCACTAGATGTGTCAGCTAATTTCATTGTGAAGCTGGAGATAAACTAAGAAAATACTTGTGTTTTTATTTTAGAAAAAATCTGCCTGAGCAAATAGAAGAGATCAGTAAGTGCCACAGGAGTACTTGGTTATATTAGAATACAAGTTTCAGTTTGTGAAGCCATTCACTTCAGTAGCAAGCAAACTCTCCCAGGTCCTCTTCAAGCTCTTGCCTGAAAACTTCTCATACTCCACACTTCAGTTAACAAAAAACACTCACTGCTGAAGAGTTTTCACTTTGTTAAAATTCAGGACAAAGGCTTGAGTTAAGCATTAATAAAAAGAAGCATGGAAACATGGGAATTTTTATACTGAGCTCACAGCAGTTCTGCTAATCTGCTCTTTATGACAATCATTCTTAAATTAGCTATGGAAGGGCAGGAAGCATGGAATGGTATATCACAGCAGCAGAAATCACAGCAGAAATCTAGATAGCAGATTTCAGACCAGTTTTTAAAATACAATATTTCCTTCCAGTCCTATTGGCAATAAATTGTCTTTACATACTATGAATATGGTAATGATAATGAATGTAACCTCAACTGGTAGACAATCAGTACTAACTCCTGAATAGTTAAAACAATGTTAAAACAATATTATAACAAGACAAGAAACAACCCCTAAAGTGTTAAAATTAGGCAGGAAACTTTATGACCTATAAGTCCTAAGAAAAATGGGGATCCAGATTGTACTAGGCACCAGGTTTTTCTGGGGATTATCTTTTGGTTGGTTTTCGATTGCATGGGTTCTTTTGGTTGGTTGGTTTTGCTTGTTTTCGAAAGTCAAGCAATTTTTTAACTACCTTGGAAACATACTCTTATACCACATATCCTTCTCTCACCTAAACTGTGATTCTTACCATGCAAAAATAAACAAGTTTCAGTGTTTCAGTCCATGGCCTTTGTTGGTATTTTAAACGCAACTGTTCCATGAAAGCATTTGTAGAAATAGCTGTCACACCACCTGAAAAACATGTCAAAATGTTCTAAATATAATGGCAACCAGAAATGCTAGAGGAGAACAAATGTAAAACCTTGCTAAGGTCATAGATGTTATGCTTTAAAGAAGGAATAAAAAAATGTTTTACTTGAATTTTGCATACAAACATCTAATTTTTGTAAGATTTTGACAGAAAAAAAGCAGGGGGAGATTAGTATAGGCAATTATTCTCAATACTAAATACAGATATGCAGCCAAATCTTCAGTTTGTTAAACAATTAGGCTTTACCTCTGCACAATTTCTTATGTGTATTCTTTATAAATACCAAGGCTTTGCCACAGACTTGAGATATCCAGATACACCCACCTAGAGCTCATTAAAGCTCAACTTTAGTTAGAGACAAAAAATTAGAGATAATTTTTTATGATGAAGGTGTTAAGACATTGGAAAAAGTTGCTCAAAGAAGTGGTGCATGCCTCCTCCCTGCAAACATTCATGGTCAGATTGGAGAGGGCTCTGAGCAACCGGATCTAGTTGAAGATGTCCCTGCTTATTGCAGGAGAGTGGAGTAGATGGTCTTTAAGGGTCCCTTCCAACCCAAACTATCCTGTGCTTTTGCAGAGGATAATCTCAATGAAGGAGTGCAACTCTTTTTTTTTGTTTGTTTTTGGGGATGGCAAGGAATGAGAATGGGGCTGGGAAAATGAATATATTCAGTACATCATCTGTTCCCTGTAAGTATTCTTTCTGGCCTTACACAGAATCCAGTTGTACAAAGAAAGTTTTTTGCTGAGATGTGATAATTCCATAACCATTACCTCTATCAGGAGAAAACCAGGAGTGAATTTCCTAATACATCAGTCTGAGAAAGGTAGGAAGAATCCAAATTTTTACAAAGAAAAAATTGAGTCCTGCAAGATGCCACCCACTTTGCTCTGCCCCAGAACCAGAAGAAATATTACAAAGGGCTTCCTTGCCTTAGTGGGCACAACAGCTGCAGAGATCTGGCTCCTTTGAGCTAGAGGTATGTAGTATTGTTCACAAGGGTCCCAGGATGAGGGAAGAGACGAGAAAGTTGACTCCATGTATCAGAAAGCTTGATTTATTATTTTATGATAGATAATATATTAAAACTATACTAAAAGAACAGAGGAAAGGATTTCATCAGAAGGCTAAGCTAAGAATAGAAAAGGAATGAATAACAAAGGCTTGTCTCTGACCGAGACAGTCTGGGCAGGTGATCTGTGATTGGCCCTTAATTAAAAACAACCAGATGAGACCAATCACAGATTCCCCCTGTTGCATTCCACCGCAGCAGATAAGAATTGTTTACAGTTTGTTCCTGAGGCCTCTCAGCTTCTCAGGAGGGAAAAATCCTAAGGAAAGGATTTTTCATAAAATATGTCGGTGACAGAGGTACTACATGGGGAAAGAGAGATGGACTAGGAGAGGGATGGCCTTTTGCATACACCAAGGAGGGATAGTGAGAAGGGACTGGCAGCTTCTTCCTCCTGCAGGGAGGATGACAGAGCAGCAACCATAGTTCCCTATAAATCAGGGCACTTCAGCCAGCTGGAGGAAGAGGCAGCAGTGGACGGCAACCAGCTCTTGCGAGCACACTCACTGGGAACATGCCCCCACTTCCCCATGCCTTCATGCTGATAGAAGGGCTGCAACCCACCCTGTATCTCCATTCACACGCCGAGAAACCAAGGCTCCTATTTGTAGCAGCTGCAACACAGCACCCATAGGTGCTGTGCAAGGCAAAACTCTTGCTCCTTCAAAAAACTGGCCCCCAGGGGTTTGTGTTTGAATTTGGGGCTTGATAAGCACAGCAACATCACCTCTGCTATTTTTTGCAAGAGGTACCCTGTTAGCCATGTTCTTCCACATCTAAGGCATAATGTCTATCCCCATCTTTTCACAAGGTGTAGCATTCTGAAAGACTGAGTTTAACTGGGGGACAAAGGCAGGGGGAGGTATGATAGTCACAATCACTGAGCAAAACAGGAAAGTACTCCAAAAGGGGGAGTTTGTTTGTCTAGCTTTTTAGTGGAGGAGTTAAAAAAAACAGTATCGATAATGTTTGCATTGTATTTGTACAAAATTTTGTATATTTTGTGGCCATCTCAGGTTGCAGTCTGCTTGTACATAGGAAACAGGGCACAATGGCAGTGTGAGGTTCAAGGGTTAATCCTGGACCTTTGTACAGGCACTGGCTGGAAATGTGGTTACTTGGGAATGTCAAGGTCTACAGCAAGAAGAGCACATCTCCTACATAAAACCCGGGTGGCACTGTTTCAAGATACCTTACAGCAAACCTTCTGCTTCCAGCTATTATCCATCATGCTTGAAATAGTCTCATACCACATAAAATAGAGTAATTTTGACTTGTATGTAGGAACCTGAGTAGAAACTAAATAGTTCATTGGCTTCACTAAGATTACAGAAAAAAACTAAGCATGGGCCTAGGAATTCCAGGAGAAGTATATGTCAAAAAGGGGTATTTGTCTCCAGACAGATGTCAAGCATACTAATTAAAGAAAGTCAATGCAGCTGAGTGAGTTAAATATATTTGCACTTCAGCTTTTACAATGGAGGTGAAATGTGATGAAGTTAATTGATAATGTAATTCCACACTTGTGGTAAATCACACTTCTGTAAAATTATTCGTTTGGTGTATGGTATTAAATACTAATTTACTTTTTAACCTGACATTAGCAGTGAACACAGGTATAATCATAGCTATAATAATGAGCTTTACCTGATAATTGGTGAATGAATTTAAAAACGTTTTCAGCATTTCTAGGGAGTAATTGTAGCTTAGGTTTGTTTGAACAATCTATTGAAATGTTTTCTGCTGAGCAAGAACATGTACTATGGCCCATATAAAGTAGGTTGCCTCAGTCCAGATCACAGGAATGGGTATGTGCAAATATGACATACCACAGCTTGGTACTGCTTAATATTTTTGTGGCATTTTTCATAAATGTTTGTCCAGAGCTCTTTGGAGTCTCTGTGATCTTGATACTAACTCCAGTGGTTTGATCATGTCCTGAATAAGCAGAAAACTAAATTATTTGTTGAATATATTGAAGAGAACACTTCCAAAATAACATGCCACGGCTTACCTGATCTGCATAATAGCTGTTCTGCAAATAAACAGAGGACTTCAAGTTTAATTAATAGTCACAGTACAGTATGGCTGATAAGCCTAAAATACACTTTAACTTTTAAACAAAAAAAGCCATTGTGCTCAAATGTATGTATTTAGGTAAAAGAATTTGTATCATTTTTCCAGGATAGAAATAGTGCCAGATTTTCATAACAAGACAGATATTCCAAGACAATTATTAGTCTTCGCATAAAATTGCAGGATTGGAAAAAATCACATGAGAAACAGAAGCTTTAGTATTGTCAGAAAGCTCCTCACAACAAGGTGCTGTTCCAGTATTCAGAACTGTCATTGAATTACTGCACTCAGGAGAAGATTTAAGAGTGATGAATAATTAAAAATGAACTAATTATAGCTTCTCAGGCATATTAAATACACAAATGCTTAAGTGGGTCAGTTCATGGAATAAAAAAAACAAAAACAACTGGACACGCATTATCATGAGTATAGAAAATAATCGGAATTACTGCATGAATCCTACATGCCCACCTGCTCTGGATTACTCTCTCTCCTCTCTGACTGTTCATCAAAAACTGCTGCTGAAAGAATCTTTCATGTGCACAGTTACTTAATAAGTTGTCCCCAGATTAAATCCTCTTTTGCTTTCAAATAATTGCAGGTTATCTTATTTCCTTTTAAAGGGTAAAACAGGTATGCTTTTTCAGGCACCTTTTGAGAAATTAATTATTATTACTACTTGGTCGATTTTTGTCATGGTTGTCTGCATCTTGCTAAATTCCTGACTCTGCAATATGCTTCACAATGCATGGCCTGGGCACATTGTGACTCATATGAAAATGGCATTTTGTAATTTCATAGTTCTAACATTTCTGATGATTTTTCCATTTCATTGAATGGTAATTTTTCTGACAAAGAATCAACATATTGCTCATTCATATTCTTGCATGAATTCAATTTTTTTTTTCAGTGAAGATATTCTAGATTTATTATAGAACATAAGAAACCTTGGTTTACTTTTTATGAAATGGATACATTTTAGTGACATCATTTCAGAAAATATTCCAGATATTCCATAATCAGTGCAATGTTGGTGGGGTTTTTTGTTTCTGGTTTCTTTTGGCACACTGGGGGTTGCTTTTTTTTTCTATTATTCCTATATCCAGTCTTGATTCTTTTTCATTTAAAGCATAAAATCAAAATAAATCACCAGCAATATATCTTCACTGGCCTGCATCCAGCACTTTATTGAAATTGCATCTTTCCAGAAGCTCTCAGCTGAACTGCTGACCAGAGAAAACAACAGCTACTTAAAAGCCCACAGTAAGTCTAAATACAGAATTGGGGCCTTGGGCACTCGGTGCAAACCAGTGGTTCCAGTTAGAACTGCATGATGTGTGAGAGATGTTGCTGTAATTACGAGGTCAGAGCTAAAACTGCATTCTTTCACAAAGTGCCATGAGATTTTAGAGGGATCAGTAATGACAGCTATTAAATGCGCATGTAACGGGAACATGAATCAGTGTTTACAAAAAATCATGAGCATTCAAACACTTCCTTTATCTATCCTAGGTGGTCCTCCAGCTAAGGCAGGATGGAAGTGCTGCTTAACTTTTATGACCTATAGTTTAGTCTGATACAGTCTATAGTTTATGGCTTTACAACCCATAAAAACTACAGCATGCTTTGCCATCTTTCATTCAGTCTCTACATCCTCTCCACCGTTACGCAGTGTGAATATTTAGCTCCTGAGAGTAAAATCAGAATGTTGGTGGCTGCATTTTATTTCACTACAGCCATATAGACTGAGCCAGTTTTACTTGACGACTTATTGAATAGCACTTCTGGCACTTAGTCTGAGACATTTAACATTTGACTTTTTCCTGCTTCTTCACTGAAAGTGATTAAAATTCTTCAAACCAAAGGCTGTATAGACAAACATCATAAAAATAGGTACATAGCAAATTACCGTGGATGTAGAAACACATTGACACAGACAGGGCATAGTTTTTCGTCATAGTCAAGAGATGGCTAACATTTGATTTCTGCTTGACATTAGCATTATAATCTCCAAGTAGTTACTGTCTAAATCTTTTCCCAAAGGCCCTAGATCCATGTGACCACAATTTAAATAACTTCATGAAAGAACACGTGAGGGCTGCCTTCATGTGCACGCATTTGCCCTTTACAGGGTTTCATAGGACACCATGACTGCTATTCATAACTAACAATTGTTGCTTTTTCTATATCTCTTATATTCCTAAGAATCTTGTGATCATTTTTATAACTAAAATCAGGTGTTGCACCATCATTCATATTCTTTACTGACATCAGTCAGCATGAAATCAATGGAACTAATTGCTTGAGAGCTGCCACAGCTCTCCCTGAAGAGACAGATAAAGTGAATGTAGCTGGCACATAATCTGCACGAAATGGCAAAATTACCCATACTATGCTGAAGGTCTACATTGAAAATGTTACTGGTAGAAGATGGGGATGGAGGAGGAGGGAAGGAGAAGTGGGAGCTAAGAATTAGTTGAGGAGCTGAAAATAATGATGAGCACTGAGAATATCACTGAGGTAGAGAAGAGGTATAATATGGAAAGACAATAATTCTACTTAAAGGAGATTTCCACCAGTATGCCTCAAAGCTAACCACACAGGAGCCAGCTTATTATCTTGTTTTTCCAGACTGGGATGCATCGAGTTGGAGAGAGGAAGTGACTCCTGAAATGCTGGCCACAGAACTAGAAACCAGACTACAATTTACCTGACTCTATTCTAGCACATCCTGTAGCACACAGAAGAAAGAAGGAAACTAGCAATGAAAGAAACAGGTGGAGAAAGGGACTAGAAAATCACAAGAAAAAGACATGAAAAGAAACATGATATAAGTATGAAACCATGTAAAGTATGAAAACCAGAAATAACAGGAAAAGAAGGATATGAAAAGCAGAAAATGCATAAAAAGGAAAAGATTAAATAATTATGTAGACAAAACTAAAATCTGAAAATTTTACAAAATTTTGTGTTATTTTAATAACAGAAAAGTGAGATGAGTTTAGGTCTACTTTAAGCTCTTTTAAACCAATATTAGTTTGGAGACGATTGTTCAGCTTAAGGGTTCTGATTGAATGCATATAAGGATATGGCTTATATAACATGCAGACTAAAAAAGAAACAGCGCTCAGTGGCAAATACTGATTTCAATAAAATAGCATGTGGGAAGGACTCATTTTTCAGGAAAGGCAATACCATAAAGGAGCTCAATCCCAACAAATGCCAGTTGAAGATATTACAGTGGTGCCGTGCAGACAGGAACTCCATATAAAGTACACATTTTACATCATTCTGTGTTGGTTAAAAAATTTGACACTGCTTTTCATACCTTATGTGTTAAAACTGCAGCTAATTAAACTATGAACGCTTGATATAAATACATGCAATACACATCCAATTATACATTTTAATGCATTTATATTTTTGGACACTTGGTAATTCCTTAATTATGTTCTTAAAAATGTTTTGCCCATTCTATTGTATTATGAACCAACTTTGCTGTGACCCTCAAGTCTCAGATTTCCAGATTCCTAGTCACCTACTAGAATGATATAATTTGTGCTAGCTCTGTTGAATGACAAGATGAATGACTGCAAACTCATCATTACTCATTAATTCCCTGTTATTCAAGTCACTTAACCTTACTTTCTCTATAGGGATGATGCATTTGGGGATGAACATTTTGAAATTAGTAAGAAAGCTGTAAGTGTTAAGAACCATGACTAGCTCAGATGGAGTACTGAGAATATTGTCATTTGGACAGATAATAGAGCTAAGGAAATACAAGAATCTTATTACCCAAAATCTTATTACAGTCATCCCACTATGTTTTTTCAAGGTTTATATATTTGTTTGCAAGTGTAGGGATACACATATGACAGGCTTGGAGACAGCCACAGATGATGTGAAGCTTCTGGGAAGTTGATAGATTATGTCCTTGCACTGAGCAAGGAACAAATGTCCACAAAATGTCCACACAACCTCTGCGTGTTGATTTGTAGCATTCAGAATCTGTACTGCATTGCATATTTATTTATCTGCGCATATCACAAAAACATTCCCCAAGCTGTATGTGCTGAAAAAAGCATAAAGACTGTACCTTTCTGAAAATTTTGTATAATTTTCAGAAGGACTGTGTCTAGAGAGCTTAACCTCTAATTGTAAAAGGCAGAAAAAGCTGGGATGGGAAATGGAGGGACTGGCCACAATCAGAGCAAATTAGCGACACTGTGATGGTATGCTGTATTTTAACCCCAGCTGGCAAGTAAGTATCTTGCAGCCCCTCACTCACCCCCCTGCAGTAGGGTGGGGGGAAGGCAGGGAGAACCAGGTGAGAAGGCTCCAGGGTTGAGATAAAGACAGTTTAATAGGGAAAGCAACAGTCACGTGCTGCAAGAGAAGGAAAACAAAGAATTAATTCACCACTTCCCATGGGCAGGCAGGTGTTCAGCAACCTCAAGAACAGCAGAGCTCCACCATGTGTTACTTGGGAAGAGAAATGCCATCAATCCAAATATTCCCACTCTTCCTTCGTCTTCTCCCACTTTTTATGGCTGAGCATGACACTAGAAGGTATGGGTCATATAGCACGTCTCTTTGGACAGCTGAGGTCAGCTGTCCCAGCTGTGTCCCCTCCCGGCTTCTTGTGTGCCCCCAGCCTACTCCCTGGTGAGACAATGTGAGAAAAGGCCTTGAGGCTGTATAAGCACTGCTCAGCAGTAACTAAAACATCCCAGCGTTATCAACAGTGTTTCCAGCATAAATCCCAAGCATAGCCCCACACTATCTACTGCAAAGAGAATCAACTCTACCCCAGCCAAAACCAGCACAGAGTAGAGCTACAATTATATGAATTCCAATCCAGTAGTCTGTCATTTAACACCTGGAGTTGTATTGCCTAACAGCGGGCACCAAAATAAACTTTGTCATATCAGATTTTCCTGCTAGTTTTCAGAGAGAAACAGGTACACTCAGAGGGAGATCTGACCACCCCTCAACCAGGAGATGCACCACTGCCTCAAGGCAGCCATCACTCAGTTGTGTAAAGTAGGAGCTACACCCCAAATCTGGCCTTATGCATGCCAGTTATATACCTCAAGAGTAGAATGTCCTTAAAACCTGACTATTCCTTACACAAAAGCACAGAAAAGCACACAAAGTTACAAACTTGAGAAGTATGAGTATGTTAATAATTAGTCAAGTAATTGTTTAGCATATTCTTCACTCATTGTTGCTTATGTTTTCTCACAGCTAGTACAAACTGAAGGTGGATAAAAGCTTCTAGCTCTTTCCTTTTATTGGGGGGGTAATTCTGCTCAGAATACATGTGGATTTGGGCTGGGTAATTTCTTTTCAACTGACCTGCTACTTAGAAACTCCATTAATTCACAAATACATTTTATGCATCCTTACACACTGGTAATAAAGTGTTGTCTAATAAATTTTAATACAGTTGTGCCACCAATCTAAAAGAGAAGAAATTAACCATAATGCCAAGAAATCCTACCTCCATGTATTGATTTCAGTTCAGCAATACTTCACAACAGAAGGCCCACACACTCCCAGACCCTGCAGATGCCAGCGTAATCAATTCTGGGCTGAAATAGGAGGGTGCCCTCAAGAACCACTAAATGGTTTTGTTCATTTACTCTTTTGTCCCTTCAAAAAATTACATCTTTCTCACCCTGGAAGATTTATTGAGCACTTGAAGGAAGAATGGATGTTTTATGCATGATAAGATGGTTTTCCAAAGAATGTGGTTCATTTATTCATGTCAACAGAAATCTAAGATAAAATTACAGTGTTAAATTATGCATATTTTAAATAAAAATTGTGTGCTACTAAATGTGAGCTAAAGTAAAGGGAACAAGTACTTTTTGCTCTGTGAGAATGGAATTTGAACATCAATGTTTTTCCCAAAGTTTCAGACATGTTTTGTCTCACATGTCCACTGTATCTTTAGCTTTTTAAAATAAATGAAATATTTGTCAGTTGATTTCTTAGTTGTATTAAGAATGCATTACATAATGCAAGTACTACTAGCACACTATTAATTACATCTCTACCTAATTATTCTTCATCATTTTTCCCTTCAAGAATTTTATGTGCAGAGCTGTAATGGCACATATGCTAATACATAACAAATTACATTCATTACCTACACCCTGTATAGACACATTGCAAATGTCTACTACACTACCTGTATGGTTTTAGGTACCTCTTGTAGCATCTGAACACCAGAAAACAATTCAAACCTCTTGTTGCCTTGGGCTGTGGAGCCTAGGTTCTTGTACAGACAATGGAGTGAAGTAGTTGCAATACCTACTCTCCTCTGAGCAGTTACTCCCTTACACGGAGGAGCCAGAGTCATGCCGTAAAATATTCCAGGTGAGCCAGAGATGCTCTCATTCTGGTCACTTGTTAGCAACCAAATAGGAATTA
Source organism: Haemorhous mexicanus (assembly GCF_027477595.1). NCBI lineage: Eukaryota > Metazoa > Chordata > Aves > Passeriformes > Fringillidae > Haemorhous > Haemorhous mexicanus. The sequence continues at coordinate 54,366,574 of NC_082341.1, forward strand.
TTAATGTAGTGCATTTTCATGGAAATACCTCTTTTATTTTTGGGTTAAAGAGTTCATTTTTTCCACTTGGTTTAGGTAAGGTGCCAGGGGACAGATCCAAGCAAAAAATGAAAGGTATACTATAAACTGGTTTTTCTCACTGTAAAGTGAAGAACAGGTTCAAGACCACCTGTTGAAACTGAATAGCCATAAGTCTTTGGGGCCTGATGAGATGCATCCCAGGGTCCTGAGGGAAGTGATTGATGTTGTTGCCAAACCATATTTGGAAAACCCTGGCAGTCAGGTGAAGTGCTCAGTGACTGTAAAAAGAGAAACATCATTCCTATTTCTAAAAAGGGGAGAAAGGACGACTCAGGGAAGGACATACCAGAGACCTTCCCCTTCCTGGGAAGACTGTGGAGCAGATAGTCATGGAACAATGTTAAGCACATACAATACAAGGAGACGATCCAAGACAACCAATATGGCTTCACTGAGGGCAAATCATGCCTGATCAATCTGGTGGCCTTACGTGATGGAGTGACAGCAACAGTTGACAAACAAAGACTGACAGATGTCAATTAGCTAGACTTCCATAAGCTGGTCCCACATGACATCCTTATCCCCAAATTGAAGACATGGATTTGATGGATGGAATATTCAGTGGATAAGGAATTGGCTGGATGGATGCAGCCAGAGTTGTGGTAAGTGCTCTTATGTCCAGGTGGACGCTGGTGATGAGTTGTGTCCCTCAGGGGCCCATCTTGGTACCAGGGCTCTTTAATACCTTTATCAATGACACTGTCAGTGGGATTGAGTGCACCCCAGAAAGTCTGCAGACCCATGAACCTGAGTGGTGCAGTTGGCACAACAGAAAGAAGAGATCATATCCAGGTGGGCAAACTTGAGAAGTGAGCCCATAGGAACCTCAAGTTCAACAAATCCAGATGCCAAGTGCTGCACCTGGGTCAGGGCAATGCCAGACGTGAGTCCAAACTGGGAGAAGAACTTGTTGAGAGCAACTGAGCTGAGAAGGACTTAGAGTGTTCACTTGCAGCCCAGAAGGCAAATGATATCCTGGGCTGTATTAAAAGAGGGATGGCCAGCAAATCAAGGTAGGTGATTGTCCCCCTCTACTCTGCCCTCATGGGACCTGAAGTGGAGCACCCTGTTCAGGTATGGAGTCCATAGCATAAGAAAGATGTGGACCTGTTAGAGAGAGTCCAGAAGAGGCCACGAAAATGGTCAGAGGACTGAAGCATCTCTCCTATAAAGGCTGAGAGAACTCAGGTTGTTCAGCCTGGAGAAGAGAAGGCTCTGGCAAGAGCTCATTGAGGCCTTCCAATACCTAAAGGGTAAAAAGAGCAATGTCTTACATGAGAGTATTAGTGATAGGACACAGAGTAAATGGTTGCAAACTAAAAATAATAGATTTAGATCAGAGCTTAGGAAGAAATTCTTTATTTTGAGGGTGGTGAGGCACTGGAACATGTTGCCAAGAGATATTGTGGGCACCCCATCCCTGGAAGTGTTAAAGACCAACCTAGATGGGGCTCTGAGCAACGTGGTCTAGTGGGTGTCATCTTGCCCTTGATAGGGGGTTTGAAATTAGGTGATCTTTAGGGTCTCTTCCAACCCAAACCCTTCTATCCAAAGGGGCATTTCCAGAGAGTGAAACAGCTGCTACCAACATCTGGGTAAGTACACTGTATGTCTTACAGGGCAAAGGTTATTTTGGACTAGCTCTAGTATTGAAGGAATTAGGAAGTACTGAATGGCTGCAGAAATCAGTATTAATGAGACCTTAACTAAGACTCACCCACTCTTCTGCAACAGAAGCATTCTGGAATAAGTATTAAAAAGTAATACAGCACAGAGATACTCAAAGGGCTGCAAAAGTTGAGCCAGGATTTCTTCAGGACTCCTGAATCATTTGTACAGGATCACACAAAGATTCTTCCAACCTTTTCGTGGTCTCATGAAAAGTCTAATCATAGATACCATGAAAACTTTTCCCTTTCATGCAATATCAAAAAATGTTCTATTTTGGACATTTTGTTGACTCAGTGTTACTAGCTTTTCTTCCCTCTCCTTCTTTTTTCCCTGCCCTCTCAATTTAACAGAATCCAATATTTCTTTGTGTAAATAGATATATTTTGAAATTTTAATCAGAATTAATTGCACCTGGATTGCTATCAGTTTATCAAACTCTCAGGAATCTGCAAAAATTAGTTCATACTGAAATGTGAGACCAACAAAATGAAATTCTAGAGGAATATGGACTAAACACTGGCTAAATTATGTCAAAATGCCAAGATGTCAAAAATTTCAGAAAAGAGAGCACAGAGAACAACGAAAATTTTAAAGTGCATCTGCTTTGCAAACAAAGTGCAATGGCTCCATGAGGTGAACACTGACATCAAAGTTTTCATCAGAGGTGACAAAATCTGGAATCTCCAGACTTGGAAACTACTTTCAGCCAAACAATTATGTGGAGGAAGGGATGCTTCAAATCAATTTGTATTGACTGTGAATGCTTATATTGTGAAAAACAAAGACACACATTGAGCAGTCAGTTTTGATATAAACATAGTACACTTAGGTTTCATTTCCTCACTTACATCATGAGTTTAAATCATGTTGTGTTTTCACAAAGCTCCTGATGTCAATAATTTAGCAGTAAAAGATACAGTTATTAAGGCACTCTTGTTGTTATTATTATTTGAATGATTGTAATTAACATGGAAATGCTCCTATCTCCCTGTTCTGTTTGGCATCTATAAAATCCTCCATGCATGAAGTGGTCCATTATTATAAAAAAGAAAAAATAAAAAAAGCAACAGCAAAACTCTTAAGAGCTTCACTGCTTCATGTTCCCTTCTGCCAGTGATCGTTTTCCTCCAACTCAGTATATTAAATGCTTTCTCAGCTTACACTTGTGCCCTGAGGAAAGCTCCACTAGAAATAATTGTGTTTATAAACCTAGCGCCAGATGTTGGGAATTTATCTCCTTACCATGGAAGTACACGCCTCCTCTAATCTCCAGATGGGGGATTAGCTGGGAAGGAGGAGGGACAGACATCGAGCTACAATGTTTTCTCACTATCTCCCTTAACAGTTTCGGCTGAAACAAAGGAGATGCAGAAAAGGAAAGCAGCTGCCGTTTGAGGCTCGGAGTTACGGTGCGGTGGGACAAGCGGGACACGACTGCACCCCGGAATGACCCGCCCGGGGAAGGCGCCGGCGCCGGCCCGCCCGTTACCCGCCCCCGCCGCGCCCCGCCTGGCCCAGCCCCGCACGCGCCTCAGACGGAAGCAGCCTCCCCCTTCCGGGAACCAGGCCCGGCCGTGCCGCTCCGCTCCGCCTTGGCCGGCACTGCGCCTGCGCGCCTCGGCGCCTGACACCGCCCTCCGCCCGCGGGGCGGGGCCGGCCGGGCCGCACCCGGTGACGACGCTGAGGCCCCTGCGGCGGCGCTCCCCGCCCCGCCCCGGCCGGGCCCGCCCACCGCCCCGGGCAGCGCGCGCGCCGCCGGCCGTGCGCGCGGGGGCGGTGCCAGGGCCTCACCTCGCGCGCTCCGCCCTTCCCCGCGCGCTCTTCGGGCGGGCAGCGGTGCGCGCGCCGCCGGCACCACCGCTGCAGGTGAGATGGCGGTGCGCGGCCGGGCCGGGCCGGGCCGGACCGGACCAGACCAGACCAGGGTGAAGCTGCCACCACCACGGCCGCCGGGGCTGGGGCTCGGGGGAACGCAAGGACCGGGCTCCGCTCGCGTCGGGGGAGTTCTCCGGTGTGGGGGAAGCTGCCGTGCGGGCGAGGGCTTCCGGCGGCTCCGTGCCCGCCGCTCTGCACCGCCCGGGAATTAGTGTCGGGGTGCGGCTGCCGCCTCGCCGTCCCCGGCCGGCGGTGTGCGCCTGCCGGCCCCATCCCGGGGTGTGGGGACGGACGGGCGGCGCCCCGAACCTCCTGCAGGGGCCTGGTGGCCGCTCCCTGAAGGTTACGGGCGTCGACCTTGGCGACCTCCGGCCGCAGCCCGCCCAGCGCGGGAACGGTGGGGAGGGGGCGCTGGGGCCGCGGCGGGGTCCGGCTGCCTGTTGCGGCGGGGGGCGGGAGCGGCTTCCCGGGGCTGCGGGGCGGTGGCGGGCGCCGCCCGTACCTGCGGAGGGCGGGCCGCGGCCGCGGCCGCGGCGGCACCCCGAACAAAGGGGCCGCGCCCCGGGGCTGGCGCGGAAGGGGGTCGGGGCGCTCGCCCAGCGGGACCGGGTGGCGGCGGCTGCAGCTGCAGCGGCGATTCCTGCCCCGGCCGGGTGCCGGAGACCCTGTGCGTGTATGTGTGCGCTGCGGTTTCTAGAGTGAGTAAGAACAGGGCTTCTGTAACATTTAATAGCTGCCCACTTTCATGTGCTGGGCTTTTCTGTAGTTGCTGGTAACTAGATCTTGTGTTTGCTTGTAACACAAGGGAGAAGTACGAAGTATGCTATTAAGTTCCCCAAACGAAAGAGCCTTTCGATGCTCACCCATTTGATTGGGTGTGCGATTTGGTGTTTGCTTTTGGGTTTCTTGTAAATGGAAGTTAATAGCTTCAGCTCCTTCTCCTTAATTGAGTCTTTAAAATGAAAATGTTAAGTGGGCCATAGGTATCCCAAGAGCCACCTGAAGAGCGATCTGCGTGTTTGTTTTGTAGCATCCCCAAAGCGTTCTGGCAGGAAGATTGCCAAAATGTTTTTATTTCAGACTCAAAATGACCCTGATGTTTTGTTTCATACTTGCATTTCCAGTTCTTATTAGAAAGAGACTTGCATTCTGTGCTGCAAAACATTACACTTCCACAAGTGTAAGCAAAATGTGCCTCTGCTGGCATTTCAGTTCACATACAGTTTTATGTTCAGATCTCTCTATAACCTATCAGTGAGAGAGATCTGTTCTTTGTCTTTTCCACTGAAAGTTAAACTGGAAAGAGAGGAGCTCCTGCGAAAGGGGCTGTGCTGGGAGAAGATCCTGCTCTTCTATTAGTTTTCAGGGTAATTAGTAGTGATTATAACTGGATTTTTAATTAAAAATCCACTTCTTTTTGGCTGACTTATTAATCTAATAGTATGTACCTCATCATTTAAGTCCTGGGAAACTGTGAGCATTCTTAATAGAGTGAAGAACAACTGTTTGATGTGTCAGTCTCTGATGTGGATTTAAATCCTTCAGTCTGTGTTTGCATGACAGTTTGTCAAACGTTTTTTGTGGAAACCTCCAAATGGTGGAAATTTGAGAAATTGATAGTGCTAGTTATATTTACCCTTTATTCTTTCCTGTAGAAATAGGAGAATATGACATAGTGTTGCACAAAAATATCAAAAAAAGCCTTCAGTCCACTGCATGAGAGGTCAACTGTGAGGTTAAATAAGCTGTGTTGCTGGATGGTGAGTGTACTGCTCCACTATTGCAAATTCCTTGATCTCAGTCTTTCCTTTTTAGTGCTCTTTTGAATTTGAGTGAGGGAAAGATTACAGCCATCCTAAGGTGAAGTATTTTGAGTTGTGTGTTCTTTGACATTGTTGTAATAACATTGTTTTTTTTTTTTTTTTTTTTTTTTTTTTAGACCTTAAGGAATCTTTAGCCATGAAAGTGAAAACTGGAATGTGTCCTAGCTGTGAATTCTTTGTAACATCTGTAACCTGTGGTCATGTACTCTTTTCATAACTAACCCATAGAAATAGCTGTTGAGGGGAAGGGATGGACATGGGGAAGTGGGGCAGGGAGAGATGTGGCTGTGAGGATAAGGCGGTACTGGATAAAGGTGACCAAGGAGGAGCACAAGACTGTTAAATAAGTGTAGTTGGAGACCTTGCAGTGGTCCATGTGTGTTCTGTATTCAGACTGACTTCTAGTTGCCATAAGAACAGTTGTGTTCTTAAGCTCAGTTACTAAGTCATGCACTGACATCCCTGTATCTACTTTTTCTGAGGGATTACCCTGAAACAAAGGTGTTCTGTCTGAAAAGTGGTTTTGCTCCTGTTAAATTTCAAGTGTGTCTGTCTTGGAAGAGGATAATTGCTGGGGGAAAAGATGCTGCTATCTTAGAAACTGATATATGGCAGTCTCCGATATCAAAGGATACTGTAGATACAGTGTCTTATGTGAAAAGTTGTTTAGGCACTTCATTTCAGCCAACTGACAACAGCATTGTTTTTGCTGCAGTTTTACAACTGAAGAAAAAATAATTATATGAGAAAAATCTTTTAACTTTGTGATTAGATTTGGTTGCTTTGCCATCCTAGCGAGTACTGTAGGATATAGTGGTCCTGGGAATCAGTGGCTGATAGTATGTCTTCTAGACAGGGAACTCCCCACCCCCTTGAAAGTGCTTATAGCCAGATTCCAGTAAACTTCTAATAGCTTCAAGCTATGGAAATTACTTTGCATCTAAATTGAAATCTCTTTTATGTGAACAAGGTGGTTTGGTAGGCTAGTGACAGCATTCTTGTGAACATATTGTAGGCTGCCTGCCTCAAACACACAATTACAGGACAACTGCATTAACCTTCCTTTCTACCTTAGGAAGAATTTATGTAATGAACTAAGAAAATAGACCAGTTGGTATTATGTGTGTCCACTAAATGTTCTGCAAAATATTTTGCATTTTATAACTTGCTAAGTGGGGAAGAAATTGTTACATTTTATTAGTCTGTTGCAGTACTTAAAATCAGTTCTCAGGATAGTTATAAAAAGTTATTTTTAAGGCTTACTGTCTGCAGAATCTGAAATTGGTTATAGTCATTGTGGATATAAATAACTTAGAGTTGCTTTACAGCAAATGTACCTTGCAGACCAGGGGATTATTGAATCCTGTTTTGCTCCTCGTCCTGTTTTCTTAACTATTGTGAGTCATAGTCAGCACCTAAAGCCCAAAGATTTATCAGTGGTTACAGCTGCTTGTTGAATCCCTTTGGTAGTTGTACAAACCATAATCATCAGGTTAGGCTTATAGATTAGAGCCCTAGGGACTTACTGCAGAAAAAAAAAATCTGAAGTTCCCTTAGAAAAAACAGTATGAGATTGAAAGGTAGGAACAAGTTGGAAAGAAATGTAGTATAGATTAAGTAATGCTGCCTTAGAATGAACCAGTGAAAGAATTCATTACCTTTGCCCAGAGGGGGGGCTTAATATTTACTAGTCATATTTTGTTTGGGATTCAGTTTGTCTCTTATCAAAATTCCTAGCACCTTTGGGACAATAGATTGGCAACACTGAAGCGTCCAGACTTTGCACAGAGGGGTAATAACAGAGAAAGGTATGTTGAAGATGTTAAATGACATAGACAGTTACTACGGAGAATTCAAAGTAAGCTATGCTGTAATCACTTTGTTACGGAGAGGAGCCAAGAATGTAAAGAAGGTAGAACAAACAAGAGATGTAGAGTCGGTTGTGTGGTAACTCTGCAATTGTTACTTCAGTGGAATTGATGATGCCGATTTTGTGATGTTGGCTCCTTAGTTGAAGTAATTAGAATGTACATTGAATTCCTACCAGTTAAGTTCATACATTGTATGTATGTATAATGCATTGTATTTTTCTCTATAATAGTATGTTTACATCATTTGATGCAAGAGTGTGGAAATGTCTGGTGCAGTGGCCCACAAGGTTTCATTAAAAATTTGCATGTAAATATACTGTACCAGCAAACAAGTATTTCTGCAAATTTAATAGCCTTCTGTACTACTGTAAGACTTGATCTTTAACTCCGATCCTTGCTTCTGAGAGTCTGAGAATGCTCTACGTATAGCACCTACATATAGGCAGGCAGAAATGTTTTTGTCAACATGAAATAGATTGCAGTAAACATGGAAGTCATGCAAAAATGAAACATCTGTGAAGAAAGTAAAAAGCCAACTATGTGTGGTACATTCCTTCTCTTTGCTAATACTCCCTCCCATTCAAGACCATCAGGCAGTGTAGAGTAAAGGAGGTCTGTCAATTCAAGATGTTGCAGTGTAGTCCTGTTGGTATGGCTGAGTCTCCTGACAAGGCTTTTAACACGGAAGTAGTTAATACCAGCAACACTTTGCCCTGTGGGATTTATTTCAGACCTCAAAATAGAAGAAATTATACAGACAGGAAAACAGTATTAATGTGACAGACGTCTGTGGGCATGCTATGTCAGTCATAAAACTCACACTTGATGGGTGAGGTCATACAATGTGAGATGTTTGAGTAGATGGACCTGAAGGCCCTACTCAAAGCAAGGCTGGTAGCAACTCATCATTAAGCATCTATCTGTCCCTGTTACCTTTTCTTACCAAAGTAAGCAAAATCAGTGAATCCAATCACTGAATCCAAGTGACTGTTGTGTGAAAGAGCTATTTTGGGATGACACCTCTAAGTCGTAAAGTTCTTGCACACTAAAACACCTGAATTAATTTTACCTATGTAGCGTAACTTGCACATAAGCTTCATTTCAATCCTCAGAACACTCATATTTTAAGAAATAACACTGCACACTCATGAGAACTGATTTTTGTAAGGTCAAAATTTATATTGTCCAAATTAAGAGTTCATTGCCATGCTTCAGTGACTGGTCAGTAGGGTCAGGACTAGTAGCTTAATGATCTTTATCACAACTTGAATTCTCTGATTTTTATTAAGTTAACATTTTTTAAGTTGTTACTGATTTGAAAATGAATGTGAAATTTATTTCACATTGATGTAGTTTACATATTGAAGTCAATGATACAGCACGGGCCTGCATGAGGGATATATTAAAGCATCTTTCTTTACTGGTCCAGACTGCATTTTTTTTGTCTGCTGCTGATTTGACCTGATGGCTTTGAGGTTCCAGGCTTCATATTCAGTAGAAGTATATAATAAATCAGGGAAACTTAACCTAGAAAGAAAGCACTGTACTCTGGACTCCTTCTCTATACAATCCAGTGTCGTCACTCAGAATTTAAGGAGCAGATGTATTAGACTAAATATCAGAAACTGCTTTCAATTCAGCAAGTTTACCATCTAAAAAGTTACTAAATGGTTAGTATTGTAAGAAAGAAAATATAGCTACAGGTAACATTCATCATTAATTCCAGGTATTCTGGAACATCCTAGAGTACCCTGTAGGAAGAGACTCACTAATTTGAGATGTGTGAAATGAATGGGAGTAGTTGATTGTTTTTCCCTATTTAATGAAGACTGTGGTAATAAAAATAATGAAAAGTTAAGGTACTGATAAAGAACAAGAAGGCTGCTCATCTGAATTATTAACTTGGTTTGCATCAGTTCTCAATTTATTGTAGCATATAGTGTAACATGAAGGACTTTTATAAAAAAATAATGATAATAACTTGGATCTTAAGTCATTATTTAAACTTTTTATCCTTATGCTTCTGTTTTTAGGGGAGAATACTCAGTTTGGACCTATATATATTCCATATCTTAAATGCCTCTGTGCTTTGTTAAGAAATCCCATTGCAGGCATTGCCAACTGGTTTTACTTGTGTTGAGAGCATGAGAGGTTTTAATTTTTAGATTGATGATGTTGGAGAGGCCAGTAGCTAATTCACAAAATATTTTAGGAAGGCCTGTGTGTGTACAACCATGCAACTGTCTCCCTGTGGATCACTAATTTTGGCCATGTAGTTACTCGTTTACTGATGGGCTTAGAGTGACAATTCCATTTAAAGATTGTATCGTGCAGCCATTCACAAAAATGCTGGAATTTCTTGGCTCTTCTTTGCCCCAGAACCAGAGTGAGATGTGAATGAAATGTTTCAGTTTGGAATAATTCTGAAACCTTAGGAGGTCCTGATTTTTGAGAAATTTCTTCACTGTCCTGCCTCTTCAATAATTTTCATTGGATCTTAATGAGAAAGTTGTTTCTTTTTAGGTAGCTTTGTTTAGTACATGTTAAATTTCAGTAGAAGAGCATCTTTTTCTAAAAGTTAAGTGAAAGTTAAGCTGTGTCGTATTAGCTGTCTTGTGAAGTTTGAGTCAAAGCAGATAGAGGAATGAAGTAAACAAAAATATTCTCTGCAAGATGTACGAGTTAGAACTGAGACCATGTTTATTATAACAAGCAGAGTTTGTGATTTTCTTCAGATTGGAGAATTTGAAGAGCATTGCAAAAGCAGCCTTAAGATCTAATGCTCTTAAGAGTAGTTTGGAAGATTTGAGGAAAACAGTCTGTTATTTGAGGAGTGAAGTTTTATATTGTAATCTTTCTAATAAGTTTTACTACACTTTTAGGAGAGAAGAGTATTTTTACGAATACGGGGGGAAATATGTTTCTCTGAGGGAAAACTGAAACAGAAACAATCTTGTAGCCAAGTACTAGGATTTCTTTTAAGATAGTATGAACAATGAAATACAATATGATAAAATAATGAAACCTAACCCAGTCAGAATGTCATAGTTAGATGGTCAGGGGTTTGAAGGAGATATTAAAACTGGAACGTAATTCCAGTTTTACTACAAACTAAGTCAACATCTGTGAACAACAGGAATGGATTTTAATAATGCTAAGTTTTCCAGACTTTATGCAGGACTCTGACTGCATGTGCATTAAGGTAAAAGAAATAAACCCCTCAAGGAGAAAAGCAGTAAAATTAGCTTCTGACTCTGTGGTGAACGATGCTAATACGAGTACTGTCACTGAATTGAAGGCTTGCAAGTGACCAGCTGAAAAGAAAATGTTTTCATAAGTCAGAGGTAGTGAAGGTTTCTTAGGCCAGAGAAAACCATGCAACATTGAAAAGGTATTAGATCACATACTTCTCACAAGAATTTAAAAGGTTGTGTGTACAGAAAGGAAAGCAGCTCACACTTGGTACTGTTTAACGTTGTAACATGTGTAGAATTAAATTAATTAAATGTTGATAAAGATACTGGATTTCACTGTAGACAGACTTCTATAGTAGTTTTTATGTGGAGAGACTGGCCTTTAAAATAAACTGAGTTTGACCACTGCTGGCATGCCTTTAGCTTTTGCATTCCATGTTAGGTCATAGGAAGAGAGACACACTTGAGACCCATCCACCTTAACGGCGCCTTTTCCAAGAGTCTTTGCCTTTGAAGTATGATTAAAAACCTAATTTTTAGGCTGTTTATCAGAAGTTTTTGATAGCTGATTTGCTTGGTTCCCCAGATAGTCAGAAATTAATGTCATGCTTGCTCCTGTGTTCTGAAATTGATCTATGATTTTAACATACATTGCTTTGTAAAGAACTCTTTTTAGATAGACTGTTCTGTTAAAACTTGAAACATACACACTTACATTCTTGTAAAGTCATTTAACAGTTCCAAGTTACTTTGTGCATCGTAAGAGCTGTAAGAATTGAAACAGGAGCAAAAGGCAATTTTTAAATTTGTGAACATTCAGCTTGAAAATTCCTTCTGTGGTACTGCAGGAAAAGTGTGATCGGTATTTTAAGCAGGAAATGATGAAAACCACCTTGCACTGGCACTTGTTGTGAAAATTGTTAAATTTATGTGAATATTAATAATTTCATATTAATTTAATGAAATGAATGCCTTCTGTTTCTAGCCATTGCAAATGTAATGCCCATAATATGTGAAATAGCCGTGAAAGTCTATAGTGTGTCATGATTGGCAAGCATATATTGAGCTAAAAGACAATTCATTGCCCAGTTGGGTCTTTTGGGTCATTAGAGTAATTCTATCAATTTGCAAAATCATATATCTAACAATTTTGAGATAAATGTCATCTAAAAATGGGAAGAGATCCACCTAGCAGTGTTATGGTTTTATTTGTGATGTATTACTGTGAAGTATCAGGTCTATAACCACTTGTGTTCTTGAATCACCTATTCAAAAGGTTTTTGTGTATTCACAAACCAGTCTCATTCAGTGAGCCATGCATATGACATCACTTTTCTCTGAATAAAACAGAAAAGTTACGATTTTTGGAGGAGAAATTTGCACTGCATAGGATATATACAGGAGACATTGCCAGAACAAAATGTGGCTGCAAAAGTAATGCTCTTGCAATAGTACTACAAAAAAAAAACCATCTTGTGCATTTCTAATTAGGTGGTAAAACAGATGGCAAAGTCATAAGATGAATGAAGAAATTTGCTGCAGCTGCATGGTTCCTTAGAGGAACAAAAGGAAAATTTTGAAGTGCAAAATCCAACGTGCTCGTATTTCATTAGGTTCCATTTGGCTGGTGTATTGATGCAGTCTGCCTGTGGGGAGAGAGAATGGTTGCCTGTATTTGTGAAGAGGAGACTGAGAACTTGGTAGTACCTGCTTCTTAGTGTCTCTCGTTAATGCTCTGCATTCAGTCCTGTGCGCTTGCACCACTTGTGCTGTGGCCTTTGATGTAAATGTGCTTGCATCTGCTGGAGCACTTGTTTCCTGCATCCTTCATTGTTAGAAGCTGTTTTATTAGCCTGAGATGTGAAGGATAGTGTATTGCAGTATTCCTACTCAGTCTTTGCTCAAACTTCATTCACCTAGGCACTGACTTATGGAAGTGCCTGCCTTGAAAATGCTTTTTGTGAAAGCTTAGACTTTTTCAAGAATTTCATAGGAGTGTTACTCAAACAAGGCTCCTGTGTTCATTCTGTCCGTACTAATACTTGAAAGAATTTAAGGGTGTTCATGTGAGTTTTCACCATAGTACTATTATGACTGGCTAACAGGGAAAAGTAGTTGTTTGAGCAGGATAAATTCTGTGAGCTATCAGCATCAGAACTTGTCTTGGTGTGACAAGAGAAGCCTGCAAAACAGCAAGGCTGCTTCTACCAGATGGAGTCCTAACCTATAGAAGGGATGCTGTCTGCATCCCTTCTATAGATTCCTAAGATTGTTTGGTGCAGTCTGCCATGAGCCTAATGATTATTTTGCTTTGCATATACCATTTGTTTCTAGATTTCTCTGTCAAAAGTTAACTTTCCTGCCTGTAGAGCAGTGAAACTGTCTGGGTGCAGTTTTATGTTTAGTCAATATGGATCTTGACTGTCATTCTTTCTGGCTGTAAAAATGACCATGCAAATATGTGCTGTTTCTAGAAAATGCGCATCAGAACTTTAGAAGTTCAGAATCTGACATTCTGAACTTCTAAAGGAAGACTAGGGTTTTTAACAGTTAAAAAGATACTTGTGTTAGAGGAAAACTTATATTTTTTCAAGAATGTCTTGGGAAGCCACCTTCAGACATTTCTCAAAGAATTTACTTCATCAAGCCAAGTCAACATGCTTACATTTAAATCTTCCTAAAATTTCTATAGTCTGTATTGATGTATAGATGTGCCAGTGCAAAAAGGACATAATGTGATTGAGATTCCTTTTGAAATATGATTGACCAAAAACCCCTGAATTTTTGATACTGAATATACTGTGGACAAGTTTTGAATGCAGTGCTTGTGAACTGCTTTTAAAAGTGTCCTGCTGAAGCTGCAAGCTCTGGCATAGCGCCTTCAAGGGAACTCCGTTCTTGTTGCTTTCTAGAACAGCTGGAAGAAGCAGCCCTGTGCAAGTGTCAGTGAAGCCTACCTTATTAATCAAAAGTTAGCTTTCAGATGTGCTTTCTTGTACTTGAAACAGAGGATAAAAATAGCTGTATCTTGTATATCTTAGATGACACTAACTTAAATGTGTCCTTGAAATGTTTCACTGAGTTCATATTCGAATAGCACAAGTTAAGAACCTGAGCTGCTGATTCTGCATTGCTAAAATTCATCCTTGTAGGCTGTACGTTGACTCTTACATTTTGGGGGATGGGGGTTGGGAAGAGTGTCTTTGTTCTATATCAAATGCATCTCCCATTAATGTAACTTGACTTTTGATTATGGATAACTGATGTGGGAGGCTCTTCCACAGATGTCCCCCTCATCTGTTTCAGCCTTTGATGGTAAAAAATCAGCTGTAGTACCATAGTACCTGTTTGTCTGCCTTCCCTCTGAATCCATACAAGTCTGTGGCTAGCTTTGACAGGCTAGTGGCATGTAGTTGTAATTCTTCATTATTCTATCGTGTCTGCTGTGACTGTTAATTCTCTCCTCATGGTGTATAATCTTAAATCAATACAAAACAAATGCCTTCTGTTAATATGCTAGATTACAGATCTTCTTGTTTACAAATTGAATATGAAAGAAGACATGATCCTTACCCTTTGTGTTAAAGCACTTCAGCACTGTCAGCCTTAGAAAGCTAAGTGCCCTCAATGATTACAATAGACTGAGAGGGCACCAGCCACATACTAAACTTGTAGAAGCAGGAGCACTATTCTAGACTCTTGTGTGAATGTGTATATAATCAAAATTATTTCACAGTGTAACTTTAGTCTGTTGAACTATGAAACCAAGCTTTAACCTTGTGTTAACCTTGGTGGTGGGCTTTAGTTTGCTGCTCTTCCTGCTCATCTTTGGATCAGTCCAGATATGTGAATATGACAGTCTGGTCAGAGAGAGAGAAAGCTAGATAAGCTTTCCCATGAATTGGTCTGGGAAGCTTTAGGGACCTGGAGAGAAAGAATGATAATCAAATGATAAATCATCTACAGGTGGTGTTTTTAATAAGTTGTTTTTCTCATAAAGAGGTTATCTTCTTAATTAGCCAGTCATGTGAAATGTGTTGATTAAATGACCAATCAGGTCCACCTGTAGTGAACCAGTGTATAAAAGAAGAGGTCTGAATAAATGCAGGGCTTCTAGCCTCTTAGCTTTCTAATCTGAGTCTCTGACATCTGTTCCTGATTCAGTGGTGACACAGATAAACCATTGCAAGTATCTAGAATTCTTCCCAGTGTTTTGTAATAGCCATCACATAACTTGAAAAAAGTGAGAAGTCTTCAACAGCTGCTGTGTTATGGTTGAGGAACCCTAGAACACTTGCATTGTTTTGCCACGATGTTTATAGGCTGGAAGTGCTGTAGTTTTGCTCTCTCTGTGCTCAGCTATGTGTTGTTCTGGGCTGTCTTTAGTACCAGAAGACTTGTTTAGGTATCAAAAAACAGTATAGGTTAGTTTTTGTCTAGAGCATATTCTTAAATGCTGTGCCACCTAATAGTTGCACTGGTGCTATTGGGAGAAAGGACATGGAAATATCAGACAGACTGTTGGAGCTTCAGTTTATATCAGTGTTGCAGATACACATACTGGGGCTTAAGGGCTGTATGTTTTGTCAGCTGTTTATGTGGACAGTGATGTAGCTGCTTTGTTTTCTTTTCAGTACACTACAGGGTTTGAAATCTTAAGACTTTCAATTTGTTCTAGACTGTTTCTGTTGTTCAGTTTGTCAGGGTTTTCATGTGCTGCTCCATGTGGGTTTCAAGAAATTTCCTTATGGAAGTACTTCCCCAGAAGTCATCTTGCAGTAAGCCAAAGAGGCCTTTAGTAAGAAAATGCTGAAATGATGACTCAAAGCATATGAAATACGTATCTGTTCTCACTTCAGAAAGTGCAGTCTAGTTCATGGTCATGCCCAGAATTTGGCACTAAGACCCTGTGGAACCTCTGGAAGTCTGTGAACTTGTTTCTTGTGTTTTAGTGACTCCTTGTTGGAGAAATTGCAATTCTTCTGATGATGTCTTAGGAGTATAAAGCTGTGGGCATGTGGGAACTGGTATTCTTTATAACAACTCAATATAATTTATGGGATGGATGGGCCTCTGTTACTGGGTGAAGAGTTCACTGGTTGGCTTTTCCAGTTGAAGTGCCTGGGTATGGTTATGATTTGAAGTACTTGTCTCAAGGAGCTGGGAAATTTGGGCCTTTTGCCTGAGGAAATTTGCTTCTGGAGAGAGATCGAAGTGAAGTCAGTCTTCTACCCTTTACTTTTGTTAGTATATGTGTAGTCAGTCACCATAGTAAATTTGTTCTGTGGGTGTGGGAGGCATAAGCACCTGCTAAGGTGTACCCTAGAAAGCTTTGGAAAGAAGGATTCTTATGAAACCTTGAATGCAATTTAATTGCTTGATAAACTCATGGAAAGCTTCAAATCTTAATTCCTAGTTCAACATGTTTATAACAAAGGATTATTTTCAGGACATAGGGAAATACTTGCTGTGAAAGTTTCTAACTTGTTATGAGGCTGAGTTTCATGAGGCCTGTTTCGTTTTCTAATGAGATTACTCATTACTAAGATAGGTTTGAACGTTTGGATTCCTTCTCTTTCTCTAGTCTACTACTTAAAGTTTGTAGTGGTTATTTAACATTTGAAATACTTGTTTTACCTGAATAAAATACTGATGTTACTTTGTGCAGAGTTTGGCTATTGTGCATTTAAACTGTAATAGAACACCAGTCAACTTGATGACACAACAATAATGCTCATCTAACTTTTAAAACTTCCTTATTCTCTAGTTCTTAAAGCAGCTGGTATTGCGTTCTATCTGTGTCCTCGGATATCCTATCAATCTCTGGGTCATGGGATGTTTCTGCTGATCTGGTTTGGATGTTGTAATTAGAACCAGATGCTGGGAGGGTTAGATACTGTTTGCCTGGAGTTGCTTCCCTCCTTTTCTAGGAAGGCTTTTGTTGCAGAAATATCTGAATCATTTGAGAGGTGTCTTCCAGATATTTAGCACTTAGTGTGCTAGTGCTATTTTCAAACAATGCATTCTGAAGTATACTTTTGTGCTTGTTAACCAAACTGAAACTATGGGATTCAATAAACAAGTAGCTGGTTGAATTTGGGATATTTTTGCAACATACTTTTGAATAAGATTATTCTTGGTCCTTGAATGTGAAATATGTTGCCACTTTTCAAAATTCTTGTTCTTGCATTTTCTTAGAAAATTGAATTTGTAATTTGTAGGTCACATGAAGCAACAGAGTTTTGATACGCTTTGGGAAATTATAAAACTTTGGAGAATTTTTTAACTCACTTTAGGAAATACTGTCAAATAATTACCATAGATTTTCACTTCAGCGTGAAATAAGTTGTGGATTGTGTTTCTAGAGGTGATATATACTAAGTGTAAAGTGCAGAGTAGTACAGGCATTAATTTCTTCCAGTAAAAAATAGTTGTTTAGAGCAATATGAGTTTCCACTGTAAAATTTTCTTTATTGGTCAGTAAGTAATTGATAATTTTTGCCTCTCTGGAAGTATTTTGGTCAGAGCATATTAACTAGTTCTTAGTATTGTGCAGGCAGCTCACATGCTGCAGTTAAATTACTCTTGTTCCTTCAGATGTATCAAGTTCTAGCTCTGTTAATAGAGTAAGGGCGGTGCGATAATGTATCAGCTAGCAGTTGTAATTGATGCTTATTATATAAAGTAGTCTTCAGGGAAGAAAATAACTCATTTTAAAAGTGAGTGGGTAATGAGGTAAATATGACAGACTTTCAAATCTTTATGTAATCTTCTCTTAAAGGAAAGGAAATGAACTAGGATTTAGATTTGATGTATTAGTTTTATGTAGGCTATAAAATTGACAATAAAAATTGTTTTGCAATTGATGAAAGGCACCACTATCTCTACTTATTAACTAGGACCAACTATGCTAACTGTACCAGCTATCTGTAAATAGAAAGCTATGTTTAACTAGACCCCTTCAAACAAATGTCTGCAGCAAATCAAAGTCCGCCTGTTAAGGACAACTGCATATTCACAAGGCCTGCATTCAGCCTTATGTGTAGCAGTGAAGAGGATGCCAGCTAAACTTGTGCCTGTAATGATGTGACTTTGGTGTAATGCTTTTCCTGGTCTGTTCTCATTTACGTTGCATTTACGAGACTCCAAGGAATTAAAATGAATGGAATAGCTTCTTGACTTCTTTTGGTCATCTTGTCTAAGACCATGCGACTGATCATGTGTTCTTTGTTCATTTTTGGCCTCTTCGCCAGTTTTGGGTACATTTTGACAGAGATGTATGTGTCTTGGATATGATTGTTTCTATAAATTTCTTCAGTATTTGGTGCTGGCTAAATATGGGGAATTCTATACTCTGTGATCCACGGTGAAGGAAAGAAAGCAATCTAAGTTGGGTGTCTGTTGCCCTTTTTGGATGGTACACAGCTGTTCTGTTGGCCACTTTTTTGCTCTCCCTTAGTGTATGAACCTTGGGATTATTGTACTGGGGAGGGATGTAGAGGACCAATGGAATAGATATGTAAGGAAACATGCTTTGATTGGTTTGGAGCAAGTTATTCTGTAAGAAAAAGCCAACTGAGGAATAGGACAGCTTAAGAAGAGTCATCTCAGTTGAGTGAGGGATAAAACCGATAAGGGATTTTTTTTAAGCTCCATTTATTTGGCTGAAATAGTAAATAGGAGGACAAAAGAAAGACTAATAAAGACAGATCAAGGATTCCTGCTTTTTGGTTTTTTTTCTTTCCTAACGTGTATTTGCAAAGATTCCTCCCTGAAAATATTGTCCCTGGAGATCAAAACTGCTTTTTGAGCTGGCACTTGATTTTCTCTCTTATTTTTCTGGATCTGAAGGTAACCATTCTGTGTTTGAAGACTGACTTTACGCAGAAGTTAACATGATACTGTATCTAAGTTGTGTTATACTATCCAGCTTACTCCTCTAGTGGGTGGAGCTGCGTGTTTTGTTTAAATCCATGGGAGACTAAAGGTAACATTGTAATTTTTGTGCAGAGGAACTGTGCAGGCTATAATGTATAAAAACTTGCAAGAAGTATTGATACAAGTAGAAGCCAATCACTCAAGACAAGCAACAGCTTTACAACTCCAGATGGAAGTCTTTGATGATCTTAATAATGTAAAAGTAACTTTAAGAGTTATTTAGCTACCTACTCTTCTTTCCTTTGATCAGATTTCTAGACTGTTGGACAAGACGCTATCTTGTCCAATATCACTGATGCTAACATGAATTATAATTCCTACCCCTGCAGTTCTTAGTTAATCTAATTGCTTGCTAGCCTGGCTCAAAAGAAAAAAAAAAATCCTAGCTACAATTGGAAGCCTGCCATTAAATGGAGCACAGAATCATGGGTGTGTTTATCTGCAAGCAGGCAATAAAACAGCTGTAGGAGCTTTGAGAACTGCTTACTTTGTCTAAGCAGTCAGAGATTCATTTGTGTGCCTTTATCTGCTCAAATATGTTGGAAAAGGGCAACTTCTTAGGAGTTTATCTGCAGTAGAGGGGAGGACTGATCCATAGCATGTGGTTAGACAATGTTCTTGCATTTCTGAATGAAGGCACTGCAGTGCATTGCTGAGCCATTTAAGCTTTTGTCTCTGTTGCAACTTGTTGAACCACATGAAGAACTGTTTAAGAATAAACTTTTGTATGTGTTACCATCTGAATTGATGTGATGGGATTTCCAATGGGTGTGGTAAAAAGCTGACTTGTATAAACAGATAATATAGCTATTGACAACACCATGCTTGGCTCTTTGTGAACATCTTTCCTCTGTAGGTTGTTGTATTGCACTAAATAGCTTTATTTAGTTGTTGTTGCACTGGGTGACGGTGAGGTAGGATAATCCTGTGTTTATCTTCTCACCTGCAAGTAATTTTGCACTTATTAAGCAAAATGAAGCAACCCCATGGTATCCTTAATAAGGAAGTATGCTTTTTGAGCTTCATACAACAGGGTTCTTGCCATAGTCTCTGTCTGTTTTATCGTAATTATAAAGTAGGACAGTTTGGTAAGTAGATATGACCCAAATTAATACCTCTTATGAAAATGAGTCAGGCTACATAAATTACAGGCAGAAAGACTTTACATGAAACTTCATCTCAGGTGCTTTACTGTTAAAATTGGAATCTAGGTTCTTTGCTTTTCAAAGCACACTGAAACAGGTAGAATCCTGCCAGTAGCTTAGAACTTTTCACTTTCAAGGTCTTTCTTCTCTCTGGCACAATATTTGCACTGAAGCAGTCTCTTTGGATTAAGTGTTGTTTGCACAGTATCATATTGTATTGTACTTGCATTGTTTGTAACTTATTTCTCTCTCTTTCCACCTTGTCTCTACTACTCAACAGACCTGAGTTTTTGCCAGCATTATATCTTTATTGGCTCGTGAAGAACTTGGGAGTAAACTGACATCCCTGAGCCACCCTCCTACTCCAAAATGTGGCATAGTGTTTATGACAAGCTTATCTTGAAGATTTGAAGTCTGTGGTAGTGGGAAGTTTTGCTATTTTCAGTATCTTCAGTATCTCACTTGTTTACTGACAATTATTTGTCAGGATCAAATTGGAAATGGAAATGTTTTGAGTTTTTTATGGGTCAGCTGCTGCACAGAGTACAAAAAGTGGCAACTTGTTTGTCACACTGGCACACTACTTGTTGAATTGTAAATTGAAGTAAAATATGAATTTTCACATTGCTCAATCTACTTAAAGACTGGAGATTAATTTACAATAAATATTACAGCGAAATATTGCTACTGTGCATTTCAATTTTTTTCAGACTGTAGTAGATTGTTAGCCCAAACTCACCTGAGTGAGGTCCTGCTGGGTTCGTTCCAGTATTGGAGTACTTACAGAAGAATAGTCTGTTTTCTTGCTCAGTAAGCTTAGAGTAGATCACATCCTGGTGGATATTGTAATCTAACATTTGCAAACTGAGCTGTTGTCAGTTGATAGTGGAATTCAGATGAATTTTCTTTCTTACTTGTCTGACATGCATACTAAGAGGCATGATTTTCAGGATGTGTTTTTCCTTTTAAGAGAAAAGTGCACAAAGACAAAACAATGTAGTTGGTTGAAAGCATGCACGTGACTTGGAACTATTTTCATGTTCTTGTACTCCCTCTCGAGTAAAAAGAAGGAAATGGTTCTTTTGTGCCAAAACAGAAATGTTTGCTGTTTTCCATCTCCTTTTTAAAAGAACTTGTAGAATGATATTAGTTGTATTCCTCTGCTATATCCCTGTACTGAGTATAGCACCTTACTTATGCTTATTTTGTTTAGATAATCTCTCCAGGGAAAATAATTTTACTTACTTTTCAGTTGCATTTTTAGAATTCTTTGACAATAGAATGGGTAGCTGTGCTGATGTAATCTCAAGAGTTTAGCTTGGTAGGCAGATAAGTCCCACAGCTTGCTCGCTCCCCCTGCCACTGGTGGGAGGGGGGAGAAAATTATAAGGGTAAAAGTAAGAAAACTTGTGGGTTGAGATAATGATAACTTAATAAATATTTTTTAAAAAGGAAAACAAACCCCAAAAAAGTTATTAAAAGAAAATTTGCTCACTGCTAGCTGACCCCAATGCCCAGCAGTTCCTGAGTAATGGCAGTGCTGACAAACTTCAAACCTCTCTGACAACTGTTATTGCTAGGCTGTGACATGGTGATATGCCTTTGGTCAGGTGGTCCAGCTGTAGCTCTCCTAGATGCTTGCTCATCCCTAGCCTGCTTGCTGGCATGGCAATGTGAGAACCTTGATGGCATGAAGGATTTGCTTAATCTCCAATGAAGCTTTAGTCATTGTTCTTTTATACTACCTGCATCACTGCCAACAAACCCTTGTGCATGGCCTCAACTAGGGTTTTTGATACAAGTTTGAAGAAAGTTGTCGTGCTTCACATTCTGATTGTTTAAGCTGCACAGAAGTGTTATTCATTATGCAGTAGGATGTATTTTTAGTGTGATGTTGTCAAATAATCATGATGGGTAAAGGTTACAAGGTAATCATGATAAGTTACTATTCTGTGTTATCTGGTAGTTATATATCTGAGCCATGTGAATGTGCTCTTTTTGAGTTTTTAATAAAAAAAATGAAAGTTGCATTTGGTTTTCAATTGCTACCATAAATCTTTCTTGTATTTATATAGGTAATGTAGATGTTACTGTCTCTCTTGGAGTTCAGACCTTTTTTTGACCTGAAGTCTCTAGAGGAGAGCACATTCTGTCACTGTACAGGAACTTCC
Source organism: Haemorhous mexicanus (assembly GCF_027477595.1). NCBI lineage: Eukaryota > Metazoa > Chordata > Aves > Passeriformes > Fringillidae > Haemorhous > Haemorhous mexicanus. Next base: position 54,388,344 of record NC_082341.1, read on the forward strand.
CTGTGTTTTAAGAACTGTGGAAGCATTCACAAATACATTGTATTACTGTTGGGATAGGCAGAGAATGAAACAAAAGTGGGGGGAAATAGAGATCCACTAAAATTATAGCACGCATTATTTTTTTAAAAGTTAATGGAATTGCTACTTTTTGTGCTTGCCCACACATACATTAAACTATGTGAATTAGCTGTCATAGAGCCCTTTAGTGTTGGTGAGATGCAGAGATTTGTGTTTAAACAAGCAGTCACAGGACTGAGACAACTACTTCAAATATACGAAATAATTACATTTGTAGGCAAGTTGAATCTTACCACTCTGTCTAAACTAGATTGTTATTTTGGTTTCTGACTTACTGAAACTGGGTATTTTTAGATCTTAAGTTTGCTTGCTTTTTCAGTAAAAGTACTCTAGCTAATCCTTGCTGCTGTGTCGTAGTACTTGCCATTTAAACGGGAAATCCCTTCAAAAGTCTGTTTCCTGTCCCTTCAGCTGTCATATCATGTTTTCTTATATGGTGTTGATTCACTGTGGCTTCCTTTTTCAATTCTTATAGTAAACTATCAAGAACTCTTGACACCTACTGTACCACTAAAAGAAAATACTACATACTAAAATGCTGCTTCCAAATGGTGAAGAATTTCTTTGCTTAATTAAAAAAAAAAAAAAGATGAGCTCAATATAACTTGTGGAACGATTTCCAGTGAAAGAGCAGGTAGCTTTGACTAAAGCACAACTAAAATTAAGTCATTAAATATGTAGGAATTTGAAAAAAATATATTTTATCAGTTCATGTGAGAGAAGGAAAAGGAATCTAATGACGAAATATTTTTTTCCTAGATTTTTCCATTTGATACCTGTGAATTTTCTGCAATCCAAAGATGGCAGCAAATAAACCTAAAGGACAGAATTCGTTGGCTTTGCACAAAGTCATCATGGTGGGAAGTGGTGGTGTAGGAAAATCTGCATTAACACTACAATTTATGTATGACGAGGTAAGAGTCTGTCATAGAAATTATCTCAGGAGGTATCTGCTATATAGTGTTGTTAAGGTTACATTTGTAGAATTGTTTTCTGAAGGGGTCTTAATGTATGTAATGAGGTATGAAATTCAGCAGTTAAGTGTGACAAAAACATGTTTTGAGGTTACTGATTTTCCCTCTGAATGTACCTGTGAAAGTAAAATTTGGCCTTTTTCAGACTTCTCAGCAGTTAGATACTCTGTCATATTGCTGGAATATTTTTGCATTGATCACTAGACTTAGAACTTGGTTATTATAGCTCAAAGCTTCTTCACTTAGTTGAGTTCCATAACACCTGAAATAGCCAATTTCTTCTATGTTTTTTGTGCTGGTTTTGATGACAGGAAAGAAAATCAGTTTCTCTTTTCCTTCTTTTTCCAGTGAAAGTCATCCCTTTTAATAAAAAGTCAGAAGCTAAGCATTCAGTGTACTTTAAAAGTGGATACTTAATCTATATCTAAAGTCAAGACTACCTGATTTCATAATGGAACTCAGATGTTGTGCTTGAACCAGAAGAAGTTTGGGTAGTGCACACGCTGATGTTTTGAAATTACCTCTACATTTCCGTATAGTGGCTGAGGAAAGCAAAAACCTAAAAACTGTTTGGGCTCATGAAGAGTCTGCTTTAACTACAAATTAAATGTTTGAGTACTTCACAGGGCCTAAATGCACAATGCTTAGTTATTAATTACAGTACCCATTTAATGTTTGCTATATCTGGATGTGCAAACAGAAGCAATTGTCTTGTACAGACATGATTTTACATCATTAAGGGTTTTTTTTCTAGTTTGTTGAAGACTATGAGCCCACCAAAGCAGATAGCTACAGGAAAAAGGTGGTTCTGGATGGGGAAGAAGTCCAAATTGATATATTGGATACAGCAGGGCAGGAGGACTATGCTGCAATTAGAGACAACTACTTCCGAAGTGGAGAAGGTTTTCTTTGTGTCTTCTCTATTACAGAGCTGGAATCCTTTGCAGCGACTGCAGACTTCAGGTAAGTTACAAGGCAAGATAATCATTCTAATTACCACTGAGATGATTGAAAGTGATTTTTTTGTGTGTGTGTGTTTTGTAATTTCTTTTTAGTGGTCCAGACTGGATGGCAGCTCTTACTGTTGTCACATAATCTTTTGAACAGATGCCTAGCCAGGCCTTTGCTGTCTGTAGACCTTCAGATGTCTTAGCTGCTGTGTTTTGGAATACCAGAAGGGCTCTTGCCACGGAGCAGATACACAGCCACATTCAGAAGATAAGCTGTCTCACCATGGTCTCAACCACAGACTGCATCATAGTAAAACTCTTACTATTGTAAAAGTTAGAATTGTATAGAATACTATATTCTTAAAATAGTAAGAGTATAGTATTCTATTACAACAGTAATAGATTATTATACCGGTAGGAGTATATTGCAGGTGTTTAATTTCAGTTGAGAGAGAAAACATTTAAATAACTCATTACTGTATTTTTAAAAAATACAAAAGATATCAGAAAACAGTTTTACCAGTTCAAAGTGTGGTAAAATAGGAAATATTTAAAATAAAATTAAGGAAAGAAATAAAAAAAGGAGTTATCTGTATCCCACTGAAATTAGTCTTCTTGGAGATGCTGTCACTTAACAACTTAATTAGCATTAAGTAGCAGCATATGTTTAATATCTCTAAGGGAGGATGAAGAGGTATGGAGAGGGGAGAAAATAAATTTTTCATTTTCTGGTGTTTTTAATTTATTTGTGTTTCTATATATCTGTATTTCTATATTTTGAGAGAGTGAAGAGCAGGCCTTTTATGTTTGCAGACTTATGCCGGCTACTGTCGATCATGGAGGACACTTTAGTACAGTTCAGTTCCCCTAGAGTTCAAAATTATGTATTTAACTCTCTAAAATCATGCTAATGCTTCAAAATGTATAATCTCTGGCCTTAAAAAAAAGTCCTACTTTCCAATAAAGGTGAGAGTTAACAATAGTTAGAAACAGTAGCAGTTTTCCTATTGATACAGAAAAATTAAGTAAAGATACTAAAATTCTCCCCAATACTAATATGAAAGTGAAACATAGAAGACTAAATGCTAAAATGTAACTCAGAAAAATATATGTTTCTGCTCTGTATAAAAGTAATCTGTATCTTTTGAAGCTATGGTTAAAGTACCTTTTGTATTGTTGGTTAGTCTGAGGGCATACTACTCTAACAGTTTGAAAGTAAACCAGTGAGAGATTCCAAGTAAGAGCTACAATTTAATGGGAAAATTAAAATACAGGCAGAAAATAGTGGCTTAAACTGACAGGATAAAACCTGACACCCTGTTGGTCAGGGTGGTGGTAGCATCTGATTAAATGGTGGCTGCAGTCCTTTTGGAGTGACAGATGTGGTTCTGTTGAAGTGATGATCCTGTAGAAGGGTCTGATCTTTCTCTGAACATCCAGTGGTGGTTATGTAGCTATTGTCTGGGAATTCAGTAGGTGGGGCTGCCTGTGATGTTCCAAAAGTCAGATTATGTCCAGGCAGGAATGCTTGATTCCTCCCCCTGGGCAAAGCATCTCCCAATGCAATGATGTAATTTTATCAGTCATGCAGTGATGGCCTGTTAGCAGAAGATAGTCTCTGGAGAGAGTATCAGGGATGAGTCATGGAAGAAATAAAGAGCACTACCACATCTGTTTTTAACAGCTTACAAAGGTGGTTGTAGAATACTTACGTCTGGTTGCATCTTATATTGTAACCTAGGACAACTACTTAAGAGCCAAATATTAAAGAAAGTGACAAGAAGAACTTGGATGTTTGCTTTCATTTTGTTCTGCTGGAATGGCAGACCTCCAACAGGAGAGCTTTTTACTGCAATTCAATGGGGTTCCTGGTATGCTTTGAAATGCTGTTGCTCCAAGTAACTTTTTCAATAGAATACAGACCTGCAGTGACAATACTTTTAAATACTTGAAAAGCTGTTTGTTAAAATTTGGGCTTGCTTTGAGTAGAATTGTGCTGGCTCTGATAATGTGGATTTTTTTTTTTTTAAGTTCTTGATTTCAAGTTGGCACATCATTAATTAGATATTTCTTGTCTAGCCTTCAGAAGGGGCTCAAAGGACAATATGAGTATCATCATCTGAATTGTTGTTAGGTTAACTTTTTGCATTTTTGTGAAAATGTATAAGTTTGTTTGACATCTGTGGTGGTTTGACCTGGCATCTATCCCACCAAAGCCTCTCTATCCATGCTCAGCTGGACAGGGAAGAGAAAATACAATGAAAGACTGGTGAGTCCAGGATAGGAAGAGTTCCCTTACTGATTACCATCACAGGCAAAACAGTCACCACTTGGGGAAAGAAATTGAATTTATTGCCAATCAAAATCAGAGCAGAATAATGAGAAGCAAAACTAGCCTTAAAAATGCCTTCCACTCCACCCCTCCCTCCTTCCTGGGCTCTATCTTCTCCTTCCCAGTGGTGCAGAGAGACAGGAAATGGGGGTTATGATCAGTTCATCACACATTGTTCCTGCTGTTGCATCTTCCTTGGGGAGAGGAGTCCTTTCCCTGCTCCAGTGGGGAGTCTCTCCTGTGGGAGACAGTTCTCTTTTCCAGTGTAGGTCCTTCCCACAAGCTGCAGCTCACTAACTGCTCTAGCATGGGTCCCTTTCCATGGGCTGCAGTACTTCAGGAAGTGCTCCAGCATAGGTCCCCCACAATTCCTGCCAGTAAACTTACTTTAGCATGGATCCCTCTCTCCAGGGGCCCACAGATCCTTGCAAAGAGCATACTCCCGCATGGGGGTCCTCCATGGACTGCAGAGGAATCCCAGCTCTGATGCCTGGAGCACTTCTTCCCCCCCTCACTGAGCTTAGTATCAGTATAGTTGTTCTTCTCACAGTCTCACTCCTTTCCTCTCTGAATGCAATTGTACCTGTGCAGTATTACTTTAAAATAAATTGTTAGAGGTGTTACTACCTACTATTGGTTTAGTCTTGGCCTGCAGTGGGTCTGTCCCAGAGCCAGCTGGCATTGGCTCTGCCAGTAATGGACATTGGGGAAGCTTCTGGCAGCTTCTCACAGAAGCCACCTCTATCGACCCTCTACTAACAAAACCTTGTCATGCTAACCCAGTATAGCCTGGATAACTAGTGTTGAAAGCTACTAGTTTTTACCAGAAGTCTTATTTACACAGGTACTGCCATGATGCACTGAGTTTTTTTCTGGCCACCTTCTGATCCCCTGACTAATAAAATTACTTTTGGATAGCTGCAGACTCTGTTAAAACATTTGCACTGGTATTTGTGTGGAGGGGGAGAAATGTTGCTTTTTAATTATACCTCATACATAAATGTGGTGTCACAGTCTGCCTCAAATGCACAGTTAAAAAAAAAAAAATTATGGAGTATCTGCAGTTTCTCAGCTCTTTGAGTAGGCTTCCTCCACAAGACTGCATGCTATTCAGAGCTTTTTGCAGTGTGACCATCCTGCCCTATCAAGACCCTTTAGAATATCAATTACTTTACTGTTTTCAGCTTCTTTCCCTTCAACTTTAAATTTGGTCTCACCTCAGCCATCAAAAGAAATTTATTTCTCTGTGTTTTTTGTCAGTCTTTCAGGAATTGCTCCGTGATAAAGGGCTGCATTTCACAACTAGCTTTATATTCCTTTTTTTATAGACAAAATACAGAATATTCTTCTTCTGAGACAACTTTTCTTCCTGATAGTATTAATGCATTTTCAATTAGAAGAAAACTTTCATTATTTTTTAAGTGTTGAAGACTTGAGTGCCAAACTATTTTAGTATTGAGTTTTATTTATAGTTTTAAACCTGTCATCTTAGCAGTTAAAGCAGTAGAAGGGTCTGTCCTTAAAAATCTGATGCATAAACACCTTGTGTCTGTACACAGCTATGTATTTAAATTAAGATCTCTGGAGCAACTGAATATAATTGACTTGAGAAAGATTCCTGAAACGAAGATATTTTCTCTTGATATGCTATAGACCATTTCACCAGCTTTAAAATGGCACATTTTGTTAGGAAAGAATCAGCTGCTAATCTGAAGCTTGGATAGCTTAAAAATGACCATCAAAAACAGTAATGTAAAGACAATGGTAGATGCTCTCAAATAACACTGTTAATGGAAATGAATTATTAATATAAATTCTTACCTAAACCAGTACTGTTTTATTTTTTTCATTTCTTACTGACTCAACTGCTTCTTTCCTTGAGGACTAGCTGTCTGTCTTCATTCTGTATAATGTCATAATGAGGTTAAGACTTTCCTGTTATATATAGTACATAATAGGAATAAGTGGCATTTCACTGTAAGATGTGAAAGTATTTAGTCTGAGTTCTTCTTTATGTGTTCTAAGAATGGTACTCTATGCAAAGCTTAATTTTCTTTTCCTTATTTTTTTTTTCCCCTTCTCCAGGGAGCAAATCTTAAGAGTAAAAGAAGATGAGAATGTTCCTTTTTTGCTAGTTGGTAATAAATCAGATTTGGAAGATAAAAGGCAAGTTTCTGTAGAGGAAGCAAAAAACAGAGCTGATCAGTGGAATGTTAATTATGTGGAAACTTCTGCAAAAACACGAGCTAATGTTGACAAGGTAATAACTAGCCTCTTAAACAATCTGTTCATCAGTTTTTATTTTATCCTTCTTTTCCATGGGTCATACTCCTTATGTTCTTAATTTTAGCAATAATTTTGTGGAATTTTAATCAAATACTTTTCTTCCTTAGCTTGCCATGAGTGCATGACTGGGTGACTGCTAGTAGAACAGTGAAAATGTTAGGCGTAACACATCCCATTCTAAACTTTAAGGAATTATTATTATCCAAGACATGATACAGACCTTATAAAATTTTCTTGGGTCAGCTCTTTTGGCCTAGACTTCATACTGAATTTTCTGTAACTAGAGGAGAGTCTGCTTCTGAACAGTGAAGAATACTTTCTGATCCTCATTATAAAAGCAAATAAGGGAGGGATTTGAGCCTTCCCTACTCTCATTAACCATCTGCCTCTTTGTATGTTGTTTTGATGAAGAATGGATGAACCCAAAAAGCTATGAAAAGCCCAAAAGTGCCTCATGAGTTTTCAGAGATAAAACCTGGTTCAGAACCTCATAAGTTAAAGAGAATATTTGTCTCCAAGAAAAGAAAATGCTGCTTAGTTGTAAGTGCTTCAGCAAGAATGCAATGTCTTGCAATTCAGAATAACAGTCAGCCTTGCAGACTGTAGGAGTCATGGTTGTGTGGCAAAAGAAATAAGTAGGTTTAATGCAATGGCAATGTGCCAGCTTTTCAGAGCTGTTGGCAAAGTTGATCCCACCTTAAATCACAGGTTTGTGTTGGAAGGAACCTTAAAGATCATCTAATTCCAACTGTCCTGCCATGGGCAGGGATACCAACCATTTGATCGGGTTACTCAGGGCCCCATCCAACCAGGCCTTGAACAATTCCAGAATTAGGGCATCCCCAACTTCTCTGGGCAACCCTTTCCAGTGCCTCACTACCCTCACAGTAAAGAAGGTCTTTAGAATCTCTCCCCTTTTAGAGAGATTAAAGAGTCTTAAATCTCTCCCCTTTTAGTTCAAAATTGTTCCCGCAAGGGTCTTACCACAAGCTGTCCACATAAAAAGATGCTTTCTGTCTTTTTTTATACACCTTCTTTAAGAACTGAAAGGCTGCAGCAAGGTCTCCCTGGAGCGTTCTCTTCTTTAGTATGAACAACACCATCTTTCTTAGCTTGTCTTCATAGTGCAGCTGCTCCAGCCCACTGAGCATCTTTGTGGCCTCCTCTGGACCCACTCCAACAGGTCCATGCTTTTTTCTTGTGCTGAGGACCCCAGACCTGGGCACAGCACTGCAGGTGGGGTCTCATGAGAGCAGAGTAGAAGGGGACAATCATCTACCTTGATCTGTTAGCCAATCCTCTTTTGCTGCAGCCCAGGATACCACTGGCCTGCTGGGCTGTGAGTGCACATTGCCAGGTCATGTCCAGCTTTTTATCAGTGAAAGTCCTTGTCTATAGGGCTGCTCTCAATAAGTTCATCTCCCAGTCTGTACTGATGTCTGAGTTTGCTCTGATCAGATGCTGCATCTTGCTTTTGGTGAAAAATTCTCTATTGTAAATCCGTATGTATGAGCTGTCAATTGCAGCAGGAGAGCTGTAATGCAAATTCTGTTTTGCAATAACTGTTGGTTGTGTCCTGTCAGTTATCTTACTGAAGAAACTGATTTTTCAGTACTATAGTGATTTACCCTACAGAATGGCAAAGAGTTCTTAATCAAGTACAGCAGAACTCATCCTCATTGTTGAAGAAAGCCCAGATTTTTTTGTTGTTGTTGTTGTTATAAAACTAACACATCTTTAACAGCCATCCAATACAGTTGTAAAAATCCACCTCTTCAAACCCACTTCATTATTGTTTAGCAGCTGGGGGGAAAAAGTGCATATAATATATTTTTTCAGTAGCTCTTGGATCAATAGCCTTTGCACATACATGGAGCTGATGGCATAACGGATCCAGATTAGCATGTGTCATATGGTTTGACGGGCCATAAATGAGACCTTGTTGACACCAGTGAATACTGTGTATTCTTAGTTGCTTGAAGCATATGAAGTTTTGGAGTTTGCTACACAAACTTGGTTACTAATCTGGTTGTAATCTGGTCTCTCTGAATTCCAGAATAGTGATTTTACTCTCTTGAGAACACACAGCCAGCCTCCACTCATTTTGGCAAAGGTGACCCACTAAACATTTTCTCAGAAGGTTATGTATCCCAGACAGCTAAATACTGTTGTGAAGTTATCAGTACTTAAGCAAGCTGACGGTTGCATCTTGCCATTAGCACAGGTTTAAATACAAGCAACTTAGCGCACATTTAAAAATCTAAAGGCAATCTCATTTCTTGATGGAAATGTTTAGTTCCATTGATTTTCTTTGGATTTGATGTGATGAAGGTTGATACTTTTCCTGCGGCGTAATACAAACCTACTGAGCTCTGTAGAGCAGCTTTTCAGCCCCTGCACTGTCCATGTTTCACAGAAATGGATCAAATCCCTTGGCATAGATATATTGCTTAGTTCAAATTTCAAAGTATCGCAGAATATTCTGAGTTGGAAGGGACCCACAAGGATCACTGAGTCCAGCTCTTAGGTGAATGACCCATATAGGGATCAAACCCATGACCTTGGTGTTATTAACATCATGCTCTGACCAACTGAGTTCATCTCAGGGCTAAAAAAGAAAGCCTAGAGCACCTGGTATTGCCAGGTAGTCTCCCATTCAAGTACTAACCAGGCCTGATCCTGTATAGCTTCCAAGATCAGGTGAGATTCGGCATTCTCAGGGTGATAGGATATCTAAAGACTCTCTCCTGAGAGAAAAGTTTTAGAATTTTCAGCTGATTTCCTACAGTACAATTATAAGGATGTATACATACTGTTTGCTGTAACCTTCTGTTAGTCAGGATCTGCTGTTGAAATTAGTAAAGTAGCTTCAAGCAGTCTAGTCATAAAGCCTTAACTGTATGTCAGTAGGATCTCTCTTACCTGAGTCAGTGGTGTATCTCCACCTTTGTCCTAAACCATTTGATGAGAGTGAACTTTATGTGTACTTTAAGATTGTAATATAGTAGCTGCAGCTGAGATTACCTGATGTAAGAAATTGTTTATGTAGTTGTATGATTGAAGACTTTGCTTTAAAGGAAATGCTGGGTTTGTTTTTTTTTTCTCTAGTCACTTTATGCTTAGACTTGCATCATGGAACATACCGTACAATATACATACGTTCATTTCAGTCTATGCTACTGCTCCATTAATAAGTTTCTGAAATTGGATGTTGCACTTTTTCAGCCTTTGCAGTTCATGACTTAAAATACTCAAAAGGTAAACTGATTTCCTTAAGTTTCCTCAGTAGTATGTACATACAATGTCTGCAAATCTTGGCTGGTGATGAGACCCTTCTTTCAATTCTTGTTTAAAATTGCCTGAAGGATTCATAAGCGAATCTCAGAAGACAAGGGAACATTATGATGCTGTGAAACAAGCAGCATTGCATCACATCAACTTGACCTTCAAAACCTGTAACAGATTTGTTGATTTAATATTTGCTTGCTCAACCTGATTGCATGTAATTCATTCTATTCAAAACAACTGAAGTGGATGTCAGTGATAGCTTAAATTAACTCATGTCAGTGATTTGTTTTTGCATTTATCTTCTTATATCTTTTTCAGGTGTTTTTTGATTTAATGAGAGAAATTAGAGCCAGAAAAATGGAAGACAGCAAAGAAAAGAATGGGAAAAAGAAAAGAAAAAGCCTAGCTAAGAGGATCAGAGAAAGATGTTGCATTTTATAATCAAAAGCTTGGATTCCTTTCCTACACTGACCATACTAATAAAAAACATAATTTATAAGCATGCCATTGAAGGCTGAAGTGACTGAAATTACCCTAACATGTTGGAAAATGTAATGTACCACTAAAAGCATGATTTGGAGCGGCACTGAAAGTCAAATTCACTGAAAACAAATTATGTGGCTTCAAGAGAAGCAAAGTTCAGTCCATTTCATAATTGCCTACCTTCTCACATTTCTTCTGAATGTAGTGTTTCATAGGTAGTCTTTTCTTTAATAGTGAACAAGAGGGACAAAGTATTACTTTGTGGGTTCCTATAAAGCATACTTTTTTATCACTGATATTTGTCAATTCATCTTGTCTTTTGTTGCCTTGAAAATTACAATTGTGAACATGATACCTAACAAAGCAGTATGCAGCTGTTTTGCCATGGAGTTATGCAAATTAAAAAAGAATAATGTATATGTGAACAGCTATGTTGAGAAAAACTATATGTGGTTCTGCATTACCTGATTAACTTAGAAGAGCGATGTAATCTTTTACATGGAAACATTTGAATATGCCTTAATTTTAAAACCCAAACATAGCAGGTTGCTTAATCAAGGGTGTATTTTCAGCTCTGTTGCATGGAGACTGTCCCTGTGCATCAGTGCAAGACTGCCCTCTCTGTGGAGCGCGGTTACTCGGATGATTTCACTCACTAGCTGTCTGCTAGCAGTGTTTGTTCTTTAAATGTGTGCCATACTCTGGTAATGTGAATAATACAGAGCATATTCTGTCATCTGTAACTTGGTAGACAATATGGTATCTTAACACTAAAAGGTCAGAATACACATAAGACTGAAGTCATAAGCCTATGGCATGTAAAAGCCTGGAATTGTTTAAAATTTAACATGCTGGTACCTTGAAACTTCCCTTTTGCACATAGATTTTTGTCTAGATGTTCCTTGGGTTTTAACTCCCTGGAATTGAGTGAGTGGGGCTGATCTAGTAGCGCTTATATGTTTTGAGTTAAGATGTTGTCTGGGAAATTCTGGTTAATTTCTTTTATGTTCCTAATACTTAGCTATCGGAACATGGTGTGTTATGTTGAAGCTCTTTGCAGGTTTTGTACTGTTTAGTCTACGTTGATTTTCAAATGGGGAACAGTGTAGCTACTTTTTCTAGTTAATGTTGATATCAAACAATCAAATGTGCTTTGCAATACAGAAACCTTTAACATGCACATCCAAAATCCCCAAACAAAACATACTGCCTCAGTTGCTTCATAATAAGAAGAATACTAGCACATGGTCAGTGTGCTACATCTTAACTAAAAATATACCAGAATGTTTGAGGGTTTTGGACTCCTCTGGGGTGAGACAGGCTAGATCAATTCCACAAACTGTTACACTTTTTATACGTGTATAAGCCTATTACTGACAGTTTAAAATGTGCTCAAGAAAACTAGGTAACAAATATTTAACTTTCATCCTATCAGATGTTTTAGGGACTCAAATCTTAGGAGTTACATTTGTCATGTTCAATATTTATCAGTAGGAATTTTGTATGTGCATTTAGTAGACTGCCAAGTGCAGAATAAAAGTTACTCATGTAACTGGCAAATATAAGCCAGTCTTCATCTTACTGTGTACTCATTTGGGTCTATTTAGCCAGGGAGTCTAACCACTAACATTGTGACTTTGCTTTGGAACCAGTATACTGGGAACTGAGATGTTATGAAGCCACTGGACACACAAAACTTGTCTTGGCTGATGCCTTATCCTGTCCTTTTATTTGCTATTTGAGCCATTGAAAGATGAATAAACTTCCATTTTTCTAAAATACTTGTGCAGTGTTAATTGATAACTCATGATCAATTACTCATAAACATTGCTACAGCCAATGCCAATTGTCAAGCAGTTAAACCTAAGTACTCTAGAAGACTGGTTTATGTGCATGAAGAAAATTGTACATTTAACCAAATTATCTGGTAAAAAGCCACTTTTTAAAAGCTATGTATATGCTGCCTTCTATCCATAGGTAATTTGCTTAGATGCTACAAGACTACTTGAAAACGGGCAACAAACTGAGGTAAGCCTGTTCCAAAATTACTTTTCTATAAGAATGGGAAGTGAGATTTAAAAAAATAACAAACAACAGCAACAACTAAAAACCTCGAACAAACCAAACCCTAAATCAAAAAAAGGACAACCTACATAACTCTTAATAAAATAAAAATGCATTCTAATTAATTGTCTTTTGGCACACTCAAGGAGAACCCAAGTGTGCTTCCTCAACCTGCAGGGACTATAGCTTGCATCATGTATTACAGGATTTGGGTATATCTTGAGAGAGTCATCCAAAGTGAGTGTTACATTTGCATTCATAGAGGAGTGTTTTGTTTAGCCTACTTGAGTGTCTGAAATTCCTAGGTCTAGCTGCTCAGAGTGCTTCTGTGCCTGAGGGCACTTTTTATCCCCTATTTCTTCAAGAAGCTGAGGACACTTCTCTGGCAAGATCAAAGCTTTCCATGGTAGTTCCCTCCAAGTTAGCCTAATGCTGGTGGTACTGCTGCTCACTTTTGTGAAATGCAACGTATGGTAAATCTGCAGAACAGGGAGAGATGCCTTAATTTGTAAAAAGCTATAAAGTTGAGTCTTCTGTTATGTATGAAAGCAATGTTGAATTTTTATGCTAACTTTATTTTATTCTGTAGCTTTTCATAGCTTTAGAAACTCAGTTGACTTTCAGAAATGTTGGCTTAGAAATCTGTGGTGTATTTGGTAATTTCTGTAGCCTCCACTGAATATACAGTAGCTTAACAATAGCGGTGTCTAGCAGTTTCCTTTGACTATTTCACAAAAGCGTGAGGGTGTGCAGGAAGTCCCTTCCCATTCATAGAGACCTTGTTAACATCACAGTAGTGAGCAGAATGACCCTTCTGGCAATTCCAGTGGCAACCATAATGCAAGAACTAAATCTTTTATCTATCTTTTATATGTGAAATAGGCTTGCTGAAAATCCTGGTCTCCATTTTGGGATGTCAAGGTTTTCAGTGCCTTTATGAAACTACAGAATCAGAATATTTTGAGTTGGAAAAGGACTCGCAAAGATCATCAACTCCAACTCCTGGCCCTGCACAGGACATCCCAAGTCACATCATGTGCATGAGAGCATTGTCAAAAGATGTCTTGAACTCTCCTGGGGTTGGTGCTGTTACCACTTCCCTGTGGGGGCTGTTCCATGCCCAACCACCCTCTCCATGAAGAGGCTTTTTCTAATATCCAAGCTACACCTCCCCAACACAACTTCATGCCATTTCCTTGGGTCTGCTCCCTGATCATGAAAGAAGAAATAGTACCTCCCCTCTGCTTTCCCTCATAGGGATGGTGAAGAGTGAAATGGTGAAGAAGTGAGGTCTTTCTCCAGAGGGGAGGTGTCCTCTACTTGATTATAGTTCAATGCAAAATGTGGAGCAGCAGAGCAGTGGCTGGTATCACATGAGTGCATAGGATATATTTAGTTGTGTCAGAACTGGATGAGCCTATGACAACAGAATTGAAGAGGAAAAACTAATAACACCTTAATTTCTAAACTTTCTCATTGTTACACATGTTGGGTCTTACATCCATGTTGATGCACAGTTAGTCATGTGCATAAAATATTTCTTTCCAAATTCAGTCCTACCAATTTTTGGCTGTAATTATTTTAAATAAATGGGTATGTTCTAAAGAACTGAATTATGAGAGAAATTTCTTGCATATTTTTGTGGTAACTTCAGCTTGTTACTAAAATTGAGTTGTAGGAAATGTGCCAGTGTTGCTATTACTGAAGCATGTGTTAATCTTTGATCTAAAATACATGGAGCAGACTGGGATATCTTGGTTAAAGCTTCATTGTCAAAAATATGCTGAAATGCATACCACTTGAGATCTGCCTAGGACTGGACACATGCCAAGGCTCTTCCCATTTTCAAGAGACCCTGAGTAGATCTAACCACCTGTTTAACTGGTACAATCCATTTTGGATATAACTTGGTTTGTGTATGCTCTAAGTTATTTTCTTTTTTTCAGCTTGTCCTGGGCAACCCAAAAAATGAATATTGTATTCCATTTTTCCTCACCATCAATCCATGCAGTTTGTGTTAATGTCTCTTTAAGACCTGAGGGGCAGAAGTGGACCTGGAATGTTTTAACATGGAGGTGTAGGTTCTGTTGGGGGTGGGAGGTTTGAGGGATCCCTTTAAGAGACTGGGAACAGGCATACAGAGTCCTCTCTCTTGTTTCTTGCTCAGATGCCAGGGAAGTTGCCTGGCATAGGTCCCCAAGAAACTGCATTTTTTTTTTTTCCAATCCAAAACTATTTCAGAGAGAATTTCACAATATACAGCTGCAGTGCTGAGCTGGAGCCGTTGGGCCAGGGCTGTGTGTTTCGGTGCCCAGTGAGTTGGTTTTCTTTCTCCACAAAGCAGCAGCACTTGAAACGGCAGTGACCAAACCAACTGGGTCTGGCCAGCCAACAAGGAGCAGAGGAGTTGACACTGCAGTTGTCAGCTGCCTCAGGCAGTGCCAGTCCCAGGGTACTGACACTGCAGGGGGAAGGCTGAGCCAAGTGGGGCTTCTCTGCCATCTTTTCTTTGTCTCCTGGGCCCTGTGGTTGTCTTTGGAGGCTGCCATATTGGGATGGGGCTTCTCCACTATCTTGTTTTCTTTGTTCCTGGGGAGTCCACAGGATTCAGTACCTTTGTACCTTGTGATTATTACTGTTATCTAAGTTGTGGCTATTTTGCTTTTTAGTAAACTTATTTTTTTACATACACCTTGTCCCATTCGTCTCTCCTTATTGGCAAAAGGTGAGCAGTTAAAACTAAAGGGGAGGTAGCTCATTTCTCAGGCTCCACCCCATAGTTTATCTTAAACTAAAACATGCTGTGCAGAATGTTGATTTAAAAATATGCATCGATTCACTTAATTAACTTGGTAGCAATTACATTTTTTTCTAGTTTATTTCTATTTGATTTGGCCATATTGTTTTGCAGAAGAGTGACGAGAGAAGGGGGAATCTGATTTCTGCATGACCTGAGAGCAAGTGGCCATCATCCATGAGCAGCTGTAGAAGCACAGGGTGGGCAAAGGGAGAAATCAGGAAGTGTGCAGAACTCAGATGAAAGCTCAGTGGGCCTTTGCAATGCTTTAGGAGGTGAGACGAGGATCAGGAACTAAAACTGTGCACACCGGGGGTAGGCACAAAGCACTGGCATTCTCTTGGTGCCAAAAGCAAGGTGGAAAAACAGCCAGTGAGGCCCATGAGGCTGACAGTGCCAAACTGCAAACTGGATACATGCCTTCTTTTTGTTTCCTCTTCCTGGCAGCATCAGTACTAATTTTCAGGTATTTTCTTGTTATCTGAGTAACAGTTGAGATAGCAACTGCAGCAGTGTTGGACCTACATTTTGCTCTACCCCTCTGCTGTCCTCTTAACAGACCTCACTCTCATTCCTCTCAGAAAGGGAGTAGGCAGTTAATGGTTACAGTGTGTGAGCCACTGATCTGGTTAATGTTGCTTCCTGTGCTTATGCTGTGAGCATAGAGTCAAAAGAGGTTGAAGGCAGATAGGAGGAGGCTTCGTCCACAGACCCACTGCAGCCATGACCACAGCTGTGACCGCAGCCTTGCACTCTTTTTCCCTGGAAAGTCTGAAGGAGGATCTGGGTCCTTGAAGTAGTGTGGTGTTTCTGTGCTTCTTATGGGTTGTGCATTTTCACCATTTTGTTCTTTATTGATGCTGTGACAGCTTACTGTTTGTCAGTATCCTAGGCACAAAGGAGAGGATCTGGTAAGATTGAGCTTGTGCTTCATGGATGTCCTGGCCAAGAGTGGAGACATGGTGATAATCAGCAGTTTAAATGCTATATTTTAGACACTGGACAAGGTCCTGAAAGTAATGAGTTGAGGTTCACCTTCAACTGAGCTCAGCATGCTTGGTATGCTTCTGTTAGAGTTCTTTTTCCTTTCTGCTTCTTCTATGAAAGAAAGCTTATTAGATAGGGTTGGGGTTTTTTCAGTACAACAAAGCAGACCTGTTAGCTAAAATGCTGCCAGACTAATGTGTTAAATATTAGTCATCTCTAAAGCATGTGTCTAAAACTAATCCTTCTGTTTTATTTGATAACTGCTAAAATGCCTTCTGAAATAGATGGGGGAAGTGTCAAAAGAGGGGTTAAAAATAATGTACTGTGTCTACGGATAGCCCTTTGCTATGGGTGGTTGTAAATCCTATGAGTGTCAGAGCTGGCTTGAGGAGGTAGGTGCTAGATAGTGTGTAGTTGAGGAGTACACCCTGCATCAGACTGAAGGCTTGATCTTTTACCCTTGATAATGTCAGAGGTGTGGGAGTTTGTTGTCCTGTGGAAACCCAGCAAAACTGGATAAACCCAGCAAAATTTTGAAAAACACTTTTTCCAAATTTGTGCAGACAGTTGTATTATCTTGAGAAGATCCACAGCTCTCGCCCCCCTCAGAAGGTACATGCCTTCTTCCCACAAAGTGACAGAGCCAATGCCTAGACTGGGAGATGGTTATGGGTATTTAGTGCCTTCTGCCAGTCCAGAGCTGGGAAGAAATGTCATCATGGGAAATTTCTCCGTGTGTACTGGTCTCCAATTTCTCGACATGGTGGCCTTCCAAAAGTTTCACAAAGAGGACCAGTATTGAGAAAATAAAACACAGAGAAAAGACCCTTTTGTTTCAGTAGACATCAGATGTGGGAGCCCAGGAGTCACAGAGGTTCAGCCAGGGACCTACAATGGTACAGCCAAAAAGCACAGTAAACCCACTAAGGTGGGAATAGGCATGAGTTGGTTCCCCTTTCTCTGGGAAATGCAGTCTACAAGGAATTGTTTATGGCCCGGAAGAGAGAGCTAGTGCTGGTATTGGTGATGGGCTCCCTCTGGTGCCTCATTCCCAAGGGGAGTAATGCCCTTAGAGACCCAAGCATAGAAGACTGCCTGGTGCCAAGTGGCAGAACTTGCTGGGGGGGGCCTGGGGAGCTGCCACAGAGTTCTTTCTAAACTCTGCACAGCACCATCCCTGGCCATCCCTTGCTATTGAGCTGGACTGATTTAGAACAGTGATGAGAGTTGGGAAGGATGGGCAGGGTAGACTGGTATGGCCACTTTTGGGGCCCACCTAGGAAGCCTGGAAAGCTTCTTCCCCCAAGATGTGGGCCACAAAGGCCATTTTGTGGAGCATGAGCAGCAGTACCTGGCCAAAATGGCACAAAGAAGCCCTGACAACAGGCCATTGCTCAATGCTGCAGAAGAAGGTAAAAAAACACCTGAGGACACTTGATAATCCATCATGGAAAAAAAAAAAAAGCCATTCTCTCCCAAGCTTCAGGGTATGAGAGGCCATCTTCATGGGGCATGAGCAGCAGGCAGCAACCCAGCCAAAAGAGACTGAAGAAGCCCTAAGCAGTGGTCACGCTCAGTGCAGCACAGGAAGGTAAAATAACCTCAGGTACCATTATCAATCTGTCCCAGAAGAAAATTCCTTCCTTATCTCAGTGCTGGTGACCAGCTATTCCCTGACCACTTGAGTGAGACCTTCCATTTCCTTGTCATGTAGGGTGCTAAACCAGTCAGGAGATGTCCAAGATATATTCTGACTCAACATCTCAGAGGCTTGTGAGAGTAGCCACATGGCCCCAGCCTAATGGATCTTGGAGACAACATTCCTTTCCATGTCTGGCAGGACACCAGTGGGTTTTCCAAAGCACTGGAATTCCTTGTGACACCTCTGCACCCTATATCTTACAGCTGCTGCCCTATCTCTGCAGGGCATGAGAATAGAAAGCTCGGCAGTGGTCTTCCTGAAGGGATCCTCTTGGTCTTGCCAGTGGTCTCCAGCACATAAGGGCTTGAGAGCCTTGGGCACCTCCTCATGTTCTAGATCTTGGCACTACCAGCAGCCCCTTCCCCTTCCCTTTTTCCGTCTTGGCTCTAGTTCGGGTGTCCCGATCATTTTCTGTGCCTCCCTGACAGCCTTCTGAGGAGGGAGGGTGCCCTGGCTGACGTCGAGAAAGGAGAGCAGAAAGTGACGGTGGACAGGGAGGAGAGCTGGGTGTAGGCTGAGGCCGTGGTTCTTCTGATAAAGCAGCTGTCCCGCTGCCCGCTCCGCCCGCAGCTGCAGCAGGATTTGCAGCAGAAGATGCCGCGGGTATGGCCTTGCGGCTCCAGAGGCCCATGGCCGTGCCCAGAAGTCCAAAAGCAAGCAGTTGCCACGTACAGTGGGATGTGTGGGGAGAGGGAAAAGACAGCAGGAGAAGGCGGAGAAAGCAGCCCTCAGAGACTGTGTCAAACAAACAACAATTTATTTCCTTTTTCTACTATCAAGGGTTCTTGGCTTGCGCCGCCGCCGCCGGGACGGCCTCTTCGGGGGCTGGGGAGATTCCTGAGGGCCAGAGGCCCTCCTCTTTGCTGGGCGCCGGGGCCCCTCGGGCGAGCGGTCCCTGTCCCGGCCAGGGGCGGAAGGGCTGCGGCTGCGGCCCTGGCCAGAGGGGCCGCCTGCTGCTGCTGCCCCGCTGCCTGGCCCCTCCTGGGGCTGCCCCCGCTCTGCAGGGACGGGCGCGGATGGAGAACGCCCGGGCCCCCCGCGGAGGGTGGCTTCCATGGTTCCAACGTCCGCTTCCACATTGGAGACTACAGGGCTGCAGGAGGAGGCCAGGGTGGGGGTGGGAGTCCCCTGGGGGGATGCAGAGGGGCCAGGGAGGGCTGTGGAACCCTCTTCCTCCTCCTCCTGCTCCTGCTCCTCCTCCTCCTCCTGCTCCTCCTCCGCATGGAAGTTCAGGAGGTTCATCTGCCGCAGGATCTCATCACTGCACCTGTCAGCGGCTATGTCGATGAGCCGGCGCACAAATGCCACCGTCTGCTCCTGCAGCAGGGGGTGCAGCTCCCGGACCAAGGCCTCCTCACTCAGCCCATAGCGGCACAAATTGGCTATGATGGCACTCTGTGCCAGAGCCACCTCCCACCAGCGGGTCCTGAGCAGCTCGGATAGCTCCTGGTTCAGCCAAGGCAGCAGGGGCTCGAGGATTTCTGAGCACTCCTGGAAAAAACCTGCCCAGGCCTCAAGTGGGTAGCCACCTACATAAGCCCTGGGCATCGGCTCTGCAGCCCCCTGCTCATCCTGGTGGTGAGCAGCTGATGAGTCTGAGGGGCTTGGAAGAACTATCTCCAGAAAGTCTTCCTCTGACCGAACAGAGTAAATGATGCTGCTGATAGCCTGCCTGCACAGGGGGCACGATGGTTTTGTCTTGGCCCATCGCACAATGCAGCCCAGGCAGAACAGGTGGACACAGGGTGTCACAGAAGCGATTTCACCTGGAATGTCACGGCAGATGGGGCAGTTCCACTCTGTCTCCGTGGCCATGTTTGCGTGTTGCAGCAGAGCTGGGGACAGCAGCTGCTCCCTCTTGTTGGTGTGACACGCTGAAAAATGGTCACTTGCTGTCCCAGGGAGATGGGCAGGTGGAAGAAATGCCCAGGCCCCCTCTAGAAGGATGCACTCACAGCTCCCCAAACACCATCCCTCACCCCAGGGCCACCCGGTAGGCATGTTTCCTGCACTGCTCACCTGCACTGCTGCATGCACCACCCACAGTACTTGGCTTCCTGAACCAGACAGGGCTAATGAAACAGGCAAAGTCTTGTGAATGAGAACTGAGAGTTGCTGACAGCAGCTCCCAATGACCTCATGGGCTTCCAGTCTTCCCAGGCACACTTGCCAGGAGCCCAGGCACAAGTGAGTCTGAGCCAGGCTCTGCCCATGCCCAAATATAAGCCGTGAGGGATGTGAGGTCACAGTGCATTGCTCACTTATGTTGCCATCCATGGAGTCTGTGGACTGCTGATGTCACGGTCCCCTGTTCTGTACTGGCAACCTTGACTGCCTTCCAAATCTGCCATAGCAGGCCTTTCTCCCCTGCAGGTACATGGCATCAGGAGAAAAAATGGGGTGCATGGGCCATGTTGTGCCATTATTTGTTTGTGCCTCTGACTTTTACAATAATTTGGAGCCATTAGTCCAAGCACTTCTCCTTTAGAAGCACATTACCTGCTAGTTTTACATTTTTGTGATGGGAGGGTGCTGTGTACATCAGGCACATGGGCTGGCCTATTTAAATCTGGCGAGATGACAGCCTGTATTCTCTATTCTCAATGCTGCTTGCCTGCACCACTCAGAGAGGTAAGCACATCCTAATATTTCATGCCAGTCTCTGCACAAACTTCTTGCCAGGTTGTTTTTAAATTCAGATTTTTTTTCTTCTCTACAGCCCCATTGGATTGGGGTTGACGGGCACAGTGGTGTGGTCATTATAGCTCAGTGACCATTAAAACCCTCTGCTGCTCTCATCCCATTCAAAAATAAAGTTGAAAATGGATAGATAACTGAAAAATAAGCATCAAGCACAATATTGGGCAAACCACTGAAAAATATGGAGAAAATCTAAACTTCCTGAGTTTTAATCTCCCTCCCTTGTGGTAGGGCTTGCCATAGACTGGGCCACCCAAGCAAAGGCAGGTCTGCCTGTTCTTGCTTTGCTTCCCAAGCTGCTGTGCCTGCAGATTTCAGGGAGCTGTAAATCACTCCAGCCAGGCCTGCAGCTGGGCATTTTCCTTCTCCTTAGGATGTTTTACTAAAACTACTGGGAAGTGATCAGGTGAGTTACAGCTTTAAACCAGCCTGGTAGAGAAGAGGATTTTTCGAGGAGTATTCCTGCCTCATCTTCTCAGGGCTATCTTCTAGTGAAAAAGCCCAAAGCACATCACAGGATCATCCCTACCATCTCAAACCTAAAAATACATAACCTCAATTAGTGCCAGCTGAGCAGGAGTTTAGTTCATGTTCGGTGTGAAGTGAAACTTCTAAAAGCCAAGTTCCTGCTGCTTTGATGAATGAGCCCAGTATCCACAGTTCCCTGTTGGAGGGAGGCAGATGTGTATGTTGGTCTGAGCTTTTTCTTGGCTCTTCCCCTGCACTGACCCCCTTCAGTGCTGAGGGCAGCATCAGACTCTCCCCTGGCCCCTCCCTGTGCCTAGGCTGTTGTCATTTTTAAGGGCAGAGTTAAAAAAGAGCAAAGAGTAAAAAAAAAAAACAACCAATAATATATCTCTTTGGATCAGAAACTTACCTGAGCATCCTTGGAGACTCTATCTATTGTGCCACTGGCACTTGGCCTAGCTGACCCTGGGTTGTCCTGTCCAGCTGTCTCTGGTTAACAAGCAGGATGGCATGTGGCTCTCTAAGGAGATTTGTGTTTCCACTGGGTCCATTAATTCCAAAGTCCATTTTCAGAATGGCCAATCAGTAGCACCAAGGTCAAGAAGGAATCTTCCTCCAGGGCAGATTGGCATTGGTTCCCAGAGAGTTTTGCCTTCCTCTGCAGCACTGAGCATGACCACTGTTCAGCACTCCTTCAGCTCGGTTGCTCAGTTGCTGCCTGCTGCTCATGCCCCGTGAAGATGGCCTGTCATGCCCTGCAGCTGTGGGCAAGAAGCTTTACCCCTAGGGTGGGCCCCAAGGGTGGCCTGGGGGTTGCTTCTTGTCCTCCTGTAGCACTGGGCACAGCCCTGTGTCAGGGCTCCTCCTCTGCAACTCCATTCTTGCCTGCTGCCCTCACACCTCCAAGGCACCACTTGTGCCCTGGCTCTCTCTGGCTCTATTGCCCATTGCAAGCTTGGAGTGGGGCTGAGCTCTGCTCTTCCCTTGGCTCCATTTCCTGAGGGATTCTTGCATATATCCAGAGCAGCCACTTCTCAGTTCTCCTGCCTGCAAGCACAGGACAGACACAAGAGTTCTTTTCATGCATTCTTGACCTGAGAGCACAGCAATGAAGCAATCTTGGAAGGCAAAAAGTATGTTTGTCATTGATATATGTTACACTTTGGAACACGACCAAGACAGTACACACCTCGTGTTGTTGCTTCTGATTCTCATTCTTCATGTTCTCAACCTTCAGGAAATAGGACCTGCTGGGCCTGTATCCCTGCTGCTACATTCTGTAACTCTGTCACTTGCCTTTGCCGTACTACAGAGGATTTTTCAAGCTAAACTGAAGAACACAGCCTGCTCCTGGCTTCACATGCACATTGTGGTAATGGTTGTGAGCATCAGCTCTGAAACTGATTCAGACAAACAAAAATTAAAATAATATCCTATTTCCAGTTATAACCTGTGTGTCGTGTTCTTGAATGTATTTTTGGATCAGAAACTCCCTGGAACATCACGCAAATAACAGTCTCACCATCAGTTGACTCAAGGTGAGTGCAGGACAGAGCAGTTGGGCCATGTTAAACCCAGAGCTCTGCATGACAAGGTCTGACCACGTCTGAGGGCTCCACCCCAGAGAGCAGCTCTGCAGTGCAGGTCCCAGGCCCACCCAGGAGACAGGGGCAGAGATGGGCACACCCACAGCAGGGTTCAGGCAGGGAGCTCAGGCAAGGACTGAAGGTCCCAGGCAGAGGTGGGACATGTCCCTGGGCCCTTGGCAGGAGGTGGTGGGGCTGGGGGTCCCAGTCCCTGCCACTGAGCCCTGTGAGCACCACCAGGACCCTGTCAGGACTAAACTTCAGTGCTCCTGTGCTCTTCTTCAGACACTGGTGGTGGGACATTTTGGAGACACAGTATTGGACAAGATGGACCTTCCCTCTGAGGGAGTGCTGCTGTCCTCAGGCTCTTGTGTTTTAGCATGTTCTTCCATAGAAGACAGACCAGACATTTCTAAAAATGAGTACAAGGAGCAAAAAAGAATATTCATGGGGAAATGAACAGGTATTGTTCACCTCCAAGTGGTTTGCAACCATTTAGGTGAGAAACACATCCTGCACCAGACTAAAGGCTTGATCTTTGAGCCTTGCTGGTGTCAGTGATGTGGTGGTTTGCCACCCTGTGAAAACCTATCTCAGTTGAGCACTCATGAATTTCAAAAAAACACATGCCACTTGCTTTTTTGCAAATTTGTGCAGATGGTCCCTTTGTCTTGAGATATACACCTCCTTCCCACAAGGTGACAGAGCCAGTGCCTAGGCTGGGAGATGGTGATGGGTATTCAGTGCCTTCTGCTAGTGCAGGGCTGGGAAGAATTGTCTTCAGAGATTTCCCAGTGTGTACTGGGAGGGAAAGATGAGATACAGAAAAGAAAGAAGAAAAGGGAAGGTTTCGGGAAGGTTTCGGGAAGGTTTCGGGAAGGGAAGGTTTGGGAGGGTTTGGGAAGGTTTGGGAAGGTTTGGGAAGGGAAGGGAAGGGAAGGGAAGGGAAGGGAAGGGAAGGGAAGGGAAGGGAAGGGAAGGGAAGGGAAGGGAAGGGAAGGGAAGGGAAGGGAAGGGAAGGGAAGGGAAGGGAAGGGAAGGGAAGGGAAGGGAAGGGAAGGGAAGGGAAGGGAAGGGAAGGGAAGGGAAGGGAAGGGAAGGGAAGGGAAGGGAAGGGAAGGGAAGGGAAGGGAAGGGAAGGGAAGGGAAGGGAAGGGAAGGGAAGGGAAGGGAAGGGAAGGTTTGGGAAGGTTTGGGAAGGTTTGGGAAGGTTTGGGAAGGTTTGGGAAGGTTTGGGAAGGTTTGGGAAGGTTTGGGAAGGGAAGGGAAGGGAAGGGAAGGGAAGGGAAGGGAAGGGAAGGTTTGGGAAGGTTTGGGAAGGTTTGGGAAGGGAAGGGAAGGGAAGGGAAGGGAAGGGAAGGGAAGGGAAGGGAAGGGAAGGGAAGGGAAGGGAAGGGAAGGGAAGGGAAGGGAAGGTTTCAAGAAGGGAAGGTTTCGGGAAGGGAAGGTTTCGGGAAGGGAAGGTTTCGGGAAGGGAAGGTTTCGGGAAGGTTTCGGGAAGGGAATGTTTCAGGAAGGGAAGGGAAGGTTTCGGGAAGGGAAGGTTTCGGGAAGGTTTCGGGAAGGTTTCGGGAAAGTTTCGGGAAGGGAAGGTTTCGGGAAGGGAAGGTTTCGGGAAGGGAAGGTTTCGGGAAGGGAAGGGAAGGTTTCGGGAAGGGAAGGTTTCGGGAAGGTTTCGGGAAGGTTTCGGGAAGGGAAGGTTTCGGGAAGGGAAGGGAAGGTTTCGGGAAGGTTTCGGGAAGGGAAGGTTTCGGGAAGGGAAGGTTTCGGGAAGGGAAGGTTTCGGGAAGGGAAGGTTTCGGGAAGGGAAGGTTTCGGGAAGGTTTCGGGAAGGTTTCGGGAAGGTTTCGGGAAGGGAAGGTTTGGGAAGGTTTGGGAAGGTTTGGGAAGGTTTGGGAAGGTTTGGGAAGGTTTGGGAAGGGAAGGGAAGGGAAGGGAAGGGAAGGGAAGGGAAGGGAAGGGAAGGGAAGGGAAGGGAAGGGAAGGGAAGGGAAGGGAAGGGAAGGGAAGGGAAGGGAAGGGAAGGGAAGGGAAGGGAAGGGAAGGGAAGGGAAGGGAAGGGAAGGGAAGGGAAGGGAAGGGAAGGGAAGGGAAGGGAAGGGAAGGGAAGGTTTGGGAAGGTTTGGGAAGGGAAGGTTTGGGAAGGGAAGGTTTGGGAAGGTTTGGGAAGGTTTGGGAAGGTTTGGGAAGGTTTGGGAAGGTTTGGGAAGGTTTGGGAAGGTTTGGGAAGGGAAGGGAAGGGAAGGGAAGGGAAGGGAAGGGAAGGGAAGGGAAGGGAAGGGAAGGGAAGGGAAGGGAAGGGAAGGGAAGGTTTGGGAAGGGAAGGGAAGGTTTGGGAAGGTTTGGGAAGGTTTGGGAAGGTTTGGGAAGGTTTGGGAAGGTTTGGGAAGGTTTGGGAAGGTTTGGGAAGGGAAGGGAAGGGAAGGGAAGGTTTGGGAAGGGAAGGGAAGGTTTGGGAAGGGAAGGGAAGGTTTGGGAAGGTTTGGGAAGGTTTGGGAAGGTTTGGGAAGGTTTGGGAAGGGAAGGGAAGGTTTGGGAAGGGAAGGTTTGGGAAGGGAAGGTTTGGGAAGGTTTGGGAAGGTTTGGGAAGGTTTGGGAAGGTTTGGGAAGGTTTGGGAAGGGAAGGTTTGGGAAGGGAAGGTTTGGGAAGGGAAGGTTTGGGAAGGGAAGGTTTGGGAAGGGAAGGGAAGGGAAGGGAAGGGAAGGGAAGGGAAGGGAAGGGAAGGGAAGGGAAGGGAAGGGAAGGGAAGGGAAGGGAAGGGAAGGGAAGGGAAGGGAAGGGAAGGGAAGGGAAGGGAAGGGAAGGGAAGGGAAGGGAAGGGAAGGGAAGGGAAGGGAAGGGAAGGGAAGGGAAGGGAAGGGAAGGGAAGGGAAGGGAAGGGAAGGTTTGGGAAGGGAAGGTTTGGGAAGGTTTGGGAAGGTTTGGGAAGGTTTGGGAAGGGAAGGTTTGGGAAGGTTTGGGAAGGTTTGGGAAGGTTTGGGAAGGTTTGGGAAGGTTTGGGAAGGGAAGGGAAGGTTTGGGAAGGTTTGGGAAGGTTTGGGAAGGTTTGGGAAGGTTTGGGAAGGTTTGGGAAGGTTTGGGAAGGGAAGGGAAGGTTTGGGAAGGGAAGGGAAGGGAAGGGAAGGGAAGGGAAGGGAAGGGAAGGGAAGGGAAGGGAAGGGAAGGGAAGGGAAGGGAAGGGAAGGGAAGGGAAGGGAAGGGAAGGGAAGGGAAGGGAAGGGAAGGGAAGGGAAGGGAAGGGAAGGGAAGGGAAGGGAAGGGAAGGGAAGGGAAGGGAAGGGAAGGGAAGGGAAGGGAAGGGAAGGGAAGGGAAGGGAAGGGAAGGGAAGGTTTGGGGAAGGTTTGGGAAGGTTTGGGAAGGTTTGGGAAGGTTTGGGAAGGGAAGGTTTGGGAAGGGAAGGTTTGGGAAGGTTTGGGAAGGTTTGGGAAGGTTTGGGAAGGTTTGGGAAGGGAAGGTTTGGGAAGGGAAGGTTTGGGAAGGGAAGGTTTGGGAAGGGAAGGGAAGGTTTGGGAAGGGAAGGGAAGGTTTGGGAAGGGAAGGGAAGGTTTGGGAAGGGAAGGGAAGGTTTGGGAAGGGAAGGGAAGGTTTGGGAAGGGAAGGGAAGGTTTGGGAAGGGAAGGTTTGGGAAGGGAAGGTTTGGGAAGGGAAGGTTTGGGAAGGGAAGGTTTGGGAAGGGAAGGTTTGGGAAGGTTTGGGAAGGTTTGGGAAGGTTTGGGAAGGTTTGGGAAGGTTTGGGAAGGTTTGGGAAGGTTTGGGAAGGTTTGGGAAGGTTTGGGAAGGTTTGGGAAGGGAAGGGAAGGGAAGGGAAGGGAAGGGAAGGGAAGGGAAGGGAAGGGAAGGGAAGGGAAGGGAAGGGAAGGGAAGGGAAGGGAAGGGAAGGGAAGGGAAGGGAAGGGTTTGTTTGTTAATGGCTCCCACTCATGTGAAAAATTGTGTGAAAAATTATTGGTAAAACAGAGATAAAGCAGTGAGACAGTCTGTTGTACATCACACAGGCTGTCTGCTCTGAATATTTGACACTTCTGAAAACTTTCCCCCCATAATTTCTGAGGCAGAATTCTCTACTTTAGGTCTAGGGTTATGGTATCATCTTCCCAGGCAGTATCAAGTTGAGAAAAATGTTAGCTTTTACCCCAAAGTTTGAGTGGGCAATGGCATGAATAATTTTAATTTACTTTTAGAGTTAATAGCTGCCCCAAGAGCAGCAGCTATGAGGACAGCTGGAGGATGACAGATTTCTAGAAGCAGTGTGTCCTGGTTCAGGGCAAATTTGGGAGAGAACCCCCAAAGGGCCCCCCTAGGAAATCGGATTCTACCACCCCTCCCCCAACCGGTCCGGGAGAAAATACCTCCTTGGAAAAAAGTGGAAAAAAACCTGTTTATTAAACAAGAAAACCTAAACAATATTAAACAATAAAACCCCTTGCTGCTCCAAAGGAGATGACAAACCCAGAAAGTCCCCTCCCCAGATTCCAGTTCAGCTCACTCAGTCCCTTATCAGTCCCTCCGGCGCTGGAAATGCCATGGCCCAGGCCCGGCCCGGCCCACCGATGAGAGCTGCTGGTGCTCTTATGGTTGTTCAGTCCAGAGCAGGTGTGAACAGGTCCAGAGAAAGGGGAAAAAAAGGAAAAAAAAGCACAGTCCAGGGAACTTCTTTGCCTCAGCTAGCTAAACTAACTAAAAGCAAAAAAAAAAAAAAAAAAAGAGCCCTGTCCCGCCGTCTGTTCATCCGCAGACAATGCAATCCAGGAGCAGGAATGTGTAGGAGTGAGTTCAGTGTCTGAAAACAAACTGAGTGCCTCCTCTCCACCCCTCAATCCTTGGAGCAAGTCTTAAAGGTGCAAAACTTATTATTCAGCATAAATGGAACGAGACGATTGGGGATAAAAGCATCATATCCTAGGACATTGTGTGAATTCAATTTCTGGTTTCATCTTCTTTGGTATGCTGACCTCTAGGGAAAGTTTTTTGTAAAACGGTTTGCCAGAGCATTTATGTAGGGAGCTATTGTGGCTTCAATCAAGTCACAGACCTTTTCTAGGGACCAGGCATTTGGTGTCAAATCCAAAGTGGGCCCTCACATTAAGCTGCTCCCTAAGGTGGTTCCAGCATGCTTGTGTGAATAAAGGTCTTGGTACACTTAAGTAGGGCTCAGTCAGCAGAGGAAATGCATACTGAGTTAAGAAACAAGGTGATTGTTCTGAATATTTGTGAACTTGATAGTTAAAAATCTGGAAAGTCCTCTGTGCTCTGAGTTTTTGCAGAGCTGCATACACCTTTCCATCCATGGCTAAAACTGCTTTAGCAATGGATCAAATTGCTAAACAATTCAACCACTTAAGTTCTAGCCTGATGGCTTTGGGAAGCATAAATAGATTGTTTTCCCAAAGGAATTGGGGTGTGTGGCAACTGTCTCCCATCAACAGACAATTAAGCTGTTTCAAAAGAGACTGGGCTCAAAAGCCAAAAAGCTTTGATTGACTTGTTTGTTTGTAACTACCTGCACTAGCTCTGTCTCTTAGGGCATATAGTCCTTCCTTCTAGGTGTTTATCTCCTTTCATAGAATCACAGAATGGGCTGGCTCCGAAGGAAACTCAAAGATCATGGAGTTCCAGCCTGCCCACCACGGGCAGGGACACCTTTCCTAGCCTCTAACTAAATTCATAGAGCACTGTGATTTCCTGTCTTTCCTACGCTAGACAAGCCATGCTCTGCCAGTCTCCTCTGAAACTGAGATTTCGGTTCAATAATGATCTTTATAGCTTTTTCTGCTCCTGTTGTGAATTCCTTTTTTTCTGAATAAGAATGATCACAACAGATAGAGACTCAGTGGTCTAACAGTGACTTAAAGACAGCATTAATCCTTCTCAGCTCTTCAAGTGTATGGGTTGTATTTGACATTTCACTGCTAAGTCCACCTGTGTCCCAACCAGACAATACACAGGTCTTTATTCTTCTCTGTTTTTTTCTGACAGCTGAGTTCCCAGATCATTGCAACAGTCTTCTTGTTGAGAACATGGATATAGTTAATCTAGTCAGTTTTTCCACAGGGCCTTGGGAAACATGAATTATTGCACTCTAGTCAATAAACAATCCTAGGACAACATACAAATACAGTTGCAGCAAAGAAATAGCAGAGTTAGTAGCAAAAACTACAGCAAACTACACAAGACAGTGTATGTAGACATCAGACTATTTTTCTAAAATGGTTAGAAGACAAATGAAAGCATACAGTACGTCAGAGAATAAAAATGTCTACTAAGACTTCCATATTTTTCTAAAGAACGAACCAAACAACAGAAAAAAAAAAAACCAAACAAACAAACAAAAAAACCAAAAAAAACCCACCAAGCCAGAAATTTCAATTCCTCTGTGGCTTGGGAGAAATTGTTCTTGCAGGATAAAAAACAGGTTGATGCTGGAAGATTGAAAACAAAATTTCAAAGAACTCTAGGTAGCTGTTACTGCTTGGGAGAAAGAGAAAACCAGACACCTTCCCCCCTCAAAAAAACCTAAACCAAACCAAACCAAAAACCCGAACCAACCAAAGCCATCCTTAAGTAAAAATGCCTACCAAGTCAACAAACAAGCCCTGAGGAATTCTGCTGAAAAAGATCTTCAAACTACTGAAGACTTTACCTATCTCTTTTTATCTTGATGGACTGACAGTTTGTTCTGCATCAGAAGAATATTGCTAAGGACTTATTACACATGGTGGCACAGACAGGACACAGAAACATTTTTAAAAAAGAAGAAGCGCAACAAAAGCCTTAACAAAAAAAGAAATGGTACCATTGTCTGTGACGTAGCACAGCTTCCTCCTTACCCGTGACACGCAATTTGTACCAATTTTGTTACAATAAAGATGGTGAACAGGTGGGAACAGAACAGAACAGTCAGAACAGACCTAATGTGCTTAATGTGCAGATATGACAAAGTATTTGAATGTAAAACAGAATATGAGTTGAGGGCTTTTTTTTTCTTAAATACAATTAAATTACCTAAGGGTTAGTCTAAGTTTCCTTAATGGGATGATTGGTAGGGAAGTGCTTTTCCAAAGGCTCAGTTTCTAGAGCTGGCATGAAAATACTTTTGGAGATGATAGTGTTTTGGCTGCAACTTTCCAGGTGTGTTTTTCTCTAGTGTTTTACCACCTGCTGACCATGTAGTAATACCTTGCAAGATATGAGATCCCTGCAACCAACATTCCTATGGCACAAGGTTTCAGTTTGTTGTGGAACAAACAACTTTAGAGAGTACTGGTTCTCACACCACTGCAGGTGCTACTGCCAAAACCTAATCTGGAACTCCTCTCCCTAATTTGCTCTTCCACACTAAACCTTGTGGAAATAAGCTGTAATATATCTTGAATTTTCTGGCTCTTTGTGAATCCAACAATTGGCACTATGCCATCACTGTCTTCATGCTTCTGAAAGATTTTATTCTCTGTAAGGAATCTGTTCCAGGTCTGCTTTGTTATGTCAGGAATCTATGGATAGGTTTCCACTGTCAAATCCTATGCTGCCATCACCTGTCAGCTGACATTCTCGCTGTTGGCACATCCCCCTACAACCTGGTGTAGCTCATTTCCAGGCAGAGCAAACCTGCTGTCATTAGCAGCTTTGCTTCTAGTTAAGCTTCTCTGACAAGTCCTGAGGCTTCCTCCAGATGCAGAAACACCAGCACTCTACTGCTAATGACACAGCTCTTTCAAATAACATATCCCTCATCCAGAAATGCCAGGTAATGCTTGGGAATAAATTAGAAATTGCATCCTGTGTTGCTTTGTCCAGACCTGCCCTGTGTAATTGTTCATGGTCTCTACAGCTGCTCTGCGATGTGGAGTTGTTGGCTTTCTGGGTTTTGTTTTTTTTTTCCAACGTGCCAGAGGCCTGACAGCACATTGGCTTTGCTGAGTGTGCTGCAACAGCCCTGGAGAACCTCTTCATAGTTGCTGAATATTCACATACGAGGTAAGCAGAAAAGGATGTCAGGAAAGCTGAGAGCAGCCCCCAGACCACTACAGAAAGATAAGCTATTCCCCAAAAGTAGGGAGATGCACTGTATTTCCATAGGGCACAGCATGCTGATAAAAACCCACAATTTCACAAAGTATGAATGCAGTCACTGCCTAGGTTAGAGTAATCCTTCTTGGACAGGGACCTTCTCTCCTGAAATGGCAGGTGGGCCAGCACCATCCTGTGGCATATAGTTAGAAAACAGAAAACAAGCAACTTGGTTGTTCTCCAAGTAATTCACATCTTAAGAGGAAGCCTGAAGGAAAGAGCAGGTGCCTCTGTGTGTGTGTGTACAACTAGAGAAATATGTGATGAATGCTTTGATGATGTTTGGAAGAAATGTGAGTTGGAACAGAGAGGTGAAGGGTGAATTACTAAACACACTTGTGAAAGAAGATTTGCTGGATAGCAGGTGACACACAGCACCTGGACAGGCAGAATATGTTTGCTTGGGTTTAGAAAAGGGGAAGAAAGAGGGATTTTAAGGAGCTGAAATACAACAGTGAAAAACAGGTGGGTTCCTTTGTTTCAGTCTTTGTATTTTACAAACAAATGTAACCAGTATGTATATAAGCTAGCTAACAACAATCAGATAGCAAGGTTGGACAGAAAACTATTAAATCCCTAAGGAAAGACAATAGATTCTGCTTTTAAAGTGCTCACAATGTTCAAGATGGTATAGCAGATGTGCCTAACAGAAGATGGTCAGCATGAGAAGCCGAGTTGAGGCACT
Source organism: Haemorhous mexicanus (assembly GCF_027477595.1). Lineage (NCBI taxonomy): Eukaryota > Metazoa > Chordata > Aves > Passeriformes > Fringillidae > Haemorhous > Haemorhous mexicanus. Next base: position 54,419,793 of record NC_082341.1, read on the forward strand.
CAGCAGTTGCAGCTCCAGTCATGAAATTCAATAAAACCATGAAAAAGCAACTGAACAGAGTAGACAGGAAAAGGAAAAAAAAAGTCTTTCATTAGTGCACGAAATCAGAAAGCTTGGAAGCTTGGAGGGAAACTTAAAATAGCCTAAGTTTCCTAAGTGGTACTTAATTTCAGTAGCGTAAGACAGAAAAAAAAAAAAAAAAGGTACTTTCATGCAGCAGAGAAGTGTCTTCACTGTTTCAGAGTAACACAACTGTTTTATCTGAAGAGGTCTTCTCTCACGCCCCCCAGTCGATAACCAAGGTCTACGTAAAATAAAAGCAGGGAAAACCATCTAGGGACCGGCGATTTTCCTACACCACTTCCCAGAGCCTGAGGCGGCACCTGCACTGCTTCAGCTCACAGAACGAGGTGGGCAGCTATTACAGTGGGTCATCTGGTCCATCCTCCCTGCCCAAGCGGGGTCATCCTAGAGCACATTACACAGGAATGCGTCCAGACGGCTCTGGAGCACCTCCAGTGAGGGACACTCCACACCCTCTCTGAGCCTATTTTGGTGCTCAGTCACCCACACAGTAAAATACTTCTTCCTCGTATTCAGGTGAAACTTCCTGTGCATCGGTTTCTGCCCGTTGCCCCCAGAGAGCACAGGGAAAGAGACACGGAGGGTGGCCGGCGGGCCAAACACCTCTAGGTCGGGCCCCACTCCCACCCCCCGCACCTCACCGGGCGCCATCTTTGGTCTCCGGGCACGGAACAGTCGCCGCCCACGGGGCCCGCGGCACAGTTACCGCGAGAGGAGCAGTTACCGCGAGAGGCGCCGGGGACGGGGGGAAGGGCCGGGTGAAGTCTCGCGAGAGCGGGGCGGCTCTCGGGCATGCGGGTGAAGGCGGCAGCGCCGCGCCCGATTGGCGGGGCGCATTCCCCCTCCCCCGCCAGCTTCCGGCGTCGCGCATGCGCCGCGCGTCGCCGGGCCGTGTCCGTGTCCCCCCCGGTGCGTGTGTCACCCGCGCGCGGCGGCGCTGAGGCCGCGAGAGCGCTCCTGGGCACCGGCGGCGCGGGAGCGGCCCCGACACGTGCAGACCCGCTGGGCAGGAGAACCGGGATCGGAGCCGCGGAGGGCCCCGGATAGTTCGCCCGGAGTCGGCCCGGCCTGGCCTGACCCAGCCGCCCTGCCGGGAGCGGCTGAGGGAAGAAGTGGAGGAGGCCCGCGCCCCGTGCCCGTGTCCCTGCGCGGCGGCGCCCGCGGTCCAGAATGAAGTGAGGAGGAGCCGCCGCCTCCAGGAGACACTTCCGTTTTGCGGGAGAGGCCGCGCCGGCCTGTGGGACGCTGCCGGTGCCGCTCCGCCGCCGCCGCCGCATCGGGCAGCGCGCCCAGCCCCGGCCTCAGCCCGACCCCGTATGTATTGGTGCGGCCCCATGTGAGGCGAGCGGTGCGGGAGCGAGCGAGGCCCCAGCGCGGCCCGCGGGTGTCCGTCCCGGTACGTGTGCGCGGCGCCGCCGGGTCCCCATGGCGCCCTGAGCGCGACGGTGGCGGCGGGTTCCCTGGGCCGCGCCCTCGGCCGTGAGCGAGCTCGATGCCGAGCACCTCGGACGCGGCGGCCGGCGGGAGCGGGGGCAGCCGGGGCTGGAGCAGCGGCGGTGGCGGCAGCACGGCGGTGGAGGCGGCGGCCGACAAGAAGCGGCTGCACCACCGGAGACGGAAGCGCTTCGCGGCCCAGCCGCAGCCGCCGCCGCCGGCCCCGCACCCGCTGCTGTTCCCGTTGCTGCAGCCGCCGCTTCTGCAGCCCCCGCTGCTGCAGCCGCCGCTGCCGCCACAGTCCCTGCTCTTCCTGGCGGCCACCGGCGCCTCCTCCTGTTGCGGGGACGGCGGGGAGCGGAAGCGGCCGCGAGGCAAGCGGCGCTCGGGCTCCCGGCACAAGCGGCGGCGGGGCCGCGGCGGCGGCGGCGGGGGCACCCAGGAAGCGGAGAAGCGGCGCGGTAGCGGCGGGTTGAGCACGCTGGTGGAGGAATACGACGACGTGAGCTCCCAGTCCGAGGGACTGCTGGGCAGCGGCGCGGCCGGCGGGGGCAGCGGCGCGGGCAGCCCGGGCTCCTCCTCGGGCGGTGGGACCCAGCGGCAGCGGGGCGAGGCGGAGCGAAGCGGCCGGTCCCGTCGGGAGCACCGCGGCAGCAGCGGGCGCTCCAAGGAGCGGCACCGAGAGCATCGCCGGCGGGGAGAGGAAAAGGCGCAGCAGGAGGGGACGGCGGCACCGGGCCGCGGGGCATCCGAGCCCTCCTCATCCTCCAAATCCCGCAGCCGCCACAACCACTCTGGGAGCCAAGACCGGGAGGGACTCAAGAGCGGTGGCAGCGACGGCCGCAGGAAGGGCTCCCTCCCCTCGCCCAGCAGCAGCAGGAAAGACCGGGAGAGCAAATCACACCGGAGCCGGACTAAAGCGGCTAAAGAGCCACCGTCGGCGTACAAGGACCCTCCGAAAGCTTACCGAGACGACAAGCTCGAGCCCAAGGCGTACCGGCGGCAGCGCTCATCGCCCAGCCCCGGCCGGGATGACAGCCCTCCTCTGCACCGCTCGTCTCAGAGCCAGCGCAGCCGCAAGTCGCTCAGCCCGGTGGGCGCCCGCTCGCCGCTCAGCCCCTACAGCCGACGCCGATCCCCCAGCTACAGCCGGCACAGCTCGTACGAGCGCGGCGGGGATGTGTCGCCCAGCCCCTACAGCAGCTGGCGCCGGTCGCGAAGCCCCTACAGCCCTGTTATTCGGTAAGTCCGGGCCCGGTGGCGAAGGTGGGATGGCGTGGGGGCCCGCTGTATGGAGGAGGGGAGTAATGGCTGGGGCAGGAATGCAGAAGAGGCCAGGGATTTTTGCATCCAGCAGCAATTCCTCCCTCTTGTCCTTTTGCTGCCAGAAAACTGGGGTGAGGGGCAGGGGAGAGGGAGAAGTACAAAGATCTTCCTGTCCTGTCTCTCGGGGAGAAAAGGAGATGCGGGTGCCTGTAGCACTTCCGTGCCTAGTTTCTCTCCGTGGGAGACCACCTGGCTGGAAAAAGGCTTTTAAATGTTACAAGGTATGAGAACGTTTTCAAGTGAGAGTGACTGAAGGAAGATGCTCCTTTGAGGACAGGTTTTCTAAAGGACCAATTTTGATTTTTAAATCTTTGCTTACAAAGTACAGACGTCCTGGTACCTTTTTATCTATTCTGTTCTTGGGTAAAATAGGATGCATATTGAATATATCTGGGTTTGGTTTAATTTCTCTTAATCTAAAGAGAAAACCAGATGACAGACAATTTGTGTTTACAAGTATTTTCTTGTTCTTTTTAGAGGTCTATAGAAGGACTTGGGCTTTTTGTTTTGCTAGAAAATTGAGTCAGTGTCATGTTTTGATAAATTGTCTCATACTTTACATAAGCTATGAAAATCATAAGCTCTTTTCCTGGTAAGGTTATGCACGTGTATATAATTAATGCATGCTTACAGATAATTTTTCTTTAGTATTAGTGGGAACTCAGGGTGTAAAGGTTGGCATTGCATGAGTTTTTGAATTTTATGTGGAGAGAAAGTGTGGGCTGTATCTTTCTAATTAGATGCAAACTGTGTTGTGGAATTAAAGTTTTTCAGAATATTTTAACCTGCAGAAAAGTACACTGGAAACTTAGAAGCATTTGATTAGTATGTATTTATAACTGAAGATTTTTATTTCCGGTATTGAAGTCGTACTATTGCCTCGTTGTTTGTAGACCTGCTTAAATTCATGTCTGGACTTAAATTTTAAAGGTATCCAGCAATGTGTTGTTCCACTGGCAAGAATTTTGTTTACAAGGCATTACCTGGTGGGTTGTCTGAGAACTGTTCTCTGGTGTTTTTAATAAGCGCTTTGTGTTGATCACCACTTGGGGTATCCTGTAGTGTATCCAGGGAACATGATAAAGCCGCTCCGTGTTTCATTGGGCTCTTGGTAAGGTTTGCTGTCCTGCATGTGCATTAAATGTTGTTTAAAGAACAAAGTAACAAAGCTGTGTCCTACTTTGTTCAAAGGCAGAGCCAAAGCGCCGTGGGATAAGAATAGTGATTGTCTAAAGGTGTGGTTGTATGGAATAATTATGTAAGCAGTAGGGTGTTTCAAGAAGAAAACACTGTTATTGCTCTGAAAACATTGTGCTGTTCTTCTGTGAGATTCTGTTACAAGTGGTTAAAACACACTTTCAAAATTATTTGACTAATAGCATAACAGGATTATTATGTGCATATTTTGATTTAAGCGCCCTAGGAATCAGATTATTTTCTGTAGTTGCTTATATCCTGGAATAAGAAAGCTAATAATGATGCACAGAGTTTTGCATTTAGGAATAGCCAGATTGACAGCCCAGTTAAGTTCAGGGTTCTGTATGCATTGACTAACTGGGCTGTAGGACACTCCGTTTGTTGGAGTGTTCTTTTTCTGTTGGTAGTGGGCCTGTGATTTAAGCACAGAAGTTAAAATCTCCTGATTATTCACTCTGCAGTGAGTAAGTCTTTCTTGAGCCCGCAGATCTGTTTCTAGAAGTTAGCTTTTTTACTTCCCCCCAGTTGAATTGTAATTTGTGCTCAGTTTTTACTTGCTTACAGACAAATGCAGACTGTCAGGAGTTCAGGACAGGAATTGGAATGGCTGAGTGAAAAGGAGAGGTTTCTATATGTAGAAAGAAGGGTCTGTCCTAATGGGGCATTCATTGCAAAAATGTCACTTTCATAGAAAACAAAAGAAACCTAAAGTGTGAAGATAAATTGTTGATAATGTTTACCTGTTGTGGAGAAATGAAGGCCAGTGTTTTTTTCCTTCTGTACAGCTATTGATCATAATGTATATTGCAGTGGCAGTGGGGAAATAGAAGAGTAGGGGTTTATTCTTTTTTTTAGCTATTCAAAACTACGTCATCATAGTTTTGATGTGATCATAGTTTTGTCATCAGTCACTTTTTTGCTTGACTCTCTACTACTTCAACCAAAATGCTGAACATTTTGCTGTCCTGTTTGATAATGGTACAGTGGCCTTAGACTTGATAGAATATTACGGATTCATGAAGGCAACACCTTCTTACAGCACCTGTGTTCTTCATCTGTATCATTTAAAGGCATAATTCTGGGCTTGTATCCAGCTGTAATGGTGTCCAGACAGCAGGGACTTTTTATGTGACTGAGTATTTCAGCCTGCAAGTCTTTTTGCTCTTTCTGTTTTATGTCTCATGTATGTGTCTTCTCTAATGTTATGTAAATTATCCCGTTATTTTAGTATGTAGAAAATTATTACAAAGCAGTTCTAGCATGCTTGGAAAGCCTGTGTGTTTAATGGTGTTTTTTTTTAGTCTAGGTGTCTGAGCTGCTTAGGGAGAAACTTGAGTAAACAGCTGAAGAGAAGCAAGTGAAGTCAGCTTTGCTAGTTTGAAGCGGCAACAGTGCGTTGTTGCTGTGAGGTTTGAATTGCAGTACTGACATAGCTGGTTTTAAGTGATGTTGTTTGCCTGTGGGTTCTAAGGAGAAGCAAAGACACTGGATGTGTGTTCCATACTTGGTGATTACTCTTTAAATGGTGGACTAATTACTTTTTCCATTGTAATAGCAGGGAAAGTTTGTGTTTCAGATAAACTCATTGAGCTGTATTCACTTGTTTGACAAAACTTCTTTACTTGCTGCTGGTGGATTTGTATTACTCTTATTTTCTTGTGGATAGGGAACACAGCAGTTCTGAAGTAGCACATGCATATTTTCAAAATGGAAATTCTTCCAAAAGTATGAGGTATTTATTTCTCTACTGGTAAAATGACTGGATTAAATAAAAAATTCTCAACCAAACCCCAGGGTTGACAAAAGAAACAGACGCAGTCTCTTGCTTCCTACAATTTCATGCTAAACTAGTTTCCAGAGAACTACTTTTTGTAACTTGGATTTGGTCATATGTTATGTGATCACACATTTAAATGAGTTAGCAGTATAGATGAGTAATTGCATTTTTCCAAATTTGGATACACCTACCCATCTGCTTAGATAAAAGTAAGTGGGTGGGGCACTACTAGCATAGTACTACTATGTGCATAGATGTTGCTTATAGGAAAGATACAAGATTTATTTTTATTTTGGTACTAGAGGAAACTCAGTCTCTATTGGTAGCTAGTCTAGTCTGTAGTAGTGAGGCTCTGCAGAATATGGGTCATTTATGTGCAAAATCACAAGTGTAGGGAAAACAGTAAAATATGTATTCAGATAGTAAATGGAGAAGCTGTGGTGCCATGCACTGATATGAAAATGACTTAATTCCAGTAATTCTACTACTTTTGAATTTAAAGGATTAAGAGAGAGTTTGATCCCTACCCCCCCCTTGATTACTAAAGATAGATTTTTAAAAAATATAATTTAAAGCTCTCTCATTTTGTTTAGTAAAACTGTATTTTGCAGGATTTAAAATGAACTACTCTAGGTTTTCAATGTTTCAGGTAGCTAATTTTTCCAGTGTGCGTTGCTGGCCTTTGCCTTTTGCTCATGTGCCTTTCCTTTTTCCATGTTGCTGCTGCTTCTTTCCTTATTTGCATAAAAGAATTTAATTTGAAAAATTTAACTTCAAATGTGTTTAAACACAGATTTTGAGTTGACTTGACTTTTTGCTGGTTGATTTCTTTGTAGACCAAGTTCTCATATGATAATAGAGGGGTTTAAAGCAGGTTCAAGAAACAAATAAAAGCCTAGCTCAGAGTTTTCCAGTTTGTATTAGAGACCCTTTTAAAGACTTACATTTAGTTTGAATCAGGAAGGCAGGTTATGTAGTCTTCATATACAAAGCTGCTGACTAGGAGGTTGGTTGCGGAGCTGCATAGAATGTAATCTTGAACTAGGGGCTAGAGAAAATAAGTAAAATTAATGAATAAGGTATCAAGTGAAAGAATACTTTTACTGTAATGGCTTAAAGAAATGAACTATATGTTTGCCTGCTAGACCAACATGGAAAAGCTATACTATGAGCTAAACTGTTTTGTCAAGGTGGTTAATGTTACCAAGGGGTTATAAACGTCTTGGAAGGCCTGTTGTGAAGTTGATTAAACTTAGGTCTCTCTTCTCAAATACACTTGCTGTGCAGGGAAGGATGGCAGTGCTTAGTAGTCCAGCATTACCTGTGGGTTAAAGAAAGAGCTGGGCTACAGTGGTTGTTTTAACCTCCTTTGGACTGTTAGGTTTCTTGATTTTGCCTTCGTATTTTCATAAATCCCTTTGTGTTATGCACTGTTAAAAGTTACTGGCAAATTTAGTTCCCTTGCTCAGCTCACAGACCCTTATGTATTTCAACTACAAAATTGTTTGCACTTAGGTAACATGTAGCTGGCTACCAGCATGATGGATTGAGTTTGCTCTTAAAGCAGTTAAGAAGAAAAGAGGTTTTCAAGTTAAGAAACATGAGAAGATAAGACATGATCATTCTGATTTGTCAATAAAATGTAACTTTTTTTTTTTGTATTGAGGGGGTACTGAAAGGGGACAGAAAGAAAAGCCTAAAAGTGTAGCATGGCAAGAAAAACCATGTAAGCTGAATGAAATGCATTCCTGGAAATCTGACATAGGTAACAGTTTTCTTTCCTCTCTGGTTTTAAATATCAAGACAGTAAAAGATAGTACTCTAAGCTACTATTTGGAATTCTTTCATTTTTTTCTCGAGAATGTAAGTGGCATTATATCAGTAGACTTTTTTCTTTGTTAAATTAATCTGTAAATTTATTAGTGACCCAGTGAAGTGCAATAAAATCTTGCCTATCAGGAAGGAGAAACATTGTAACAGTTTTGACACCTGTAATTCAAAATGTTTTGATCTCTTTAAGTTTTGTTTTTTTTTTCCTTAAAGTGAGTAAGTACATTGTATGAAGGAGAAAAACAATGAATACCTGTTTGTTGAATGAAATGTTGGGTACTAGGCAAAACCAAAACATTAAAAAGAAAGAACCGTCATACCTAAACCAACCTTTTTTTTTTCCTTTCATCTTTGAGGGCACTATTTTACTTGGCCTGAAAAGTGGAGTTTTGGTTTCAGGGTGGCTTCCTTACTAGTGGTTTCTTCCTCTATCACTTTCTTTAAATATGTCTCTTCTCCTATATGGTTTGTATAGAACATCTTAACTTTTTTTCTTGTTTGTTTGTTTTGCCTTTTATTTTATAGCTATAGCTAAAATGTAATTTCTTCCATGTCGCTTTGCAGCTAATCTAGTTGTGCAAACTTATAGTCTTTAGGCACATAAATTTTCTATTTTCTTTTTGGCATCACCCTCCATATATAAAAACACACTGACATCTGTAAATGTCTCAGGATTTTACAAGTGTCATGAAGTGTGGCAGTTGTCCTCTCTGTAGAGATCTACACTTGTGTGAAGTGAATTCAAGATGCTGAAAGAAGACTTAATGACTTAAGTGGCAAAGGTGCTCTAAAATGGGGCAGAACTCCTGGGTGCAGACAGGGAGAAGCATCGAAGGAAAGTTACCTTCTTAATAACTTTGGTTTCTTATTAACCTCTCTCCTTGTGTGTTAACAGCACATGCTGATGCTTCAGTTTAAGAGAGTGAAATGTGGCCTTCCTGATCTCTCCTTACTTCAGGAAGAGAAATTTGAATTGCATTGTTCAATGTATTTGCTTTTTGCAGTGCAGGTCTGTGCAGTTGCAGCCATCGTTCTTTTGTTCCTTTTGGCTGTGTTAGAAACAAGCTGCTGACTACATCTGAAACAGTTGGTATCAAATGTCCGATAAGGCATTTTACAGGTATGCGTATCCATGCACACACATTTAATAGAGACCTGCTGGAAGATTTAGACTGTGTACTTCAGATGTCTCTCGTAGTGTTTTTTCAGGGTCTCACTAGGTAGTCAGTGTCCCATCAACTGGCAGACATTGGCTGTTGTTTGAGTGCATTTCTATGCTACTGTGACTTCATCTTTTATGTCAAATGTTAGGTCTGAACAGAGTGAGCTGGTTTTATTATGTATTAGGCAATATTTTTCCACTCTGAGTGCTGTATAAGCTTTTGAGGAAAAGCTTGTAAATGTGTCCATAATTTTGAACACATTTTTATAGGTGAAAGCTTGTACATAAATTATTTAGTCTTTTGGGACTTCTGAACTACACAGAAAGAAAGTGATAGTTGAGTGTTTGGAAAGACTATTAAGCTTATGAAAACTGCAGGTGTTATCATTGTAACTTGAATAAACTTGAATAACTAGCACTTTGGCAAATATGCTTTTTACCTAAAATTCAGGATTTGACAGTTTGGTTGAAAGTGCTTTTGCATTAATAGTTGATGCTTTTGCTGCGTTCTCTAGGGTCTACCTCATTAGTTCAGGTTCAGCAAGGAATTCTTGCTGAGGCTTTTGGGATGCTAAAGGTACTATACAGAGGTAATATAATAGTTTTTCTGACATAAATAATGAAAAGTTTTTGGAAAATTTAAACCAGTGCAGTGTTATAGCCAGTGTTATAATCAGTCAACATTTTTCATTAACTAGACTGCTATCATTTTGGTCCACTATTAAGGGCTGTAATAGGTATGGGACTGAAACTTAACTATTTGTGTGCATGCACATCTGTTGTCTCCCACATGAATGCAGTTCTGACATGGAGAAGTTGTGCAGTTGTCATGTGGAGTGTGAAACCTGTGATAGATGATGGTTGGGTTTGTTTTTTTTTTTCAGCTGAGCTTGCATAAATTCATGTTCATGTCCCAAACTCTCTTGACTAGTATTGGGAAAGTACAGACATCAATCCACTGTCAATTCTTATTTGTTTTTGAAGTATAGAAGTGTAGGTTATTTTTGCCCTAGGTTTTCAAAACTGCCACTTCCTCACTGAGTTATAGTTGCTGAATCAGATGATGACATTAGTTGTCACTGATTTGAGCAGACTTTTTTCATTTTATCCTTAGTAGTGAGCTAAGTGAACCTGTGTTATTTTGTGCCAAAGTGGAACAGAACCAGTCTTAGAATCAGGCATGGTGTCTCACCAACTGTGTTGTTTTAAGCTGCTGCTTCTCTTTTCTAGTACATGTGAAATTAGGTCTGTATTTGTTAGTTACATGATTACTTTCTTTGTTACGTATCAATCAAAATGAACAAGAAACCCCGTATCATCCTTACGAAAGAAGTAGGGCTAATTTTGAGACGTTTAGGGCATGTTTTAAATTTAGTACAGGTTGCAGTGGTGTACTTTGGGATGTAGGTTATTTTCTACAGGTAATTGGAGAGAGTCAGTCTGAAATAGCTGATTTATAAACAAGATGTGCAAGGAAATTTTTTCCAAGACAGGTCAGTGACATCCTTGCAAATGATGGACCATTTATAAAAGTCAGTTTAGGACTAGTGGTGACTATTAGCTTGTGCTTGGTGCTGGAGAAATGCAATGTGCTGATTCCAGGGCAGGTGCAGATCTGCAGCAGTAACACCTCTGTTTGAGATCTACAGTAATTCCTCCCCAAAAGTGAGATAGCAGTGTGAAGAGAGCTCTGGGATAGCATTTGAAGTGGGTGTATTTTCTAGATTTTCTCCCTTTTTCTTCCTCCCGCTACATTGTTTTAACTCTGCATAATGGAACTTCCTACCTTTTTAGTCTTACTCCTGTTTGGCCAAACCTCTGAAAATATTCTGTGGGATTTAGCATTTAGGTCTTCAAAATAATGAGAGAAATTACTTCAGCAACAGGATTCATAATGAAGAAGAGAGTTTTCAGTGGAATTTTTGTGCCCAATATTATGATTTTATTTGGTGTTTATTAGACATGAACATTAATTAATATCTCTTTACTGAGTAAAGAAAATATTAGATTTTGGTTGAAAATTGTTAGAAGAGAATTGTGAGGCTTTTTTCAATTAAAGTGTGAAAAAACTTTCAGGATTATTATTATTGCTATCTGTTCATGTGAAAAACTTTCAGGATTATTATTATTGCTATCTGTTATTGTTACCCTGCTGTGCCAGAAAATCCTATAAAACCTGCTTCCAGGCATATACTTGAACAGTGCTAGTTTCCAAGAGTTATCTTCATCTGGGATTTGATTTTTTTTCTTTCCTGGGTCTCTATCCATTTGGATCAATTACACCTGTAGAATTTTGAAGTTTGTGCTATACTCCATAGTGTGCATACACATCGTTTCAGTCACTTTTTGATTTATCAGAGTGACTTTTTATTGGGTAGGAGTTCCTGCATTACAAAAGGAAGAGAGTGTACATTTAGAAATTAATCAATATTGCACACAAAATAAATGTTATTGTACTAGATTAAATATTTGTTTAGTTGAAGCATTGTGATGTAATTTTGTGTGTTGATAATTAAAACTGAATTGATTTAATTGTCAGTAAAAGGAAATTTGGTGTGGGATGGGTAGTCCTGATCGTAGGGATTGTAGTTGACATTCTTTTTGTTTATTTACTGGGTTACTTTTTTTTGTTGGTTTGGTCTAGGTTTTTTGTTTCGTTTTGTTTTAGCAACCTCCATACATTGGTGTGCTATCTTTTGAACTCTGAAATTCTTGTATCTTCAGGAAGTTTTATTTTTGCTATTGTTTGATACTTTTTTCTTTGTTCAGCTTATGAAGACTGGGTGTTTTTAATCCTGAGTGCTTTTTCCTCCAAACCCAAACGATAAGCAAAATAGATTTCCATCAAACTTTAATCAAGAAAATACTTGTAAATCTGATGAATATCCTTTTTATTCTTGGTATGGTAAAATTGATTAAATGAGTCCTTTAACAGGAAGGTGTAGAATCTTGATTGGTTACCTATAGAATATTATTTTTTTAATGCATTGTCTTTCCTATTTCATACACTTCTGTGTATTGTATGAGCATGGTGATAATAGTTGATTTAAAAAATATAATTTTTCAAAAAGTAGATGTGCTGGGAAAGCAGCTAGACTTCTTTTTATCTGGGTAAATCTTTACTTTTTTGAAACAGGAGATCAGCAAAATCTCGAAGCAGAAGTCCATATTCATCAAGGCACTCCAGGTCTCGTAGCAGACACAGATTGTCTAGATCCAGAAGTCGTCATTCAAGTATTTCTCCTAGTACATTGACTCTGAAGAGTAGCTTGGCTGCTGAGCTGAACAAAAACAAGAAAGCAAGAGCTGCTGAGGCAGCCAAAGCTAGTGCAAAAGCTTCCAATACTTCAACACCTACTAAGGGAAACACTGATACTGCTCTAAGTGCACCTCAGGTGAACAATGTTAAGGACCTGAAGAAAATCAAAACTGAGCATACACCTTCTCCTACCAGCAGTGCAAATCTGAAAAATGACAAGGCAAAAGCAAAGGTCTCGCTTCCTGAAATAAAAGCAGAAAATAATTTAATTGCAGACAAAATTACCAAACAGAAGCCTGCAGCAGTAAAAGAGAATAAATTGACTGTTGTGAAGCAGCAACCGGTCCCTGTAAAAGAGAAAAGCAAACCAAGTACACCAAGTGTAGTAGCCAAGGAGAAGGATCGAATTGTTGTACTACCGACCTCCACACTACCACCCTTGCCTTTGCCTCCCACACTGCCTGAAGATAAAGAAACTGAAAGGTGAGTTGTGACAGATATTTGCTTTTGGGATTGTTTGTTCCTTTTTTATAATGGTTGTTGTTGTTTCCTTTGGGAAATAAATATAAAACTACATGCCAGGTCAGGCTAATGCATTATTTAATTTGTTCTTGCTCTTCAGCTGTTTGACTGGTGACTATTAGTGAACTGGAGGAATTTGATCTTAAAAAGAATTTTAGTTCTTCAAAAAAGAAGAGTTTAGTCTAAGAAGAATCTTTCTATAAAAAGCCTACTAAAGAAATGTTTTAAAAATTGCTGGTAATAATAGCTTTGGGATGAATGAAAGGATGTATTCAAGGATTCAAGATTGCAAGTTTGGTGTGAACATATACATACTTCTGGGGAAAAGTTGAATTCAGTAGCAATATTAGAAAACTATTTAGCTGGGGTTTGAGGAAAAGATTCTCTTCCCTTTGAAAGACAATTGTTTTATAGCTGGGCATTATTTAAGTGTCATTTATTTCAAAGATCAGTATTATTTTGAGTATGTATAATGGAAGTGAGGTTCATGGCTTGCTATTTGTGTCAATTTTGAAGTGTAAAATTGGTCTGCAGTGAAGAAATTAATTTCTCTGTCCAAGTGTCATATGAATTTAGACTATGTTAAGTCTGTTTGTAATCCTAACAGGGAATCTCTTCTCTGTGATTTGTGGTTTTGTGGGTTTTTGTTTTGTTTTGTTTTGTTTTGCTGAAGGTGCTACATGCCTCTCACATGTATGCAAAAAATCACTTCACAAGTAAGACAGAAATTTTTAGCTAGAGGTGAAAATGTTTCTTTTGTTTTTGCTAGTAATTTAAGCTTGTATTAAATATTTAAGGGTGCATAGAAGCCTTGGGAAATAAATGCAGCCTAACATAGTATTAGACAGTTATATATTATTTTTTAGTTGTAAGAAAGAAATAGTTTCTTGCCCTTCAGCATTAAACTCTAGCAAATATTATAATGGTGCAGTGCATGTATGATTGCATTTACATTTGTGACAAAGCCATCCTCTCCAGGTAAATGAGAATCTTGATATTGGGAGCAAGATTTACTGTTTTAACTAAAAACTAGTCTGTGTAATTTAACTAAATATGACCGGCCTTGCAGTATTAATTGCAACAATATGAAATGAGATTTCATATTAAAGCTGGATGATTGCTTATGATATTATTATTATTGTTATATTTTAATGGATCACCTGTTTTAAGTTAGCTAGACTGAGGAGTTAAGCTACGATTAAGTAGTGGTTCTTTCATTCTTCTTTCAAAGTTGGTTCATTCCCCTTTCAAAACCAAAAGCCTACTGCTTGCAAACAGCTGCATTAGAAAGATTAATGAGAAGTAAGGGAATGTCTTTTATGCTTTGCTTAGTTTTGCCTATAGGATGTTATAAAATTTGGATCAGAAATTATAAATCATGATAAAGCTTAAGTCATCAAAGGAAGAAGATCAATGTTTTTAATGGCAGAGGAGGACAAAGGTATTTACCTTGGGCTCTGAGTTACTGTGGGGAAATTGTGTCAACAAAGAAAGTTTGAGCTTGATGCTATGCAGAACTGTCTGGTTCCTTCAGTAAGAATCTCATAAACGCACAAATAAGCAACCTAAGGGAACATCAGTGTTTCTACCCCGCAGTGCAGGTTAGCTGAAAGGGAAAATGCCATCAATGATGTTTAGCAGACCTGAAAAAAAAGCTGCTCTTGGCTGCCTCTGTTTTCATGTGCCACTTTTAAAATCTGTGTCAGAACCTTTCATATGTTACTTTCACTCATATTGAAAGTTTTGGGGAAAAATTATGAGAGAAATACTAATATGTAAACTTCAAAATAAGAGTTTTTTATTGCCATGACAGTTACATGCACTGGACTAAGGTGGTTTATTTATGGCAGGTTAACCATTATATTTGTGATGAGGGCAGTCTATGCTTTCTTGTGATGCTTCTTTAAAATGGGGCAGTGGCAGTTTAGGAAGTGGTAAAAGAGATAGAAGTGTTCAGTTTTCACAGAGAAGCATAGACATATGCAATACACTGGAATGCTGTATGTGAATGTATAAGGACTACTTACTGCAAGAAAAATAAGAAAAAATGTATGCATTGTGTATTATGTGAGTTGGCAATATGTTTCCATTTAGAAATGTTCCTGCTTTATCTGTGAAACTAAGCAGGTAAGAAATTGTAGAAAAACTGTCACGGAGAAGGATGAATAGTGCCATTTGGCAAATGCAGCTAACTTGGTAAATGTCCCCTCAAAGCATGACTTAAATTTTATTGATATGGTGATGGAAATTACTGTGTGAGTGTCCTGTAGGACAGAAACAATTATGTAAAGTTTAGAGATGGTCATGGCTTTAAAATTACTGGATATGCAGTAGCTGAACAAATCTTGCTTAACTAAAATAAGTTCTGGTAAAATTGAGCCATGTACTTAAGAAAAAAATCCTGCAGCAGTTATGATTCCCCATTAGAATAGTAAGAGCATTTCTAAGATCATTGTGTATTTGTTAAAAGATGCTGTATCTGTGTTTGGGGATTTTTCTCAAGACAAAGATGAACAGTATCTGTTTTTTATCTAATTATGATTGGTTAAAAATCAGCCAGATATCAGTAACCCATGTCAGGAAATCACTGTCATTTTTTTCATCTGGTATTTTTTTTTTTCTCACTTGGTATACATGCTGATCACTAGAAATGTGTTGAATCTGGAGTGTTTCAGCAGATGTATGCAATGAGAGTTTGTAAATGAGGTGATGTGGACAGCCTTGTAATGCCCGGCAGTGTTAATGTAAGCATGAGGCTTCATTAACTGTGATGGCCAATTTTAGAGACAACTGGGTTAGTCAGATCTTCTCTCTTACATGGGAAGTCAGAGTACAGATTTTACCACTATACTTTTGATGTCTGGCAGCACCTGAGCTCTAAATATTTGTGGTCGTCTAGGCCATAAGCTCGGAAGGAGGCTTATGTGGCAGAAGAAATCTGGCCTGGTAAGGCTTCTTGTGTCATCTTACCTCAGCTTTCACCAGAAATGTCTGCTTTCACAGTTCTGTGGAATTGTGGTTGTTAACTGTACATCTTCCAAAGAGCTATTTGAGTCATTTATCCAAGTCCTGCAAATTTTAAAAGCAGAGATTTCAAATGTTGGTGCATTGACAGTCTAGGATTTTTTTTTTTAAATAGTACTAATAAGTTTTGCCTTTATGCTAATATTCTACTATCTTCAACTTAATAGCAAAACAATGGTTTTTTTAATAGTTTGAGAGAAAATCTTTCAGTGAAGTCGGTTAAAGAAACAGAGAAGAAACTTCGCCATCTGCTTGCAGACTTGCCACTTCCACCTGAACTGCCTGGAGGAGCTGAGGTACCCAAAAGTCCTGAAGAAAAGAAACCAGCAGTTCAGTTACATAGCAAGAGAAGACCAAAGTATGTTTATTAAACTTTTTTTAAAAGCTTGTCAAGCAAGTAGAAATAATAATAGTTTCTTTAAAATATATTCTTGTCAAAAGAGTTCTACTTTTTGACATTTTTAGTATTAATGTGGCTTGACTCAAACTGCATGGTTTTATTGCCACTTAATAGTGATAAGACAGTTAACTAATAATGTCTCAAATAGTGTTGAGGGTGTCTTCAAAGTTAAGACAATGTCTAGATACACTAGCTGTATTCTTAAAAATATTTGTTGCTTTGTAGAATATGTGGACCACGACATGGTGAAACAAAAGAAAAAGAAATAGACTGGGGAAAGCGCTGTGTGGATAAATTTGAAATCATTGGTATTATTGGTGAAGGCACTTATGGGCAAGTTTACAAAGCCAGAGATAAAGATACAGGTAGGTTCAAAAAAGGTAAATGTAATTTTACAATTTTAAATGAAGAGGATGGTTTTGGTTTTTGTTTTATATTGAGTAAAATTTGTGGTATTCTGCCCTGTTATGTTTGGAAGTTTTTTAGTTGTTGGTGTGTTCAGTTTTAAGTTTAGCGTTTGTCTAAATCAGAAATTACTGTTTGCTGCATTGGAAAATTATTTCTCTGTAAAGCTGTGGCTGAAATGTAGCTGAGTAGTCCTAAATTCTGATTCTTATTTTTTGCTTTTTGATGGTCTGTGTAAAGTTGAACTAGTAAAGAAGAGAGGCTAAAGACAGGTTGGCAAACTGTAATGAAATTTGTAAAGGGATGTAACTGTGAAAGAAGCTATGCATAAAACTTGGTCATAGTTGTTTGTACTCCAGTAGTCAGTAGTTCATAGCAGGAAAAGAATCTGCTTCTGTGCAACACAGCTGTGAAGAATTGCACATGGGGTGTTCTTGCAATGAAACTGATTTTACAATAATGACATTATTTTTTAATTTCATATTAAAATATTGCTGAGATGAACGAGCAGTCACCAGTAGGATACATAATATTGTCACTACTTCTAAATAGATTATCCAAATTCCTTATATATGCTGTATGCTGTGTGATTGTTTTGTGATTAGTTAGTAGTTCTTTCCATGATTTCTTACCCTTCTGCCTTATTTGGGCATGCTTTGAATGCTGGACAGTTTTCTACTTCAGCAGTAACTGGATCCCATAGGAACAAATACCAGCCTCAGTTCCTTCTTTCTGATCTCCAGAAGAATAAGCAGTGTGATTATAATTCCTTCTTTATTCTTTACCTGTCTTTGTCTCAGTTCCACTTTAGTTCTAGTTGAGTTATCACAGATTTTTGCCTCTACCTTGAGAAACTTTGCAAATCAGTGTTAGGATCTCCTGAGATACTCCTCTTTGCATATTTGCATTTTAATCCTGTCATGACCATATTGCCTTTTTGGCAAACTTCAGGTTATTTGTGCGTCACAGTCATCTCTTAATCTCCCCTCCCATAGAAGTTGTTGCTTTCTGCATTGAAGGCATCCGTACAGATACAGCAAGCAAATCTGTTAGCTTTGGATTCAAATCCTCTGTGGAGAATGGCATTATGGCCTTTGAGATACCTTAGAAGAAGCTGTGTAATGGGCTTTCAGAGCAAGTGGATGTGGTGTCATGCTAGAATATGATCTATTGTGAGTGTATCGTGTAAGTTAGTGTAAGGTAAGTACTTTTTAGAGCTAACAAAGATACTTGGGCTGTCAAACTTGCCAGACACAGCAATAAACTTTCAAGAACAAAATGACTCAACTAGCATGTGTGGTCTGTGAACATCTTCCATCGTGAGTAGATCATGCTCCTGCCATTTTGTAGACTCCAGGTTGATCCAGCCCACCCTGCAGTAAAATAGTTAGGGAAAATCTCCTCACAGTAAAAATGGCAGTGCCACTTGTGCTTGTAGAAAGTATACTGATTAATTTGAGGACTCTTTAGTAATCTGCTTCATATCTTGAGCTGCATAGTATTTCTGGCTAGATAAATGCTTTCTGACCAGTGGTAATGTAGTATTAAGAAATCCAGAGCAGTCACAGGTGTCTGTCTCTAAAGCTGCTGCGGATAATCACTCTCTACTGGCAGACATAGTGTGGAATGTTCGGATATGTGAATGAGTTGTGCAGGAGGAAGGAGGATAGCCTTTATAGTGTGTGTAGCTGAAAATTCTCATTTGTAGTTTTGCTTCTGTATGTGATGCTGATTTCTGTTCAGCATGGTGCTTGGTGCAAGCCTCAGGGTTTTTGAAAAACAAACATACAAATCAATACTAAATCCCATGGTTTGGTTGCTAATCTTAATGGCTTTTATTTAAATTTTCTCTTAGGGGAGATGGTAGCACTGAAGAAAGTACGACTGGATAATGAGAAGGAAGGGTTTCCAATTACAGCTATTCGAGAGATTAAGATTCTTCGACAGCTTAATCATCAAAGCATTATCAACATGAAGGAAATAGTGACGGATAAAGAAGATGCTTTAGACTTCAAGAAGGACAAAGGTATGTATGCTAACAGGGGTTGCTCTTTCTGGACATGTTCTTAATGTGATAATCTGCTATGCTGGATTTAAAGTTACACTTCATTAAAAAATGTGTTTGCAAATTGTGATGCTTGATGAGGTATTTTATTTAACTCAGGTATGCATTTTGCTTATAGAAACATTTTCTGCCAATATTTTGTGGGATAAAAAAATGTACTGCTTGATTGTGGTTTTGCTGTAGAGGAGTAGATGTTTGACTCCTTGACACCCATGGATTAGGGAGGACAGCAATAATAGGAAGCTCTTAATGGTAAGCTTTTGTTAAACTTTTTTTTTTTTTTTTAGTACTTTCTCACACCATGTAGAGTATAGTAGGCTGAATGTTGAAGAGATGTTTTTCATTTTAGGCCTTGGTTTTATATTAATTGTTCTTCACTTACTTTTTTGATGATAGGCACTTGTGTTTTGTGGGCTAGAAAAAGAGTAAATTAAAAGTATGAAAAGCAAGACTTGTACAGTGGTAGTGTTTTTCCCCAGAGAGAAGGCCTGTAGACTTCTACTCTTTGTTCCTTTAAGTCTGTCTTGTTTGAATTGCTTCAAGCTCAGTCTAGAGATTAAAGCAGAGAGAGTGAAAATGTGTTGTTTCTTGGTACTTCTGATATTGGGTGGTATTTGCCCCTGGAGGCATTTCATTTTAGGTCTAAGTGTTACAAACCTATCATTTTGGAGGTATTTTAGTGTCCTGTGGGCAATTTGTTACATAGTTTGGTTTAGGAGAGTGTTTGGAATGTAGTACCTGTCCTTCTTCCCTGCTCTCCGTCCCCGAGTCTCTATACAGCATGTCCAGCAGCAGTGCAGATAGAAAATGCTGTGTGTACTGCATGGCCCACTGAAACACCAGGTGATATGAACATTCAGAAGGTGGATATGAAGCAGGAATTCGTTTGTTTTTTTTTCCTAGCATCTTTGGAGAGTATAATATGGAGAGTATGTGCTTTAAAGCATATACAGCATTGACATGCTTAAAAGTGGGAAGTATCTAGCAAGAGTTTCTCGAGAGTTGTCCAGGTTCAGTGGTCAGGCTCCACTCAAAATCCTTACAGTCTGCAACAGCCAGTTTAGTCTTTGTATATGAATCTTGCACAAAGTTTTAATTAGGTGTAACCTACTTGGCTAATAGGACCACACTGAGTCTTGACTTAGTACATAATGACTCATTAATGAATTTTCTTTCTTTCTGTTTAGTGTCGTGTTTAGAATTGAATAGTAAATTTCAAATGGGGTTTTTTTGTCCAAGTCTGTGTTTGTGCTTTTGATATTACTTCTGATTTAATTTCTTTTTTTCTAGCAGCATATTACAACATGTACATTTTCTGTACATTCACGAGGGCAGGGGTGTCTCTGGAGAAGAATTCTGTTCTATTCTGCTAGAATAAATTTCTGATAGTTGAGTAAGTTCTGATAGTTTCTTGAAAACGTTAGCAGGATAATGAGACTGTTGTTACAACTTCTCTGTGAAAAAATGGAAGTTGTGGTTTTTTTCAGGCACTGTATTCCTTATTTCTCTAACGAGTAGTTCATTGTGAGATAGAGATTTATGGTTGAGTTGTGGCCAAATTGTAGTCTGTGCAGGGGATGAATGCAAGTGGGAGGAAGTTTGGTCATTTTCACAGTAAATTGTAGCAAATACATAAGTAGGCTGCTTAACAAGGAACCATTAGAAAAGTGGTAGTGGTATTTTACAACAGGCAGAAGTTACAGTAAATGCAGGGTGTTTTGCCTATATGATGAACATGCTTATGCTTAATGTATGTTACGTGTTTACCATATGTTTGAAATATGGCTTGGAAAACCCTGCTGATGTGCCACTTAGAAGAGTAGGGAATAAGAGCATTTTTGCTATCACGTTTTTCTAGTTATTATGAGTGAAGTTAATTTTGTTTCAAAGGCTGTGTATCATATCCTGACATAGTACTCATCTGCTTTCTCACTTAAGGCAGTGTGGGGTTTTTTTTTCGTTGGATCTCACTAGTTTATTATACAGTACATTCAGTTTTCTGTCAATAATGTAAGTGTTGGGCCCACTTTACAGCACTTGATTTGAGGATACTTTTTAAGACAGTAACATTGCACTGCGAGCCAGCAATAGCTTGGCTTGTACAACTTTGTCCTGGTATTTTGAGCTGCATTACATGTTTTTAAATGGCACACTCAAAAGTCTGGAAGAGAGAGGATTGCTCATTCCTCATGTTAAAGCCTGTCTCAATATTTTCAACAAAGAAAATGGAAAAAATTATATCTGTGTTTTATCTTGGCCAGTTTGGACTATAAACTTAAAGACGTGAACAGCTTTGATAGATAGTTTTGGGTTTATTCTTTCTCTACTAACTGTTAGCAAAAGAAGTGTAACTCATTGGAGCAGTGTCTTACAAATTTTCTAAGTGCATTTCCCTCCATCAGTGGAAGTCAGCACCTTAGGCAGGATTATTGTTTGTATAGATTGGGTATATACAAAGCAGAGTGGGTGATACATGGGTCTGTCTTCTGAGTATCAGAAGTTGTTCACTTTGCAGTCTTCAATATACATGAGATGTGCTTGATAAAGTTGGAGAATTGCATTACTGATTACTAATTAGTAATGTAACATCTTGATTCTCTGGCACAATCCTGATAGATAAAAGATATATGTTGGGTGTGGCTACAAGGAGTATTCATTTTATTTCTTTTTTAGGCTTTTCTCACCTACCTATCATTCAGAGGGAGATAGGTGAACACCCAAACTTAATGATGGGAGCTCTTGTGACTCTGAGGTTGTATTCAGTCTTTTGTGTGTTGAGCCACCTTATCAGTTAAAAAATGAATTATTGAGAAAATGCTTTCTCAATTTGAGCTGTTGTCAGTTTTGGTATTTTTCCTTTGTGTGTCTATAATTTATATGACTTTGGTGTATATCTTTTTACTTTGGGCACTTGAGATGCTTCTTCAGTTCTCAGTTGCCTCTAACAACTGGGAGATGTTTGCAAGTGCTCAACAATATAGCTATGGGACTGACATGATCTGTTTTTACTAAACAAACAGAAGATGCCTGACTTAGCTTTTGTTGCTGTGAATGTAAACACAGTAAGTGTACTGCCTGACATCCCTTCCTGCTTTTGACTGGGATAGATGTTTTCGCTAACCTGAGGGAGGATGTAAAACTTGACATGGACACCAATAATAAAAGATCTGGTTAACATTGCAGCTTAAGGGTTTTTTCTTTTTTCTTTTTTTTTCCTTTTTTTTTTTCCAGTGTGTCTGTAAATTGCTGATTTATGTATGTGTGTTTCTGTAATTAATTTTAAGATCTAAGTTTACTTTAGATTAAATTTTGAATTGATTTGCAGTACAAATCAGCAAACTTTTCAGGCATGAAATTGGTATTTATATTGACAGTACTATAGTACAGGAGGACACTGACTCTGCAGTATGTTGTAATATGACTGACAGGTTACTTTCTCACTGTAGTGAGCTGTCAAGAAGTACTTATTCTAAAATCTTGTGGTTTGGAAGGAGTTTGTGACAGCAGTCATGTAGTCAATGTTACATGGTAGCTGGTTTTGTCTGTGTTTCCTAGGAAGTTGAGTAAAAGCAGAGGCGTGAATTTCAGCAACCTCTAATGCTCTACAGCTTGCCTCGCTGCTCCCAAAATAGGTGATAAAAACTTACCCCAAATACTTTTCATGCTAGAGCTAAGTTATCAGGAACAGTGTGACTGCTTGAGGGTGCTTCCTATTTGTGTGTGCTGTACTGGGCTTTCGACTGGAATAAGTGCAGATCTAATTGTGTGGCTTTTCAACTTGTTCCATGTCAAAATGAGGAAACTCTCTAATTATTAATCAAAGATTTTTGTTTGTCTGCTTTAAGGTTTTGGTTTAGCTGTTGAGGGTTTTTTTCCTTCTTTCCCTGTATTACATGATAAAACAAGGAGAGTATTTACTCCCAGGGCTTCTGTATGTTCTTGGCTTGTATCCCTGTTTCAGAACATATGTGGAGTTCCTGCAAGAGGAAAATGCAGTTGAAAGGGGAAAATAACACTATCATTAAGTAGAAACTTAATATTGGGTGAAAATGTAAAAAAGTAGTGTAGCAGCAATGTTTTCTTAAGGGATTAATTCACCAGCTATGGCTATATTTGTTGTTCTGGCAATCAGAAAATAGATTAATAATACCTAAATTGAACAAAAAGACAATTGTCTATTGAAGGAGCTTTAAGGAATTTAAGTGTAAGGAACTTTTTAAGGAATTGTTGGGCAATTTCTTCTTTAGTTTCCAGGTTGTGGTTGATGAAATCCTGTATAAAACTCTTGGAATAATAGATCATGAGTACTGGAAGAGAAATGCTAAGGAAATAAAATAGTAAATGTAATCTAATTAAACTTAATCAACAGTAAGAATAATCTGTGTATTGCGTTGAAGAAGCTGGAGGAGGCTTAGTAGCAAAGTTAAAATCTGATGGAGTTTCATTTTAAAAACTGAGTACAGAACAAATGTTGAAAATGTATTTCTCAGCATTGTACGTACTATGCACTGAACTAGGCAGAGATACTGGAGGCTCTTTAAAGCATTTCTGTATTTCAAGATACTATTGTAATGCATTTATACTAGAATTGAATTTAAATTTGCATGTAATAAGGCCTTTTTGGTCTCCTGGGTCCTCAGATCTTTATCTAGTCAGATATTTTGAGAAACACTGAGCACCTTTCCTCTGAATTACATTTGGAAAATACTTGTTTAAAACCTATCATCTATGGAGGCTTTTGGATCATTATCCCCTGCACCACCACCCTCCCCTCCCAAGTCTGAAGCACTTGTATCTTTGGGAACAAATGGGGTCCTGTTTTGTTGGATCTGTCTGATTTGAAGACACTCCAAAGAAATCCAGAGCCTGTCTGTGTCACAAAAATGCAAAGCATGTTTTGTTTGTATTTTTTGGCCTCTCAGAAAATCCAGTGTTTATTGCAGATCATTAGTGCCCTGTTTTGTAGAGTTAGCTCTCTTGTATGCAAACCTTTACTGCATTAGACCCGAGCTTCTTATGTGTTAAGAAGCTACTTCTGTTAGAGCTCCATTAACTGAAACATATGACCAAGAGGAGGAGATGTGTTAATCCTTTAATTAGTCTAAATTGATATCTCACTTGTGGAACTCCATCAGTCTTAACTGACAAAATGGTCAGAAAGGTGCATTTTTCTAAGGGCAGTCAAAAGGAGTAAGGTGAGGATTATTTGCCTCCATGTGAATCTCCTTTATTTATTGTGTACCTCCTTAATAGATTCAGCTATCCCATATTCAGAAATACGCAGTGTTCCTGCTGTTCAGCTGTTCCAGCTGCTGCTCTGTCAACGTGTAGTGATGTTAGGATTTCTGACTATCTCAGGAGATGAAGGACAGTAGATGAATTTCATGGTGTTAGTGAAAGAAGTGGGCCACCCAGGACACAACCCTTCTGTTAGTGCTTTGTTGCAGTGTGTAGAAATGGACTAGGCTTTCTCCCACCCCACGGGTGGGAAGTGTAGGTCTTTAACACAACAGCAGTAAGATGAAGAACTTTAAAGTCAAGTAAGTAATTCTGAGTTCATTTGAATTGCATGCACTTTACTGTGAGTTTGCTTTAGGTGTTTTTATGGCACTACTTCCCAAAATGAGAATGGGGCGAAGCTGGCATTAAGTAAAACATCATTTTAAAATGTAACCTTCAAGTTACAAAATATTTTGCCCTCATAAAAGAAGTAACTATTTTTTTTTTCTGCTATGTTTCCTTTTTTGAGAAATGCATATTTGTGTGGCATTTGTTTTGATAGAACTAAAGTATGCTATGAACTTGAACTCAGACTAAGCTGTAGTAAGCACACTTCTGCCTGTGCATAGTTCATTTGTAATGTCTTCCATGACTGTTTCCTTCTTCCTGAATGACTAGCTGCTTTCCCTTTTATGGAGGATCAAATCCCCCAGTGTGATGAAAAACAATGAAAATTTGAAATTTTTGTCTGGAATAACATACGGATTTTGTTGACAGAAACTACAGATCTCTGTCAGAAAAGGGCGCCATGTTTGTCTAGGAATAAACTAACAGGAGTTCCACTTGAGTTTGCTTGATAGCTTGAGTAATACTGAAAATCAGGCTTGAATGGTAAGATTACCAAGGTTAATAGTCTAATTTTCATATTTTCTCATACTAAATGAAGATTTTACCAGTTTTTTTTTTTTTAACAGATTTTAATAATGTGTAGTTTGGAAATAGGCAAGAATGTGCAAGTGCAATGAATCTGTACATTTGCTCTTGATCTCATAAGGAAGGAATATGTAGCATTTATCCTTTTTTACTGTATATTTTCTAATAAAAGTTGCAGAGAATGTAAATAATCAGGTGTCACCTCCCAGGTACTGCTTTGTTTATGAATCTTCTCTATTGTTGTCAGCTGTCCTTCTTGCATGGGGGTACCAATTGTGATTGCTGGTTATAGTGCATAAATAGCAGTGAAAAAATCCTGGGAGTTAGTGACAGAGCAGGAAATTGCTCAAGGCATGGATCCTGCTTTGCATATAAACAAGAGGTCTCTGTTCAGCTGTTCTCACTAAACAGTTCTGCAGTCAATCTTTCTCCTTGTCATATACACACATGCAGCCAGCTGCCATGACAGAGTTAACTTTCTCTTGTACTCCAGAGCAGGAAGGTACCAATATTCACTGGTGTTCATTCAGTTTTGTTGAGCTGACGTCCTCTGAAGGGCATGTTTAGGTTTTTCTTACACTGCAGTACTAATATCAGGTGTTTTGTTTTGAGGCATTTAAAAATATGTCATGGCTCATACTTCAGTCATCGTTGAAGTAGATCTGACAGCAGATTGCCAGCTATCTAATTTGAAAATACCAAGATTAGGAGCCTCTGTGCTTTTCCGTGTTAAACTGGTGAACTGGATTGGTGAGTTCAGTTATGCAAATAGTAACACAGCAGACTTTTTATACTTTTATGGACTTTAATACTTCCCTCTCTCCTTGTGAAGTGAATGGGATTGTGTTGTACCTGCTTGATTCACCTCCTGTTTCACACCCTCTCCACAGAACAGCAGGGGTATTTTGTAATGAGTATTTTGCTTTCTCTGTATAATACGCAACAGGACAAAAAGGCCTAAGTCAGAAACAGTGAGCTGCTTTAGCTGATGTTTGCTAATCATTGTTACAGGTTTAACACTTAGTTTATGAGTAA
Organism: Haemorhous mexicanus; assembly: GCF_027477595.1. Taxonomy (NCBI): domain Eukaryota; kingdom Metazoa; phylum Chordata; class Aves; order Passeriformes; family Fringillidae; genus Haemorhous; species Haemorhous mexicanus. Next base: position 54,445,466 of record NC_082341.1, read on the forward strand.
TCTTCTTCCTGAACAGCAGATGGACCTAGCATTCTTTTTTCCCTTTTCAGCTACTAAACAAGAAAAGGAATCAGTTCATTAGAATGTGGGTGTGTATGTGTACAGCTTCTATCAAGCTGACTTCTCATTATTGCTCCAAGACTTTCACTAGTTTCTGAGTTTAAACTTTTTTAGGAACAAGAACGTATAATGAGTTCTTGTTGGGTAGAAACTATTTGTAGTGGAAGATTTATTTAAGGAGGTTTTGGAAATGCAAGCTAGACAGACCCACTTGAATGTGGTTTCTGCATTGCTTACTTCATTCTGCAGGGGCTGCACTGTTCTGTGTGTCCCTGGGTGAAGAGGGGAAAGAATGCAGCACTAAAAAGTAGATTGTACTGGGAATGGTTGTATTGGAGATTGGTTTTTGCTACTTCTGAGTTACTCAACACTTTTCCTCTTGAAGTGTGCTTATGCATATCGAAGAGCCTTGCCTTTAATGGCTTTAGAATTACACAGGCAATGTAAGATAAGACCAGATTCTCTTGTGCTTGAATGTATGCATGTGGCAACTTAAAAGACGAAGTCTGTCTTTGCAGAACTGCTGTTACTAGTAAGTTAGATCTGCTTTCTCATTTTATCCTGTCTTATAGGTATTTTTAGTTAGAGAAGGGCCAGCTTATTTCTGACCCAGTTGCATGGAAATCTTTAAAAAAATTAATCACTGAGTCATGAGAGATGAACAATAATGAACAATAATGCTTGTACATATTTTGTTTCTAGATTTCCTCTCCAAACTTTACATAGGTAATATTAACACAGTTAATTTTTCTTGAAATAAAATGGATGGAGATTGAGAGCTATAGGGAGAGAGCACATGTTCATCTAGACTAAAGCACCATGTGGTAACATTATTTTTCTTTTCACAAACATTTGACTAGTATAACTGTTTATATTGAACAGCAATTCATTAAAACTTTTTACTGTACTGTATTTAATTGGATATGAGATACAGCTATAAATACTGCAGAAAACCTAAGTAGTTGTATGAAAAATGCTTCTGATTTTAAAAAGTAGGCAACAACAATGCTTTGGACTGCTATAAAATCACTTTTTCTGTTTCTCCTACCCTTTCACTTTCTTTTTGTAGGTGCATTTTACCTGGTATTTGAATACATGGACCATGACTTGATGGGACTGCTGGAATCTGGTTTGGTTCATTTTAATGAAAATCATATTAAATCTTTTATGAGACAGCTTATGGAGGGCTTGGCCTATTGCCACAAGAAGAACTTTTTGCACAGAGATATCAAATGTTCAAATATTCTACTAAATAATAGGTATGGATATTACTTAAAAATACATAACAAAAATTGTATGCTAACAACATCTTTAAATCGTTATTTCAGTCTTCACAGTTCACCTGATTGGAGTCATTAGCAAAACTCATTTTCTAAATTGCCTTGTTTCTTTACAGTATTTTGCAACTAATTTTAATGTTCCTGCTTAAGACTGGAGCCTGCAGCTGTGTGTTAAACTTAATTTATGTTAAAAAAAGATTAAATTTTAATCCTGCTAAGTCGGAGTACAGTGGGAAAATTATCTGAGCTTAAATATATTAAAACAGAATTGTAGGATGTGTTTGAAGTGTATTCTTTCTGCCATCTCATTTCAAGATGGCATTGTGGCTAGGCTGGTTCTTCATGACAGTTCTGAGGTCCTTGTCATCATCAGTCAGGATAATGCTTTAAAAGACTATTTGACTAGGCATGTTCAAACATGCCTTAACTTGCAGTTATGGCTATTGTCAAAGGGGGAGAAGGATTTCTTTCTTACTACTTTAACACATGGTAATTACAAATCATATTAGTAAGTGTGGTGTTTTCAGTGTGCAGCAGCAGCAGCAGCAACAAATAAAAAGCCAGTGTGAGGATAGTGGGTGACTTCATTACCAACTGTTGTGCATCATTACCTGGAGTACTAAATCCAGGAAGCAACATAAGAGCAAGGTTTATAATGGCAAAAAAGGGTATAGTTAAGAAAAAAGAGTAGGTAGTCAGCTTCTGGGGTTTGTTGTCTCAGGAAGTTTTCTGGGTAGTGTCAGGAGTCTCAAAAAAAGATGAGGTATGTTCAAGGACAGGATCATTAACACATGCTGATGGCAATGGATGGGGATCCCTGTTTTAGCATCCTTAACATAATGATGGTGGGTAGTGGTTAAGTATGAGGAAGATGAGCCCCAAAGGGAATGGGTTCACATGTTCTTCCTAAAAATCTACTGCTGCTGTTGGAGATAAAATACTGGGCAACATGGATCAAGAGTCTATTTTGATATACCTAGTTTTCTCCCAGCTTTCTCCAAATTAAATTTGCTATTTCTTCCTCCTTTTTCCCTTAGAGTGAACTAACACTTGACTTCTTTCAACTCTGTATCCTACTGCAGTCTTGCTAGATTATGATAGAGATTCTTAAACAGTTGCACACATTCCTCCCCATTACTCAGTGTGCCCACACACATAATCCTATTATCTGCTGATCTCTGGGCTTAGTGTTTCTGTGTGCACCTTTGGGAACTCAGAAGCTGGATGTAACCTGAAAGTGGAGAAGACTGCCTTATGGTAGAGGAGGAACTTGTTATTTTACTGTGCTCTCCAATCCAGATTACAGAGTTGGGAGAGCAGTGGGCATCCTTAGGTTTTTCCACCAGCAGCAGAAAAATGTGATAGTAGATCTGAATGATTTTTTAAGCCAGTGTTTCAAAAATCCTATTACTAGTTACAGCCTGAAGCCAAACATGTGGGTTATGTATTTTTTACATAGGCAACTTCAATGAATTTTTGAGCAAATACTAATAATCTTCTACAAATAAGCATGTAAATTTGAGGGGAGCATTTCTTTGTTTATGGGTGTTTTCCAAGAAATTAGAATAAAGGTCTGAAGAGGAAAGTGGATGGAAACTATAACCTGTATATGGTATCATCACAAAATGGTCACGTACATGCTGTTGCCACAAAATTGTCATACTAGCAGCAAATCTTGCCATAATTTGATAAAATAGCAAGTATTTGAAGGTGATGGGAGTTATTAAAGTTTATCAGTACAGAAAAGGAAAACCACATATAACAGTCCAACATTCATTTAGTGTATTAGAGACGCTTGCAGATAGATCTCTGTTTGAATCATCCAGACTTTACAAGTAGTGGGAGTTTCTGGTCATATAGCAGTGCCTTTTAGCTGTGGGAACTGCCAGGCAGGAGCTCTATATCTTCTACTCTTCCCCTCATATGTGGAAAAACTCAGGAATGGGTTAGGAGTTATGTCATTCAGTAAGTTGGTTGCTGACAAAAATAGAATCCCTTATCTGGTCAGTCACCCTGATGTAAAGGCTCTATTTAAAATGTACAAGCACAGAACAGGACTTTGATGGCTTCCTAGAAGGAAGTATGAAGGCTGATAATAGTTTGCTGTGCCAAGTGCTCATGCTAGCTGTGAGGCCTGAGAAAAGAGCAGTTTCTTCCCTCAGTTTTTTCCTGCAGAGTTACTGACTGGAATATTTATCGTATAGACCTAAATTTTTACTATCATCCAATAATGTAAATGCCCTTTGATAAGCATACTCAATTTTGCTTACTTGTCTTTGCTATTCAGTGAGTTAGCATACTGCTTAATGAAGAGATGCCGAGATAGCAAAGCATTTCCTCTTCATTAATGTGGTTTGGTGAAGATCAGTCACAGCTGTTTCAGTGTTAAACTTTACCTGATTTTGGGGGAAGAAAGCTTAACAGGATAAACCACTAAATAATTCCTTGCTTTTTCCACCAGAGGGCAGATAAAGCTCGCCGATTTTGGGCTTGCTCGGCTGTACAACTCAGAAGAAAGGTAAGATACAATTACACTGTGAAAAAGCATTCAGAAGTTTAATCTTTTTGCGTAACTATTATGAGGGACAGAAGACTGTTTTGTTTAGAGAAAATGTTACTGTACTGTAATACAAGTAATTGCTAAGGAAAGTGAAAGAAATACATGTTGTCTTACACAGCATAAAACCACAAAACTCTCTTTGTGTGAGTGTATTGCTTTTCCAAGTGTCCTGGATAATTAATGATAGAGACTGGCCATATATTGATTGGAAAATAACTTACAGTCCTAAGTTTCTGGTCCTGTAAACCTGAGGTATATTTCTTCTGTTAGTGTACCAAAGATGTTATTTAGAGAACATTTTTTTTTTTTTTTGAGGTTGGGGGGTTTTGTTTGTGTTTTTTTTTTTTTTTTCCTGGCACAAAGTATCATACAGCTCCTATTCAATAAGCATTACTTTTGTGTAAGATTTGACTTTACGTTTCAAGAGGTTCAGTGTATTCTGTAGGCAGTCAGTGCTGTTGAATCTGTTGGAAACAGAGATACAAGTTTAAATAAAAGTTATTCTGAAACTTCTTGTGACTTGTGCTTCTGTTGTTCTTGGCTTCATTATGCTCATACTCCAGGAAACAGGTGCACGGTTTTTTATGATTAAGAACTTTAGTATTTACTTTGTAATGTAGTATTTGTCATGTAGAACTGACTTTTCAAAATCCAGGCTGAATGTTCACTACAGTAATATGTCCATGAGATGGTTGGATACCTGACCTTTCTTTGATTTCTGCATGTCTAATTTGAGAAATAATATCCAAAATGTTGGCTTTAGGGGTTTATTGTTTTCTGAACAGCTCTTGTGTTGTTGATAAATGTGTTAGCATTAGTTTCACTGAGCTTTTTTCTCAGAACTCTTATTTCAGGAAAACATGCTTAAGTACAGTTATGGAAAGTGTTGAGTGTAATAGCAAAGTGAAATAATCTTAAGCATCTGCTAGCTAATTTTTTTCTTTTTTGATGTACTTAATAATAAACTATCTTTTTGTTTTAACATGCATCAAACTGGCTTAATGGGGTTTTCTCCTCTAGTTTACCATATTTTGCTTGGGTCTTTTTAATGTCTGTTTTAAAATTAATTTAAATTTTCTTTGTAAAATCACTGTTCATTAAGGATTAAAGGTTCAGTGTCCTTAAAATGCCAATAACCCATTTTACTGTACATGAAACAGCAACGTTATTATGCCATTATGCATAAATGGCACCAAGATTAAGATTTAATTAAGCTAGCTAATAGAATTGCCCATTGAACATGGGAGAATAATTAGAATCTCAGTAGATTTTTGGCAATACTTTTGTCATTTGTTTTCCTTCTGACCTGCAGTAACATATATAATTAATGTATATCAACAAGTGTATAATAGCTGCTGTTTTTAATTCATGTACTTTGCATTTGGTTTACTGTTGTTTAGAATTTAATATTATTTGAAAGGGTACAGAACTTAGTAGGGGCATAATGGGGAGGAAATAAAAATTTAAGTAAATTCCATTTTGTGGTTGTAGTTGGGCTCCTTTAAATGTTATTCTAGTAGATTTAACATGTTTGGAGTAGGAGGTATGACAGATTGCATGTCAAGACAAGTGTTCAAATAAAAATCACCATATACTAATACATATGAGCAATGTATCTGTAGAGATAGTCCATACCATGTAAACATTTCATAGGGAATTTTTGCTTCAGAGATAAATATTATAAATGATGGAATTGTTTCCAAAAATGTACTACCTTTTAAAAAGGAATTGGAGTTATGTGCCTTAATGAAAGAAGAACTCAGATGATTTTACAGAAGTGATAACTGTACTACTGAGAATACTCTAAGAGCTTGTTAGGCTTCATTCTATGGTTGTTCACACTTATAGTTACTCTTTCTGTTTGGAGTTACCTCGTGTTGGTAACTGAAAAAAAGCTTGACCCAGTGAAAAACTGAAGAAAACTGAAAGAGTTCTGGAATCACTTTTAAAGTACCCTGGTTGAAACAAAACCAAAATCAAACATTTCTTTTCTGCTTTTTATTTTGAACTGTTGATGCTGTAGTTCAGTCTGTGCATAAAAAAATGTGTGTCTGCATTAGTAGAAATCTTTGATTTGTGGGAGGATGGGAAGGGTTATTCACAGTGACCAAAATTTCTGGTTAGAGCTGTGGAGAATTAAAGATATTGTGAAATATAGGAAGATACTAGAAGCATTCCAGGCTTTGGAATCAAAATTGGTGAATGATGCAGTTCCAGAAAAAGACTTTTATCTCTTTTGCTCATACTTAAGGAGAGAAAAGTGATTTTTTCCTTCTTTTTAAAGTGCTTGTAGAGGTCCTATATTTAGTTTGGTAATAGCCAATAGGTGCATGGAAGTTACTAGTTTTATCTAAGTGAGTTCTGCTCCTGAAATGACTAGCAATGTAATAAATATACAGTATTGCTTTCTGAATAATAATGGAGATACACTATTCACATAGCATCAAGGTGACTGTGTGATTATTATTTATATCTTCAATCTGACTGTTTGTAGCCTTCATCAGGTCATGGTGTTTGCTTTTGTGCAGTTACAGCTTTGCAGGAGTAAAATTAAATGAGAGTGGAAGGTTGTACTGTTCTTGAACAGCATCACAGAAGTAAAGTCCTTAAGGTATCCTGTTTTTAGAAGTGTGATCATATTAAAATGATAGTTCTCTATTTTTCCTCCTTCCAACAGCCGACCATATACCAACAAAGTTATTACATTATGGTATCGGCCTCCTGAGCTTCTCCTTGGGGAAGAAAGATACACACCAGCTATTGATGTCTGGAGCTGTGGGTAAGAATTTGGATAGAAGATTAGCAAGGATAAAAACAAGCCAGAAATAAATTTTAAAGTTTCTATTATTCCGTACTGAAAGCCATAATAATGGAATTTTGCAAAACTGTTTTACAGCTGTATCCTGGGTGAACTTTTTACAAAAAAGCCAATATTTCAAGCAAATCAAGAACTTGCTCAACTGGAACTCATAAGGTAACTAGCAAGCGCTGCTACATAGATGCCTCATAAACTGACAGGTTTCTTTTCTTAGTGTTAACATGTGAGAAAATGCACTGCAAATACTTGCAAGTGGTCAGTTACTGCCCTGCGTGAGATGTTAGAGGTTTTGAGGGGCATTTAACACAAGTGACTTTGGCACAGACATGAAGGTTTTTTCATGAGTGTTCTGTGCTCTTAGCAATGTGCCGTTGATGAGTAAAATGGGTTTTTGTAGAGTAGCTGGAGTTGCCTATTACTGAAATTGTAAAGAGAGAGTAATCAAAATGCCTGTAATTTTTAAGATGATGTTGCAACTTGCTTGCAGCAATTTGCTTGCAGCAAATCAGAATGAAGATTTGGACAACAATAAGGACAAGTGGGTTTTGGGAGGAACAGGTTTTTGGCATGCTGCTTGTCATGAGTTCTTTTTTCAAGCCTGTGGTGTACGCACCTTAGCTTTATTACTTTTGTGGGAATATTTCTGTTCCTTTACAAAGTGCCAGACATTTAATGGAGATAAAAATTCTGTTTCTTTCCTTGTTCTCAATAAATCATAGAATGATAAGTATTTAATTTGGTGGAACCAGAACATCTTTTTCTTTCCCTTTGTTCAGCAAGCAAAATCTGCTCTTGACTCTGATATCATAATTGGCATTATAAATGAGGAGAGGTGCTCTTCCTAGAAACAAGGGGAAAAGGGGGTGAGTCCTACAGAACTTACAGAAAGTGAACAGTAAATGATCAAATTAACTTACTAAAAAATATTACTAAGTTACATACTGAGATGTTTTTCAAAACAGATTGAACAGTAGCATGCTTCAGTGTAATATGTTATTAGCTGGCCTGAATAAATGAAGGTTTTAGGTGGTGCAGAGCAAATCAGTGGTCGTTTTTGGCATAAGAAGAATTAAACTCATGAGTTTGGGAATTTTTGTTTTTGAGCACTAGATGGCATTGAAGCACAGGAGAATGAGTAATTCAAAGTTTTTCTTTGTATTTTACCTCTGGTACAAAACTAAAACTCTGTGATGTCCTTCTGCTGGAAGCTTCTGTTTGAAGCTCATTTCTTGTCTTCACTGATGCTATGCTTTTTTTGCTGTTGGAACGTAATATATCAGTTTTATGAACATCTCAGCTGTGATTATGCTGCAGCCAAAAATTCTACATTTATCTTTTCAAAATTTATCAAAGATAGAGCTGAAGTCCATTCTTATAGTAAGAGATGAATTATTTTTATTCTCCATCCTGAAAATTACATACCCCAACCTGTGTAAAGTCAGATTGACTGGCATAGCACTTGGGGCATAAATCATTAGGTCTCTTTCACTAACCATTTAAATCTTATGTAAAGGAGGGCTGTAGGAACTAGGAAATGTACTTGCAAAATGTCCTTTTATGACTGTCTGCATGAGAATTCGAAACCTTGCATATATGGAAATACCATATTAGTTCTTTTGCTCAGAAGTGTGGTGTTGATCAACTTGTACTTAGCTATTGGAAAAAAGGATGGGGATGGAATGTGAGGCATAAGAGTATTGGCAGCTCCATTTGTGGAGGTAGATGAGCCTTGAGGCATAAAACTCATAACTGAAGTAAAAAATTCAGAGGTTTTCTCTGTATAGAGGTTTATGCCTTTAGGACTTAACTGGGTTGTTTGTTTTTTCCCCCTTGTCTTCAGCATTAAATAAAATCTCAGTGAAAACTGCTTTTTCATGTATTTGGTATATCTTTCTTCAGTGGCATTGGGAACTAAGGAGATAAAAGTTACTCTAAATGTGGGCTATCCAGTTTTTCTAGTCAGATACCTGGAGAACTCTTCAGATGTAGTTGGTTTCATTTTTGAAAACCTTGGTGTAGAGGATGTTTGAGCTGGACTGAGGCAGAAACAGTAAGTTTAGTCTGTGTGGGGTGATCACCCTTTGTAGACAATTCACCATTATTTAATGGTGTTGGGCATTTGACAGTGGAGAAATTTTGGCTAAAAATAACCTGAACATGAAAATTGAAAATTATTTTTGTTTTCATTGTCCTTGCAAGAATAAAAATGACAGCTGTGCTCACTTGTGGTTTTGGATCTCATACCTTTTTTCCCTTCTTTTTGGTACAGCCGAATTTGCGGAAGTCCGTGTCCAGCAGTGTGGCCTGATGTTATAAAATTAGCTTACTTCAACACAATGAAACCAAAGAAGCAGTATCGTCGAAAACTGAGAGAAGAGTTTGCTTTGTAAGGATGAAGAATTAGTTTAGTGAACTGTAATAGCATTAAGTTTTCCCAGCGACTTTATGAACTTCAGTATTTTTCGGAGAACAAGCATAGATCATATGTAAAGAAAAGTGGCTTTAGGTTCTTGTCCTTCCCATGATACCCTCAGAGCTTGTATTAACCCTTATTTAATAGGAGCATCAAGAAGAGGAAAGAAGGCCCTAAAATTTCAACCACCTGTCAGCTTTCACTTAAGGAAACATTTGAACATTTGTTTGGTACACCTTTTTGTTGCCCTGTCCAAAAAACAGCTCAGAGTAGTTAATTATTTTTTATTGGTAAAACTGGCTACAGCTAATTATCTAGTCTGGTTAACATTAGTCTTTTGTGTCGTAAACTCATTCAACACAGAGGAGTTACCTGAACCATGTGTTCTAAAGTACTACCATTGGACTAGTTTTGTGCATTTATCACAAGTGAAAGGTATGGAAAACAGCTGTTAGCTTATTTTAAGGGTGTTGTTCCCCTCCTTTAGGTGCAGTGGGTTTCAAAAGAAATGCGTCATCCTGTTCATACTAATGAGACTAATATCTTTGAAGCAATAGAATTATTGTCTGTGAATCAATTGAAAGTCTGCTGGTAAATTTCAAAATGTAAAAATACAGTCTTAACTTTGAAATGTGGGTGTGTTTTTTTGTAAGTACAAGGTTTCAATCAATGAAACAACACAAGTTGAAGAAAGCTTGGGTTATATAATAGCACAGGTAGTAAAAGGTGAAATGTATTTCTGCCTCTTGCTTGATAAGCTCAGGTTTTAGGCGTGTTTTGTTAGTATTTAAGTTACCTGAGGACTTACTGATCATCTTGGGATGAGTTCATTAAAATTTTTCACAGATTTGTGTGATACGAAATAAAGATCTGACAGTTTCCTCTGTTTTGCACTTTTGTAGTATCCCACCAGCTGCATTAGATTTATTCGATTATATGCTTGCCCTGGATCCCAGCAAGCGCTGCACAGCTGAACAAGCTCTTCAGTGTGAGTTTCTGCGAGATGTGGAACCATCTAAAATGCCTCCTCCAGAGTAAGTAATTTCCACTGGTAATGGTACTGACCTCTAGGAAGTGTGAACCTGTACCGATTCTAGTTAGTTCATTGTGGTTCAGTAAAGGAGATGGTGGCAGAAATGTTGACATAGACAGTTGTTGAAAGGTGATTCTGTAGTAAAATGCTTGTGTAGCTAAGTGACTCACAGATAACAGAGTTGATTTGTCATTCCTAGAACTAGTTGTTGAGAAAATACTCTTCTATGAATGTTTCTAATATTTAAAAAGCATAATTTCCCTGTTATCTCAGTTTATCAGTGTCTACTTTTTCCAGAGATTTTGAGATCCTCCATGAATCTGAATTGCTGTCTTTGATGATAGAATGACAGTGGGTATAGAGCTCTGCACAGGTACCTGAGAGTTAAAGTGAAATACAGTAAATTGTTTCATGAACCAGATGAGAGCCTTGGTTTTACAGGCAGGAAAAGTGAAATTGTGCAGGGTTGTTCCTGTCAGTTTCTCTAGAGGAAGTGTATTACAATGTCCTGTAGGATTTTTGCAGTGACTTTGAAGTCATTTAATCAGTAGAAATCATATTGCAGCATGTCCTAAGGAAAACAATGAAAAGGTACTAGAGAATCTGCAGGTCTCATTCTTTCCTCAGTGTAGCTGTCAGAACATAGAATCTATGATACTGTCTGAGTAAACTAAGCCTTCAAGGCAGCCTGTACTGACTTCTTTTTATCTAAGGATTTTATTAAAATTCTTTCTAGACTTAGCTGTTATATACACAAGGTTGTTGTACAGAATCACAGAATGGGTGAGGTGGGCAGGGACCACAGTGGGTGATCTGGTCCAGCCTCTGTGCTCAAGCAGGGTCATCCCAGAGCACATGGCACAGGATTGTGTCCAGATGGTTTTTAATGTTTTGCTCTCTGGGCAAATGTTACTAATGTTCTGAAACATGCGCCAAAGAAGTTTCATTGCCTGAATATGACTATATCACTGTGTGAAAATCAGAAATCAGCAATCTCAAGCTGTTTGCTGAAGTTTCAAAACCACTTGTACAGAATGTTGCTTATGTGCATTTTGAAGTAAGTGAATGGGAAGATCACCTTTTCTTCTGGGATGTGGTAATGCATCCATTGTAGAAGCTGATCTATGGAAATTCAAAACAAACTAGTCACTGGTGTCCTTTTAAAAATTAGGAGGAACCACATTCATTTCTGGCAAACCACAGGAAAGTGTCGACTGTTCTCTTGAGAGACTGAAGTTCTGTTTTTGGAAGGAGCAGCTGTTCATCCAGAGAAAGTGACGTGCAGATTGGAAGGACCATAGGATACTTCTCACAATGAGTTCTTCCTTCCAGTTGTCTTTCAGAAAATACTTGGCAGGTGGAGGGAGAGAATAAAGAGTTGTCATAATTGCCTTTTCAGTGTCTCTTGTCATTTGTCAGCTAGTTTTTCCATGTTTCTGGGTGACAGAACTGCTAAGACAGGTAATACGTAATAGGAAAACATTATTTTTACATTATTTTTACTGCCTATCTCAGTATTTCTGTGGGTCTTTGTGTTCCTCAGGAAATCAGAATTGAGATACCTGCAGGGAGCTATAATGAAAGGACAGAATTGGTGGCAGATAAGTTTCTTAGGAGAATTTTGCCTCTGCATTCATATGTCTTACATAGGATATCCCCTTGTTCTTCCTGGGATCCAAGCTTTGGTAGTGTCAAATGATATTTATTCATGCAACTTATTTCTGCAACTTTTTCCTTTTTTTCCCCGCAACTTTCTTGGTTGCCTGAGCTATACACTATTAATACTAGATAGCCATGTCTGTTACTGTGGACAAGTATGTGACCTAATGACTCAGCAGTACTTTTATAAGCAGACTGAAGGATCCTGAAAAAAATGCTTTCATATTGATAACTTAGTTATTTGGTAGTATGCAAGTTGTGTACTTCATAGCAACTGTGCAGCATTGATTTTGAAGTTTTGAATTGCACAGATAATTAGGAAAATACTTCTCATTTCAAGATACTTTTTCCCCTTTTCTGCCAGAAGAATATGTGCTTCTGAAAGAGACACTCAGTAAAGAGTTTTCAGCCAGAAAAAGCAGGTCTGAGATTTTGCTGGCTTTTGAATGTTTCCTGATGTATTTCTGGGTTCCAGTAGGTTCACCTTTCAGAAGTTACATTATGTATAATTTAAGTGTTTTTACCACTATGATTTAAAAAAAAAAAAAAGAATAAAACTGAGTATCTCTGGTCATTCTTTGCAGCCTTCCTTTGTGGCAGGATTGCCATGAGCTGTGGAGTAAGAAACGCAGAAGACAGAAGCAGATGGGCATGACTGATGACTCTACAGCAGCTAAAGTCCCTAGGAAGGATCTGTCTCTAGGCATGGATGAGAGCAGAACCAACACCCCACAAGGCATGCAAACTTCTTCCCAACTCAAAACTCAGGGAAGCTCTAGTGTAGCACTTGGTCAGTAATATTTTAAGTTCTTATAATTACCTACTACTTGGATTGCACCTCTAGAAATTTTAGATGTTATTTGCAGAGTATTGGCGTCTCCTGGATTCTTGAGGGAGGAGCAGTATTGTGAGTTTAATCTTTGTTACAAAAGATTGGCCTTTGCTTTTGGAAATGTAAGTGTTCCTTTCCAATTTTACCTAAATTTTCAGCCTGGTCAGAGCAACTAACTTGCTTGCTCTATATTTTGAGGGGATTTTAGCTCTTGCTCATTTGTGATTCTTTGGTAATTCCACAAGCCAGTGGCTGTTCAAAGTTTCTCACAATCTCCATAGATTGGATGAGTTTTATTGGTATTAATAAACTGATCAGAAGGCAGAGTTTAGAACAATTGTCATTTCAAATGGAGCAGATTCCATCTGCATGTTATGTTAGTCTTCAGCTTTCCAGATTGTTGGGGCTAAATCAAGTTGTAAAAAAAACCCCAAACCAGTAACAACAAAAAACCCACCAAATACCAAAACCACCCCCCCGGAAGCTGGTATAACATGAAGTATCTACCTCTGTGAATTGCATTGCCAGTAATTCTGAATCTTTAACCAAGCATCTTGCTTGAGACAAGTTTTACAGGTATAACAAAGTAGTGGTTCCAGTATTCAGTGCGTTTGAGATACTCAGCAGTTAAGTGACAGTTCTTACAAAATATGTAGAAATACAAAGAGTAACAACACCAAATGGATACCTGTAAGTTAAATGTTAGACCATTTTTGATTGTGCAAAGTAAGCCCAAATCCTATGGCACTGATAGAGGAGTTCAGCTAAAATAAACAATTTATGCATTCTTAGCAGCTGACAGTTCTGTATACTAACCATCTTGAATCAACCCGTCATTTAACAGTAGAACAGAGCTCGAAATATTCTGTGCAAAGATACATTGAAAGTAGTTATTTTGATCATATTTTATTGCAATTTATAGCTTCTTGCTCCATTCATCTTGTTTCTCACTGTAAACCAGCTGCAAGATTCTGCTAATCCATATGTTTACGCTAAAGTTTTGGCAGCATTTTCAAGATCGACTTTCTGTAATTTTTTTCCCATCAATGAAACTATATTAGAAGTTTAAAGAATCCAAAGGATAGTTAACTTCTTTGCGCTTTTATGGCATAACAGCCTCATGGGAGACTAACTATAAGTAAATAGACAAGGAGTCATTCTGACCTATATTGCTGTTTACCTATATGTACACAGAAAAATATGTCTAGATAGAAGACAGTTTAATTTTCAGCGGTGCATAGAGGCATTTCCTGTATTAAACAAAACACTTCTGGAAGCCGTAATGCACCTTGGTTAATATTATTAATAAGACACATTATATAACTCCATGACCAAATACATACTTTAGTCAAAACTCTTGCATTTGTTTCTAAGCACCCAAAAAGGAAAGGTTAAAGACATCGTATCAATTGCTAATGTTCTGATTCATGATTCGGACCTCTGGTTATTGCATTTTGCAATTTAACAGGAGCTGTTCAGAGCTCAATAATTTTGTTATGACAGATTTCCCAGAGTACAGTTTCCTGTTAGAATGAACTTAAAGCTAACCAAAGAGTATGGAATAGGTAGATTAATTTCCCTGTTTAGCATTTTTCTGATGAATTTTCACTGAGAGTCTGAGAGAAGTTTTTAATGTTGAGTATACCATCCTCAGATGTGACAAAATCTTCCATTAATCACAACATCTGAGTGAGAGTCAGATAAGGCATAAGAAATTGTGATTTATTTTTTTGTATTGCCAAATAGAAGATGGTGTATATTCATATAGATACAAAACAATTTTGAAGTCCCTGGATTCCTCTTAAGTCAGTTCCAAGCACTTGTATCCTGGTGCACATCCACAAGTAGACTAGTGGGTTGTGGGTTTTGCAGCACTTTCCAGCTGTGCTGTTCTTAAATCTTAAAAGGCATATACTTAATACTTTTGTGTGTCACGCATGGCTTCTAATCTGCCATGAATTAATATATTGCTAAGATAGCACAATGGCAAGGATAGAGGAGAACTGAATGTGTTTGTGCTGACTTGGGTTAAGAAAAATTCAGAGCTCAGCCACCCTGCTCACACACACATTTTCTAATTTTTAACTGCTTTCTTCTCTAAATCCTTTGCTCGTAGGGAATGTTGCAATCCATGCTTCTTCACTTCTTTCAAAATAAATCACCACAATGGGTGTTTGAAGCTGAAAAACTACTTTGATATTCAAACTTTATTATTCATATTCCCCTGCATCATTGTAATGTGCTCTCATTTGTGGCAAACTTCATTTAATTGAATTAACTGTATATTATGACATGTTTCTTGCTACTGAGTGATTTACTACTTCTCCCTCAAAGTCAGCACTGCTTTTTGAACTTATACTGTGAGCTCCTAGGTCACCTAGAGCTAATAGCTGCCTAAAGCAGGTGGCCTTAAGCCCCAGCTTAGTTATATTGTGGAATATTGAGCTCTAGCTTGGTGCTTTTCCATCTGTCTAAGTGTTTACATGCACTTCATGGAAGTCACTTTGGTTATGTTGGATCTTACTGTTCCATTTCCTATAGATACTCCCCAAAGACAGTTAATATGTAAAAGCATTCCATTTCTGTGTTGTCCAAACCCATGCTTTGCCAGTTGTGTCAGCCATGCTAGATTAGTCTTCTTTTGAGTTTCTGAAATATGCCAGTTCTAAATAATACTTAAAAACACCTTTTTTGTCTTTAGCAAAAACAAGCACTGGACAGCAGTTAAACCAGAATGAAGTGGCAATCCTGCTAAACCTGCTACAGTCTAAAACAAGTGTTAGTTTGGCACAGTTTGCCCAAGTATTGAATATTAAGGTAAACCCAGAGACTCAACAGCAACTAAATAAAATAAATCTTCCTGCTGGAATTTTGTCAGCAGGTGAAAAACAGTCAGAACAGCAGCAGCAGCCGCCACCGCCTCCGCCGCCACCTCCAGAGCAGGAGCCTCTAAAACATCCGATGGTCACACAGCCCCCTGTGCCACCTGCTCAACTGGGTCAGCCGAAAGTGGAGACTGATGCTGCCCAGGCAGCTGTGCAGAGTGCATTTGCTGTTCTTTTGTCTCAGTTAATAAAGGCTCAGCAAACAAAACAAAAAGATTTTGTGTTGGAGGAGAAGGAAAATGGATCAGGAAATGAAACGTCATTACAACTCAGGCAGCCTCCAGAGCCCGCCACTCCTGTGTCTGTCAGTCGGGACGACGTGGAATCTCCGGCGCCTGGCTACCCACATCTGATCAAGTCATTATATATGTCTGCAGGTACTGAAGACCTTTATTGCTAACCAGAAAATACCTGGAGCGGTGGAGATGTAATAGTTTGGAGTAGAGAATTAACATGTTTGCCATATGAATCTGTGTGAGTATAGGAGATTAAATTGATTTGGTCACATTTTGCGTCTGGATCAGAGAATTTGTCTTTCAGTCTAACAGGTGCCATGCAGACAGAGCAAGCAATAGCTAACCTAAGAGTTGCACAAGTATTAGTGATGAAACATTTATCATTTATTGTGGGGCGTGGGGTTTTCTTAGTGGTGAGTGTGGTGGCGAAGACAGTCTTTTCTAGCAGATGCATAGATGTAATTTGCCAGTTTTGACTGTGTGTTTAGGTAAAGCTTATTTTGGTGAGACAGCTTATTTTGTGTTCTAATGCTGACTAGGGCAGTTCCGTAGTGTCAAATTCAGTGGTTACCTTTAGCTGTCACACGCACATGGCTAAAGGTTTCCATTGAGGTATAGTAGTGGCTTCTGTAGTCTTCTAACAGTTTAGAGCTCTGTTCATATTTTTGTCTTGCAAGTTCAGGCTATTTTATATTACTTTGTGGTGTTTGCAGCTGCTGAAAGAAATACTCTGAAATGCTTTGGGGTTGTTCTTGGAGGGTTTTGGGAGTTTTTGAGAGGTGTGCCTTTTTGTTTGTGTTTATTTTAAACCTTGAGTTGTGCTGCTCTTTGATAGGGTGGCCCTTTGTCCTGTGAGACTTCTATCCTTATCTGTGAATCTTTCTTGATCCTTCTTTGAATATTTAGTGTTTGTGTTCTTTGCATTTTGTCCTGGTTGTTTGCTTTTGCTGTGTTTTTTTTTTTTTAAGGAGCTCGTACTGCTTTTCTTTAACTGACTGCTTGGTAATCTTACTTTAAGGAGTAACCTACATCATGCTCCTGAGCCAAATGAGTTGCCAAATTTTGTCCAAAATAATCAATATAATTACTTACAAATTTAACTAATAAATTTGTTAGAAGTGAAGTTAACAAACCTCTATGTTTTACCAGGAAGGAGTCCTTTTCTTTCTGTTATTTGTATACTTTTATTCCAGAGCTTTCTTTTTCATCTTCTTAGGTCAAGAGGATTTGGTTAGGCAGTCTGAGATGAGGCTTCTGAACCGAACACCTGAGCAGGAGCGCCCTCGGATCTTGCCTCCAGACCAGCGTCCTCCCGAGCCACCGGAGCCTCCACCGCTCACTGATGAAGACCTTGATTATCGGACAGAGAATCAGCATTTGCCTATAAGTAACTCTTCAGGAACAGATCCTCATGCGGGAGTAAAAGCAGCTCTTCTGCAGCTGCTGGCTCAGCATCAAGCTCAGGCAACAACGGAGGAGCCAGTACAAACTAGTGTGGATTATCAGGCTAGAGACTCCTATGTAACAGGCCCAGACTACAAGGATAATTTTGGATCATCATCCTTCTCATCTGCCTGTTACAGCGCTAGCGATGGAATAGGAAGTGGATCATCAGGAGTATTAGAAAGGAGGAGTTTCCTTGGAAACTCAGATATTCAGTCTTTGGATAACTACAGTACTGCTTCATCTCACTCTGGTGCTGCCCCTCCTCCATCAGCCTTTCCAGAATCCTTTCCCAGCTCAGTAACTGGTTACGGAGACATTTACCTCAATGCTGGCCCCATGCTGTTCAGTGGAGATAAAGACCATAGGTTTGAATACAGCCACGGCCCAATCCCAGTTTTGGGGAGCAGCAGTGATACTTCCACAGGGCCAGAGAGTGCACACTCTTTGTCTACAAAGATGCACAACTATAGCTATGGAAGTAATTTACAGGAAAATCCCACTGGCATCAGCCACATGCATGGACAGACTTGGACTTCTCCTGCCCAAGGGCCTGGCTATTCCCAAGGATACAGGGGACACATTAGCACATCTGCAGTGAGAGGGCGAGGCAGAGGATTACCATATTGAGTATCTGTTTTTCCTCAGGCACATCATTTTTATCTGGAAAAACTTCTTTTTCTCCCCTAGCTGCAATTTAAAGCAGCAATTCAACAGACTTGAATGATGTTAATTCAACAGCTTTATTTTTATGTGGAAAAGGGTCTTGCATACAGTAGAAAAAATTTAAAATGCTTACAACTCATGCTGTCTAAAAACTAGATGACTTGATTGTACATGTTCACAAACTCTAGTTCTGACTTTTATTTTGTATTTTGGCAGTTTTAAGTGGATGCTAAATTTAGGGACATCAGCTTTTTATGGCACTCTTTCAGATCTTCTGAACTATGCACATTTGTGCTTTTTTTGTAAGTTTGGACCAACTTTTATGTAAAAAGAATGAAATTTTACAACATTCAAAGCAGGGCACTGATTTATTTGGTATTTTTCTTTTTACAGAACTACTTTTAGGCAAAGGTCACTGTCAGTCTTTGCACTGCTTTCAGTGTTATTGTGGAAGGTGTACTTCGTGCTCATTTCAGATAATAAAACAAAACCTTTCTCTTGCTGCAAAATTTTATAAATATTTGGTCAACTTTTTTTTTTTTTTTCCAAGAAAAAAGAAAAGGGTGTTCTGGTAAAATGTTCTCTCCATCTCCCACGCTTGTTTATATAAAAACTGTTTTACTTGAATGGTAAGTGCCTTAACATGTAAGCTTAAGGTCTGCAAAAATTTGGAAGTACTTCATAGGTCGCTATGAACATAATGCCTAAACCTAGGTAATTAAAAAGAGAATTCAGATAATAATAAGAAACTCAAGCAGGTCATAATCCTGTGGTGTTTACTTCACATGGGCCAGTTACTTAGAGACCTGATTTTACCTAGATAAAATTGTAATTTCCAAATTGAACTTCATGAGAAACGTTGAAAGTAAGGAGAAGAATGAAGAGTGTAGTTTTTCCTCAGCTCCCTGTTGGAGTTGTATTAAGTGTTTTAGTTCCTCTGCCAAATGAACTATACTTTATATGTCCTTACCAAGTGATGAAATAGTTTTTTTCTCTTAAATGTCAACAGCAGTAATTTCTTTACTTTGTGTGAAAAGCTGACACTGTTTGTCTTTTTACCCCAAGTACTGCATTGTAGGAAGTAACCAAAGGAAAAATGACCAGTATTTAAAGCAATGGCAAAATGTCTGACACTAGTTGTAATTTGCTGTAAACTTGTGATTGTGCCAATTAATTGGTTTTATATCTGCTATCCACAGAACATTTTAATACTGGAATTGAGTGTCTCGGAACAACTAGGATTATTACAGTTAAAACTCTTACCAAGAGCCACTCCTCATACTAATTACAACTTCAGCATGTTTTTTTTTTTTTTTTTTTTTTGCTTTTTTGTTTCCTCTGACAACAAGTAGTCTCTCCTGCAGAGAGGAGGTATGGTTATGTTTTGCCTGTACGTGAAAGGATGTCTTGAAGCCCATATTGGAAACAATTTTCCAACTGATTATCCAGTTGACAAATCGGTACCTTATGTAACTGAGTGTTTAAAAACTATTTTTTAAAAAGTAAAATTTCTACTTACACTATTACAAATGTCTTGTCAATGACTTTTTGGATTTTCAGAATAGAAGCCAAAGCTGTTGGTGTTTAGTTTTAATTGAAAATCCTGACTCGTATATAGCTGATTCCCACACTGTAGAGCATGGAGAAACTCCCTTCACTAACTCTGTGTAGTGTTTGAGGATCTGGCAGATGAGGAATGGAGAGATTCCTACTGCTTATGCTGTCCCCTAGTCTGGCAGTTGCCTTCACTAGACACAGTAGAAAATCCTGCCATCTGAAAATAAAAGTGGCCAAGACCAATTTTAAAGTGGCCAGGTCAGACACAAATACTTACAACCTGAATAGCCTGTGCTTAAGAAAGGCAGAAGCTTCATGGGAATGACAGTGCACTGGACCAGACCATTTTTTTTTTTCCTTAAATAAGGACATCCCCATAGCATTTTTCTGCTAGTAAAATTTTAAAGACAAAAACCATTCGTGTCATTTAGATACGGACAGTGTCAGCTAAGGCTCTTTGTTTACTAATTTTTAAAAAACCCAGACCCACAAATATACACACAGATTGTTTTTTGGGTATTTTTTTTGTAGAATCAAGCTTTCAAAGCTTATATGCACTTAATTTTGCTAAAGATGTGCAGTCTGAGGTTAACCACCTGCACTTGAAGTGTAACTGCAGGCAGTAGTTGGCTAAAAACAGCGGTAAGTTCAAATGGAAAGTAGATGTCGGAGAATTAAAATAATTGACTTCCAATACTAAAATACAAGGGAGAAGTTGTGTCTTCTACCTTCCCTTTTGGACATAATTTTTCAAGCCATTTATTTAGCTTCATTCAATGTAGAGAAGTTGGTCCCTCTGCATCTGTAAATGAGTGTGCAGTATGCTTATGGGTGGCAGTACTTTCAAACATTGTTCTGCCGAAATGGATTTAAGTCTTTGGCCAAAAAAACCAACAACCCCAGCAGCCCCAGCACAAGTAATCCTGACTGTGAGGAGAGAGGATGTGCAAAAAGCAATTGACTTCCAGATGAATCAGAAACAGAACTGTGGCGTGCTGTAGCAGATGAATACTGTACAATGACATTTCCCCAGTTTAAGGATTACTAGCCTGTGACTTTATACACTGTATTTGCCTGGGACAACAGTGTTGGGATAATTTGGAGAGAAAGTTAATGTATTTCTGTATGTGATAACTCTAAAAAGATTGCCCTCTTTGCAATCCAGGGAATCTTCTTGGCTCTTCTGCTGACACCTTTCCTCCAGGGCTGGTGCAGGTGTGGACCTCTGCCCTGGAGGGTGTGGCAGGAGGATTGGTGCCTGCAGCCACTCTCCCCTGGCCTGGAACTGTGTCTGGGCAGGTGAGCAACTAGGGGACTGCCTGGATCTAAGGACAGTAGGTCCACATTCATTTGTACCAGACCTGTGTATTACCTGTCGACATTTCTATTGAATTAAATCACATGATGAGGTGCTTATTGGCAGCATTTTACCTTTATGCGTGAACTCCACTTGCAGAGTCTGTACTAGTTTGGCATTTTACATCATGTGGCTCTTGCATTTTTGGTGCAGGAGCAGACATTCTGAAAACAGCGTTATTTTTCTGTGGAGCCATGGCTTTTGTTACTTTCTCCCTCATTCCTTTGGGTTTATGTCTTCTGTGCTGCAATTCCAAACTGAGCTATAGAGACCTGGATAACACATCAAAAAGTAAGTGCTGTGTGTTTGTATTTCTAAATAAATGTAGTGAAATACTGTAATAAGGGACTATCAAATAACAAGTACTTCATTATTTATATTAAGTCATCATTAGCCATACCAAGAGGAAGAAAGTGAGCACAACTGAACTGCTTATGACCATGACTTAAAACACTTAAGACTATTATTATGCTTAAATTCAGCCAAAGGAAAGGGAAACTGCTTTTATGGATCTCTAGTCGTCATTATCTTGAACAAAATGAGCAGTGCTAGGGAAGAGATATAAAAATACATGTGTCCTTAGATGCTATTTTAATTTCTTGGAAAAATAATTTTTAAATGGCAAACTTCTATATTTTCTTATGTTTCCATCAAATGTGGTCTCTCTTAAATTTTCTCCATCCCATAGTAGTGTCAGGTGCTTTCTAGAAGCAGAGGCACTAAGTGCCATGTTGTAAGTTTTTATGGTTTTGAGTGCTCTTCTCCTTTTGCTTTCAGTTTTGGTGGAGGCAGTTTCAGTTTTGGTGAAGTTTACAGTTGGATGAGTTTAGTAGATAATTGTGTGGTAAAAACTGAAGTACTGAAGTAACATAGGATACCTCTTGTCTGCAGGCAAATTATGTCTTGGACCATGAACTCTGTTTCCAAGAGAGAAAAATGTCAGACATACTACTTGCATTCTTCTTTTCATTAATAAAACATGCAGTTGTTTCACATACAACATTTCTCCAGTCTGTTCTGTTTTAGTGTTTTTTACATGAGGAAATTTTGGCTATTACCCTTCTTGAGAGTTTTGGGATGTTCTGTATTTACAGAGTATGTCATGAAATTAGGAATCACCAGAAAATTTATTTGAATTCTATATTTAAAAATAAAATTACCTTGGGTTGACTTAAAATCAAATTAACTTGCTTATCAGGGTGAAGAAACTTTATTGCAGGAGTTATTTCGAGACAACTTAATTTAAAAGAAATTGTTATGCTTCAGCTTGCTTACTCTTTGTTATTTTAAGCCATTTGTATATAAAATGTATTGTGCGGCCTGTAAATAAAATACATGAAAATTGAAGTCTTTCCTTGTTTTCCCTCTCTGGTTGTCAAATGGCATTTCAAAAGAACATTGCATTAAACTGAGAATGTTTTCAGTGTATTGAAATTCTGCAATTTACTTCTCCAGTCCTGTTTCAAAGGAGCCCTGCAGGGACTGGCACTATGAGCCTTTGCTGGCAGCATGGGTGATGTGGGAGCAGAGTTGCAGCAGAGCATTGCTTCAGCACTGATGGTGCCCCAAGAGCAGGTAGAGTGCTGGGATGTGGGTGTGGGACAGGGGCTTTGTCAGTGCTGAGAAGCTGCTGCTTCAGCACCTGTCAGAAGCTCAGGATGGTAGTTGATGGACAACATGACATTTTTTCTTTGCAGCGTCCAAGCAGAGGTGCAGTTAATATTCTCCACCACTACCTCTTTAAAAAGGATGCTGTGCATGTTAGAAGCAATGGGGAATCAAATCCATAGAGCCAGGAATTTTCAGTCTGGTGAGACACTGTGAACTGAGCCTGGCTTAAGCAATTGTGCTTTGAATGCCTGAGGCTTTTCTTGCTTTTTTCCTACTGTATTAGTTATCTAATGAAACCTTTTGAATCTTTCAATAAATGTTATACCTCCATCCAAAAATGTGGCATTTGCTGTTATCTTCAGTTCTCTTAAACTTGAGGTTGGGCAGAGTGCTGCTTCATCACTTGTCATTGATGAAGTCAATAGATGGGCAGTGAAAATGTAGTTGGAAGTTACAGGGGCCAGCAGCTGTTACCTAGGTGTCGTTTGAGATTAGGCTGACAAGATGTGTAGCTGCAGCCCAAACACCTCACTCTGGAAACCGTATTTTGGTGCCAGCTACAGCTAAAGCCTGACCTTCAGTTCTGGCAACAAGCTCAGGCTGTATTTCACAGGGTGTTGACTTGCATGTAGCAGATCTGGCAGTTGTGTGTAACCAATTCTAGTTTCTAGCTGTCTGCTCAGTTTTTCTCATGAAAGCTGTTATTGCAACTCATAACAAAGTTGTAACAAAGTTGGCTCTGGTTTATGTTGGAGCATGAACCTGAAATGGTTTGAGAACGGTGCGGCATCTCTGTCATTGAGCTCTTACTGCCATATGGGTAGCCAGCTGTGCAATAAGGGACTGGTAATAATTCCAAAGGGTCTGCATGTCAGTCGATATCCTCAGTGCAAGTAAAATAGCACCAAGTGAAAGAGGAGGTACACAAGTAACTGCAGAACAGTCTGTATCAACACAGATTAAGGAATGGGTCTATGAAATTGGTGGCAAGAGGAAATCAGTCCTCTTGTCAAAGCCATGAATTATTGCCTGCTAGCTTTAAAGAACAATGCAGCTTTGCAGAAATTTCTTTTAAATTACCTGAACCAGGATTAGGTTCCTTCTATTTTTAAGGAATGCCTGTAAAACCTGACAGGCCATCTGGATGAACAGGATTAGAGCTACCAAACTCCCCCACCATGTGGAAGAAAATGAAAGTTGGAGCACTTTGCAGTTGCAGTGAACACGGGCAGAGAACTTCATTTGACAAACAGGGTAACCATTGCTTTTCCCAGTCACTTTGATGGAGCTTAAAGGTTTTGCTTTTAAAACTGTTTACTTGTTCTGGCTGCTTATTTTGGGCTTCTTTTATTGCCTATGGACAGAAGGCACAGTCAGAAGGACTTTGAGTCTTATGGTAATGTTTTCTTTTTAATTAGAGCAGCCCTTGCCAATAGGCAATACTTGGATCACTTCACACAGCATGGCTTCAATTCTTCTTCAGCAGTTCCTCTGGGGGACTTTGGACGTACTATAAATATGGCAAATTCTCATAACATGGTGAATATACCTTTAATAGGACTTTTTGCAAAGAGGCTTTGTGAAGATTTTTTTTTCAATATTAGGAAATATGGTGTAAAGGAGAGATTGCTTGTTAGAAAGGGGAATACTTGAGGGTAAGTGTTACAGAAACCAGCCTTGTACTCACAATCAGATTTAACAGATTTGCCCTTAAGGTAACTTGGGGAAATAAGTGGCTAGTATTTGACTTGTGCAGATGCCTCTCTGCTGTACTCCCTCCTGCGTGCTAGGCTGTGCTATTAATTGCTAGAAGACATAGCTGGAACCAAGTGTAATATGCAGCAATGTCTAACACAGATGCCTTCTTTCTTTCCTCCTGCAAGTTTTTTTCAGACCTGTTTTACAAATGTTTTCAAAAGTTCCATCATGGGGAACAGCACGCTCTTTACAACCTTTCAAGGATCTTGGTTTTGCCCAGGTGGCCGTGGTCAGGAAGCAGTGATGTCTGCTTGCCCTGCCTTTGGGAGCCTCTCCGAGCATCAATGCCCTAAGAGCTGCCAGTGTCACTTTCTCTCCTTGCTCTGTCTCCAGGTCACCCTGAGAAAGGAATGAGCTGCACAGAGAACTGAACAGAAGCCTCACTTTAGGAGGTGATTTTCCCTGAACAAGGAGTAAGGAAGAGCTCATTACTTATTTTCATTCTCCTTCATCCTTACCAACTGCAAAAAGGATCTATGGGAATGGTTTCAAAGCAAGACTTGGTTTGATGGTAGTTTTTTTGTTTTGGTTTGGTTTTTTTTTTAATTTTCTGGTTTTCTTTATTGGTATTGCCCTTCAGAGAGTGTTTGAAACTGCCGGCAAACCAATGTAGGATTGAGAAACGGGGTCTTCTGCTTTGCAGCTAACCCAGTATCAAAAAATACATGGAAGTTACAGAAGAGGAGCAGGTTATTCCCTGCCTTCCTGCACTAGAGATAAATTAAAACACATCCCCTCACTGGAAAACAAAGGGTGATGTGCACAGCAGACAAAAACAGCAGATAAAGTTATCCATATGCAGTCCTGTAACCTTTCCTGCCCCACAAATACTCTTGAGAACTCATGTCATTCCTGGGTTGGAATCCTTGCCCTCAGGATAAGGAAAGCAGTGGACCTTCTGACTGCACAGGCACTTTCCTGCTTTCTTTGCAGAACAAAGATTATTGTGAGCAATTTTTAATCCCATTTTTTCTAAAAATTGTTTATAAGGGGGAGGGGGTAGGGAATGGACTAAGAACTACAAATGACATGGGAAATGAACAGGAATCTATTTATGCTATATATGAGGAGTAGTAAATAATATTTCAAAATTTACCTGCAGATGGTTTGGCAATTCCACATCAGGAAAGTATTACTCTAAACCTGGCAGATTTTAGAAGCTATATACATTTTTCTCCCCAGACTGCTTCTTGTCATGGATTACAGATCCTGCTGTGAGACTTCCAAGCAAGCCCATATGGTTACGCAAGACAGTGAGACAAGACATGCAGGTAGTAGTAATAATTTTTATTTGCAAACTGTACTTGCCATGACAATGCTGCCTTTTGGGGATAATGATAAAACAGCCAACAAATTCAAGAAAACTTTGCAGACCTGTTCTATCAGAAATTTAACCCTATTTCGGCTTTTAGCATCAGGTAAATTGGAGATGAACTTCTCTTTCAACTGATCTCCTGGGAAGCTCCAGTTCAGTTTGAGTTTGGATATTTCTTGCTAGTCTCAACTGTTAGAATGCAAATTGTTTCTTTGTGTTCAGGGAAACATTCTGTATGCTTTATTTAAGTGCCTTATTGTACTTAAACTTAAAGAGGTTGCTTTATTGCAACCTCTTCCATTGTTTTTTTTTTGTTTGTTTGTTTGTTTTTTCTCTTTTTCATTCTTCAGTCCTGTATTAAGATTTCAGCATTATGGAGCTTTTGTACTGTAAAAAATATTACACAATGCCCTTCATTATGTGAAGCTGTAAATCAAAGCATTAAGTATTTCCATCAAATTGTATTGGATTGTTTGAGATGCAGTCCCAATGAGGCTTCTTCCTGTCTTGACTAAAGTATGTTTCTGTTTAAATATTTAATCCTTATGACATGTTTGTGGTGGCAAGAGCAGAAGGGGAGTAAGGAGCATCCAACAGAATTAAATATGGTCACTGTGGTCCATAATATAATAAGGAAGCTAGTAGTTTAAATTTAGGTGAAATCATCCATTTTCTACAAAGAATCTGGAAGAAAAATGCTATGAGAATGAGAGGGATCAGTTATATTGAGTAAATAAAAATGTTTAAAACCTTCTTCTGACAACATAAGAGGCTGCAGCTAACGGAAGAAGTCAGGATTCAAATGCAGAATAGAAAGAACATGAAATATAGATGCTTCACTGATACTCAATTTGAGGGAATTTATTTCTTGTGTTTTAAGTGTGATGGATATTTAAAACAGCTCCTGCTATAGGAAATGGTGATAACTGACCAAGTGTCTACACAATGCAGAGACAGCAGCTTGACAAGACAATATCAATATGAAAAACACAAAAGCATTTGCTTTGCTATGCAGAGTGTTTAACAGGACATGGGCTCCACCCTTTCCAAGAAATCACCATTTGCTTGTGTAATGCCTTGACAAGTCGTGTAACTCAGCGGAAGGATTTCACAGGACAGAAGAGAGAACACATCCACAGCAGCATTATTAAATTCATCAGCACATAAACAGACCCAACAAATAGGATTTGATTTCTTATTGGCAGGATGCTCCACAGTGCACCAGGGAAGCTGGCAGCTCCTACTGTTCTTCAGAGCAGTTCTAAAACTGTTGCTAAATAGGAAGGCAAAAGCTGCCCCAAGTTGCCATTAAGCACTCTATAGGAAGTCATAAAAAGCAAGAAATCAGGTTTGTAACACTTATACACCCTGGGTTTTGCAAAACATCATCTACATCATGCGAAATATTACATATTGCTGGAATATAAATTCAGCATTTGCACAGCTTGACCACTACTAGAAATGCATTAACATTTTTAGGCTTGATTTTCTGTAGCTTTTTAGAAAAAGTAAAATGCATGAAAAGATTTATCATTATGGTGACAGTGACAGTTCTGTGCTTTAGAAAGTGATGATGTCACTTAAAGGTCCTGTCCAAAAAGAGTCCCCAACCAAAAAACTCTTCAGGACCTGAAACCTCAACTCTGGAAATCAATTTGTGGATTATTTTTCTGTTCTGAAGCATGGAAACTTTATTACAATACATTTTATAATGCTGTCACAATTTGCTTTCTGACTCATTAATCTGAAAAGCTGAACCACAGGAGACTGAGAGAGCAGGTGCTGCAAGAGATTAAGCATCAATCAGTTATGAAGATATGGTTCATTAAAAAAAAAAAGGTCTTGTTAAATTAATGTCTAGTGAGCTTAAGACTGGTTAATCACTTGAGAATCTTCCACTGGAAGGGGCTATGCTTCTGATTAGATCATAAATCATTTCCATATGCAGTGAAATTCAATAGAGTAAATATTCCTCTTCTAAGGAGATTGTGACCTCCACTGCTATGGTGTTGTGAATGAAAACTTAAAACTATTTTCTTAGGTTGAAATTGTTCCTGCTGTCATTGCAGATTTTAGCTCAGACTAAGGATGAAAACCAGAACCCCTGTTAACTTCAGCAGGGATTTCCATTTAATTCTCCAGTGTCAGAATTTCCCTTTTAAATAATGTTGGGGGTTTTTAAAAAAACCACCTTCCATTAAAAAAATTGTGTATAATTTGGCATACATATTTTAGCCATTGAAGACTCACTCCTGGAGAGCTGTGAACCCAAAAACCCGTGTATTATCAAAGAAATAATGGAAATTCTCATCTATTTTAAGTCCTTAAATGCTTATTCTTTTGTTATGAGCAATGTTTCTGAGTCCTTGAATGCTTATTCTTTTGTTATGAGCAATGTTTCTGAGTATTTTTATTCTCTACAGTAGATTTGAAAGGTGCTTGAGAAATTAAGGAGTTCTTTTCAGAGCTCTATCATAATTTGGAACATTTAATGAACAGTTATAGCGGTGAGTGAGAGATTTTCACAGAATTAAACAGCTACCATGTATCGTTACCATGTGTTGGAAAGCATGGCTGACTTTCTACTGGCATCCCTCCTCCCAGGAAGGCAATGCATTTGAAACTTGATCTAAAAATTATATTGATTAGAGATAGTAATAGGGAGGGCAAAAACCACCAGGTTCTCTTCTGCCACTAAACAATAATAAGGCTTAAGCAAGACATCTCCTCTTGCTATTCATTCATTTTCCCATATGCAAAATTTTGGACTAATAATGTTATCCCCTCTGAAGAGTGATTTGATGCTTAATGAAATACAATTAATGTGTTGGTTTAGCTTTATATTAAAAGTAATGTTTACATCTGTAAGGTGAATTTCTCTTTAGCAGGATATAGGGATTAAAGCTCTTTCTACAACTGTGAATCACTGTTTTCCTATTTGTTCAGGCCGTCCACACTTGCCTGTCTGGAGTAAGAGAGAGGCAAATTAATTAAAAGATGAAATCTGATTTCTAAATCACATATAAAAGAGGTTGTTTGTACTTCCAAAGAGAAGCAAAGGAGATGGAGAGACTTCCACTAAAATATCAGACTTTGCCTAGAAAACTTTCTTTTTAAGACAGCAACTCTAGTTTCATGGTCTTTTTACCATAAGCTTACTGTACTTCACAATTTCCTTTACACACTTTAGGTATATAAAAGTTTTGTCCACTTTTTAATGAAAAATAAATTTGGTTTGATACTATTTTAAGACAGAATGAATTGCAATATTAACTTCAAAATTTAACAAAACTCATAGCCAGAAGGTTCATGAAATTTGTATGAGCCCCAGCACTTCATCTGCCTTTTTACTGGATAAAGGCATGGAGGGCTGGTGGCCTGGTCTGAAACTCCCTCTGGGATTTTTTCTATTCTTATGAATTCAAAATAAGGATGAAGTGACAGCAAGCAGATGTCTGACTCCAGAACAGACCTCTCTGGAGAGGAGAGGGAAATTCCAAGAAAAAGCTGTGAATTGTTTTAACTGTTTCTGCCTGGGATACCACAAAGACAAATCTTTAAATATTAAGTGTCCTTGTTGTGGTTTAAACAAAACTGGTGGTTTTACATGGGATTTGCCAGGTGAGGTTCAGACATAACATTGTGCAGGATTTCTCAGGATATACTTCCTTATACCACTGATTGACAGTGAGATTTGGGATTTGACCGAAATCTATGAAGCATTTCTTAGTAAAAATGTATTTCACTTAGTGCTTTAGTTTATGGATACAGAAAAGGTCTGTATCCCATACCTCTTCACAACTAGAATCATCCAAGTTATTAATTTCACTCACTCTTTGGGACTTGATATGTATAGATACTACTTGGAATTTTAAAATCAATTTTTCTTTACCATTTGGAAAGATCCTTAAAACTTGCAACTAGAAATAATAATAACCAAAATTCAACAGGACCTGAGGACAAAAATAATGAAGCAGGAGTGTGAAAACTGCAGGCAGAAAAAGCAGCAGACACGTTACAGATTGAAGTACCTTTGTAAATTGCTTTGCAATTGATGTTGCAACAACATTACTATAAAAAAGATGGTCACAGGCAGCTCCCGTTCTAAGATTCACTGTTGGAAAAGCTCAATGGAATTAACTTTCTTGTTCCAGCCATCAGCAAGCTTAGTGTGAAACACATTTTAAACTATTCAACCTTAATCTGTATGATTTGAAAACACTTATATTTACTTTGTCAGAACTAGTGGAACAGTGCTAGTTCAGAATCGAAAAATCTTCTTGTGATATACATAGCTCTGAATCATAAATTAAATGTTTATTTTATAATAAATCAATACATTAAGAATAAAAAAAATAATTTATGGATGGCTAAAGCTGGAAAAGAGTGGAAGTCTTTTAAGAGAGAAATATCTGATTCAACTGAAGTGTCAGCCACAGAAAGAATATTGGAAATTACTTGTGGAAAGTGACTCCAGAGAAAATGCAGGGCTTGGCCACAATGTTGAGGAGCGTGTGGAGAAAGAGAGTGAGGGAATGAATGCAGGTCTTACCTTTCTTCAGCCTTCTACCCTTTTGTGTCCCTTATGAGGACACTTTTAATATGTTCTGGACTCTTGCCCATGTTCTGTGCTGATGCTTTGTGATATTATAAATGACTGAGAACAACTGGTGCAAATGGTATGTTTTTGAAGGTGCAGACCTTTCACCTCATTGTCTCCATGCCAGGAGGTGCTGGAGGGGCAAGTCGGCCGAACTGATGATCCTTGCCAGGCCTGAAACTGGATTATTTATTTTGGGATGCTTACCTAGAAAAAGACTAGTTGCTGTTAAAGCCATATGCTTTGACTAGATGTGTTTCTGCTGTTTTTCTCTGATATACAAATACAGTTAGAATGACACCAGAACCTTGCTTTTTCCTTCTGCTCACTGAAAGGTTTCAAGACTGAAAGCAGTTGCTCTGTAGCAGATCTTCGGGCTGTTCAAAAGCGTCTAAGTAGAATTTAGCGCTGAAGTAAGTAGTGCTGGACTGAAGTTGAACTGTCTTTTCAAACTGGCAGTAATTGAGTAAGTATATTGAATAGGAAAGGTTCCTAGGCAGACAACCTTTTGATTTCTGCTGTCCACCAAACTCACTTCTGTCAGAAATGCATATCTGCTTTCTTGTCATTCATGGATTTAAAGACAGTAATACATCTTGTGGCTGCTGGAGCAAGAATACCTGATCTTTTTTTCTTTCATGAGGTAGTTTTCCTCCATCCAACTTGGTGTATTATCAATTAGGCTATCTTTGGTGGAAATGTAAGTATTTAAGAGATGGTTGTGTTGGGAAGCTACCAGAAAGAACTGGGATCTATGCAACACTTTCCCCGTGCCTTCTTCTTACACACTTTTTCTGTTGTCTTTTACAGTGACTTTGCCTGTTTATAATTGCTAAATTTGCAATGTTTAACACAGATGTGAGCACCACTTGTCTGCATGGTCAGTAGTGTCTTTTTTTAAATCTGAAGTGTTGTCACTATAGCAAGGTCATGTCTGTGTTTTACAGTTCTCACTGCACATCTGACAACAAAGTCCATCACTCAGCCAATGCAGGCTCATTTAGATGAGTCAGCAGGGATCTGTGTGACTTTACTTGTCATAATTCTGTCGTCTCCAGCAATGTAAACTAAAAGGACCTGTAAGGACTGAACGTGCTGTGTGGTTGGATGACACTGATTCCATCAAAACCACCAGAAGAGCCCTGAAGGGTGGAGAGAACCTATTCCAATGGAAAGGGTAGGGAGGGTATGCTTGTATCCATGGAAAACCAAGGCAGAAGAGCCTTAACTTATGGCTGCTGTAGGACAGTACTGAAAAAAAAAGGTGTGTGGGGGGGTAAAGAGACAATTGAAAACTCTCTGGAGAGGAAAAATTAGGGTAAGACTGCCTAAGTTATTTCTCTGGATAGAGTTGGGTGGGGTTGTGTGTATCAGAGAAAAACAACCACTTTTGGTAGGTCCCTTTAAACTGTTTGCTTGAAATATAAAGTACACAAAGCCTTGTGGATATATCTAATAATGTACTAGAATCTACTTTGCAAGCTGTAAGACCATAGAGATGTGTACTGGGATGATCCAATAGCAGAGAGAAACTAAACTGGGCTGTTACCAGTAGTACATTCACAAAGTACAGACAGTAACTATTTCTTCCTCACATCACAGCAGTGAGGATGAGAGGCTACAGGACAGCAAAAGTATAAAACATGCAGCAATTGTTCTGAGAGGAAATTAAATACTGTCAGAAAATGCAACCAGATGCAAAGGTACCTTGAAAACAGAGATTCAAAGGTTCTTTGCACAAGCTTTCCATGTGCTTGGTATTTTATTTCAGAAACTATTCTAAGTACAGGAATGCTGCTGGTAGTGTGAGGCGTCTTCAGTTTCAACAGGGACACAAATTGGCAGCTCATTCATTTGCAAACAATTATCACAGTTTCTTAACCTGTTCCCCACAGTGCGCAAACAGCTTTCCAACATGTGGAAATTAACAACTCAATAATATTCCTTAGTGTAATTTAACTGCCACAGGAATCGTCAGGAGGCTATTAAAATTTTACAGACTAGGGAAACAGCCTTAGGAAAGTGCAATGCCAAGCAATCCATAGATTCTCAGTGCCTTCTTATAGTTATTAACTCAAGTTGTACTCTTGGACAATTTGCACATGTTAATTCTCCCTTTTATCTTTGTTACAATCCCTGAGATTTTCAAATCCTGTTTTTTCTTAGCTTAAAAAAAAAGAAGGCAAAGAAACTAAACTTCACAGACAAGTGATGAAGACAGTCTCCTCTACAAACTCAGCTGTAGGAATAGTAACATTAATTTCCAATATCTGTTAAGGGAATATAGCTCAAAGCCTTCTTTTACATTAACCTAAAAACTTCATAAAGCCACAGGAGGTGGTGGTTTGATTTAAGAACACTGCAGTTGCTACTTACAATCCAATTATTGATGATACTACTCCCAAGCTAGCAATCAGTGCTTTTTAAAGCTTGTGTCAGCCCTGTTATTTGTACTTTATGCTGTGCAGTCATCCACAGAAGCTGTCAATTAGCTTGATTCCTCTTCCCTTGTTTTAACAGCAGCTCTGTGATGCTTGAAAAGAGAATAATTTGTCATCAGTGTGAAAGAGGTTTTGTTCTTCCCTTTACCGGTATACCAACAGTTCCATCCACATCATGTTCAGCAGTTTAAACTCACAGGAATTTCCTCATACATACAAAGATTTGAACCCATTGACTCTACAGTAACAGCTTTTAACTACCTTGAATACACAGCAATTAGACTGTGGCAAAATACAGATGGATACCAGGTTTAAATGCAGTTTAATACAGCGCGTTAATGCTACACAGAAGCAGGGTAGTACATGCAGATTTTTGATGCAGATTATAATAGCAGGACTGTCAGCAGCATTAAAAACTTCTGGAACTGTACTGGTATGACCCCTTTTAGCTGCAGGAGTTACATTCTTGTATACAAACGTTTACATGACTAGTTCAGAAGAACAATGTGCAACAGCCACAGATGAGTAAAAAAAGGGCAGTGGAATTCACCTGTGATTTTACTGCAGAAGATGTTGATGAAATTTAAAATCCAGGATCTGCACTAACCAACTCCCTGACTGGGTTTGAACCCCACACAGAACTGGTGAAGCAAAATGGATTACTATTTGTCTCGAAACAGCTCCTGGAATAGCCAAAGTCTAGGAGTAACCTCTAGGACAGGAAGGGTGGCCACACACCAAACATCTGCCCAGCTGTCTCCAGCCCAGGAGGCAAAGGTTTCTTAGTATCATCAAGGAAGCAATGGGGATAAGATAAAACCTTTTTTGCCAGATCTAAAATAGATGAGTAAGCATCAGTTTAAAGGGAAGGCCTAGATTTGAAGTCTAACACAAGAGTTATTAATTTTGTAAAAGAAAATTTAAAAGTTCAGATTGATAAATTATTGGTAAATTCTAAGTCAGCAAAACACACATTTAAGTGAAAATGGCAGAGAGTGAAACTGAACCAGTTTGTGCCTTTTGAGACATACATACAAGAAGTTACTCTAGGCAAAAAAAAAATTGGTTGTGAATCAATGACTGAGTGCTGAAACTGCGTTCCTGTAGAGCGTAAACACAACTTGATTTCTTTCATTTCTTGTGCTGTAAAAAGTTGTTTGAACCATCTCAAATGATAAAAAAGCTCATCTAGTTTCCTATGTCAATTGGTATGCAAGTTTCTGAAAGCCTGAGATATGAAAATCATTACACAATTCTTCACCCTTCAGTGTAGGCAATCCTCCCTTTTCTCTGCCAGTTCCAAGAAGATAGAAGGAAGGCAAATACCAAGATTTGGGGAAAAGAGAACAGCCTTTACTCCTGAGAATTTTGGAAAATATTCTAAGAGTTTAATTCATTAAGTCTTCTATAAAAGCACATGTGTGAATTCAAATTCAGAGCAATTGCTAGGCAGAGGAATAAACTGCAGTGCTAGTAAAAAGCACTGATAGATAAATGGATGACAGAATTTTCAAACTGTAACATTAGATACTTACATATTCCAATTGAATGAGCAAATCCTCTAACTTCTGTGAGATTACTCAGAAGCACAGCTTGAAAACCAAACACGCCATAAAAAAATCTTTTCTTCAGAAGGAAGGTGAGAAGCTACTTGTAGAATTTCCACATAATGCATTTTTCAAATGCTCCCCCCTCTGATTTCTACTGAAATAATTTATATAAAGTTAAGTGCACAAAAAGATGTCCTTAACAAGACAAGCAATCCGACTGCAAAAGTTGTTATCCATTCTGCCGACCAGACCCATTTTACCCGGTAAGTGTTCCCAGCTTTGACATTAGGAAAATGCTACATCTCAGTGCATTACTTCTATTTGTAAAGAGGAGGAGTTTAACATGAACTTTTAAAATCCCATTTTAATTTAAATTTTCAGATGCTAAATTATTTAACAATTTCAATGTGTGTACTGAGTGCCACAGAAGAATGAATATTCCATATTATAAAACTGGACTGAAAACCCAAACTCGAAGTTTGAACTATTATAGTGCACATCCCGAGGTTACTAGCCACCCAGTGTATTGCTGCATTACACGTTCTCGGCTGATTTAAGTTCTTGTTACTGTTAATGCAGTAGTGATGCAGTTCAATTTTAAACACAGGAGCAAACAGCAACAAGTGAATTAAATTTTTGCTGGAAGAGTTAGTCATGAGTTACTCTTCTTTACAACAACTGAAGAGAAAGTCAAATGGACTTGACAGACAAACACAAGGCAAACAAAACAGAGTGGTAAAGTGCATGAACCCAAACTTCTGTAAAAGAAGCTAACTTACCTTCAAATCTATGAAGTCTGTTGAAGAAAAAGCAATGCCCATATATTGTGTTCATTACAGAGGAATCCCTTCATTAACAAGACATAAGCACTATTTTGTTTCATGGGCTCATGAAAAAATGATGTATTTTGTGCTTTACATTTTAACATCACATGCTATTTCCAGAGTCATAGTGGTACTATGAAGTGGCTTCACTAACAAATGAGGAGGTAACATATCCTCTCTCTATGGGGTCGGCTGTCTGTCTCTGCCCCCACACACGCTCAGGATGGTTCTTGCACGCTGGGCTTCAAAAGATGAGACTGGACGCTAGGTTTTTTCGGTCTTCAGAATTGTTTATTATCTCTTATCTATAAAGTCCTTTCTCTGCCTGAAGGATCTGACCAGCATGGCAGCCAAAGGCACTCTGCCCACCCCCAAGGCGGCCGCATCTTTTATAACAAAAACTACGTATATCATATTTACCTTTTGTCCCCAATACCTATCATCTTCGTCACTAAGTACACCCTCACCCCAGACCAATCCACAAGTGCCAACACCACTCCAGAAGATGGAAGACAGGAAGAAGAAGGAAGAGCCTGGTGGCACACCCTGATTCCTCCATCTTGTCTCTACAACCCCCCTGTACCGAAACCCCAAAATTTGTGATTCACCCTTTAATGATATCTTCCCTTCACCATTTACACCCGAGTGATTCTCGCAGGTTCCATTTCCTCATACATCGGTGGCACATCTCTAGATGGATCAAAATCAAGCCACCAAGTGCTTTTGGCAACATTCCAGGACTCCCGAGCCCCCCAAGGGTTCTCTCGGTAGCTCTGGACATCAGGAGTGATGTGCTGAGCTCCCACACTCTCCATCAGATGTTTGCCAAATGGTAAAAAGAAAAAAAAAAAAAGATGAGGAGGTATGTTCTTAAGCTTCATAGATATCATGGCAAAAAAGGCAAAGCTTAAATTGACTTTAAGAACATTATATTTATAGTTCTGAACACATGTTCATGCATTTTACAGCTCTCCAACAATGACATATTTAAATTTTACTGTAATTACAGAATTTCTCCCAGAAGCCAGAAAGGTAAATAATTTTAAAGTTTTTGGTGCTGATTCTTGACCAAATGACTGCAGCCTTTAGCAGTATGATGTACTTAAAATTGTTGAGTCATATCCTGAAGTGCACTGAAGCAGCAATTTAACAGATGACATAGTGGAAGGTCTGCATGGACTAAACAGCATTTCATAATTATTTCCTCAGTTCTCTTTCTGGAACATTTACCTTCACTGATGTCCGACACCTGGTTCCAGGAGTTAAGAGTTATTATCAGAGGAATCTGGCTTTGATGCCTGGGTCAACTGCAATGCCAAAATAGAAAAATGCATCTTTGCAATGTGCAAGGGCAGCTCATACTGGCTACTCTGTAAGAAGTCCCACCTCTAACAGTCTCTTTTCTCTCAGAAATCCCTTACCTTTCCTTTCTCCCTTCCAAACCCAGACTCTCATCACATCTAACTGAGAACACATCATAGATTCACTCTCTTAAATAAAATCATATTTGTTTCTCCAAGATCACCACATATTGCAAAAAATAAATTGCATTTCTATTACATGGGAAACAGCAACGAAACAGAGCACTTGATTAAGCACATTGCAACTTTTTTTTTTCTGTGAGCTTAACAGCACCTGACAAGGTTTAAAACACAAAAAAGGAAAGAAAAATTTACACTTCAACCTTCACAATGATGTTGATTAACTTATGTATAAATTCTACAACTTGTCAAATCATCTCAGTTTAACTGGTACCTATTAAAGATAACAATACCGATAGCTGCCA
The DNA here is from genome assembly GCF_027477595.1 of Haemorhous mexicanus. Taxonomy (NCBI): domain Eukaryota; kingdom Metazoa; phylum Chordata; class Aves; order Passeriformes; family Fringillidae; genus Haemorhous; species Haemorhous mexicanus. Next base: position 54,482,150 of record NC_082341.1, read on the forward strand.
TTTAAGGCACCATTTTTTGATTCTGGGATGAAGACTTAACCATTCTTGATACCCAGCAGGCATTATGTTCTCAGTTCTTGAGGCAGCCTTTTTGGATTTAATACTAAAATAATAGAGTGAACCGGGGGAAGACACAAGTGACACACTTTAGATTGCGGTCCTAAGAGCGCAAGAGACTCAGAACATTTGAACATATTAAGGTCCCCTTACAGTTTGAAGTTGTTCCTGAAGGCAGTATTAACCTAACACATCTTATGCTGAAACAGATAAAGAGTACAGAGGACTATTCTACCTCAGCCAAAGACAAGTTACTAAGACCAGTTTAATGGGATTTCCTGTGCTTTCCTACCTAATCGTGCCTCAGGACTACAAAAATATGTTTTAAGTACATAAGAAGCTTAAAAGAACACATGTATTTTGAAAACTAAATGAATGGGTTTATTTAACAAAGTTTTTACATTCTACCTTGGTTTAAAAACCAGGATCAACAAACAAATGGTACGTTCAACAACAAATTTATCTAACTACTGTAGGCTTAACATGGCAAGTTAAGAACATGCCTGTAGCTGGAACTATGTCTTTTTTATTGTAGATTATGATATTCACTCCTGGATTTAAGCATGGATCTTCCATGTAAAGACGAGCTCTAAAAAAACCCAAAGCATTCCTTTCCTCCTCAGTATAAACATAGCATATACACACACAAAACAACTCTCCTGGCAATGATGCCTGCTCTAAGTAAAAATAAAAATAAAAAATAATTGAAAAATATAAAATGGATTAAAAAAAGATGCTATGCATGTACTAATGTCGACTGTGTAACAAAAACTGTCACTCATTCTGTACTATTCTAGCAGGTGGATCCAGAAAGAATATTTGCATTTACTTAAGCTTGATGTTTTATGCGTTCTTTAGACTTAAATTGTCAATGAACAGACTTGTTACTATAATCCAGAAATTTCTAATATTGATCCAAATATATGTATTTTTAAACACAAAAACAAATAATTCCAGAATTAAGTTTGTGACTCAAGTTTGTTCAACAAATTAAACTTTCCAAAACGAATACATTTGTTTCCTGAGATGGCTGGAAGTCATGTTTCAACTTCACATTACACTGCAATTAAAAAAAATTATTGTAAACAAAACCAGATGTTAACTACAGCATACAAGCACACTTACAGAAGTCATCTAACTTCAGTGTTGTCAATTACTGTGTTAATGTGTTCAGCTTAACAAAGCTCCTAAAATATTTTTATACATTACAAAACAAGGATTTACAAAACTTTATTTTATTTCCAAGTTATTTCAATCTAAAAATGCTGAAACATAAAAAATACCACTTCCTAAAAGACTTTACAATAGAAGGCTAACAATCTGGCATGGGAGAGGTAAGTATATGGAAACTTCTTTTAACAGTCACAAATCAGTCGCTGGTGATTAAAGAACACTTTGTTCTTCAGAGCTGGCAGGCACTTCCACATAGCCAGAAATATAAGTTTTCCTACCACTCCTTTTGCTTCCCATACATTAAAATATCCAATGCAATAAAAAAAGGTAGGATAAAAGGGTGGACATGTGACAAAATAAAAGTATTATCTAAAGGTCTTGATTATTGTTCGTCTTGTGTAAGTGTAAAGACTCTGTCCCAAAGTTTTCCTGACAAGGTGGAATTATTTGGCCTTTAAAAGTGTTAGCTGAAATACCTCCCTTTTTTACCAGTACATGTTGTTTGCTCACTGCTGTATTGCTGGTTTATGTCTGTAACAGACACTGGCTCTAGGCCAGCCCATGGGTCCTCAAGCATTGAAGGTCTGTAATAGTTTTCCACATCATTAGACACTCTTTTCTCTCTGCCATGCGCTGTACCAAATGGAGTAGATGTCCTGGGTGATCCCTTTGGAAGAAAACCATCAGGTAAAGAAACATTTAATAGTCTAATTCAAACTTAGAAAAAAATGTAAAAAAAAATTAAAATGTTTCCTTCTACTGTAGTAGAGCTCTGAAGCTGATTATTAATTTTAATTACTACACCTCACTTGCATCTTCCTCAGGAAATATTAACTACAATGTATTTAACTTATAAGTGATGATTTACCAGCATAAGAAAAAAGCACCACCCTCAGTCTTCTCCCAAATACTTGTTAACATCACTCTGGCATATAGCTGCAGAAAAGCAGCTCATGCTATTTTTCATAATCTGTCAACAACATGTCTAAAGAAAACTGAACAACAAAACACGGAGTTAGAGGCTGAGGAAGAGTGGACAATATTAAAAAGAGCAGAAGTCAAATATTAAGTACTTACAGACTGAACACAGCATTCTACAATGCAAATAGCTACAAAGAATTCATTGGGAAAAAAAAAATCCTCTTTTAACCAAACCAGAGTTCTGTGAAATTTGAGAACCAATGACTTTATTTTATATACAATCTCAGTAGTAATCAGTGATTTAGTGGGTATTGGCTTTTGCAGGGAGCTTTTCATATTTGATTTTTTTTTAAGATCAAGGATCACAACAATTGCTTCTGTAAAGCTGCCACAAGTCTGCAGCTTAAAGAGTGCTGTGACATAAAGGAGCTCCTATAATCATTTTCACCAGTTAGCATCATCCATTGTTCTCCTCAGATTCACTCCTCTAAAAGGTGAAGCTCTATCTAAATCTGCATTTATTTAAATTGTTTTAACCTAAGTTAAGCAACCCATACTACAGATACACAGTAATTGCCAAGCATGCCCATTGCATTCTGTATGGTAAGAGCAACAGGATGCCTTGAGGCTGGTTATCAGATTTTGTTAAAAAGGGTAAAAGCACTTGATTAATGGCTGCTTTCCCCCACAACCCAGCTACACCTGAATTTCTGGATCAGCAGTGACGGTATTTAATTTTGACTTGTAAGCCCTAACATCTATGTAAACAGAACACGTGAAACAATTTCTGAGCAAAACTGAGATATGGTGCCATTAAGTGAAAGACCCAATGTTTAGCCAGAATAACAGATTTCACTCAAACAGCTTGAACCTATTTCTGCTAACGTATTGTGGCAGGAATGTGTTGATGTGTTTCCAGCAAGAACTTTTCAGGAGCTCCTGAAGTTTGGTGACAATGGATACATGATCAAATGTGGGAACATCCGTGTATATTTATAGAGCACTTGTTTCTAATGATTCTTTGCAGCTAGGTTATGTAGCTAAGAGGATGATCTCAACACACAAGAATTTCTAAAAGGCAGTGAATTACTATACTGTATCAAACCCCATGAGGGTCAGAGAATCACCTCAGAATACATCTAAAAACTCTCTAAGGGGCATGGATTTTCCAAGAAAAAGCTGACATGCTCTAGCAACAGTGAAATTTATGTTAAGTACTCACATTTAGTAGTGAAACAGCAGTATCCAATGCATTCTGTTCTAAATAAACACAAAACCCCACCATCCCTAAACGACCACATTTAATGAAAACCTTTTAACTTTGACATTGTAAAACAGATTGAATGTGGAGCTCATTTATTGCTGTGTTTAAGAAGGCAAAAGAAACATGAGCTGATATAACGATCTGCAGTATTCAGGGAGGGAACAAAATAATTAAATGGTAAGGCTCAATTGTACGGATTTATTTAATAATCTTTAATTTCACTACAGTGTGATGCAGGTCATCAGTAACACTGACACTACACTAACATTTTAGTATTTTTGAAATATAGGAAATTTATTCTTCTGTAATACAAGATTGATAGCCTTCAGTACATGTTAAATTTAAGCATGTAGATTATTTACGTTTAGAATACTATTCATCACATGCTTTTTCCCCTCTGAATTATTGTTAGGGACTATAACCAAAATGTGATTATATACATTACAGTCCTGTGGAAAATGAAATCTGTTCCACCTGTACAGGTGAAACCATTCAGTACAAGAGGCACTATCAGGTACCAAAGATAGCTTAAAAAAACTTTCTATTAGTTGTCACTTATGTCAACAGCATTTTCTCAATGAACTTTCCTTAAAAAGAGTCAATCCATTCTCAGTACTTTTTCTCTAGATAACAAATCTCTCTTTGGAGTAGAAAACAACAGCTTTTAGTGCTATTCATTAAAAAGTTACTGAGTGGAGTAATACTGCCTTGAAATTGGGGACAGTCACTCCCTTTATCAGCTTGCTTCACCTGATGTAATTACAGCTACTGGTATATGCACAAACCACAAAAACCACAACTGTACCATTTTAAAAAGGTGGCATTTGTTTTATTTTCTGTAACAATTTTTGATCCATACCATTCCATAGCTGCTGCTAGCAGCTAGTTCAGTAGTTCTGCTGAGTGTACATTACCACTAAGTGAATTCTAAGTGGAGATGAGAAATGCAACAAAGACAAATCACAGAATGGTTTGGGTTGGAAGGGACCTTAAAGATCATCTAGTTCCAGCTTTCCTCCCAAGGGCACGGACACCCCCCACTAGTCTGGGCTGCTGAAAGCCCCATCCAGCCTGGCCTTGAACAATGCCTGGGATGGTGCATACACAGCTTCTCTGGGCAACCTGTTCCAGTGCCTCACCAGCCTCACAGTAAAGAGCTTCTCCCTAAAATCCAATGTAAACTTACTCTCTTGCAGTTTAAAGGTTTTCTCCCTTGTCCCGTCACTACAGGCCCTTGTTTCCAGAAACACATTTTCATAAAATATAAAGCAGAAGCACCTCTATGGCAAAAAAAGAAAGTGCTGTAAACTACTGGCCCCATAAAGGCTGAGTAAGCCATTTCAGAAAAAAACAAGCTCAGTATGTTTTACTTCAAGTTTTCTGTTTGTTTCAAAGAATCAAATTCTTTGAGCACAAAATGAGTACAGAAGGCTAATGGCATGACATTAATAGAACACTAAAGTGCAAACACAAACTGTCTTTTGGATTTTCCAATGCAATTTTAAAGGGCCACTTAAGACTTTGATCTCAAAAGTGACTGTAGCATCATAAATGTCAAAGGCACTGGAGTTCACTTAACAGGATCTACAGAGGAGAGGGGACAATGCACATTCCTCACAGGAAACCTCATGCTTAGAAAATGCAGAAAGGCTTTCTACCTGAATCTGTTTATGGCCTCACGGGCAGAGATCCTTGCCCACACCAAAGCAGATGAGGACTCATGGTTTATGAGACTAACTCCCTCAGTGATTGCCTCTACTGCCCTCCCAAGAAGAACAGTTCATGTAGACACAAAAAGTGCAGACTCACATATTTCTTCAGTCCTGGGCAAAGCTACAAACACTGAATACTCTCTGGAGGAGTTGCCATCAGGCCAGTGCTGCTAAACTACACACAAGGTCTAGAGAGGGAAAGGGGAGAAGGGCAGATGTTGTGACAGTCTGAGACTGGATTCAAACTTGTACCTTTATGTCATGTTTCTTACCTCAGAATGTAACATGACTTTATGTCAGGCTTCCTACATCAAGAATGGAGCCTATGGGAGGGTTCCCATCCTCAGGTGCTGACATGAAACAGTTCTGACTAAAACTAAAGACAAAAGGATTCCTGCATATTCTTCTTCTCAGTTTATTCTAAGGCAGTGTCATTGGTTGACAAGGAAGTGAGTTTTTCGGGAAGTTATTGCCAAACCAATCAGTGGTCAGATTTGAATACTGACACCTGGTGTAACCACAGAAGACATGGACAGGTCTCTGAAAACACAGGGGGTTAAAAGCAGAGAACTCCCAGAGGACTTTCCTTCCAGTCAGTGCTGAGTTTGGACTTCCCTTGCCAAGCCACAGGCTGGGTGGGGGAGGGGAAGCCATGCGGCCTAGGCTGAGGTAGGCTAAGTGCCCCGGACAGAGAAGGGGGGTGAAGGGAATAGAACCAGGCCGGCCGCTGCAGGACGGAGGGGTGGAGAACACTGAGATGTCCCAGGCAGCCCCCGCCCCCGAGACAGCCTGTGCCACCTTGAAATTTGATATCATGTGCTGGCAGCAGGAAGGCAGAGGAGAAGAAGGGGGGGAAGGTGCACAGGCATGGGGGTCCTGGGCAGGCCGCTGTGAGATTTCAGCCTCGCTGAGGGCGGCAGAGCCCGAGATTTTAACCCTTTCTTAGACAAAGAAAACTTTGCAAAACACTTATCCTCCTTGATCTGAAAGAGAGACAGCCTGGGACCTGAGATGTCAGGAGAAGATGGGAAAGAATGCTAGGTAGGAAGAGATGATGGAGTGGCCTTTGGCTGGACTTTTCTTGTCTAGCCATAGATTGAACCAATTTTCCTGTAATACAGAGACTGCCTTTAGGGAGATGCAATGGCTTGAGCCAAGAGAGTGACTTGCTGCAGCGACGCCATGTGCAGGAGTGAAGTGAACAGAGAAAGATGTGGAGGGTGTGGTGGTGCCCTGTCTTCAGGGAAGAAGAAGATCTCTGTTCTGAAGACCTTCCCACCCAGGAGAGGTAAAAACAGGGGGGACTGTTGTCCCAAAATGAGAAACTGTTGTATTTTGGTACTTGGCAAAGCATCCTTAAAAGGAACCCTATAAGCAGTTTTGGTCCATGGACGGTGGTGAGAGCACTGTACATGGAAGGAGGATGCCACAATGGCAGATCTTCTCCGGGCAGTGCCACGTGTGACATAGAAACATAAGAGGTTTCAACTGTGTTTCCTGTGGTAGACTATGGTACAAGAGAGACTCCTCTCTCCTTGATGAACTGAGAATTGATTATCTGAGAGGTGGTAACTTGACTGAGAATCCAAGGTTTTGTCTCATTGTGCTTTGGTGGAAATTGGGTGGGGGGAGGAGGAATGTTTTGGAAGGTTTTCATTCTGAATTTTTTGTGTTCCTTTTATTATATGTAGGTTCATAAAGTTTTATTTCTTTATTTCTAAGCTTGAGCCTGCTCTGCTCGGTTTCTGGTCACATCTCACAGTAGCCATTTGAGAAAATACATTTCCATGGGTGCACTGGCACTGCACCAGTGCCAACCCATGACAGGCAGGCTTTGAAAAGACCACTTAATTAAACACCCAAAGAGTGATCTTTTGAAGGGAAATTAGACATCAATGACATAAATTGTCCCTCTGTAATCTGCAGCAGAAATGCCACATGCTTGGCTTTTTCAAAAGGCACTGAGGTTATGCAATCTGTTGGCTTCCACACCAGGAAAGTCTCTGTTGTTGTGCTGAAGAAAATGTATAAATTTTGTTATGATCCCCTTCCGCCAACTATAAGATTTCTTAGTTAACTGCATCATAAGAAAATAACAATACTAGTCCTCAGTGGACACCTGACAATGCAGTGCAGGCACATTAAGATTTTACTAATCTCTATTAAGATGTGACTTGATTATCATATTTAATCCTTCAAGTATCATTAAGAGCACAAAAAAAATTATCACTGTACTGCACGTGTCATTTGTTACACTTTTAAGGCTTCTCTAATATTGCATAAAGCCAGTTATATACATAAAGCTGTTATCCTGAGAACTGTCATCCCTGTGTACTTTGCCAGTCACATGCTACAACTAACACAGCTGGAAAAAAGCTTAACTCATAGAACCTGATGTTGCTGGCTTTCAGGAAACTTTCAGTGCAAAGCAAAGACCTTAAAATGAGAGTCTGTTACCACAACAGATGCTCTCATTTCTGCTTAAAGGAGCTTCAGCTTAATTCTCTTTAACAGAGCACTCCTTTTCTCTGTCCGTGTCCCTGAAAACTCTGGGTGGATAGGGTGTGGACAGGGCAGCTCCCACGATGGACGACAACACGAGCAAAGTAATCACACACCGCACTTCACCACTGCATTAAAGAAAACTGATCAGAGGGAGGCAGGAAGGTGATTGCTGTCGTTTTGGTGGGTGCTTGATTCTCCACCTTCATACGCCAGAATATGAAAAAGAAAGCTGCGCTTTTGTGTCTTCACAATCCGCTAGCCTACGGCCCTCTTCCCTTTCCTCAACTCACAGCTGCCTGTGCTCTGTTCGTCCTCTCTACTGCGGGTGAATGGGCGGGGGAAAAGCTGATGCTGCCCAGTGAGGTTCAAGCCTCGCTCTTCCCTGAAAATCCTGTTGGCGGGTGGATGCTGCGCTGACAGAAGGCCCCGGTGTGCCTTCCCCCAGCGGGCTACGGGCCTTAGAAGAAGCAGCAGCAGCTCCCTCCCTCCCGCCCTCCTTCCTCCCCGTGTCCCTCTTCGCCTTGCCCCATACCTGGAAGTGCCTCTGGAAGCCGCCGGGCGAGCGCCTGTGCTGCGGCGGCGGGTGCAGAGGCGCTCCGGCCGGGGACGCGCCGCCGTACGGAGCCGAGTACCGGGGACTGACGTTCTGTGGCCTGCGCGGGGTCTGCGCCCCCGGCGAGGGGCTCCCGAAGCGCCCGTGGAACCCGGGGCCTCGGGGCGAGAGGCCGCTGCCGTACGGCCCGGGCCGGTGGCCGTAGGGCGGTGTGTGGTGGGGGCTCCCGTAGCCCCGCGGAGAGGGCGGCAAGGGTCCTCCGCCGGAGGGAGGGCTCCGGAAGCCGCCGCCCGCGTAGGGAGGTGTCGGTGCGCGGAATCCCGGCCGGTACATGGCTGGACCGGGCAGCGAATGGCGGCGGTGGGAGCGGAACCTGTGCAATGGCGGCGGCGCCGCGTCCGCTCTTTGCTCTTCCCCCGCCTCTTGCTCGCCGGGCGGGCGGGCGGCAGGTTCCGGCCTCTAAACGTTCCGCGGCGGGAGGTCGAGGCGCCGTCCGTCCCATCCCGCCTGGAAGCGGGAGGCGGCAGAGAGGGACCGGCAGCCTCACACAGCGACTCGGCGCGCCGAGCCCGAGGGGTTCTGCTCGCTTTCAGCTGAAGAGGAGTAATCTGAAATAGGAGTCTCAGAAGATGCCCGGTAACTCAGACGGTGGGGCTCACGGCCTCTGTGGGCTCAGCGTGGCTGTCAGCGAATGCCCGCGGTTCTACAGCTGCTAGAAAACAGCGAAATGAACTCCTGTAAAGCAAAGCGAGTGTTTACCTCACATTTCTTGTCACTTCAGATATGCTCATTGTGCGCCTTTGTTCTGGAGTCTGAGCCTGCAAATGCTACGTGTTGCGGCAGCCCCGATTGAAAAAACAGAGTGACATTTAAAGAGCACTTAATTGAAAGGATTTTCCTCAAAATCAGTTCGAACTGTCGGCAATTAAGCGAGTGGTAGCTCAGGCAAAAACTAACTCATACAAACTCGTGGCAAAATGCTATTTTGTAGGAGAACTTCACATTTAGCACAAAGTCAATTTAACAATGTTATTTATTACCATTCCTGCTCTGTTCTCAGGTACATATTAATGCAAATCCTCAACAGCTCTGTAAAAAATGGTGAAGTTTTTTTTTATTGTTATTTATTTCTGCCAGTACAACAAAGCACTACTCGGTTTTAGGACATTGCAACATAGGAAAATTAAGAAGGGCTTTCAGAACAGCAGTTAGCAAAAGTTAACTATCACAATAAGCAGAACGTTTCTGTGCTTTATATACCAGTCTTGCTTTTCTTTAGCTTTAAACAGGTTTTGGTTTGTTTTTTTACAATGTGTTAAAGTGTTTGTTTGTTACAACAAACACTAAATTTATATTCACAGGGAACTCACCTCCCTACTATGTTATACAATCTCTCTGTGAAAAATGAGGCAATATCTTTTAAATTCTAAAATGGAAAGAGACTAAACCTGCTCATTTACATTTTTTGATAATCCTTTAGTCTGGAAGACTATCTGTTTTTATTGTGCACTCAAGGAATGCCATGTCTACAGAAGACAGTGTATCAATGTAAGTTACCAAATTATCTGTCTCATTCCAAAAAAGCACCATTCAATTTAAACCCTTTTCACACCACATGAATTAGAAATACATACCGTTGCGCACATGTTAAGTTATACTGGGGTAATTGTGCTGATTAATTTCTTCTTGTTGACAAATCTTTAAGCATCCATGTAGTACTTTTGATTGCACACAGCATGTCTAGTCAACAAACCTGTCATGGAGATTTTCTCTATGTTCTTCCTCAGCATTTAGGCAGACTGACATGTGACATGTCTTAAGCCTGTGCTGTTCATAATGCTCGTTTTCAGACAGAAGTTTCATCTGCTTTTGAGATACAGGAGTTGTCTTATCCTCACATATTTCTGACAAACAAATGCCGAACCTCTGTGCAGGCTTTTTAATCCTGTTAGAGAGGCAAGAAGACACCATGGTGTTCCTGTAACAAGCCTTCTGCTCTGTCCTAACACAGACTAAAAGCAGTCTGAGGGTACTTCGTTCAGGGAAGAGTTGCTCAAAGTTCAAGCTAATCCTTCCGTAACTACACCCAGCTGAAGATACAACTTATAGTGTAAGTGATATTGCACCTTCAGTGACGGCGAAATGAGGGGAAGGATCTCCCTCGTGCCGCTGAGCGTATCCAGTGCGGCTGCCTGCCTTGGTAAGCGCGGAAAACCCTTCGGGGTGCTGGTGGGAGGGTTTCTACTTTTATTCCACCTTGACAATATTGAATGTCACGAGCTGGAATGTTGTATGCACGCCGAGCTGGAAGTACAAATTTCCAGCCATCAAACAGCGGAATTCCCGCCGCGCACACCTGCAGGACGCCTCCCTGCTTTATGAAGTCCAGCCGGGAGCGCTTCCCAGGACCGGCGCAGCGCACCGTCCTGCCGTGCCGCGGAGCGGGCAGCTAGCCGGGAGCGGCACTGGGCTAGGGGCCGCAGGCCCGCGCGTGCGCACCCCCGTCCCGGGAGATCCGAGGCTGTCCCGGGAGCGGCACGGGAAGGGGGCGGCGACGGCGGCGCCTGCGCCGAGCGCTCGGCGCTGTCTCGAGTGGTGGGGATGCTGCGCGCCGGGCTGGGAAGAAGGAGCCGATGTTGCGGAGGGCTCTGGAGGAGCCCCTGCCCCGAAGCTGCCGGCGGCAGTGCCAGAGCCCTGAGCGCTGCCTCTGCCTCTCCTTCCCCGGGCAGCGGCGGCAGGGCGCGGAGCGGAGGCGCTCCCCGGGCAGGTACCGATCCGTGCCGCACCCTCCTCCTCCTCCTCCTCCTCCTCCTCCTCTGCCTCCTCCTCTGCCTCCCCTCTCCCGCCGCGTCGGGCCCCTCTGGACCCCTCCAGGCTCTCAGTCGGTGCCGCTGGGGCGGGGGTCGGAGCCGCTTCTCTGGGGGGGCGGGCGCCAAACGCCTGCGGGAGGTTCCTGCGAGGGGCGGGCCCAGGGGCTCCGTGCGCTGAGCGCGGCCCCGGGGCAGCCTCGGGGCTCGGACTTCGCCCGCAGGACGCGCCGCTTGGGACACGGAGCGTGTCGGCTCTCCTGGCAGCCCCGGCTAATGGCACGCCGTGTTCCGGGCCCGTTCTTTTTGTAAGGTTACCAAAGTCTAACTGCCTAGAGTTGTGCTTTTCAATTTTTTGAGAAATGAAATGAAATAAACCGAAGCTGAAACAAATTGATCGTTCTCTGGCTTCTCAAGTTTCTCTGTTATTAAATAACAGAAAAATAGTAACAATAGCGTTGCTGGCACTAGAATCGGAGGAAGTTTGCAGTTCTGCCTCCTACAATGAACATCCCAAGTGTGTTCCAGGCTGGAGCTTACCCGCTGATTGTGAATTAGTCCACGGTAGTGGTGGACTTGATTATAACTTACTGCACAGATAAAGTGAAAAAATGCTGATTGTGCAGCCGTCATGTCCTCTGGAATTTAAAGTAATTGGAATGGAATCTCTTAATTTGCATTGTTGCAAAAATTAATTGTCTCTTCTAGGTGCCCTCTTCTGTCACAAGTGTAAAGGAAATATTTTTGGAATATGACACAAGAATTGATTTCTCTTCTATGGAATGGTCTCTCTGCTGGTTGCTTATTCGTATTGTTAGGCTTGGCCAACCTTGGAACAAGCTATTGAGCTTACCTAAAGAGTGTAAATCATACTGAGAGTGAGCGGGTCTATTTAGTCTTAATCAAAGTTATTTATGAAAGATACATATGATAGTCTAATTCACAATAAATTCAAGCATCATGGCAATTAAGAGTACACAGAGGATATAATTAGAGCTGGGAGAGTGATCAAGTTACTGGTATAAATAAAAGCAAAAATGCAAGAGAAAATGTGAGTTTGCATTTTAGAAAATTAAGGCTGTCAAGTCAGAATTCTAACAAAAACAAACTTTGGGTACGTGCCTGCTTAGGAAGCTAGTGATGAAAGTAAAAACTCAGGAGATGTTTCTAGTTAATGCTGATAAATTCTGATCTCTTGTGTTTATTATGTGTTTTTTTTTGTTCCTACAGTAGATAATACTCCCTTATTCAGGATTCATGTATCAGAACTGCTGATGTCAAAAGGCTTTCTACTGCAGTTATTTCAGCAAATTTGTGTCACACTGCATATATAATCTAGCTCATATATATATTTTTTTTTGGTAAACATCTGTGTTCTTCTATTCTGAAGAGACTAACAAGTCTGTTCCTCAATTTTCAAAAGAAAACTTTTGATCTCTTGTCTTTCTTGCATTTCTTCATCTTCATGGATATCTGTTATTTACTGTCATTAAAAACATAAGTCACAATGGTCTTTTTGTTTTCAGAGCAACAGCTGTGCTCTCCTATTCTGTTCCAGCTATGGAAGAATCCTAGCCCCTGAGTGGAGTGTTAGATGATGCCATAATGTGAATGATATGATAGTTAGTAAGGGCTCATCCATTTTAGTTATGCATAAATACATATTCACAGCCTAATCTTAACATTTTACTGGCTTTTTTGAGAAATGTCTTGGTGGATTCCTACAACTTGACTGCAGGTAGAGAACCTGTTGGATCTGAAAGTTGCTATTGTTCTGGTAGTGTATCTGTGAGTAGCCCTAAATATTGGCTCAGGATGAGAATAGGTGAGCTCTAAAAGGTGTGGAAATAATAGAGAAGGTAGACTTTTTAAAACTGAAATTACATCTTTTTAATTTTTGGGGAGCTTTAGTAAAGCTTTTTACATATTTTTGGGAAAAAGAGTAGGGTTTTTGTGGAGAAAATTGTGCATCTAGCTTGATAAAATTGAAGTTATACTGGAGAGTCTGTGGTGTTTACCTGGCACAACTGTTTTCTAATGTCTGGAACCCCTGTAGGTGTGGATCTCTGAAGAGGAGTAGCAACCTGAGATTTTCCTAAAGTCTTTGAAAGTGTAAAACACATGGCCATTCCTAGATGTACATGTTTTCAACATGCTGCTCAGTCTGCATATTGTATTAAAGAACAAAATCTGTTCAATGGAAATCTCCCTGGAGTAAGTGGTAACAATGGAGGAAAATTTTTTGAAGATGAACAATGGGATGCAAGCGTCCTGGTTGAGGGCAGTACAGTTAATGAAAATATTTTAGCAGAAACCTTGAATTTCTACTGCTGCTTCTCTGTAGCTTTCTTTTATCTCTTTCGATATAAATCTTCGTCCCATATATAGGAATGAGAGTTATGAGGGTGACTGAATGGTGGTTCTGGTCTAATGGGGGGAATGTGGAGCAGGTGATACAGGCATGCACTGCTGCATGATATAGGAGATACACCACACTACCCTGCAGCCTTTGAATGAATGTGCTTTGTTTGATTCCTCCCCCCTCCCCCCACAACATGTTTTACATCTTTCTCTTACCAGGACAAGCACCAAAAAGAGATGCTTGCCACAAGCTGGTATGTGTCACTTTAGTGGTGTTGCTGGCCAGGTGCTTTTGTTTTGTGTGTGATGTGAGACCACCTTCCAAACAGTAACTGAATGACCATTCTCACAGGGTGATGAAGTGTTTGTGTCCCTAGCCTTCAATTAAAGACTGAGGGAGAAGAAGATAACCTAATGCCACCAAAGAAAAAGTTGGCCAACCTGTGGTCTAGACTGTGAGATTACTTGCTGTGTCTGTGATGTTTATTGCCATTACTGTTGTTTCTTAGACCTGATCAGATTGGAAAGGGTGAGGGAAAGGAAGAAAGCATTGTGATTTCTTAATAATTATCTTGCATATGCAGCTGCCATTGAAAGTGTTTCCTTGGCTCATGTATTCTGCCTTAGGTTTGGTAAAGGGGGTATTCTTTTTGTGTTTGTGTGATGCAAGTGGATAGGTCTACACAGGTGAGAATTCACACTTTGTGAATTCTACTATGCTTCCCATTGGTCTGGTATCCTTGTTTTTAGCTTATGTCATTCTGATGTTGCTTGCTAAAATGCTTTTGTTGTATCTTTCCTCAGATTAGCCTTTAAAAGCTGTTTGAGTGTTTGTGGAAGGCACATATAAAGTATTGCTATAAAGTAGCTTTATTGTAGACTTGCTAGGGAGTTAGAATAGGTTCTGAAATGTCATACATACAAAGTTTTCCAACTTTGAAAGGCTTTACTAATGTAGTATGCACCTAATAACCAGCTTGTTCAGAAATCTTTATTATCATTTATTAGGGAAGGGAGATGAGGGAGAATGATGAGTGTTCTAAAAACCATGTGTTTGTTTTTGAAATTGAAGTCACTGTTCTTTGTTTCTTGTCAGGTGCTAGTAATGTAAAGCCATTGGATGGTGTGAAAATTCTTGATTTAACAAGGTTTGTGTTTTGTCTGTCATATGTAACAGTGTGTCTAAATGCAAATATTGTGTTTGGAAAAACTAAGAAAACAATATATTTTTTTCATATTGAAGGGTTCTTGCAGGACCATTTGCCACAATGAATTTGGGAGATCTAGGGGCGGAAGTTATTAAAGTGGAAAGACCAGGTAAATTTTTTTATTTGTTTATTTTAGATATAATATTAAGTGTGTATGTATATATAATGTAAGGACATTGGATAATTAACTTCTACTTAAATTTAGTGTATTTTTAAGCTTAACACAATAGTTTTCTTCTTCCACTCAGCATGTGCACTTCTTATCCAAAGAGTTTCTATGGACTGGGTAATGGAAAAAAAAAAAGCTTCATTCTTATGGTGTAGCTACACTTTTTAGTTTGGAAGACCATATAAGAAGAAAAACAAATTGCATGGCATTTGGGTGTTTTTTAGAAATAGTCCCCTCACTTGGCTCTAAGTTTTATACATCATTATGCATTTGAGGTGTGTGATTATGTCATAGCAGCTGCACACTGTGTAATGTGTTTTTTCCTTTAAATTTCCATACTTTAATTTTCTCTTCTTTGGTGTGTCTAATCTTGAGACTAGTTGGTGAAAATAGTTGAGATCCTGAACAATATTACACTCCCTATAATTTATAACATAACGGTTTATAATAATTTATAACATAAATTGAGATACTAAAAATACTACATTCTCTATATTTTATTTGTAATAGGAACTATTGAGTGATCGGACATTTAATGGAACAATGAGTGTTTGACAAAGGTTTTGCCACATCAGTCTATAGGTCATCCTTATTTACTGACCATTGTTATAAAGGCTTTTACTTTTGTGACCAGACAAAGGTACATCAATTTTGTACTATCAGATTAGACCAACACTGGTAGTATTCCAAACATCTAGGTAGTAGGAGCAGAGCAATGTCAACAATTAAGTACGAAGTAATGATTTTGGAGCTTTGCATTTTTTTGTGATCAAAGAAAAAGGGCGGCTTCAGAATTTTAAATTTCAAACATTTTAGAAGTTGAGTAATCCTCTCTTTCTGTGAGAGGATGTCTACTTTCACAGGAGTATTACTCCAAAAGAGCAGTATCCCCACTAGTGTTCTATAGGGAAAATATTACTGAAATGTTTTGCTTTGAATCCCTTAAGGTACACAGAGAAGAGATTGCCCCTGCCCTCCTAAGCATCCTGTTTGAACCAAAATAGTCTTTTGAGATAATAAACAGTAGATATGTTGATAAGCAATTTATATGTTTGCATAACTTCTGCCACTGTAGATCTCAAATGGTTGTAGACTTTTGTGTTACTACAATGTATAGCATAATTGTGACAGTGGCTATGTAATATGCCACCTAAGGTTCTTCAGCATG
Source organism: Haemorhous mexicanus (assembly GCF_027477595.1). NCBI lineage: Eukaryota > Metazoa > Chordata > Aves > Passeriformes > Fringillidae > Haemorhous > Haemorhous mexicanus. Next base: position 54,498,048 of record NC_082341.1, read on the forward strand.
TTTCTGTATCAGTCTTCCCTGCTGCCTCACTAAGGAAAGTTTTCAGTTATGTGAAGTTAACAAGTAGATGAAGTCTAGATATTGCAATAGATACAGGCATGCCCATGCTTGCTAACACCCAGGACAGTGATTCTATCTGAAGTTGAATTTAGCTTTAATTCTATTTAAAATAGATTTCTAGTCTTCATGATGTTTAAGGAAGGTTAAAAATTGGAAATTAGGTATAAATGGTACATTGATATCAGTGTCTGCAGCACATTTAAGTCAAGATTTCTGGAAGAGCTATAGGTGGGGCCCTGCACCAGCTATAGCAAGAACTTCTTTGAGTTGTTGTTGTGCAGCATGTGACTTAATCAGTTGTTGTCTATCAGTGGTATCTTGATGTTATGTCTGGAGTGTTTCAGGAATAGATTACTGACCAGATGAACTGTGTGACTTGGTGCAGGCAAGAGACTCTACTAAATTCTTCAGGACTGACTAAAAAAATGGCATTGTAGCTCTATATTTACTTAAAACAAACTACCAAAAGAACTCCAATTCCCCTTTCCCCAGGCTCCCCAAGAAAACAACCAAAACACCAACCCACAAGTGAAAAACAACCAAAAAACCTGCAAATACACTGGTGGTCTGTGGCTGTATTAGTATTTTCAAGACTAAATGGAATCCCAGCACTAGCAAAAACTTTCTTCACTTTGCATAATTGCATTCACTTTTAGGTGTTTTTTTGATATAAATTTCATAAAATAAATGTGTTAGACTAATATTTGTCCTGCCTGCTAGATGAAGCTTAGGTGGCTTTAGTGTGATATTGGAGAAAAGCTTTTTATTCTTATCTGTTGGGTGTGTGGTATTTGGCAATTATGAATATGTGATGGTATTTCTTTCAGGAGCTGGTGATGACACAAGAGCCTGGGGCCCACCTTTTGCTGGGACAGAAAGTGTTTATTTTCTCAGTGTCAATAGAAACAAAAAGGTAAATGGGTTGTGGAACAGAACAGCAGCCTATGTTTTCTGTAATTATAACTGGATATATAACACTTCTTAGTTTGATTCTTAAGATATATAATGGAGCAATACTTTCATTGACCTGATGTTATGATGAATAAATTTCATGAGAAGATGCGTAAGTTGTTAGAACAGCAAAGGTTGCAAATCTCTGGTAGTGTGCTGCGAGTAGTTGAGGAAAAATAAAAAAACAAGAGTGCTCCTGATGGACTTCAGTTGCTGGTGCTAATTAACTGAAAATGACACCTGCTGAAAGCAAGGGGTATTTTATTTGAGTGATCATCTCTTACAGGTGCTTTAGCTCAGTTGCCCTGTGTCAGCTGGCAGGAAGAGTGCTGCCATTATACCATGGTGAGGGTGGCTAAATCTAGCTTTTGAAACTTAATATGAAGTTTCATGACATACCTGAATTGCTTAATGGCTTGTTACCATTGAAAAAAATGTTTCTGGTGTCCCCCTGTGTACTTGAAGTAGTGGATCCTGTGTAAATATATAGTGAGCAGGGTGCCTATCTGTCAGACTGGTTTTGGTGCTTGTCTGATTCATTAATGAGATATAGTTCAGCTTGTTTTGCTGAGAGAAATTTTTTTTTTTTTTTAGGAGGAGATGGGCTATGTGTTAAAATTTATTTATCCAAATTAGCAATAGTGTACAATTTGACTGTTGGTTATGTTTAGAACAGGCTGATAATACCTTTCACATATTTTTCCACATAAATTACTCTTCTATTTATTTTTTATCCCCAGAGTATAGCCATCAACATGAAGGATTCAAAAGGAGTAAAGCTTATCAAAGAGGTAGGTTTCAATCACATGCGAGGTGTCCTTATTTTGTATTGTGGTGATCCTAAGTGATTCACACGTTGCACTAAGTAATAAGGATTAAACTCTGCATTTCAATTATTAATTTGATAATTAAAAAAAATCTATGTATGCAGTACATTTTGTAAATTACAGTATATATTTCTCATGTATACAATATATACAGTACTCTGCGCTTTTGGACTCAATGTTCAGTGTAACTTGTAATGACTTTAGATTTACATGATGACGTGAAAATGTCATCAAAATCTTCAAATGAAATATTGTGAGGAAATGGTCTAATAGCCTATTCCTTTCCCGTTGCTGCTGCTGTACTAGTGCTAATCTTGCTGTTCTACTGCAGTAGAATGATTCAAGATGGACTGATCAGATAAAGTCAGTGAGCAGTTAGGAGGAGATGCTGTGCTCCAGTAAATGCAGTTTTTTGAATGTTACAGTGTTCAGTTGCTGTACATCTTCCTGAGAAACATTGTGAAACTTAGTATCTGTTTGTTTCTCAGTATTTGACTTCAACATCTTTTAAGGTGATCCATTTCTCTATCTAAAAATAATAAAAGCCTCATATCTCACATTTTCTCAAACTTGAGTTTTGTCATCCCTTTATTTATTATTTGTTGAGAAATGCAAGATCTGCTACTTGCTAGTGCTGTGTTTTAAGCCCTGCAGTAGTAGCTGCTGACTTCTGTTACTGCTTGTTTCAGTATCAGTTCCAATCCCTTTTTCCAGTGTCACCATGTGTCATGCAGTAGATGGAATTTGTCTGATAGTATTTTTTGTTGGGAATATTGCATAAAATGGAAATAGATTAAGTTTTCTGATGATTTGATTTCTTAGCTATGCAAAGGTACTTCATACAGAAATACTCTGGAGATTATATATAGATATAATTCTACAGTGCCTTCTCTTTTTGCAGAACAGAGGCATTTATTGTTAATTTGTTATGGAGCTGCAGAAATTTTCATTTGGAAAAATTTTGTGTGGTATAACACAGACATCTTTTTGGATAAACTAGTCATATTCTAATTAAGTACTGTAAAAATTTTTCCTCTTGTGGAACAAGATTAATTTGTTATTTGACCTTTAAAAATGGTGAAAGAGAAGCTACTCAGAGTGTCCACTGATTCCACATGTGTGGGCTGAAGGTGTTGGAAGAGTTAAAGGCAGCTGGGCCTATGAGTCAAGATGAGGTGAAGGAAAAAGGGGCATAATCTGTTAAATATTTACCACACTAGCTGTAAAAATCAGGAGACTGCCTGTGACAAAGTAATTTCTTATATTTTATATCCTTTTTTGAAGTTGCTTTAATAACCACTGTAGCTTTCTGTTACTTAAATCAATGCCATCCCTATCTGTGATATAGCAACACTGAAAAACTGATGAAGCTCTGTTTGTCACACTACTTGTGGAGTTGTTAATCTTTCTGCTTAATTCTGAATGATATATTTTGAAAGCATTTGGTGCAGAGGTCTTGACATTCCATTATTCATCTCAAATGAAACTTCTGTTTGCAGTTTTGTCAAAAAGTATGTGCAAAGGGAAGTTATTTATAACAGGCTTTTGTTTTCAGTTGTCTTCTGCTATCATCAGGACAGATGTGTATAGAATTCGGCATTGTTCAGCATTGTATTTGTTACTATGACAAGAAGTGTCCATGTCTTTAAAGTAGCTCATGAAAAGTATAAATTGAAGTTTGTGACACTGCTTATTCATACATAAATATGAGTTGTGTCACCTGTGTAAAGGCCACAAAGAAATGTAATAAGGTTATACTTTTTTACCTTTATTAAGCAAGGTATCATGGTTAGAATAGGTTTTATTTCCCACATATATTTTATATAGTTGGAAGAGGGCAATTCTCAATTTAGGATCATGTTAGAAAAGCAGGAGTAGAGAGTCTTCATGTGTATGACAAAAACACAGACTTGACAATTATTCAGTAGTATCAAGTGAGCTGAAGAAATCTATTAATCAGGAATCCTGGCTGCTTTTCATCCTTTGGCACAACACTACAAAATATTTTTTCAAGGATCTATTCTTTTACACGTGATTACTTGATTTCCACAAAATTATTCCTGTGACTTATTTCTTTCTATGTCACTTGTACCCTTTTCTTCCCTTCTAGTGTTTTTGGCTGGCTGTTAATTTGCATTCCAAATATTTGTTTGTCTTCCTGAATAAAAATGATTTTTTTGTCTTCAGTGATTGTATACATGTTAGTTCCATGCTCTGATATCTTTTTGTAGTATATCTTTAGAACATTATTTATTGGTTATTGTCAGAAACTCGTTTTAAGAACCTTGAGTATACTTCTCTCCTGTGAATTATTTAGCCTTAACTAATGAAGTTGTAAATTTTTTTATTCATGAAGAACTTGGGACTTTAATTGGCTGGGAGCCGATGGCACTTCTTCTCTTCCACTATTTTTAGCTAAAAGGTCAATGCATCCCATGCATTGTTTTCTTACTAGACAAAGCAAGCTACTCACATATATATAGATGTATTTGTTTATAGGTATGTGTTATGCAGATTCTTCTCTATAGAGTTCTTGTAAAAACCAAAGCACACAAAACACTAAAAAATCCCCAAACAACAAACCAAAAAAACACCAACCAAGACTTCCAAAAGGTATGCATGATTTCGTTTATAAAGTTAGTAGCATCATTCTTTGTTATTCAGCTTAATGACTACTTTGGCATGAACGGTGATGTTCATTGTTTCCTGAGATATAGATGTTGAGCCTATCAGTGTCCTCTCTGGAACAGACAGTGCTCCAAGTCAGGTCTGTGTTGTATTGCTCTGTTAGTAGCTGTTAAAATACAAGTGATGTTTAGAGGAATTTTTGGGCACGAAGTATGAAATTTTAGTTGACAGTGGACTTAATACCCCACTGAGATTGGAAATCTCTGTGCATTTTAAGAACATATTTTGTTTTGATGCCTTGAGAGGCTACCTAGAACAGAAGCTAGACAGTGTTAAAGGATTAAAGAAGGTATTTATTAAAAAGGCCTCCGAAGGATACACCTTGGGCAGTACAAGAGCCTGGCTGTGGCTACACCCAGTATGGATGACAGGTCACATTTTTTCACACTTTTATAAGTTTTGGTCCAGTTACATATTGGAGTTAATTGTCCAATTACAGCTTAAGGTTATGAAGTCCCATCCTCCCAGATTCCTCTCTCCAATTTGCTTTTGGGCCTGAAGCTGCAATGGTGTCCTTCGTTCTTAGGCTGGAAAAAGATTGTTTTGTCTAACTAAACTGTGAAGAGAACTTGCTAACACTTTATATGAAGTTCAGAGTTATATACTAATGCAGTACAGAATCTGGAAAATATCAAAGCTAAAATTTAAGCATCAGTTTGGATCAGACTATGTATCCAGTTTTCCACAATGGCAGAATTGTTGGTTCAGTGAGCATCAGAACTATATGCAGACTGCCACCTTTATACATTAAAAACTATTTCCAGTGAAAACTTTAGATGCAGAACTGGCACAGCACTTCTAATGTGTCTTGAAAACTCCTTTCTCTGAGAGCATATACCCTGCTAAACTCTGGGCCCAAGTCATTATATCCTCACTTAGCATTTTTGTCATTTCACATATGTTGCCCAGTTCAGAGGTATGGTGCTTTTCATGTTGCAGTACTGTGTGTCATATTTTCTTCCTCAATAGCTTGGTAGGAGATGGTAGTTCTTCAGTATAACATGGACAAGAACTTTAAACTGTTTTAGCCCATCCAATCACTTTAATTTTCACATATTATAAAATCACAGTGAAAGCAATACAGAAGTTGTAACCAATTTCATCTCTTGAATCAGTTAGGCTAAAGTTGTAGCATTACCAGTTTGAAAAGTATTTATGTATGAACTGTGATGTATTTAAATAGAAAATAAAACCTCCTTAACTTGATCTTTCATGAAGCCATTGTGATTTCTGTTATAATGACAATGGTTTGTAGGATCTTGTTTAACACACTGTATATTTAATTACACAGTGACATGGCAGTTTCAGAGACTGTGACTCCTTGATTGGCTGCAAATAGCATTAAGCAATTAATAAATCAGTTATGCTTAAAAATGGGTTCACAAACATGTGTACCTGTTAGGGAGCATTTCTTAAATTCCTGTGCTCTCACACATACCCCACACAATTTACCAGGTAGAAAGCCTACAAGTCCCTCAAGGCATACATCTGTCTTTTAATGTGGAGATTTCATGCTTCAGGAGTCAACTTGTGTTAGTCTTAGTGAAATTTGCATGTATATATATATATATCTCTCTCTATATATATCTGCTTATAATTTTTATAAGAGAGGATGGAATTTAAAGCAAATCAAGGTTATATGTTAATCTCAACATCAATAGATTTTTGGACTACGTCATTCATTTGAGAGCAATAAAAAAAGTCATATTGCAGAGCTTGACAGCTCTATTGTATTTAATGTGACTTTAAGATCTTAATTTTATTTTTTTTTTTAAATTTTAAGTGTTGTTGGGCTACCTATTCTACTTCTACATATAGGAAGTTGGATATATGGCCTTATTAAGGTAATTTTAATCTATTACTTGAAAGTGAAAAATAATTTAAATATTATTTCTATTATGGAGAAAACATGAATAATGGAGATATATCACTTCACTTTTCTTAAGATAAAGGGAGTAGAAAGAATTTTTGTGAAGATTGTTCCGTAAACTGTTGTCAAGCCTTAAGATATTGATGTGATACTGATAATACCACAGTTTTGTTTAATCATTTTAGGATTTTGACAGTCTTTCTAGATATGCAGCATCTCTAATATGTAGTTTGCAGAAATGCACAATCTGACAGACAAAAAAAATATCTCTATAGGCTTTTCTTTTATGAGGAAGACGGGAGCCATTTTGATTAGTAAGATTTTAAAATTAAGTTACATAGGAATTTATTCAACTTTTGGGAGCTAATTAACACATTTTACTTGTCCTTTTCTTTTCTAAAGCTTGCAGCAGCATCTGATGTTTTTGTGGAAAACTTTGTCCCTGGGAAGCTGGCTGAAATGGGTCTAGGTTATGAAGACATTAAAAAGATTGCTCCTCACATAGTGTACTGTTCAATAACAGGTATTTTGTTTTCAATTCTTTATGTTCCTTATTTCCTTTCTTTCCATCAAAGAGTTATAAAAGTCATGTGATTGTACAGAAGTATGTTACTTTGATGTCAGTTAAGATAAATTGAGAGTTAAAGAGAGTTCAATTCAAAAACAGGTGTAGAAAACTTCTGAGGAAGCAACCATGTCAACAGCTCAGTGGCTGTTCAGTGTCATTGCTATACCAGCCTGACATGTTCCCATTGATTTCAAAGGAGCCAGGATGGGCTGACCTCCTTGCATTTTGCTTTAAACTAGCTGAAAACTGAGATTTTTTTTTTTTTAAACTCTCCCAGCAGTTTTACTGAATCAATGTACATATTGTGTAATAAAATCTGGTAATCTCAGTGTTTTTACTGCCCTGAAGTACCTCTCTCTTCAGAATTGTGCAGTTACCTGTTTATGGAAGTCTTGCATAACTTTTTTACAGTCTATTGCATGGTAACTGAAACAGTAGAAGAGTTGTATGTACTTTATAAAAGCAGGGAAGAATGAAAAGGAAGTAGACACATGTATGCTGATATTCATATAAAAATAATTTTAAGTCTGAAAAACTGCATAAAAAACTCTAACAAAAACCATCCCCCAAAATCTTAATCAAGCACTAAAATGAAAAGTCTAATAGTAAAATGCAATTAAATAGCAGCAGAAGTTACAGATATTTTTAGACTGTTTTAAAATCTTAGTTACAAATCTGCTTTTCACTTCAATTTCTGCAGAATAAATGGCTTTGGCTTTTTGGTTACTGGGTATGGATGTTATTTAATAGAAATCAAATAGCTTTTTAGTCTTTTGTGGTGTATTTAGCATATTTGTGTGGCAAATGTCTGAAAATGTCAAAAGCAGAAAGACAATTATATTCAGGGCTTGCTGACAATCTTTGTTTATATACCTATTTAGGCTGGTCAATGGCTAGTTACTTTAATGTTTATCACATTTGCTTGTGCACGTAATCTCACAACTAGAATTTGTCAAGTGGATTTGCATTTTTGTTTGCTTTTTTTGTTTAGTTGCTGTACCCATAATGATGAAAAATAATTAAAATTACATCTAAACAATCTGTGTGAGGTAAAACACCCTCTCATTTTGTGTCAGATGCTCGTCTCTCAATCACCTTTGTGACACTGTGCTTGCCTCATTAAGTCGATGTCTGCCTTGTACTGGGTACCCAGAGCCAGGCACAGGACTACAGGTGTGGCCTCAACAGTGCTGAGAAGAAGGGAAGGATCTTCCTCCTTGGCTTGCTTGGCACTCTTCCCAGTGCACAAGAAAATACTGTTGAGCTCTGCTACAAGGATGCATACTTTTATATGTTTTGAGTGCTCCCTCAACTGCGGGTGATTCTTCCTTGCTGCAGAATTCTCCTCTAGGCTCAGGGACCTAAGACTCCTGAGAGCCATCTTTTTTTGGTAAATGCTGAGGCAAAAAAGTATTAAATGCATCCATCTTCATGGCCTTTGTTTATTCTGCCATAGGTCCATGTCCTCCCTAGTCTTCCTTCTGCTGCTGATTTGCTTGCAGAATCCTTTCATGTTGTCTTTTGTGTCTTTTGCCAAACTCAACTCCAGATCAGTCTTTGCTTTTCTAACTATATACTTATATGATCAAACAGCACCTCTATACTTCTAGGCCACTTGCTTCTGCTTTCACTGCTTGGAAGACAAGTTGAAGAAAAATCACATAATCTTGCTGTTTAGAGTTTTGTGTAATGCATAACTTACAGTTCTATAATATTCTATAATGGAAAACAATAAGCCTTATTCATAGACTATGGCAACTTGAAGTTGAAAGTGTTTGGGAGGTAAGACCTAAGTGATGTTTGTTAGGCATTCATAAAGCAACTTGAAGTCTTAAATTATGGTTGTTTAAGTCTTGGATACTCAACAGGTAATAAGCAATGTCTTTTTAAGGATGATGCACCTTTTAGGAATAAAGATATAATGCAGACATCCTGATAGGAGTCTGTTATAGACAACCCAGCCAGGATGAAGGGATGGATGAACTATTCTGTAAGCCTCTGGCTGATGTTTCACAATTGCTAGCCCTTGTTGTTGTGGGAAATTAACTTGTGGGATGTCTGCTGGAAACTCAATACAGTGGAGAGGAGGCAGTCAAGATATAAGCTCCAGTGCCCTTAAAAAAAAATCAGCTCATAAATCCATTGAGTTAAGGCAGGAAATAGCAAAGCCTCAATCTAAGCATATTAAAAGAAGCAACCAGACTAGGACATGCACTAAAGCACAATCAGGCAGAAAACAGATTTAAGAAGAATTCCTAATTGATTTCAAAAACCTCAGTGATGTGATTCTAAATATTACAATTCCTAACTATTTTGTGCTGTGGTTGACTTTGCTGCATTCAATTATGCTTGAGGTTTTTTTGGGGGGTATTTTTTCTCTGTTTTGTTTTGGTTGTTTGGTTGATTTTTTTTTTTTTTTTTTTTTTTGTGATGAGAGAATAGGTATGAGGCTCTGGGACTCAAGTGTCAAGCAAGTGATAGTGGAGGTCTGTCTGGGGCAAGTCAGACAGCCAGACACATTACAACTTCAGCTGTTAAAAAAGAAGGATGGGTTATTGATGTAGGTGACTCCCTCCTGAGGGGAACTGGGGGCTCTGTATACTGACTGGCCTTGTCCCACAGGGAAATCTGCTGCCTCCTTGGGGCCTAAAAGGTATTACTAGAAGACTCCTTGGACTGACTCAGCCCTCTGATTGTTATCTAATTCTGGATTTCCAGGTCAGCAGTGACAGTTCCTAGGGCAATCAAAAAGGACTTCAGGACATTGGGATGACTGGTTGAAGGGATAAGGACAGAGGTGGTGTTTCCCTCAATGCTTTCAGTAGCAGGGAGAGTGCTGAAAGAAATAGGAAAACTCTGATCAACATATGGCTTGAAGGCTGGTGCCATTGTTGCAGTTTTGGCTTTTTCCCTCATGGGATGGTTTATACATTACTGGGTTGGCTGCAGGCAAATGAGGTTTGCCTGTCTGAAAGAGGGAAAAGGTTCTAGGCCTGTGAGTTGGCAGGGACAATTAAGGTGGCTTTAAACTCGGTTTGAAGGGGAAGCAGGTAAGACCAGACTCACTAGAGATAAACCTGGCATGCCTGTGTCAGGGGTTAAATTAATAGCCCAGCTAAAGTGCATCTATATCAGTATGGGTAACTAACAGGAGGAGCAGAAGGCCATTGTGCAGCAGGAAAGCTGGGATGTAGTTGCCATCAGGGAAATGAAATGGGATGAGGCATTTAAATGGTGTGCTGCAATTCATGGCAACAAGCAAGGAAGAAGAGGTGATGGAGTGGCTCTGTACATTAGGGAGTATTTCAACTGTATAGAGCTCAAGGATGATGCTGACAAGGTTGAGTATCTGTGGGTAAGAATCAGGGGGAAGGCCAACAACACAGACATCCTGATAGGAGTCTATAGACAAGCCAATCAGGATGAAGGGATGGATGAACTATTCTGTAAGCCTCTGGCTGATGTTTCACAGTTGCTAGCCCTTGTGGGAGACTCCTCCCTTCTTCTGGGAGACTAACTTGTGGGATGTCTGCTGGAAACTCAACACAGTGGAGAGGAGGTAGTCTAGAAGATTTCTCGAGTGTGTGGAAGAAAACTTCCTGACAAAACTGGTAAGTGAGCTTAGCAAGGGGGGTACCCTGCTAGACATAAGGGCTGGTGGGAAATGTGGTGTTCAGATAACACCTTTGGCACAGTGACCATGATATAATGGAGTATTCAATTCTTGGTGAAGTAAGGAAGGGGTCAGCAAAACCTCCACCTTGGACTTCAGGAGGCTAGACTTTGGCCTGTTCAGGACACTAGTTCAGAGAGTTCCTTGGGAAACAGCCCTTAAAAACAAAAGGGTCCAGAAAGGCTTGACATACATTAACAGGCAAATTGTAATGGCACAGGAGCAGCCTGTCCCTGTGTGCCAAAAAATAAGCTGTCAGGGAAGAAGACTTAACTGACTGAATGAGGAGGTTTTTGCTGAACTTAGGGGAAAAAAAAGCATTTATCACCTTAGGAAGAAGTGGCAGGCAACTCAGGAAGACTACAAGGGTGTTGTTAGGTCACATAGAAAGAAAATTAGAAAGACAAAAGCTCTTTTAGAACTCAATCTGGCCACCTTTGTGAAAGATAGTAGAAAGTGCTTTTATAAATACATTAAAAACAGAAGACTAGTCAAGAAAAATTTCCAACCTCTATTGGATGTAAAGAGGAATATTGCAACCAAGAATAATAAGGCTGAACAGTTAATGCCTCTTTTGCCTCAGTCTTCAACAGAAAGATGGCTTATCAACCAGCTTCCTGAGCTGGTAGATGGGGATGGGGAGCAGACCAGACTGCCTGTAATCCAGGAGTAATTAGTTCGTGACTTGCTGTGCCAGTTAGACACAAATCCATGGAGTGAGATGTGATTCATCCAAGGGTAGTGAGGGAGTTGGCAGAAGAATTCACTTAGCTGCTCTCCATTGTTTATAATCAGTCCTGGCTAACTGGGGAGGCTCCAGGCCAACAGAGGTTATCAATGTGACGCTCGTCCTCAAGAAGGGCCAGAAGGAGGATTCAGGGAACTACAGGCCTGTCAGCCTGACCTTGTTGCCCAGGAAAGTTATGGAACAGATTATCTTGAGTGCATTACATTGCATATGGAGGATATCCAGGGGATCAGGCCTAGCCAGCCCAGTTTGTGAGAGGCGGGTCACGTTTGACCAATTTGATCTCCTTTTATGACCAGTGCCCACCTAGTGGATGGGGGAAAGGCTGTGGATGTTGCCACAGCAAAGCCTTGGGTTCTGTCTCCCACAGTATTCTCCTGGAGAAGCTGGCAGCCCATGACTTGGACTGGTGCACATTTTGCTGGCTGAAGAACTGGCTGGATGGCTGGACTCACAGCCCACAGTGGGGGTCAATGGTACCACATCAAATTTGTGACTACTTATAAGTGGAGGTTTCAGTGTCAGGGCCAGTCCTGTTTAACAAAGTTATTGATGAAATGGACATGGGGATTGGGTGCACCCGCAGTAAATTTGGGGACAACACCAAGTTAGGAGGGAGTGTTGGTCTGCTGGAGGGTAGAAATCTAGAGGGTTCTGGCCAGGCTGGATTGATGGGCTGAGGCCAATAGTGTGAGGTTTAATAAGGTCAAGTACCTGGTTCTTCACTTGGGTTGCAACTACTCCCTGCAGCACTACAGGCAGGGGAGGAGCAGCTGGAAAACTTCCCAGCAGAAAGGGACCTGAGCATGCTGATTGACAGGAGCTGAACTTGAGCCAGCAGTGTGCCCAGGTAGCCAAGAAGGCCAATGGCATCCTGGCCTATATCAAAAATAGTGATTGTCCCTCTACACTCAGAGTGGCTGGTTCAGCACCTGCTGGCATTTTGTGTTTGTGGTTACAGGGATACCCAGCCATTACCCTATTATGGATTAGGGTATTTGCCAGATCCTTGAAGTGGTTCAGATGCTGGAGTGCTGCACTCCTTGTAATTGTATTTGTCCTGGCTTAGGGCAAATTTGTGAGATAACCTCCAAAGGGGTTTCTCTAGAAAGCAGATTCAAGCAGCCCCTCCCCCTACTGGTTTGGGAAAAGATTTCCTTGGAGAAAAGTGGAAAAACTGTTTATTTAACAGGCAAAGCATTCACCAGCACAAAAAAAAAAAAAAAAAACAATATTAAACAATAAAACCTCTTGCTGATCTGAAGAGATGACAAACTCAGAAAGTCCCCTCTGTGGGCTGTAGCTCAGCTCACTCAGTCCCTTATCAGTCTCTCCTGTGCTGGAAATGCCTCTGCCCAGGCCCAGCCTGGTGGCCACCGGTGCGAGCTGCCCGTGCTCTTCTGGGTGTTCAGTCCAGAGCAGATCTATACAGGTCCAAGAAAAAGAAAAATCACAGTCCAGGGGACTTCTCTGCCTCAGCTAGCTAAAACTAACTAAAAAGCAAATGAGAGCTCTGTCCCGCTGTCTGTCTGTGCTGCAGACAATGCAGTCCAGGAGCAGGATGCGGGGGAGCAAGTGCAGTGTCTCGTAACAAACTCCGCGCTTCTTCTCTCCCCCCTTTAAGAACCAGTCTTAAAGGTGTGAAACTTGTTATCCAGCATAAACAGAACAGGCGATTGGGGATACAAGCATCATAAAAGTCAGCCCAGGACATACCATTTTTGTGAATCCTGTTATATAGGAATTACTGTTTTGTACTGCTTGATGTGAGCCAGATCAGGCTGGGCTGTCCTCCGAATATATTGCATTGGTCATGTGGCTGTGAATGATTCATGTGTGCCATCTGTAATATAACGACACTTTATGTATTTCATTATTTCTCTTTCTAGTACATAAATTATCATAGACATGTTATCAGCTTACTTTTCATTTATTATTTACTTTGCCCTCCTTGTTCTAAGCTATGGTATCACCATGAAATCTAATTAATTTGAGTTCTAGCAGTGTATGTTCCTTATATCCTTCTTTTCTCATTAATTTTGGTGGCCAACAAATAACAACACTAAAAAAAGCAGAGCCATGGCAAAAAGGTTTCCCACTCTTTCAAGTCTTAATTTAAAAGAAGAGGAGTTCTTGGTGTTTAAGAAAGCAACTGTAATTTGTGGGTTTTTTAATGTAGAAAAACAAACCTGCTTCCTTTTTTTGGTTTTGTCTTTAAAAACAGCTGAAACATTCTGTGAGAAATTTTGAAAGCATTCAAACTTCTTATTCCTATACAACTTAAAATTCAAGATTGAACTCCATTACCTAAAATACTTTTTGTTAATGAAACATATATGGAGGTGCCTGCTTCTGGTGAATAGTCACATATTTTAGCAGAAAAAAAAAAAAAATCTAAGAGACACATTTCTTAGAAATCAGAAAATATGCTATTTTGTAACTTAAACAGTAAGGAACCATTTTTCTTTAATATGGGCATCATTTTTGTATGGAGTTGCCTCTCTGAATTTTGGACAATTGCAAATAGTAAAATGAAATATAGTGTATTTTTTTAGTAAGTCCAGGGTCATGTGTACATGAGTTTACAAAGTGGTATGCCAGGTGCTGTTTTCTCTTATGGCACTTTGGAAGTTGTGCTTTGCAAACTGAGTTTCTTATCCAAACAACTCTGATTGAATCTATACAGCTTTGCAGTGAGTGCTGCAGAGTTTTGAGGATATCCGGGACATTTCCCAATGTTCCTGCTGCTTTGAGTGCACTTGAACTCCAAACTGCCTGTTCTCAGTCACAAGCTGGCTTTGCTTGGCTAGAAATAGTTTAAATGTAATATATGTTGATAGTTCTGTGGTTGAGATTGGTTTAAGTTCTGGAAAATTGGATGGTTAAGGAAAATTATGTACAGGTCACAAGGGAGTGACCATTCCTATTATGGTCTGCGTGACGCTGTCACTAGGAAAGTCACAGTTTAATCCTGAACGGGAGAGGGCACTGTTTAAAAGGACAACGTGGTTTCCACATCAAAACCTTTTTTTTTTTTTTCTTAAAGCCTCTGAAGGTAATATGTTTTCAAATAATTTTACAGTTTGTATATAAATGATGAAATGTACTCCTCTCAGGTTCTCTACCCCGGCCCTTTGCTCTGCTAATCTACATGAATTGTGATTATTCTTCTTTTTGTGCAGGTTTGTTTTCCTCCTAATTTTCTAGGAAGTAATACTTTATATCATATGCAGGTTGCTTTGTATGTTGTTGTTGGTATAAAAAAAATGTTGTTTTAGTATTTTTTTAAGTTTTATTTCTTAGGATATAAATGTGATGTTTTAGTTTTCTGCCTTTTAAGGAAATTTTATTTCTGTAAAGACTTGTTAGGGTATTTATGCATGAAAAAAATTGAATACAGAATTTCAGAACCAGAGAATAGGTAAGGTTGAAAGTGTGTCATATGGTCCTGCCTCCTGACTCAAGCAGGATCATCCTAGAGCACACAGCATAGGATTGTGTCCAGTTGGGTCTTGAATATCTCCAGTGAGGGAGACATAACAAGCTCTCCAGGCAATTTGTTCCAGTGCTTGGTCACTTGGTGCATCTTCCAGTGCATCAATCTCTGCCCATTGCCTCTTGTCCTATTCCTTGGCATCACTGAGAAGAACCTGGCTCCATCCTCTTGGTGCCCCCCCCCCCCCCCCCCCCCGTTAGATATCTTTACACATTAATGAGATCTCCTCTCACTTACCTCTTTTCAAGGCTGAACAGGCCCAGCTCTCTCAGCCTGTCCTTTTGAGGGTTATGTTCCAGTCCCTTATTCCTCTCTGGTGACCTCCAATGGACCCGCTCCAGGAGCTCCATGTCTCTTGTTTGCTGAAGAGCCCAGAACTGGACACAGCACTCCAGATGTGGCCTCACCTGGGCTGAGTAGAGGGGCAGGATCACCTCCACCGACCTGCTGGCCATGCTCTTCCTAATGCACCTGAGGAGACCATTGGCTGCCTTGGCCACTGGTATGGGCTCACTGCAGGCTTATGGACAGCTGGTTGTCCACCAGGACCCGCAGGTCCTTCTCCGCAGAGCTGCTTTCCAGTGGTTTGGCCCCCGGCCAGCACTGGTGCAGGGGGTTATTCTTCCACAGGTGCAGGACTCTGCAATTGCCTTGGTTGAATTTCAGGCACTGCTTTCTGCACATTTCTTAGTCTTCCTGTTCTTCTCTTCCATCTCTCTCAAGGCCCTTTTGAAAACCATTTTGAAGCCCTCCGTGGTATCAGCCACTTCTCCCAGCTTTGTGTCACCAGTGATCTTGCTGAGGAGGCATCTGCCCCTTCACCCGAGTCACTGATGAGCAAGTTAAACATTCCTGGGCCCAGGACTGAACCTTGGGGACACCACTCGTGACAGACCTCCAGCTAGACCCTGTGCCACTGATGAGTCTTTGGGATCTGTCATTAAATATAGCTGTAATTGTAGAGAATCTGCTGTGAAAATATACTTAGTTTCAACCAAAAGTAACTATGAAGATAAGTTTTTGGAATTGGTATTTTTATTAACTTTGTGTTACTGTAACAGTTTATATTTCTTGAGGATTTGCACTCTCTGCCTCACAAAACTTATTTTTAACTCTGTATTGACATACACTTTGACTGCACTAACCTGTTTGTTGGCAAACAGTGTATTGCTAAAGAGACAAAAATTAGGTGGAAAAAGTAACAAAAATTTTATAGATGTGTTGTGGGTCACCTGAGTTTTCTATGGGTATGAATCTGGAATTGTTATATATGTAGTTTTATTTAATGTACATAAAGTTGTAAAGATACATAAATGAACACATTTCGAAAAAGTAACTACATCCTCTGTGTCTCTTGAGTGGTTTTGGTTAACCTATGGAAAGTAAAATAGTTCTTCACTCCACCCATTTACATAATGTTTAGTAACAATTTAAGAAGCATTTGGTACTTCCCAGTATCTTGTTTTGTACAGTGGCTTTTCCTGAGAAGATGTAATGTTATAGTTTTGATGCATATCCTACTTTGTCTCTAGTATTTTCACAAAAGGAAAGACAACCGCGATGTGTTTTGCTGGCCAAAGTGCCCTTCAGATCCTCTAATTTGTGAACTAACTGTGGTAAGATGTGGAATTGCCTGGATTAGGCACAGTTTTTAGACTCCCTCTTACCAAATGTTTCCGGCCCATAAAATTACACATAACTTTGAGTGGGTGTATCTTCATGCCCACTCATTCCCCTGATTATTGGTGTTTTTATGGCTTCTATATTGTTTAAATCTGGATATAGTTACATGATAGAAACGGATAGATTACCTGCTAAAAAAATGATAGCTTCAGTTTAAAAAATCATTGAGCAAAATAGTTTCTTGATGGTGTAAATTATTTGTTGATAGCATGCTAGTCAAAAATCAGGTATTCAGAAGCTGACTAGGCAAGGGTTGTAGTTGTAACTAAACAATTGCAGCTATATGAATGGTCTTGAGCATTAATCTGTTCAACAGTTTTTAATATTTGTGACCCAAAGTTGCTAAAAAAGTTCTTTGTTTTTTTTTTTCTTTGTAATTACAGAAAAAAAAACCAACCCCCAAAAAACCCCCCACCCAAAAAAACCTAGGCACAACAATTTGGGAGAAAGAAAAGAAAAAAAGCCCAGAAAGGAAGGTAAAAAACTCACCTGCATTGCAAAACATCTGATTGAGTCAAATAGCCAATTCAAGCAGGATGATGTGCATAATTACAGTTATCACCGACTTTTAAGTATATTAAAAGCAGCAAAAATTTGGAAAATGTGTTAGTTAAGGAATTTGGAAAGTGCAAAAAGTAGTATTGAGTATTGTGGTACCAGTATTTAGAAAAACATGTTCATGGACTTTTTTCAATAAATGTATTGTTTTCTATTAATGGAAAATAATGCATTGTCTGATGTGTAAAAGAGGCATTGTCAGAACAAATTAGGTATTGTGCTTCCAGTAGTTCTTAATGTGTTTAAAGAATAAGGAGGGAGGTCTGGAAAATTGTGAACATTATACAGCTCTTAAGCAAACACAAAAATCACAAGTTTGAAAGCCTTGAGGTATGAACTTCAGTGCTCACAATGATTGAATAAAGCATTTGGAGGAGAAAAACATGAAGCTTCTATCTGAGCTTGATTTAATAAAAATAGAGTCTTCTAGCATTGGAAAAGAAAATTAAACTTCTCTAATCTGTTACATTTTTTGCATGATGCAGTTGGAAGATGGATGGATTAAAGAGTTAATCTACCATCTTTTGGGATAGCTTGAACTTATCTGCGTGGACAATTAAGAGAAGTTCATCAGGGTCTCGAGATAAAATAGTCAGACTATTTTTTGACAAGTTAATTAGCAGATACACAGTTTTTTTTTTAAAACAATGTAATTAGTTATCTATATAAGGATCATAAACTTGTGCTATATATTTTGACTGTAGTAACGTTTTTGACACTTTTGAGTAATTCTTTCATAGAAAAGCTAGGAAAATATGATGTACAAGAAATAAAAAACTTGGTTCAACAGGATCAGAGGGTCTCTCATAGCTTACCATAGATACTTCGTGACGATGGAAGAAAATGCTTCAGTACTGATGTTGCTGGTTTTTTTTTTTTCCTTGATATAGAAGATGGATTGCAGTGTGGATGAGTTCAAAATTCTGATACCATCATGTGCTACTGGGGGCTTGTGGGGTTTAGATTTGTGAGACAGGAAGAACCTGGAGGTGATTTACAGGTAGAAGGCATCACTTCTCTTACAGCCTTATAGTGTCCTTTAGAACATTTCCTGGGGGTCTGGCTAACTCTCAGAAGAGTCATGGAGGGCTGGCCTCTACTCAGTTCTTGTTACTGGAGCCTGTAATTGGAACCCTTCCTAACAGTTTCTGTGTCAACACAACCCAGTCATGTGGTGAAGTCCGAATGTAAAAAGTCTATTTTTAGTGGCCTGAGAGCTCTATGCAGCTCTGAAAGCCCACAAAGATGAAGGGAGTCAATTTACAGAGCAGGATTAAAATTACAGATTACCTTGACCAAATTGTTTACATAAATAAATGAGGAAGGGTAAAATTAAAGATTGGAACAAATAGAATGTGCTGTGCTTAATCAAAAATAATCAAGTAGTTTTAATATAGTATGGGGAACAATGGGTTAGAAGAGGGTTCTCAGAAGACTTGGTTGTAAGGATGGGGAATGATCAAAGTTGAATTTGAGTCAGTGATGATATCATTAGATGAAGGATGAGTGTCATACTGGATTATATAAAGATGAATATGGCCTAAAGGACTGTTTCTCTACCCTGCTCCACATTGGTAGGGTTGGAAGGTGAAGTCTACTGCTGGGTAGACCACATTTCAAAGACTATGTGGAAAACAGAAGACAGTTGAAAGAAGACCAATCTATAAGTAAGAAACATTGTGTATGAAAGGTAGCTTGGAACATCAGGTCTTTTCCTTAAAAGAAATGCTGCTGTGATCAGAAGGAAGTACTGTGGTTGGCCATCTGATCATCTCTTCCTAAAGCATTCTGTAAATTGGCACACAGCAGTTCTGAAATGAAGATTCTGATAGGATGTGAAAGCATCAAAAACCTTTACTTTTTGCATAGAATTAGCCAAACTGCTACTTCAAATTCAAAGAATGACTGTGTAAAGAAAAGAAAATCTCAAGAAAAAATTTTGTGAGATAGTAATTAAAATAAAGGTTCAGACCTGACAGTTGGAAAAGTGGATTGTCTCTGTTTTCAGAGATTTAAGTAATTGGGACTACATGTGCAGTGTACAAAATACAAAATGATATGGATATTGAATACTTTGGTGCTTTTCTGCACTGCACAATAGTGCTGCTGTTTTGTAATTCTCAGTATAAACTGCACATATGTCCAGACTGTTATCTAGTTTCTTGTGCAGTTAAGAACCAGCTTTATGGTATACAGCAGGACCTCTAGGAAATTATTATACATCTCATGTGTAATTACTCTGATCCCTAAGGTGGCCATCAATATATGATCAGATGGGCTGAGGCTTTTTGGACTGTATTAATTCTAAATATGAATTTCTGTAAGAATTGAGAACTGTTTTAATTTATATAGCACAAGTGTTAAATATTGTAAAGACATAACTTCATAAAAAAGTTTATTGTTGACTGAAAGTGTGCATGATGTAAATCAAAGCCAAGGAGCCAGTTCCCCTTATGCTTCCAGGCAGTGGGATGGTTTTTTAAGCTATTACTCCTTTCATCCCACCTTCACTGTATGAATAAAGTGAATAAAGAAACTGGTGAGACAATTTTAATCTCTATTTGTATTACAAGAGTTCACAAGCAGAATTTCTACAATTTCATATTTAAAAAAAAATTAATGTGGAAGAGGTAATATTATCTTGTAAGTTCAGGATATATGATTTCTTTCTAGATGTCTAAACAGATTTGTGCCTTAGCCTGAAAAACTCATCCTATGCCATTTGAGTATTTAAGTTGTGTCAATTTTTCCTTTTGGCTGAGCCATCAAACTAGAAAACTTCTGTGTGAAGTGGCAAAGTGATTGCTTATGTGTGGAAATGAATTGGCAGAATGCATATATCCAAATACTACTTCAGTGATGTCAAAAAAGTACTTTTTCACTAAAACTTAGAAAAAAAAAAAAAAAAAGAAGTCACTTGGTCCTGTGAATGAAGAAACAGTTCTTGTTTCTAAGAAAGGAATCAATTGCTGCAGCAGTACATTGGTGTATCAGTGGTGGTTTTAGGTGGTACTGATAGGTACCTACTGAGAGAACTACTTTGATCTGTTTATGTAGGTTCTTTCCTTTACAAAAGGAAACTTTTGAGGCCAGTCAGAGTGCATTTACGTCAATAATGGTGTTGTGTAGAAACAAAAACAAGAGCTCTCTCTAAACCAGCATGGTAAATTGGACCTCAGATATTATAGCTGCATTACTTCTGTGGCCAAACTGATTGAGCCATTTATCATGGTGTAGCAATAGGCAGTATTGATTTACTCTCAGCGCTTTTTTTAGGATCAAAAGATAATTTCAGTACCTGCAGAACTTTAGGAAGGAAATTCTGGAAATAGATGTCGATTGATTTAAAGTGAGACAGCACTATTGCTGATGCTTCTGAAAATAGCCCTCAAGTACCATGTTTTAAGGACTTGCTTCATTTTGGCAGAACATGTTTAGATGGTTTTGTGCCTCTCCTTTATTCTGTCTTGTAGAAGACAACCTGTGCAGTCCCAAACCTCTTTGTGCTTGGCACGAGACCCATTCCAAAACAGACTGATACCTTAGGATTGGCCCTTTGTGGCCAGTATTTCTTCTGAGGGTAAAGTACTCAGTATATGGAGTATAAACTGCAATCCTAAACACATGAAATTTAATTTTTGTAAATGTTATTTATATATAAAATAAAGCAGATGTAGTTATAGCCTTTCACAGTTGACTGCTTTATTCAGATTTAAATGAGGAGGACCAGTGGGAGCTTTTAATTTCTATTCTTAGCTCATGGTGCCAATTATTATTCTATGGAAACACAGCTACACAAACAGGGTGTACCTTCTGACGGTGTATAAAGAATTTGATTCTAATTTCTTCTGCTTTTTCTTTTTCCGGAATCTTTCTTTTTCTTCTTTCTCCTAAATCTTTACAGCTGTTTTGTATCAAAGGTGATCCGTCTGCAAGGAGGTGTTTGCTTCTTGCTTTTCTAGACAAAAACGAAAAGCATTAAATAGGTCTATTAGACCCAGGATTATTTTTCCTCTTTACTGAGATTAGAAATGTATTTGGTGGGTTTCTTCAATAAAGAGTTGGTTTATTTTGTGTTGATATCTACTTTTACTGAAAAAAAATCCTAATGATTGTGATGGAGACTGGGAAACAATGACTTCACTGCTGATCAGACTTGCAAACAGATGACAAATAATGGGACTACTTTGAATTACTTCTGCTTTTATTGTTCACATATTTTTCATATTTCTTTTTAAGAACCATGTGTTTTAAAAGCCTGATTCATAGGATTTGAATTTTTTGGGACTGTGTATTAAAAGTATTGTAATGTTTTTCAAAATACTTGGTTTTCTTTTTGGTTTGGTTTTTTGTTTATGTTATGATCAGGTAAGTTTGAAGTGTCTTCCTACCTAAAGTGCCTGAAAATTGCAAAGATTTTCTGTGTATTTTACTCCTAAGCAGTTGATTTGGGAAATTTTTATTAACTTTAGCTACTTAATCAAGAAGACTATCAGCTGTAAACTGTTGGAACCTGGATAGTACTCAAGAGGTCTACTAGGCTTAGCCTCTTCATCTTGTCATCTATCTTTCTCTGTTTCTGGAGACAGAATATGCAGCTAGCTGGTCTTTTTGTCTCCATTTGTTTTCATATTTCCATGGTACTCTATGCTTAAACCCCTTTAAGTATGCTTTTACAGCCCCTTTGTACAGCATGAGTTGCCAAGAGGTTGTGGAGTAAAATGTGAACCAGCAAGATTTGACTCAGGTGTGTTGCAGAGCTATTAAGTTTGGTAGCTCTTGATTGGAGGAGAAACAAAATGGACTTGGAGTGTTTATGCTTTTCTAATGGTGATGGCAACAATGTTTTTTAACCTGTACTATACACAAAAATGTATATTCAGTTCTTGAATGACTGAAATATAAATACTACAAAGCTGCATTTTTTGGGTGTTTTATCATAAAACCAAACTTCAAGGTATCTCCTTCTATAGGATTAATGTAGTTATGCTGTGTCAAGATGCAGAACCAAAGGTTAGTTTTCCTACTTAAAGCACATTCTTGTTGCTGGTGGGTTTATATACTGCTTGCAAAATTAGCATAGGCCAAAACAAGTCTGTTCAAAAGAGGATTCTATAAAATTCAGCTGGTTGACAAACTTTTTGGAACTGAGCAAGCGGCTGTTTTCTATACAACAGACTTCTGTCAGCACAGCTGTGCTGGACAGGATTGTGAAGAGGTGCTAACACTGCCTGGTTTAGTTATTTTGACAGAAGCCATTAGCAAATACGTTATTATATTGACAAAACATTTCTTTTGCTGGTAAAATTGTTCTTGGCGATGTATCTCTGCAAATGTTTTTGCATTCTCGTATGAAGTACAATTTGGTCTGGAAAGCTGCATTTGCCCTGTATTTGCAGGGTTTTGCCAGTACCTCACAAATAATAAAGGACTCTGGCATTGACACAGACCGAACTTTTTAAATGTATCAGTAACACAAACAAGTGTGAAAAGGGTGGAGAATGAGAGGTGGCAAATTGAAAAATAGTTACTGAGTAATATATGGGAGCTGACAGAATCCCTTTTCTGTGGGTTGGATTGATACCCTTGCAGGATTCAGATCTGCTGCACACCTTCAGGAAGGTGGGTGTTTTAGCTGACTGACACTAAGTCTTTGACTTTTTGCTGCTTCTGTTATCAGCACACCACCAGCAGCTAGAGTGTGTTAACTTTTTTTTTTTCCTGTAAATGATTGAGCTACCCTTTTGTATTGGCATTTAGCATCCTAGCAGGAGGGCTTAGCTGTTTTTTCCACTATTATTTTTTCAGTCGCACATATCCTGAATGTTCAAAATACTGTGAGTTTAGGAACAAGAAACAGTTGAAAATGAGTGCTTTTCTGAAACACTGTGTTCCCATTCTTTGTTCAGTATGAAGCATATAAAAAGTTTAATGAACCAGTCATAATTCTTCCTTGCTTTAATATTAAGTATTGACTTTCAGCAGTGCATGAAAGTAATATTTTTCTTATGCCTTCTCACTCTATTGCTTGTTCTTTCATCTAAGTAGCAGTATTTTGTATAAAATCAAAAACTTCAGAATTTTGGACTCTGTCCTAATGAAGAATACAATATCAGACAGAGAGCCTGTGAGTCGTAAGATTTAACACTGGGTTAGTTTACAGTGAATGAAAACAGATTAGACACTGAAAATCCTGGATATGAACAGCACAGTACAACTGTGAAGACACTTACTGATGGTTTAATGTTTATTTTTCAGTAGCTATTATGCTTGGATTGGTGCCTAGCTAAGTTAACAGAAACAAAGCTGGGAGATTTTAGGCATCTTCAGAAGCCATGAAGCAGGCTTTTGTAAAGCAGTATTTATTGTGTTTGAGTTGTAATAGTCTAAAGAGAAGACTTTGATCATGAAAAGATCATGAAATATTTTGTTTGTTATTACTAAAAATTTCTCTGCTTGTTTCCAAATGAGTTATTTTTTAGGGAATCTCCTGTCTAATAGCATTCTTATCTGCTTGATCTTGTTTTGTTAATCTTTTTTCCTTGCCTGATGGACTTAATTCATTAAGATTGCAGGACTTTTTCTGTTTGGTTTGTTTCATTTTTTCAGATGGTGAGGTTTTGTGATTTCACCAAAGAAGCAAGTATAACTAATTAAAATGGTGAAAAGATTCAGTGTCTTTGTTGTGCCCTTTCTCTGTATTTTCTGTGGGTGTTGTTTGATTTGTAGGAAGACTGTAAGTAGCTGCTGTTGACCTGAAAATGTTTTCCAAGTAAGCATATGGTTTTCATTACTTGTGTTTTTAGAATACTGTTATAAAATAAAACACTGTCAGTAGCTAGCGAACAGAAAAAAACAGTCTTGGGTGTAGAAGACATAAACCATTGAAAAATAGAATGTTTTTTGTCATTTTTAGAAACCTAGATGATGTCAGAGTCTGGCACTTTTCCATGTACCTGATCATTTTGTATCTCAGTGTTTATGCCAGCAGCTAAACCCATTGATCTGCGAGTTGTCTTGTAGGGAAAACTTAGACATAGCAAGTAGTGAATGTTACTGCAGAGTAAGGATGTAATGAGAATAGGTTTGTGGATAACAGTCTTCTTGTAAGTAAAAGCTCTTGTAAAGAGGAAAGAATAATCTGTTATACATAGGACAAGAAGTAACTGTTCAAATTTCTGCAAAAAAGGATTTTTATTAAACATTTAGAAAAGCTTTCTAACAGAGAGAATGGCTTTCTTTTCCAGAAGAGTCCTTGCAGGTATTGCAAAATCAAGATAAAGATACCTGGTGCCATTGTGATTGTGTCTTAGAGTGACCTGACCACCATTTCAAGAGGAAAATAGGAGAATAAAATTTTGTAACCTCTTTTAAGAGACTACATCTTCCAAAATTATTTTATGGAACTGCAACTACAAGTTGCTTATTCGTATAAAACAATATTCTTCGTACAATAAGAAGGGGTGCTATATATCATGTGCCTGCTCAGAACATGATTGTCAGTTTCTTGTATTTCTGTAAAATTAAAATAATGATTTTAAAATATATGGGAATGCGTTCATTAATGAATTGAGCTTCTTTTAAGATTAAAACTTAAAAGAGTAAATATATTTATTTCCAGACCATGTGTTTTATGATATCTCCTCTGTTTACATATTTTGTGTGTGTAATCTAAAGGGAAATAAAATCAGGCTCAAAAAATATCACTGAAGTTATTGAAAGGGTTGAAATGACAGCCTGAGATTCTAAGACTATGTTGCATTCCGTATAACTTAATCCTCTTTGGGAATTAAACTTTATAGATTTGTTTTGAAAAAATTTTGAGGAAATTTTTGGAAAGCTTAAAAAACAATTACATACTGATTTTGAATTCATTTGATATGCTTTTCAAACTTCTGCCCCTGAGGCACTATGTATTTGATTTTGGAGGGTGAGGTCAGGGTCATAGTATGTATTCTCAGCCATGGACATGCAACCCCCAGGGGAACTGTTTGGTCAGGGTTAGCCCCTTCACTGGACACTGCTGCACAGATTTGTCTGTCAACATAACTATGTACAGCCACAACAAATGGATATCTGTTCAGGTAATATCCATTTTAGAACATACATCACCTGTTTCAGATGAGAAATAATTATGTAATCACCTTACATTTCTGTCATGGGATCATAGATAATCATGTCCTTATCAGAAGACTTCTCTGAGGCTATCCTAACACTACACTGCTTGGCTATAACTTGATAAATATTAATAGAAAATACACCGTGCAGGTACTTCTCAATTTTACATGATTTTTTTCACTGTAAGAAGTAGTAAGATTATTAATATCTGTTGAGCTGAAATGTGGTGTCTTTCTGTTGACTCCTGACTCATTTCCAGATAAACCAGATATTTCTCACAAATATTTACTCCCTTACCTTATTCATAATAGTGTGGCAGAGTTGAGCGGGTAGAGCAGTCCTAGCAAAGTAAGAGAGGACACACAGAGGTTAGGACTGACAGCTTGCCTCAGTATTTAACTAATTTCTGTGCAAATTTTGAAACCTGGATGTTCTAGGGAAATGTCATTGCTACATTGCTGGGAGTAATTCACTTCACTATTTTAATATTAGCTTTCAATATATAAATATTTGTAGTCCTAATATCAGCTGTATCTGTACCAAGCATGGAACAAGGAATGATTTGTTACTTTTAAGTGTGCTCAGCTGGGAATATTTGTGTAAACCCAGAATAGCAATGGGGAATTTGGGTGTCTATCAGCCTCCTTTAAGATGGGAAGTAAAGTCTGAGTACCTAATCTCAGTGTCATCTAAAAGCTTTTAATTGAAACTTTGTTTTCAGAAATGGTGATCATGACACATTTAATTTCTTAGATCATGCAGGAGAGTGACCGCCCTCAGACAGGGAAGCTGCTTCTGCCTTAAAATTCAGAGAGTGACAACTTAAACTTTCACTGACTTAGCAAAAGAAAGTGATAGCATCTCTTGAGTATTTATGGTTTGAGCTAAGGAGGAAAGGACTGCTTTCTTGTAACTTATATTTGGTGTGTTATAAAGCTAGAAAATATGGCCTAGAATTTTGCAGGCTGATTAAAAGCCTTTTGAAAACCAAACTTGTGTTGTTTTAAAATGGTCTGTGGCTGTGTCCCAGAAGTGTGGCTGATGCCCTAACAGGAGTTGTGTGAGGCTGGGTATCCAGATCACATGGAAATTGAATAGAGTTGAACAACTGGCAGAGGCTGTTGTTTGTCCTCTTCTAGTCTTTCAGTAGCTAAATCTTAGCATAGAGTTTTGTGTTTGATTTAACAATTTTGTTTTATCTATGCCTTCCAACTTATAACACCTGATTGTGTTCAAAAGACAGGGTTAGAATGTCTAAATCAACATGTGTAAAAGCAATAAATATTGTATGCCTTTGCAATCATCAATTGGGAAATGAAATGTTTTTATCAGATTGGTCAGATTTTATGCTTGCTGACTTAAAGCTTTTTTTTTTTAACATCCTTTCATCTCTCTTGACAATTTGCTCTGACTTCACCTTTCTTGTATCTGTTCTGATCTCCTGTAAGCCTGCCTATTCAGGAAGTTGTACTTCCTTTCCTTCTGACCAACACATGGCAAGCATTTTCCGAAAGTCGTTATTCGTTTTGCTAACGCATTTGGCAGCTCTGACCCTGCAAAGTTTCTTATAATGCGTCTGTTAAACTTTGGCTTTTGTCATTGCAGAGAATTGCTTGTGTTCTTCTGCTTGTTTCATTAATCTTTATTAAGTAAAGATGCAAGCTGTCTTTAATTGAATATTTTCTTTTGGCAATAGAACAAGCCAAAAGGTGTTTCTCATTAATTTGTTATTCAGCAGGGATAGCCATCTATCTGGATTGAATTTGTGACAATGTTTAGTTCCTATTTCTAGAAATGCCTATGTTGAACATATTTTTCTATGTTTTGCTCAGAGTATCATATACAGCCTGACTTTGTAATGTCATTTGTCATCTGGGAATTGAACTACAGGGAATTGGTCTGTGTTGACAACATGTCTCCATGTTGGTTTTTCCTATCCTTTTATTACAATGTGTTTTATATTTGGTCTTATAAAGTTTTACCATGCTATCAAATCATGAAGAAGTGCAGAAATTATGGCTTTTGGTTTTCTTATGCATGTGATACAAATATTTTGAACACAGGTCATAATGAGAAATGCTGACCTTTCTTTTTATGACACAGAAAATCATACTCAGGCTGTCCTGTAGATTTAACTATGATGCCATCATTAGCTTGAAAGCACATTGTATTGAAGAAGTGAGAGTAGCAATTTCAGGTGTTGAATGCGTTTCCATTCCTCCTTTCCAGTTTCTGTGCATTTATTAATTTTGTGAGATTTACTTCTTTCTCAGTTGTTTTTTCTGAAGGCACAAATTGTTTGTGACCCACTATCCTGAGCTGTTAAATTTAATGAAATACAAATCAAATACACAACAAGCTGAGAAACGCAGAAACATTTTTATTAATCTTCATAAAAATCCCAAATGAATCTAAACTAACCTATGTAAAAATACTTCTTTTGGAGTGATTGTCCCTAAAGTTATGATATTGCGACACAGGAGTGCCTGTTTATCCCAGATGCTTTCAGGCAACTTCTAGCCAAAATGAATTTTTTTAATACATGTTAGGAATTCTGTCACTGTATCATCAGTAACTCCTAGGCAAGGAAATATGGTTTTCAAATGTGTGTTCTGTACACACATCTTGGAATAGCATAGAACCTACAGACTTATGAAACTTTGTCTGGGACAAAGTTTTTTAATTGGTCTGCCTGGTTTCTAAAAGTTTATGAAGAATATCTGCCATTAATGTATCTAAAAATCCCACTGTCATCTGGCAAAAATGTAGCTGACATGGTATTAGAAAGCTAAACCTGTAAGAACACATTAGTCTGTTTTCCTAACAGAGTTCTTTCTGGAAACATGTTTGGGTTGGGGTTTTTTTTGCTAGCATTTTTTAAACTCAGTGTGACATTTTTGAACATTTGGCAATTTGGGTAGTAAAACTTCTGTGCAGTCCAGCAACTTTTACTGTTATTACTTTTTTCGTAATCTTCAGCCTGACCTTTCTCGCTTCATAATATTTATTTCTGTTTCTCAGAACAGAATCATTTAGAGCAGATTGCAAAGCAAATTATGTCTCTGTTATGTGATAAATATATTGACCATTTAAAAGTGGATAAACTAATAGTAGTTTGTTATGACATGTTATTTTTTTCCCCCCAAACTTTTGTCCCATATGATGCCTGAAAGTATTATAATTTTTCCTGTGCTATGTTCCAATCTTTGAGTGCCATCACATGGCTCCTGCACACTAAACCCAGAACTATAAGCTTTGTTGTGTTAGAAGTAACTTCCATGTTTCAGAATAACTGGCCCCCTTTCATCATGGAAAAATGTCACAATGTCACACACCAACCCCAGAATAGTAGGTAAGCTAAGATTTATTTCCTGTTGAAGTGTGTTTTCAGGATTTTTTGGTTTGTTTGTTTTGCTTTTTGTTTTGGGATTTTTTTAAAATGTATGTGTCTGATTTAACTAGAAAAATCTGAGAGAAAGAAATAGTTTTAGTTTTTCCATTTGCCAGGAATTGTGGTGTATTAATACCAGTGTAATTTAATCAGATAATAGCAGCAATCTGACTCTTAGGTTTAATTGCAATGTGTATATATTGCCAATATTCACAGGAAATTTATATGCTTCAATTCATTTTACCA
This sequence comes from Haemorhous mexicanus, assembly GCF_027477595.1. Taxonomy (NCBI): domain Eukaryota; kingdom Metazoa; phylum Chordata; class Aves; order Passeriformes; family Fringillidae; genus Haemorhous; species Haemorhous mexicanus. Next base: position 54,526,925 of record NC_082341.1, read on the forward strand.
AACAAATATTCAGTCAGCTACAATTAGTGTCCTGCATAAAGTTACTTCTGCCATGCCCCTAGCGAGTGATGAGTACTATAGTACTATTATAATTAACTGTTTATCTTGACATGATTATTTTTCATTTTCATTAGATAAATACTTTTAGGCACCTTAAGTCTTCTCTTGTTGCTCCATATCAAAACTTTGGCCATCAAACTGCTGGAGACTTTTCAGAACAGCTGTGAGCTGCATTATTACATATTAGCCACCTAATAAAACTTTAATATTTGGGTAAATATGACAATTAAAAAAAGTAGATGCAGGAACAGAGAGATAATGATTTTTAGTGTCACATTAGGCATGTCTCATTTTGAATATCATACATTGTAATGCTGCATGCTAACAAAGAGAGATAGTAGGGATCTTGGTTGAGAAAATCCTTTAAAACTTTTCATGTGCTAATTTATCATTACTGACTCTATTTATCATCCTCTGTTTTTCAAAACTTTCCAGCTGGTTAAAGTCTCTTTCTTCCTTCTTGTTTGAGCTAAGGGTACAGGATTGCTGGTGGAGAGCTGTGGCGTTTGTTTGGTAAATGGCTCCAGGAAAGGCCAATGTCTCCCTTAAGCTGACACAAAGTAGCTGGTGCCAGTTCTTTCATACTTCTCATCCCCAGTTAATTTTTCTTGCTCAGAAAAAGCTTCAAAGAGTAAAGGTTCTGCACTTTGTTATGTGAAGAAGATAGACTCGGCTGCAGGGTCGGAACAGGAGGATTTAGGTGTGACTGTGCTGAATAAGCAAAGAGTCATTTGGTGGCTGTGATCAGTGGCACAGGGTCTAGCTGGAGGTCTGTCACGAGTGGTGTCCCCAAGGTTCAGTCCTGGGCCCAGGAATGTTTAACTTGCTCATCAGTGACTCGGGTGAAGGGGCAGATGCCTCCTCAGCAAGATCACTGGTGACACAAAGCTGGGAGAAGTGGCTGATACCACGGAGGGCTTCAAAATGGTTTTCAAAAGGGCCTTGAGAGAGATGGAAGAGAAGAACAGGAAGACTAAGAAATGTGCAGAAAGCAGTGCCTGAAATTCAACCAAGGCAATTGCAGAGTCCTGCACCTGTGGAAGAATAACCCCCTGCACCAGTGCAGGCTGGGGGCCAAACCACTGGAAAGCAGCTCTGCGGAGAAGGACCTGCGGGTCCTGGTGGACAACCAGCTGTCCATAAGCCTGCAGTGAGCCCATACCAGTGGCCAAGGCAGCCAGTGGTCTCCTCAGGTGCATTAGGAAGAGCATGGCCAGCAGGTCGGTGGAGGTGATCCTGCCCCTCTACTCAGCCCAGGTGAGGCCACATCTGGAGTGCTGTGTCCAGTTCTGGGCTCTTCAGCAAACAAGAGACATGGAGCTCCTGGAGTGGGTCCATTGGAGTGTGATAAAGGTGATTAAGGGACTGGAGCATCTGTCTTACAAGGACAGGCTGCTGGAGCTTGGCCTGTTCAGCCTCAAGAAGAGATGACTGAGAAGGGATGTCATCGATGTCCCTAAGAACCTTAAGGGAGGGTGCCAAAAGGATGGAGCCAGGCTCTTGATGGTGCCAAGCAATAGGACACAAGGCAATGGGAAGAAGTTGATGCACAGGAAGTTCCCCCTGAAGATGAGGAACAAGTTCTTTACTGTGCTGGTGACCGAGCACTGTGAAAAATTGCCCAGAAAGTGTGTTGAGTCTCCTTCACTACAGATACTCAAAAACCATCTGGACACAATCCTGTGCCATGTGCTCTAAGATGACTCTGCTTGAGCAGGGAGGTTGGACCAGATGATCCATTGTGGTCCCTTCAAACCCCACCCATTCTGTGATTCTGTGTGATTCTCTGTTTCTGGCAATTTCAAAAGCTTGCTATGCAGGTTAAATAATGCTTTGACAATGACAATTTTTAGGAAGGACTTGGAGATCTAGCTGGTGGTTATTGTCTTGTACTCAATTTGATTGTGAAACTGTACATTTTGCTGTAGAGAACACTGGCTCATACTGCAATGGTTTTGAATTCTAGACACATGAGGACGTGACAGGTATCAGAAGAAATGATATCTTCCTACTTCAAGATATAGAATGGAGATTTGGGGAGTTGAATAGGGGTTTAGTGTGGTGCAACTTTCTTTTGCTGTTTGCAGATTCTGTTTTACAAAAATCTTAAGCTTTACATGAGATTTAGAGTCTTGCCAGCTGCCTGTCAAGCTGAAATTATTTAGAAAACACTTAGTTTTATTAAATTAAAATTTAAATTATTTTGTCTCTTTGAAATCTATTCCCCAAAATAAAAATACCTACACTGGCCTTAAGGATCTAAAATAAATTCTTTACTAGTAGAGACTATTTAAATATTGACTGTAGCTTACGGTGATAAGCTCCACTAAAGGGGAGTAGGAGTGTGATCAGCTGCCATATCTTACCTTCTGAGACCATCACTGTTAAATCTATACTCTCTGTATTCAACTGGGATTATCTCTTTACCCTAAAGTATTTTTCACTGTATCTAAACTTTACACTACTAACTACATTTAATTTAACAGAAGCCTATATTTAGGTTTGAGGATGTAATTGCAAATCTATGCTTTTCACACTGAATTAAGTATGAGAGAACACAGGGTATTTGGACAAGCATAAACTTTAGGTGGCATTTATATCTTTAGGGAGTTATTTTATATGTTTGTATATCTATGTACACATGTATATGTACAAATCAATGTATGTGTATATATTACAGTTACTGCAAAATCTTTGTATCAGGCTGAATATTTTTTGAATGTAGTTTTGGACTCTTCTTTAAGCTTTTTGTGTTCCTAGTTATTTCTAAAACCTCTGCACTGGGTTGCTCCATTGGCCATGAAAATAATGTTCAGCCTTTGATTTTTGTCGGGATAAAGAGATCTTTCATTTTTAGCAATAGCTATTTCTCACTTAACTCTACTTTTTTCTCCAGGAATCTTGTATATCCATAGTTCCTGAGGTGAAACATTTCCAATGACAACAGATTTTGTCCCCACACTAGCTTTGTCCACTCAGAATTCAAATCAAAAGCAGAATGATGTATTTTTTTCTTTTTAATCTATTGTGATGTGTGAAGACTAATTAAACACTCCATACAAGTTCTAACCTTAACCAGAAAGTCATTAAATAATACCTTTTACTTTGAAACCTGGCTGTTACCACATGTGAAAAGGAGTTAAAAAAATTTATTTATGAAACTGCTCTAGAAAAATGCAGATCTCGTTGCCTGTCACCTTTCCTGAATTCAGTTTCATTGAGGGATGGATGTTTGTCCTTACCAGAAGAGCATTGCTAAGTATTGTATAGTTGTTCTGTCTACATACTAACTGTTTAATTTTCAGATGTTTGCTGTTTATGAAACATTTGTGTGAGTAGATGTGTTGAGATGTCTTTTCTTTGTTAGTAATTGAGGCCAGTACGTAGTTTCTCACTTACTTCAATGTGCTTTTCACTATTCAATTAAAGCTGTTTTGAGTATTTTTTTTATTGAGCAAGATTTTGTTTTTGAAGTGGCCCCACACAGTTAACTGGTTTTAATTCTACAGCTCATTCCAATGAGATAATGGTAAATGCCTAGTTAGAGCTCTTTGGAACATTTTTGGGTGGATCCAGTATGTTTTATTTACTAGTCCTCCTATATTTGAATACACTGTTCTTTGCTGTAAACTTAAGAGTGTAAATATGAAAGGAAATACCATGAGTTCTCTTTGAGATCTCAAAGTTGGCTACTGTCAGATTTCAAGTAAAAATGGTTAAACTGGAAGGTTTTGTCTTCTCTCTTGTGAGTAGTGACACAGATTTGACCATAAGAAAAGCATTGACTACTTTTTTCTTGCAAAATGTTTGTTTTGAAGCTACACTGACTAAGTCAGTGAATTGGCTGTAGTATTCTGATATTCCCTGTGACACTGAGTGTAGAAGTTGAGCTCCTCCACAGCTTTGCACAACATGGATCTCATGTCTCCAGAAAAAGATCAGGCAATTGAGATAGTTTGTAGTATAATGGGGAAATCTGTGTAGTAAGTGGATATTGTTTTCCTTGGTATGATTTATCAATTGGAGTAACAAAGTGCTTTAACTCCAGTTTTCAGTCATCATAATCCTCTTGTAATATACATTAGGAGTAATTTATGAATTGTGCACATATTAGCATCAGTCCAAGTGGATGAACTGAGGTAGATTACCTCAATGAAAAATGATTTTTAATTGTGTGCTTTAATTCACAAAGCCAATGTTTAGACTGTCATGCCTACTGAACAGACTGTCTGTATATAGAGAAGATTTTTCCAGGAAGATTATGGAAAGGCATCTAAGAGATTGAGGAATTTTTTTACCTTGCAGTATACGTTGATATAATGTAATTCTAATACTGTCCTCACGGGTAAGAATTAAAAAGAAATGTTGTTTTAAAACTAAAGTTAGATTAGGAATCTTGTCTTTCACAAATATTTTGTAACTGCTCCAAGGGATTTCTCTTAGAGATATCAGAAAAGAAAGCACTTAAATAGCTTTGAATGTGCTTCCTCTTAAATCTGCCCTTAGATCTGATTATTGAGGGCTCTGCCATTATTAGAACTAATAGAAACCATCAATCAAATATGTTGCTCCTTCCCTGTTGACTTCACCCCTCTGTGATGGTGGTTACTGGTTCCAGTGACCTCCTCAGTTTCTTGTGCATGACCTCCTCACCTGGAAGATTTTATGATTGTTGTTGGAAGAACATGATGACTATAGCAAAGGGAGGTAAGGCGGCATCCTTCTGTCTACAGCTGTTTAAGTTAATTATACAGCTGAACAAAACTGTATTTAGGTAGTTCAGTGAAAGTTCTCAGTATTTTGAACTTCATTGGTGTTAACTCTTGGCAGACAGATTGTACGTACTTGCTAAGGCCTTGCCACCTTTCTAAACAATGTTTGTTTTGAAGGTAGCTCTGTTTAGATATGGAATAAAGTAACAAAAATGACGGGGGAACAATCAATGTGTCATGATTTTTTGGGGTATTGAAGGTATCCTTATGGCAGAGTGGAGATAACACAGGCAAGATGGGCCCTGTTGGACATCAGTTGTAAGCCTGTAAAGGTACTGTAGATTCTCTGAAATAACATCTGAGTCCAACCTCAGCTGACACAGTGAATTAAAAAGGAAATTTTATCCAAAAGGAATGAAACATAGCAGGGATACAAGTCTGTCTAGAATTAAGATCAAACACATCCTCAAACCACAGAGGATAAATCCAACTTTACTCTTAGAAATGTGCAGAAATAAACAGAATACAGTAGTGTTCATTGATTGTACAGTCTGGGCAGCTTGTTAAAAAAAGCTGAGGAGCAGTAATAGCTTAAGTTGTGTTTGTCCTAGATTGAATTACTAGTTGTTCTGTTTTTCTTTTAGGTTATGGTCAGACTGGTCCAGTGGTTCAGAGAGGTGGATATGATTCCATTGCTGCTGCTGTTTCTGGTCTCATGCATATCACAGGGCATGAGGTATGGTGCACAACTTAAAAATTTCATAGAGTCTTTGTGCTGTGTACCAAAACTGGCTGCTGCATGGAACATGTCAGCCTAATGGTAACACATCTGTTATGCAAACCCTCCTGAGTCCAGCAAGAGGTCTCATCTCTGGGAATCTAAGAAAATAATAGTACTTGTATACTTCAGCTATGTCACTCCAGGCTTGTAAAGAAAAATGCTCAAGAAACAGAAAATTAAAGAAAAAAGAAAAGCCCTAAATCTCCAGTGAATAAATTGGCAATGTATGCTGCCCTCTTAATAGTCACTTGTACGTCACTTCAAGAGCTGTGGTAGACACATTGTTGACAGCTGGATGATAGAACCATATCTATGATGTGAAGTCTCACTGATGCTTGGATATTGATATTCCCTTTGTAAAAGTGGGAATTGTGAAGCTAGCTAGATAGCTATCTGACAAAAGCTGGGTGGTTTTCAATCATTCTGCCTACAAATAGGCAGAAAGATGCCATGCATTTCTGGAAAAGCTTTATGTGCTGCCTATTCCCAAGATCTTTGTTAGCTGTGGCAGTGCAGGAAGCATAACAGTAATTTAGGATCTGAATTCTAGAGGTACACAGAACATGTGTCTTCACCTCAGAAAAATGCTGGTCAAATAAGCACTTAATTAAGCTGTCTTGAATCACCTACAGATGCAGGGAATGTGGTCCTGAAATGTTCCTTTTCAAGTGAGGTAGTGTTACAAGTCTGTTCTATGCATTATACGTGCTAGATACTGTTCTAGTGTGGGGGTGCTTCTGGTACTCTGGAAGCAGTAGCACAGGTCTTGTGAGTACAGTACTTGCATGTTCTAGGTAAACAAGGAATTCATGAAGTTTCTGTACTACATGTCAGCTGTTCATGTTTGAGTACGTTGTTGAAACCTAGCCACATGATCTGGATGCAACTCTATTGTAGGGTTGACACTCTGCCAATAGACTTGTTTTCTACTGAGAACAATGGCAAACATCAGAAGTTTGTACTTCTGGCAACTATTGTTACCAGAGTTGTCCTTTTTATTAGGGAAAAAAGCCAAAATCAAGCATTTTTTGACTGAGTAAGCTGAAACATCTTGTGCCTAGTTTCCTGAGGCTGTCCATTTCTGCTGTGTTATTGGTATGTACTCACAGGATGTCCCATCTCAGAACATGAGAAGACATGGAATTGAGTGCAGTTCTTACAGGTACTTCTCTTCAAATATATAATGTGCATGTGCACTAAGCAATGACTGATCACAGTAACTGTAGTGTAAGTAAATTTAACCTTGTGTCTTTAGAATGGAGGTTAATGCTTCCAATACAATGCCAGAAACTTCATGCACACCTCAAAATACACCAATCAAAATTGAAAGGGTATACAAGCTGTTTGAAAGGGGCAGATGTTGTTAGTACAACATGAATAAAGAAAGGTAGATAGAAAGACAGAAAAACACAGGACTTTTGTACAGCTTTTCAATGATATGTGAATGCCAGAATAAATAACTCCTATACTGAATTAACTGCCAGAATAAATAACTGCTATACTGCATGCAAGTTATATTATGAAAATAGTAGTCCTCAGTGGCTGTTATGAAGATGGATTTTATTAAAAGATTGTGTTAAGGTCTACACTGGAAAACCAGATGTTCACCTCACCAAGCCTTGAGGTAATGCAATCATAGGAATCATTTAGTCACTGTCAGTAACAGCTTTGTTCACTGAGGGCTTCTAAGAATCCATTCAAACTTAGTCACTCTTTCCCATGATTAAAATGAGCATGCAAAAATTTGCTTATTTTTCTTTATTTGATGTTGTTTATGTAGTATTTCCTCATTTTTGGATGTATAGATGGTCAGTATTGTTTCAAAGACTTAAGTAGTCACTGACTCCAAAAAAAAAAAAAAAGTGCTTTTAGTTGTAGTGAAAACTTATCCAAGTGGCTGTAAAATCACATGCTTGTTGGAAAGTAACTTTAAAATAGTGAAGTATTATTATTAATAATAAAATCTTCCATTTCTTAAACATTTATGTTCATGTGACAGAATCATGTTTAAAATTTCACAAAACTAAGTCTGAACAAAAGTAGAAAACCTTGTTTCAGTCAACATGTAGAAAAGTGGCCAAAGAAAAAGAAGAAAAAAGAAAACAGAATTTCATGCTGTTTTTTTTTAAATAAAGCTTAAATTATTTGTTGACTAGATAATGTGGAATTAATGTGATAAAAATAATAAGTTCATTTGAATAGGCAGACTAGTGTCTGGTTTTTTTTTTTAAGAATAAAATAGAAAATGCCCCTCTTATAAACTGGAAATGAAAAAAATGGAAAAGTTATAACAGGTGGTGTTGGTTTTGCATTTAATTGCAGTAGCTATAGATAATGAGTCATCAGTGCAACAGTGCTCTTTGGAAACATCCCTTTGGTGAACAAACCATTGAATGTTCTTGCAGGATGGTCTTAGAGGCATCAGCTGATGCAGCAGACAAATTGAATGAATCTGAGCAAGCAGCAAAAAAGCATCTACATACATGACTGAGGTGTTGAATGTTGAGGTATACATATTTATGTTGATGTATACATATTTACGGTTCCTTAGAAAGAATTTAATAACAGGGTACTAAAATTTTGTCCAGTATCTTTCATATACAAAAATGTATAATCCAACAGCAGTATATATTCCTGCCTATAAAAAGAAAAGAACAGATTGCTTTTGTTTATATTTTCTTTTCCTAGCATCACTTAATGGTAATAACTTTGAAATACCTCTGAATGATATTCCAAACCTTGAAACTAAGCTATAACTTCTGCAATATTGCAAGAATATTGGCCCAAACAACTGCATTTGTGCTAGTGTTGTTTTTGCTGATTGTACAAACACAAGCACAGTGGAATATTGTCTTTAAATAAAGGTTTTGTGTACAGAAACCTGCAAGCTCTTACAGATGTAATTGATTGCTTGTGTATTAGAAGTGTATCACACCTGTGAAATTTGAAATTCTAATTGGAATTTCTATGATTCATCAAAACAATAACTTGAAATTTATTAAAGCCCAGTTTGGTTACAAATCCCCTTCCATCTCCTAGTGGATTATTACATGTGGTCTTCAATACTTGAAGTACCTTTATAGTGGTATATTCTTTCTTGAGGAAAAAACATTTTTGTTTTACTGAATATGAGACAGCATTTAATCTGCAATCCAGGGATGCCATTCTTCAGTTTAGTACCAGAGAAAGTGTTATAAAAGAATACACATGGTATATATAGCTCAGAGCTGTTGAAAAACACAGCCATTGCTGGTTCATATTAGCTTCAGCAATTATTTCACATCTCTAAAGCTATTGGACTTAGAATGTTTTTCTTAAGCATGTCATTTCAAAACAATTTTCATTTAAAATGGATGATTTTTGTATTACTGATGTAAGTTTGGGAAGAGAAATTATGTCAAAAGACAAAAAAAGATACCTCAGGAAAGGAAGTTTCTGAAACATGTTGTGGCTATATCTGGGCGAGAATATGTCAACAAATTGTAAGGAATTTAGCAAACAGCAAAAATTAGGAATAAAAGTGTAAACTATAAGATTGTGCAATAGCAAAGCACAGTGATTTAAAAACAAAAGGCCTGCTTAACTGATATGAATCTTTATCCTTTCAAATGAGGAAAGGGCAGCTCCTGATGCTGCACCTAATTTAGAGTCCAAGCCAGCCCTTGAGGCTTTGTTTGCTTAAGACACATTCTCCCTGGCTAGTGCTACATTTGCTCTTCCTACCAGAACAATAAAATAATATTTGTCTGGCAGGGGTGGAGGTGTTTGTCACTTTTGAAATAACTTGCTTGAATAAAAGATACTGTATAGATCCTTACTTTGCCCAGGTAAATGGTATAAAGTTAGCTACACAAAAGTACTGCTATGCTAGCAGAAGCTTTGTCTAAAGGAAGGTTATTTCTCTAACTTTATCCTTCATGTAAAGCAACTTCACATCCCTTGTTCTGCAGGATAGTGATAAAGCCTGAATGACACCATTCCACAGTACTTACACCTGTGTATCCTGCCACAGAAAACTGGTTTATGGCACAGGAGCTGATTGAACCTGATTAAATGGTGAGACGTGGCAGCTCACCTTGAGTCTTGGTAGAAAGACCAAGGATGGCTAGAAATTGTGTGAACTGGTTCAGAATTATAGGTTATGGAGTGTTACGATAAAACAAAGCAAACATGTTAAAAGTAACATAGCGGTATAGTGCTAGAATTTGTAGGAGTGTTCTCTGAGGGGAAATTGTGAGAGTATTTTTAGAAATAAAGCTGAACTTTTTACTGAGGCAAAGGAAATATTTTCTTTTAAACATTGATAGTTTAGTACTTGATGAGGAAGGTTCTGGAGTTCATATAACAACCTATTAAAATAATCCCAATTTCTTCATCTTCAAAATGTAATGTTCTCCTTAAATTAATGACACTCTGGAAACAGTGCACAGTGTTTTCAAACTAAGAATGTTGCAGCACATCTGTTTGTAAAATCTAAAGTATTTTTGGTTTCTTCTCAACACTGTGAATGTAATGAAAGGTATTGTGTAGTTTATATATCATCCTATGGATATCTTGGCTATAGATAGTCACAGAATAATCCTTGCTGTAGTTTGGATGCGAGTAACTTTGTTTTTTTTTTTAGTTTTGCTATATTTTATACAGATTTTTAGTCAATTTAGTAATTGTTAGTCAATTTAATGACAAACAGTTATTATTTATCAATTGTAATGATTTTAAGTTGTCTTGTGGTAGGCTAACTTGTGTGCCAGAACTCTGGAAGAGTCTCATTAGCTTTGCTCTGCTATTTTTCTTCGCAGTTCAAAAACTTAAAAAAAACCCCCCAAAGTAACAAAAAGTAAGACTTCAAAATAGGGAACTTCTATGATAATCTGATCATCTGACTCAAACTTTTCAAAGTAGGAAATGGAGAATCTTTCATAAGATGCACTACAATACAAGCCTAGCTGGGCTGAAATTAGAAGTTCATTTTGCCATTGATTTCAATGTGTACATATATCATGCCAATGATTACAGAAGTTCTGAAACACATGATGTAACATGAAGGTTCTTCCCTTGATGCTAGAAAAGGGATGACATACACAAAAAAGATATTTGAACAAACAACTTTTCAATGTCTTCACTCAGAAGGTCATGAATTTGCATGTGTAAACAGAAATTTGTGTTTGTTTTCTTACTAGAAGCCTGGAGTTTCTATAGTGGAAAATATAAAACTGAGCTTTCACCTGGGGAGGGACTGAGGAGGAGAGAAAAAAGGGAGTGAGAAAAATGAAGCAATATGATTCTGCCTTTTAAACAGACAGGCAGCTGTGTCAGCTTACTGTAGAAATTGTTTAGGCCTTTAGCTTCTAGACATAATAAAATTCAGCCTTCACTAGCTTCTCTTGTCTCTAACATTATCTCTTTTCTTTTTGCATCGGTGAGTTGAAGCATTATGTTATTAGGGACAAAAAGTTGCATAACAAATCCTTCATGATTCCAGTATGTGGCATCACAAAGTGGCAGTTTTGTGTACATGCTGCAAGAATACCTGGTTTTCAGTGGTAGTTTTTATACATCAGGTCACTCAAAGATACTAATTTCTTGCACTAGCTGCAACTGAGTGCAACCATCCAACCAATTCCTTATCTACCAAGTGCCTTGGTTTAGAGACAAGCATGTCGTGTGGGATGGTGTCAAATGCTTTGCACAAAACCAAGTAGGTGACATCAGTCACTTTTCCCAGACCTACTACAGCTGTAACCCCATCATAGAAGGCCACTAAATTTGTCAGGCACAATTTGCTCATAGTGAAGCCATGTTGGCTGTCACAAATCACCTGCTCATTTCCATGTCTCTTAGAATAGCATCCAGGAGAATCTGCTCCATAAGCCTGCTGGATAGTAAGAAGAGACTGGTGAGCACATGGTTCTCTGGGTCTTCTTTTTTACCCTTTTAAAATGGGGGTTATGTCTCCCTTTTGCCAGTCAGTGGGAATTTCCTAGGACTGCTATGTCTTCTCAAATATGATGAGTAGTGTCTTAGCCATTCCCACTGCCAAATCCCTTGGGTCCTGCAGATGTGTTTCATCAAGTCCAATGGGCTTATGCACCTTCAGGTTCCCTAGACGGTCTTGAACTTGTTCTTTTCCTACGGCACATGGTTCTATGTTGTTGTCTTTCCAACAGATATTGGGGTGGCTGAAGCCCGTCAGGAGGACCAGGGTTTGTGAATGTGAGGCCACTGCAATCTGTCTGTTGAGGGCCCCATCCACTCCATCTCCATGGATGGGTGTGTGTAGCAGGATTATAATGTTAGCTGCAACTGCCCTCCCTGTGATCTCAGTCAGCTCTTCATCCATCCCCAGTGAAACTCCATGTGCTCCAGCTGGTCGTTGACATAGATGGAAACACTGCCTCCTTGTCTCCTTTGCCTGTCTGTCCTAAAGAGCCTATATCCCTCCATTCCAACACTCCAGTCACAGGAGTCATCCCACCATGTCCTTGTCATGCCAATAAGATCCCAACCCTGCACAATTGTATTGTCTCTGCTTGCTTCTCTGCTTTTAATTTTTTCTTTGTTTATTGCTTTGTTTGTTTGTCTTGTTTCATTTTGGGGTGTTTTCTTTTTCTTTAGGATAGTGAGCCAGTTAGATCAGGAGTAGCAATGACAGACCTTGCTACGGGGTTGTATACATATGGAGCAGTTATGGCTGGTTTACTTCAGAGGTATAAGACAGGAAAAGGACTACACATTGACTGCAACCTCCTGTCAACTCAGGTAGGAGTTGTAAAAAATTTGCTTTTTGTTGTATAGATGTTTGAACCTAAGAATACTATTTGCATATAAATTAAAGTGCATTAGTTAGTATAACTAATGACAGCACTAATAATGACATTAGTGATCATTCTCTTAACCTGCCACTCTGGTAGTGACCATTTTATATGACTTGGTTATTGTTATACTGCACTAAGTTTGATTTTCACTTTTTGCAAAGGACTGCCATGTTCTGTGAAAACAAGGTTTATAATACCACTGAGATTACTCCATCCACAGTTGCAGTAGCTGGAGACAGACAAGCCTAATGGTGAAATCAATGTTGAAAGGAAGGCTTTGGCACTGGGTCACGTTACTTTTAGGGCGACTGAATATCTTGTGCAAAGTCACCCAGAGTATTAAAGTATCACCCAAGTTTCAAAGTAATGTAATCCAGGAGGTCTGCCTTTTGGCTCTGGGAGTTAAAAGAATGAAGTAAGGTTGAAGATGCAGCATTTTTCCTAGGCATTAAAGGCAAAATTGTTTTGTTCATGAAAGATATAGCATGTACTACATATAATGCATATAATGAGAATTTTAACTTTCTTCTTTGAATATTTGAACACCACTGGTGCAGTGATTTATGATGTCTAAAAAGCAGGTGGCATTGATATGAGCTGCATATGATCATATGATATGTTGTCTTGCTGATGTAGGTACTTGCTGGTACCAACTGGGCGCATGGTACAGAGGAATTTTTGTTTTCATTTTAAAATGTACATCAAAATTTTATGCAGTCCTAATTAAAGCAACTATAGAGCTCTATTGTTTTCATTCTAATTTAATTGTATTTTTCTTCACGTTATAGCTGTCAGTACAGTTGAGAAATGACAGTGCCCATTGTGCTAAAAGTTGGCTCAGGTGTGAGCAAGAGGTTGGACACTTATATCATTGTATGGTAGCAATGATTGAGACTAATGATTGAGTTTGAGTTTGCTCTTGTTTTAGTGCCTACTGCTTTTGTCTGAATAACAATTGAAATCACAAAGGAGGGGAAATCTTTGCTTGAATCAATAAAGAACTTCTCATTTATTTCAGAACAAATGTTTGTAAGAACTGAACTTAATTATACTTAAATATATTTGCAAATGTTGTCTCGGTATTGGAAAAATGTTTAGAAAAAAACCAGTTTGGAAAATGTTTAAAATGTGTATTAAATGCTTATTAAATATTTTGTATATATGTGGATGTAGAGGGGGTTTTATGTTAAAGGTATTGCAGTGTCATATATTATGGCAGCTGCTCCTTGATCTTTTTAATTTCTAATTTTATAAAAATACTTCTGATAATTTTTATTGATTTCCAGAGTAATTCTGGGAGGGGTGTTTGTGCTTAATTCCTTGTTCTACTGGTTTTTGGCTTTTTTTTTTTTTTAATGAAGTCTTCTTGATTATCATTCAATATTTTATCAAATGCTGAAAGCAAGAAGAGTTGAAGTTAGATGTTTTTGTAACTTGCTTATTTTGCTGTCTTGTTTGTCTTTATAATATTTTTCCTTGATTAAGGTAGATTTGTCTATGCACATAAGTGTTATATTTCAAAATTTCCATCTGAAGTTGCACATCATCATCCTTTAGGCCACTCACTAGCATACACTAGGAATAGATTGAAGACCTGAATAGATGTTGGTGAACAAAGCATGTCACATGGTGCTTGTCTTCTACATGATTAGTTGAAGCTGTTCTAAATAGTCAAGGAAAAGCTTATTCATTTTTTAGGTTTTTTTAAACAGTAACCTCTTCCCTGCTCATTATCAAATTGTCATTATCTAAAAGTTATTAAGAAGTAATTCCATAAATTCACATTCTCAGTGAAAAAGAAATGCTTTTATTTACTTCAGTGTTGGGTAAATGAAATTTAAATAATTTGGTATATTGGAACAGAATATGGATAAAAGGTGTTATTTAGAAAGCAGCTCTTTTGTTCCAGATGATCCTGTTGCTTCAGTCCAAATTAACTTTAGGGTGTTGGCCCAAGACTGTAATGAGAACATCTATTAAATTGGAAGAAGTATTTATGGATGAGGTTCTAAAGTAAAAAAAATAAAAACATGTGATTAATCCCATTAAAAAGATGCGTTAAAATGAATGAAGCAAAACATAAGTGGCAGCTGAGTCTCTCTCAGAACATCTAGTTTCTTAGTTAATTTTCTTTATTTTTGTAAGACTGGTGGTTACTTACAAGTCTTTAGGGGGAGTGTCTCTACTAAGAAAGAGAAGTAAAAATCTGAAAATTAATGTAAATAAATAAAATACTCTTGCAATACTTCTGATGATAATGAGTTTTTTAAATGAAGTTATGCAATTACTGTGATGTGATTGGGGTCTTTAAAGATACATGTTTCTAAAAAGATTTTGGTTTTACCTCCCAACTAGGTATCTAAAGCTGGCTTTTTCTGGTGTGATGAATGTTTAAAAAGAAGAATTTTTTGAAGTTTCGCATGGATACTGCCAAAAAAATAAGGAACCTAAAGTTTTAGACTGCCAGTTTATTAGGTTCTTTTTGGTGTTGTTAAACGGTAGGATCTAGAGGTCAAACAAAGACATCTTGATAACTTTTCCTTCAGCAAGACTTTTGCTGAAGTGTGGTAATTTTTAATGAGAAAAAAGGAATCTACTATGTGTACTGAACCATCCTATTTATAGGTTTTGACAGCAGGGTCTTGTATGAAACTTCTTGGTTTTGCCAGCATTTCATACACTGAGCTAATATAGTAGTGTGATTGGATCTTTTGTTCATCCCTTCAACTGAACTGAAAATTGTGAACCTGGCCAATACATATTCATTGTTCAGTGTTGATGACTTTGACGGTGTCACAAAGGAATAAAAACCCCAGGGGTTGAGACACTCCGGTAATTAGAAAATCTTGTAAACAGTTTGGTTTGTTTTATACAGAAAACTTAGCATCTAAATGTCCAAAATCTAAATCTGTGTCTGCACTATCACTTTTCTGCATGCCTTGCAGAAATGCAAAAGGATTTAAATTTCTTTATTTTTTGTGGAGGGGAGGGCTGGAAAATGCTTTTGATACTAATTTCCTGCACAGACATGCAAATAACAAGGAGCATTGAACTGAATTCAGCTGCCAACAAAACTGATCCAAAACTTTTTAAAGAACTATCTCACTGCCTGGCAAGTTAGTTTCATATTTGTTATCTGTGTAGAGCCAAATTACGAGACCCTGTTCTCTGAACAAAAGTTACTTTTAGAATATCTTAAAATACGTATCTTTCTTTCAAATTCTGTGTTTTAAGTTCTGCTTATTACTACGAAAGAAGATTTCTTTACCCACAACAAAATAGGATTCTAGCATATTTTTATTTGACAAGAGATATGGTACCTCTTAGGATGTTGTTTTGTAGTGAGCAGAAACTTTCTATATCTCTCATCTATAAACTTTTAACCTGTGTCATACAATTCCTTTGAAATTTTTGACTTTTAAATGATTCACAGTTGGAAGCTCCAGATCTTCCAGCATCTAAATAGTGTCCTTTAGGATGATACTGGTAAATAAGAAGGAAGTGGGGTTTGGATTTGGTTCCAATTATGCAATTGTGCCTTTTCTTCTGTTGTGGCTTAAAAAAAATCTCTTGGACGTTTTAATATCCTTCCTGTATTTAATTATGACCAGGCTCCAACAAATACTCTAATAAGTTGGTTTTATTTGTATTAAAAGTCTGCAAGAAATATTTTACATATAACATTTCTGCAATTTTGAATATATTTTTTCCCAGATTCCACTGAGAGAGAAATATGGTTAATATTGTTTGTATAGTATGGTTGTTCATCAGACACTTCTCTGCTTCTAATTACTATGTTTTAATTGGTATTTGCCATAGCAAATATCTTCTTAAAATGTTGAAATGACTCTAGAAAAACCTAGAAAATTGGTATAAATTATTTTCTTTATTTCATTTTTGTTCTTAATTAAACAGCTGGTTTACTGAGGGAATGATGAGGGTTAGAAGCTATTAGTTTTTGTTTCTGCCTCACATTTTCCCATGATGATTCTGTTGAAGGCTTATGTATTTAAGGTACTTTCAGTGCTGTCTATTCAGGGCTTTCATGGCATGTCTTTTTCCAATTATTGAGTGTAGGGGTTATTAATACTGCCTATAGGACATATAAGGCATCATAGAATCCCTGAGAAGTAAGTTCGGTGGAAATATCAGTCTTGGAACTTTAATACTGCTCAGCTGTCTTGACTCTTATCTTGTTGCTTCTCCACTTGCTGAGAGTCATGAGTTGAATGAATACCAAAATACCAAAAGAAAAATCATCTCTTTTAGAGGTTATTGCTTCTGGTGATTTTGGAGGCCAGCTATGAGGACTGTTACACAGTTGTCTTGTTTTTGGGTATGGTTTGAATAAGGGTTTTTTACAAGCTTATAAAGCATCATCTTTGCAAAACATAGAATTCTTAATCTCCATCATAATACAAAATTGAGCAAGTGCTGTATGGAGATGTCATTTTTTTCACTGTATAGCTCTCATATGGAAAAATAACAAAATTTGAATTAATGTGAACATTTCTTTAAACATATACTTCACTTTAAACACTTCTTGGCTTGTATTCTTGACAATTTCCATTGAGGAAAGCTGTATAACTAAAAACAGAATTTATCCCTCTGGGTTTTAAGTAGCCAGAATTTGATTGAATAGACCATACACACATGACAGTAACTCAATTTAATATTGGCCTCTGTGGAATTTGTGTTATGATTTCTAATGATTAGTTATGCAGTCATTGGTAGAACATCCTCCAACTGGATCTTGGTTTTATTTAGAGGCTTTCTTTACTCTGTAAACAGAATACATATTCAAATTGCTAGGGAATTTCTGCTTTAAATGCTACCTAACTGTAAATTCTCTGTCTTTTTGTCTTTGCTACCATTGTTCTTGTGCTAAAGAAACCAAGCCTGAATGAGTTGCAGCTTCATTTTCCTATGTTGATCTGCCTCTGTCATTAATTAGAGAAAGACTAGGAAGGAGCTAGAAAAAATATGCCCCTTTTTTACTAAAAAAAAAAAAAAAAAAAAAAAAAAGAAAAAAAAAAAAAGAAAAGGATGGAAAAGGATGCCTGGAGTGGGTAGGGGAGAGAGTTTGAAGACAAAAGAAGACATTTCTTTTAATGGGCTTTTAATTTAGATGATCTTTATATAAGGGTGTAATCTTGTAAATGGAATCAAGATGTTTATTACCAGCAGATCAGATTTCAGAATCATGCTGAGTATTAGGAGAAGGATAACCTGGGTAAATGAAAAGAAAGGGGAATGATTTAAGCAGCTAGTACCAGAATAAAAACATTTAGTGTACCCCAAAATCTCACCTATCCCTCTAAACTCATAGAAGTTTCAGAAGTCATCCTTTAAAATCATCAAACTCGGATAGAGCCTTTCAACACATTGTTCTCCATTTTGAAATGTAAATAACAAGTAATAGCATTGTAACTTGATGGAAGAGGTTTTTGTTTTATGTTATGGAAAATTTTTGCTTGACAAGACAGCTGATTTTTATGTGCTGTTGAACCACTGGAAATCTAATAAACCTTAACAAATGTGGCATTTTTGGGTAGGGTGATAGAACTTTACCTAAGGTTTCAACACTGGTTAGTTTAAATACTTCAGAAAACTCTCATTAAAATTTCTCTGTAGATTATAATTTTATTTTTTTTAACGGTAAAGGATTATGCTGAAACACATTTGAAATAATGACTTCCTTTGGTCTGATGAGGTCCTGCCGCCAGAATTTCTCTTTGTATTCAGCACAGTATTGTTTCCCTATTCAGCATTGGTTTTGGCTAATCAGTTAGATTGCAAACACTTTAGAGAAGTGACACGGGGTTAGGCCAAAAGTCACAATTAATTACTTTCTATGTTATAGTGAAAGCTATAAAAAATGTCTTCAGACTCTAGTTTAGGACTTCTAAAACAGGTATCCATTAAACTGTATAAAAGTCATAGAATCATCAAGCTTGAAAGAGACCTTTAAGACCATGAAGTCCAGTTGTCAACCCAGAACTACCACTATAACCCCTAAACCACTAAATCACATGATCCAGATCCAGCCATCTCTTAGACATCTCCAGGGATGGCGACTTCACCCTGGGCAACCTATTCCAATGCCCGACCACCTTAACACTGAAATTTTTTACCCTAGTATCTGAATCTCCCCTATCTCAGCTTAAGGCCATGTCCTCTGGTCCTCTCGCTGCAGGCACAGGAGAAGAGATCAGTCCCCACCTCACTACAACCTCCTTTCCTGAAGTTGTGGAGAGCAATGAGGTCCCTCCTGAGCCTCCTCTTCCTGAGAATTAATAACCCCAGCTCCCTCAGCCATTCCCCATAAGAAACATTTTCCAGACCTTGCACAAGCCTTGCTGCCCTTCTTTGGCCACACTCCAGCACCTCAATGTCCTTCCTAAAGTGAGAGGCCCAGAACTGAACACAGTACTCAAGGTGTGACCTCACCAGTGCTGAGTACAGGAGGGTGATCTCTGACCTGGTCCAGCTGGCCACACTGCTCTTCATACAGGCCAGGATGCCATTGATCTTCTTGGCCACCTGGGCACACTGCTGGCTCATACTGAGCACCCCCAGGCCCCTTTCTACTAACTAGCTCCTGAGCCACTCCTCCCCAAGCTTGTAGGGCTGCATGGTCTTGCTGGGACCTGAATGCAGGACCCAGCACTTCCCTTTTGTCCCTATCATGTTATCCTCAGCCCACTGATCAAGCCTGTCCTGGTTTCCCTGCAGAGACTTCCTACTCTTGAGCAGATCAACATTCCCACCCAATTAGTGTTTTCTGCAAATTTACTGAGGGTGCCCTGAATCTCCAGGTCCAGACCATGGAAAAAGATACTAAACAGGGACCAGCCCCAAAACTGAGCCCTGGGGAACATTGCTAGTGACCCATCACCAGGTGGATTTAGTTCCATTCACCGTAACATTCCAATGCTGGCCACCTAGCCAGGTTTTTATTAACTGAGTTGTTCACCCATCTGGGAGAATGCTGTGGGAGACTCTGCCAAATGCTTTACTGAAGTCTAGATAGAGTACATCCACTGCCTTTCCCTCATCTAATTGGGTCACTTGTTCATAGAATAAGATCAGATTGGTCAAGCAGGACCTGCCTTTCATAAATGCATGCTGTCTGGGCTTGATGCCCTGATTGTCCTACATGTGCCACATAATGGCACTTAGGATGATCTCTTCCATAACCTTGGTTGGAACTGAGGTCAGGCTGACATGGCTGTAGTTCCCTGAATCATCCTTCAGCTGCATCCTTTACATTTGCTAATTTCCAGTTACCTGGAACTTCTTCAGGTAATAAGGATTGCTGGAAGAGGATTCAGAGTGGTTTAACAAGTTCTTTTCCTTCCCTCACCACCCTGGGGTGGATCAATATGACCATAAATGTGAGTGTCTAGTCAGAGTTCAGTTATTTGTAAAACTTCCTTGCCTTGCTTTGAATGAATTTGGTAGTACTAGATTTCTCTTATAAATATATTTGAAGTTATTTTTATTTTAGTTTCCTCTTTGATAAAACATTTTGGGTTTTTTGTGAAACTACTTAAATATTTTTGGGGATTGAATAAAGACTAAATTCCTTCTTCAGAGTATAATTTACAATGTTGCCACTACTTAAAAAGCATTATGTAGAAGTACTGTATTTTGACTTCAGACTCATTGGTAATACTCAAGTCAAATGGAACTTTGGACCACATTTCTCTGACATGCATGCTGTGTAAAAGCTTAGTAAATGAACTGTATCTGCAATGTGAACAGCTTTTAAATACTCAAAAGAGCTTTATGGGCATTGCTTAATGCTGCAGAGGCACAGAAATGATAATTTTGTAAAACATTCTATTTCAAACATTTCATTCAATTGCATGGATTTGTTTCTTGTGACATCTCTGTAGTGCCGTTAGCACCATTAGCACCATTAAGTACTTAATGGACAGTGAATGGAGATTTTCTGTGTTAGAACTAAAGCCATTGATGTTCTGCCGAGGTAATACAGTAGTAAATGGGAGATTTCGCTGTGATAGGCAGACAACATTTGCACGTTTCTCACACAACCAAATAGCCATGACTTGTTTCTTTATGTGCCTCCTTGTGTATCAAATGAAAAGTCTAAAAATCTACCTGTTTGCACTGCTGCAGCACAAGCTGTTGAAATTAATATTATATTTTATTTTTGTATTTGTTCTCTACAGATAAGAGGAAAATGACAATGTCAGTAGACAAACACACCTTTCTTTTTTCCATGCAAGTATTAATGCTGATAAATGTGGAGAACAAAAAGATGAGTGATGTAAATGGTTAGATGTATGCATATTTTCATTGTAAATGGCACTGTTCCTATCATAAGATCGAAAGTGAAAAGTGACTTAATACAGCATGTTTTGGATGTTGACAGCTTTCCATGGATAAGCATTCTTATTACTGATTAAATTAGAAAATAGTATCTTTCACAAAGTGTATATAAAATCCAGTCTGGAGCCTTTGGATACCACACAATTACAAACAAGAATAAAAATTGCTATAGTTATTTTGATGCCTGTCTTCACAGGTAATTAAATTTTATATGGGCAAAACCTATTTGTCTTTATCATATTTTTATGCTTTCTTGTTTCCATTCTCAGTCATCAAATATAGCTATTATTTTTAGAATAGAAAAGAATCTAGGTTGGAAAAGAACTTTAAGATCATCAAGTATTCAGCACTGCCAAGTCCACCACTGAAACATGTCCCTAAGTGCCACATCTTTTAAATACCCCCAGATACAGCGACTCCACCACTTCCCTGGGCAGCTTGTTCCAATGGTTGACAACCTTTTCTGTGAAAATTTTTTCTTGTTATCTAATCTAAACCTCCTGGATTTAGAGGCCTTTTCTTCTTGTCCTATCACTTGTTGCCTGGGAGAAGAGACTGGCTCCCCTACTTCACTACAGCCTCCTTTCAAGAAGTTGTAGAGAGCAATAAGGGTCATCTCTGAGCCTCCTTTTCTCCAGTCTGAGCAATTCAAGCTCCTACAGCTTCTTCTTACAAGACTTGGGCTCCACATCCTTCACCAGCTTCACTGCCCTTCTCTGGACGTGCTTCAGCACCTCAATATCTTTCTGCTAGTGAGGGGTTCAAAACTGAACACAAGGATTTGAGGCTGCACCAGATCTGATTATAAAGCACTGCCCTGGTCCTGTTGGCCACACTGTTCCTGATTCAGGACAGGATGCCCCTGTCCTTCTTGGCCACCTGGGCACACACACTGGCTTATGTTCAGCTGCTGTCAACCCGCGCCCCAGGTCCTTTTCTGTTGTGCAGGATCCAGCACTGCTTGTTGAACCTCATACCAGTGACTTTGGCCCATTGATCCAACCTGTCCAGGTTCCTCTGCAGAGCCCTCCTACCCTCCAGCAGATCAATGCTGCTGCCCAGCTTGGTGTTGTCTGCAAACTGACTGAGGGTGCATTAGGTCCCCTTGTCCAGTGTGTTAAAGATGTTAGACAGGACTGGACCAAATACTGAGCCCTGCAGGGCTAGTGACCAGCTGGATGTAGCACCACTCACCACCACTCTCTAGGCCCAGCCATCCAGCAAGTTTTTTTATCCAGCGAAGAGGGCACCCATCCAAACCATGAGCAGAAGAATGTGAGAAAATGTCAAAGGCTTTACTAAAGTCCAGATAAACAGCCACAGCTCATCCACTTAGTGAGTTACCTTGCCATAGAAGATCAGGTTGGTTGAGTAGGATCTGCCTTTCATAAACCTGTACTGGCTGGGCCTGATCCCCTGGTTGTCGGGCATGTGCAGCATGATGATCCTATGCCTGAACCTTTAGGTGTTCCTTCCTGTAGAATATGTAGCCTTCCTAGATTCCTTTGTCCTACAGGACTTCTTCCCAAGGGACTCTCTCAACCAATCTCCTAAACAAGCCAAAGTCTTCCCTCTGGAGTTCCAGGGTAACTGTCCTCTTCTTCCTTCTGCAAGAATTAAAAATTCTATCATTTCATGGTTGTTATGCTCAAGACAGCTTTCCACTCCCACCCAGAATTTCCTCTCTGTTCACAAACAACAGGTCTGGAGGGCTCTTTCCCTAGCTGGCTCTCACCAAGTGCATCAGGAAGTCATCTTCCACACACTCCAGACTCCTAGACTATTGCCTCTTTGTTGTGTTTTATTTTCAAGACATCTAGTGTGTTGAAGTCCTTCATGAGAGCAGGGGATAGCAATTCTACCAGCTGCTCATAGAGTATTCTGTCTTCCCTTTATCCTGGTTGGGCAGTCTGCCCTGTTAGCCTTCTTGATTCTAACCCATGAATACTCGAGCCTATCCTCACCATCATTTAGCTCTAGAAAATCAAGACACAAAATGTGTTACAGTGTTAGAGAAACCTGTATACAGTGTAGCAGAATAAACTTTTTGTCTGTTGAATTTTGCCTGGACTTGGTAAAGCTGTATGAAATACAGAACACAATGCATTTAATATTTCAATGCATATATAGTCTTTCTTCAGAGAGAATAAAGTCTTAAAAAAATAATTGTAGAAATTTACAGCTAAAGTTGTCGGATATGTCTGTTATCAACATCTGATTTCATTTGTTAGAACATTGCCAAAGTTTTAACTGTTTTGGCTGATTTTTCCATGTAATGGAAAAGAAAAGGGATTTGTTTTCAAAGTTACTTTAAAAATGATTGATCTATTTTCAGGATCATGTTATGGGAAAATCCACTGATAGGCTTTTTTGGTTTTTTCCTCTTTTTTTCTTTATGAGAAACCCAGTGCCTTCAGATTTTGGATTTTGCACCGACTGACTTTGGAGTTCTTGGTATTTTTAGCCTTAATACTCTCCTTAAGAGGTTTTTTTTTTTTTTTAAGTAACAGATTCCTTAGTGATTTTCCTTTGTAATTATGAAGTTGAAGGAGTATTTTTACACTTTCAGGGAAAAAAAAAAATTAGTATTTTATCATAATCAAGAAAATGAAATTTATTATTCCTTTTAGAATGTGTCTCTCTTCAACTGGAGCTCATTTAAAAGAAATTTTTTTTTGGTTTCCTTTTTCTCCTTAATGCCAGTGCTGTCTAATAGCTTCTATGGTCAGGATTTTTATTTTTGATCCTCCACCTAAAATTCTTCTGAATATGTAGAAGTTTATTTTTTGTTTGTTTGTTTGTTTGATTTCCTGTTTAATTGAAGATATAGGAGTCCATTTAACATGTACTTGAAACATACTTTTGAAATTACAAGTCCTACATCTGTTAGTTGCATCAATCTTTGCTATTGTTAATGGTAATTGAATCTTAATCAGGAGCTGATCTCCATGCTATGGGAAGCATCCATTCTGGTCTTTTAGGAGCTCTAAATAACTCATTAAAAATAATTTGTAGAGCAGTATTTTTTTGTTGTTTCATTTCTCTGAATGTAGCAGTTCTCTGCGATGCAAATGCATTGTGTTTTTGAAGATGTCTGAGTTTCTCTATCTATGTAGTCTAAACTTTTTTCTGATAAAGCAAAAGATGTTATCAGACATTATTTCAGGCAAAAAAAAGTATTTATACAACTGTGTACCTTAAAGTCTGTTTCCTCTTTTTATCTAACTTAACCTCTGAGAATTTGTATTCTAGATAAGGTATTCAAATACATTACCTCTTATTTTATTATTGCATGGTTTGGGGGTTTTTATTGTTTCTGCTTCAATTAACACCTTCTAGCACATCTTTTGTGTGACTGTGATTTGCTGTGTGCTATTGGTCAGGTGGCTAACTTGAATCAACAAATCCCCCATGCTACATGTGATTGCTGGCATGATTTGTGTACCTGCCTAAGTGTCTGGCTGTAAGGTACAAGAACAGGACACTATAGGATACCTGTTTTAAAATTCTAGTTATTTGTCATTAAAGATCTGATTTTATCTTAACAAGATTATAGTTGTGGCCAGGATTATGCCATTTATGGATACTTCAGTGCCAGGAGTTTTCTTTTGTGAAGGGTGAATTCATGATAATTTCCTGGAGATTTTCATTAAGAGATATCCGTGTCACTGAGTAGAAAACAATTTTTACTGGAGCACAGTGTTCATAACATGACCACAGACATTTTTCAAAAATTCTCTTAGTGTTAAGCCTTGGCCTATGTGATAGTAGTTTTACTGTTTTTAGTTAACTTTTGCTGGCCAGACCTGCTGCTTTGATGCAGGGACATGATGGATGAAGCAGTAGAATCTTGCTCCTTTGTGGGAAGTGGCTTTGCTGCGTACTTGCAGGTGGGAATGTTTGCCCTACCTTTAGGTGTATGCCACTCTTGAACTGATTTTTATCTTCTGCAGATCTCTCAACTTCAGTCTAGATGGGCAGCCCTTACAAGCCTGAATGTAAGGTCATATTTGTTGGTAGCACCTGGGAATGCTGTGGTTTCCTGCTGGACCCCTTCATGATGGGCTGCCTTGAATTGTGGCAGCTCTCTTGCCTCTGCACAAGGCTGTGGTGTCTGCTGCCCAGTTAATTCTTGCAGGAGTTTGAAACACAATTCCCTGTGTAAAAACTGATAGAGCACCACCATGCATTGTGGTGTAGTGCCACATCCTGAAACACTTGAGTCGATGCTTAGGAATTGCATAATTAGCTGGAAGAGTGGGGGTTGCCTTGTAGAGATAGAGGTTCTGGGTTTTGATATGGGGTTTCTGGGTTTTTGGATAATGCAAAAATGACTCAAGGAGCAAGAGCTGAGAGTCACTTGATGCACATGTGCATGGAAACAGCTTCCATGAGGGCATGAGGGAATAACTGCAAAAGCAAAATCAGTCAAACTTAAATGTTACCAGTGTCAAAATACTTATTACGGAAAACATAAACTTGTAAAATCAGTCACTAGGTAAATATTAGCATAGGATCAGTGATTTTAAGAGACCTTTTATAGTGTGCACCAAATGTGGATTGTGGTCTTATGTTCACATTTTTCTCGTGTAAAGATTTTTCTAATATGTCACCAGAAGTATGGAAAAGGTATAAATGGAAGATTATTGGCCTTTGCACAACAGAAGGCCATGGAGTTTTTTAGAATTATTTTTTTCCTACAAAGCTGTAAATTACTGTGTTACTACTTCTGTAGCATAGCATAAGTTACCTATACCAGTGTAAAATGCCTGAGTTTCAAAGTTAATATGTCTACATGCTTGTTTTAAGAAAAAGCAAACAAAGAATGAGACAGAAATAAATTAACTTGGCTTAGAGTCAAAGCATTGCTAAGGTATGTGGCAAGACAGCAGACACAAAATTGGAGGGAGAAGAAAGTAAAGAATATAATTAAAATGTTATTTTCTCTTTCCAGTTACCTGTCTTCTTTTGTTATTCATATACACTTGGTGAAAGTGCATGTAAATGATTGATTGACTCAGCGAACTCATTGTAATAAATTATGTTTGATGTGCTATCTTGAAAAAAAATCTTTTGAAATTCTGTCTCTTTTCTTTGTCTGCTGACCTTGTGGCTTTTAATATCTTGTTTCCCATCTGTCTGATTTCATCATAATCTGAGCATAACTTTTCAGACCTTAATGCAGCTTTCTTTTTGTTCTTATTTAAGTAAGTCTGTTACACAAATATGGGATTTGGCCATCAACAGTAACATTAGAAAGGAATGTTGAAATATGTGTTCCCTTTACTGATGTGAAATAAAGAAACGCTTATCTGTAGATATTTGATAATGCATATTTACAGTGCATAGATCTGTCTCTACAAGCAAATGAATAGAGAGATGTCTGTATCATTGAATTACAGCTGCTTTAATGTTGTAAGTTCAAAGGTTACTTTTGAGGATTTTTTCTTAATTAAAGGAGAAAAGAAGTGGGTCTATAAGGTTTCAGGAAAGCAGTTTTAAGTATAGATTTTAAAAATACTTAGCTGAATATGTCATACAGATGTACCCAAACTCCAGTTTGAGAGATTGATTGTATTATAGATGTTTCTACTGCAAGAAGTGTCTCTATCAGTGAGGTCCTGAGTCTTGTATTACAGGGGAGTTTGGAGAAATAGACTTACATTGTAACAAACATTTTTATCTAAAGGATATAATGTCTATAAAAATGTTCATTTGGGAAATCCTTTTTATGCTTGTAGTACAGCAGTTTGCTTAATAGCTGTAAGATACAGGTAGATCAATTCTTTGTGTTCTTTATTAATTACATAAATTGTGTATGCTGAAAGGTTTTTTTGGACTGTGCCTCTTTAGTGGGATTAAATCTTTGGAAAGACCAAAGAAAGTGAACTAAGCCAAGAAGAGAGGAAAGGGAAAGGCATGGTAGGGGAAAGTTTCATGGGACAGTAGAAGTAGAATCATCTTCAAGTTTGCTGAACTTGTCAGAAAGTTATTATGATTGTGGCAAAAAGCCACAGAGTTCATTCAACAGTGTATTTTCACATAAAACACAAAGCATTGATATATTTACTTTGTTTTGGTCTATATAAGCTTATTTGTTTGGTGATGATACTATGGCTACTGCTAATAATTAATTTTGTCTGGCTAATTTGACTGTGAATAAGGTACTGAAATCAGAGAAGGTAGTCAGAGGAAGCCAAAAGCCTTTTTCCTTCATGATTTGGTTCAACATTTTAGCCAAATGAAGTGACGCTGGGCTATAAACAGCTGGACCTGAAATCCAGCTACAAAATGTTTTCCAAAAGTACTCAGGAATAAAGAATTGTATTTCTAGTTAGTATACACAAATATAATTTTTGTCTGTAGTTAGACATTTGTTATGTATTTTCTTAGTTTTCTGCTGTACTAAATCACTGCATGCATGATTTATAGTTAAATATTTTCTTGAAATGTGACAGTGACACATTCACATTTTCTTTTCAGAATATGTGAGAAAGAACAAGAAAATGAAATGGCATTTGATTCCTGGGAATTCTGATATAATTCACATATTGGAATATGAATGGTGGACTCTGAATTAATTGCGTGTTTTGTGGTAGACTAGACTGATTAGTAGGTACAAAATAGTATAAACAGTTTGATCATCAAAGCAAATTTCTTTTATCTAATGGGAGAAATATAGAGAAAATAATAATTTTGGAAAAAATTGTTCACATGGTCTACTGTTGAGGCAAGCACTTGCACTTACTGGTGCAGCTAGTTAACAGAATAAAAAAAAATGCATTGTGTCTGATGAATGAGTGATAACCTTCCATAGCAGCTGTAATGCTTTATTTTGTTACTTGGCTTCAGGTATCATCAAGCACTGTATTCCCTCCAGGGATAAAGAATGAGGAATCTGACATGGATTATAACAGAACCACTGATTTTCATGCATTGCTGCATCACAGATTTTCATTTCTTTTGCCTAAGATGTAATCATACTTACAATATATATATTTATACTCTCACATTCTGGTTCCTAAGTTAGTATGCTGTCTTTTCTTCAAAGTTAATGCTTTTCCAGCTATGTCTGACTAATAACTTGCTAAATCTCTCCTTATCTTCTAATGACAGATGATTTATCAAGGCTCATGACTTAATTAATATTACAGAACATGTAGGGAGCTGAAGAATTCAGAAATATTTTCCATAGCTTGCACATGTGAAATGAGAAGCATAGGAGAAAACGAAAAGATAATCTTGTAACTGAGGAAAAAGTCTTTGTGATTTAAGCATGGGATTGAAGTTCAAGAAACGGTGAGTTCTATTCCACAAATCCATCATGCTTCCCACTAGACTTTGGACAAGACACTGCCGCAGCTGACTGTTCTGCAAAATATTTAGGGTAACACTCTCTTATCTCTCAGGATAGTTTAATGTTTTATATGTCCAGCATTACTGGTGTTATAGGGAACATATTAATTTTTGAGTTTATGAAGTTGTTCTTAAACAAGCACTTCTGTGACATAGCTGTAGCCTGAGTTTTTCTCATAGTAAAAAAGTATACAAAATATATAATTTCTAAAGGATACTTTTGTGACATAAATATGTTAGCTTATGTATCTAAAGCACATAGAAATCTCAGAGGAATTGTCAATGAAGTTCCAGCTTTCCTGAATACTATACTTTTTTTTTCCCTTTTCAGGTTGCATGTCTCACTCATGTAGCAGCTAATTACCTTAATTGCAAAATTGAAGCAAAACGCTGGGGTACTGCTCATGGGAGTATTGTTCCATATCAGGTAAGCAGAAAGCATTGGGTTTTTTCCCTTGGAATTCATTATTTTGTGTATTATGAGATTGAAAATTGACTTTTCCCATGACCTGTAGTCTGTAATGTGTCTGTGTAGAGGTATGACAAGGTTCTGTTGTTCATTGTCAATTCTGCATTTTGCATATTTCTTCATCAGCAGTAGATTAGTAACAGAACACTGAAATAGATCAAAGGTATTTGCTGAAACTGGATGACTTTAAAGCTAGCATGATGACTTGACTGGTTTTCACCTAACAGAGAAACTTTTTTTTAAAGGTTACCTGACTTCCATTCCATACCAGTTATAAACTGAGATCTTTCAATTTTTTTCCCTCTGAATGCTGGTGGTTTTATCTTGTGAGCCTACAAGAGCAGTCTAAATGACAAAGATAACCTGGCAGTGCTACATATTTGTAATTTTCTATTGAATTTGTTACAAATCACTGCCTCAGTGAGACAACAGGTTGATAAAAGGAATTAAAGAGAGCTCAGATTTCCTCAGCAGAATTCATACTCTGCTACATCTAATGAAGGGTTGACATTCCTTAAAATAACATGACCTTCGTCATATAAACAAACACAGGAAAAAAAAAAATCTCACTGCAAGTTTTATCTTACTTTTGACCAGTACGGTAAACTCTTCTAGTAAACAAAAAATTTTGTTCTTTTCTAGCTCTTTTTTATGTGTTCTTAGATGGAGGTCATGTCTTACGGAAACTTGAGCAAGAAAAATCTATTCTTTATTTCATATATTTTGGTATTTCTTATCAAGTGGTCATGTTTGTATCTAGCTGGCAAAGCCTGTATTTCTCAATTTATGTCCAGAGCCCTTTAAATCTTGAGAGGGGCAGTTTCCAGCATTTGCTTGGGAGAACTGCAGCTAAACACTGCTGAGTATCTTTACCCTCTCCTTTCTTTTTACAGGAGGTGAGGGAAATTTAGTGTATAGTCTTCCCAGTGGTGAAGATCATGGTGATCATAACTGAAAGAATAGCTCCTTGTGGCCATAAAATCTGAAGCAAATATTTTCCACTATTGTGCAGAACTCTTTCACTAGCTAGTAGCAGCCAGACCTCCTCAGGTCTAAAATCAAAATGAGTTGGTTTTGTAAGGGCTAAGTGTACTTCATCTAGGAGACTTTTTCCAATACTTGTACTACTGCACAATCAACTGTCTTGTTATGCATTAGCTACAACAAATGGCAGATTATCTCAGACCGGTGGGGAGGTGTTGTGGCTCTTTCTGCAAGAATTAGTTTTGTGCTGCAGTATTCTTGTCTCCAGTGCTTCTGGTGTAGCAGTATGGGTGTGTTTTCTAGAACCAGCTCTCATGACCCAATGTAACCAGGTATTTACACTCTGCTGTGTTTCTGTGATGCGACCTTTTGGTGCAAGCCTTTTGAACTTTAGTGTGTTGAAAGTATAAAACAGATCTGAAGTATCTGAAGTTTGTATAAGCAAACCCAAAAATCTGACTAAACAAAGCATTTTGTCTTCATCCTGTGACATTTGGCTGAATAACTGAAACTTGTGTTCTTTAATGTCCTTTTGGCCTTTGTTTTCCCACAGTCAAAATGAAAAGCATACATTGTGTATCCTTTGTTTCTTTTTTCATAGGCAGCTCTTTAGGTCTAGGAGATGGTTTTAGCTGTTTTTTGATTTATCTTGATTAGTCATTGTGAAAGTAAAAATTTTTTGGAAAAATATCCTAATAAAATTATGGTTCCTGTGTTTCTGTGTGCTGTTTCTGTAGTAGGTATTAGAAATATGTCCTCAATATTATAAACAAATTTAATCTCATTTTCTTGTTAATAAACCAATAATTAGGGTGGATTTTTTATGGATGGAGTCATGTGTGTATGTGCTTATGGCCTAACATTGCATCAGCTACCATTGTTGCAATTCTGATTGTAACCATAAGAATATTTTGGGTTTTAGAGGTTTTTTTTCCCCTTTACTAAACTAAGTTATACTTAGATTGCAAAGTTCTTCATAAACTTGACTTAACCCTCACTGTTGCTATTGTACTGCTTTTACAGTTTCTCACCCACCTCATTTGTAATATTGCAATTTGTAATATAGAACAGATCTCTGATACCTGACTTTCATTCCTTATTCTACTTACTGAATATGTTTACTAAGCTAATGACTTACACTAATCCTTACAATATTTTTTTCAAGATATTTTATGCAAGTGAATGACAATTTGTTCAAATAATGAAAAACATTTCAGAAAATTGAATTTCTATATATTTCAGAACAATTATGTAGTGGCAAGCTGTTGCTTGTTTTTTCACATGCCCTTTAGTTTGTTTTCTTTTGCAGTATTTTGAGTGTTTATACAGGTAATAATTTGGAAAGTGACACAGAACATGCAGCCCTGTAAAAAGTGTCAGGTTATGTTAAATCATGGAGGATTGGGGAAACATGAGATCTTCTTATAGATATTAAAAAGACAAAATCAAAATAACTTATATCATTTTTCAGTGTGAAAGATGTCTGATCAGAGTCACACTAGAGCACTGACCAAAATAATAAAAAACCCTGTTAAAAGCATCCTAAAATTGTGCATAAAAAGTACTTTTTTTGCTTACAATTGTTACAATAAGTGTTCTATATTCAATGCTATGGTAGCTTTTATTTTATTGAGCTTCACCCAAATAAATTTGTTCAAAATATCTTTGTAAATGGCTCTACTTTTTTTCTATTTACAAGGTCAAATTTATCTTTGACTGTATCTCTGTTATTTCACTGAATTTCGCTATTGCTTCTTGACTGAAACAGTAGCAGTATAATTTGTTCCTGAATGTATTATCTAAATTGACCTTTATTACTTTTCTTTGTATTTAAAAATATAAAAATTAAGCATTAATGGGAAGATGGGTTTTCTCCTTCCTGAAACTATTAGCATCTTTGGAAATCTGTTTCTGGTCTGGTCTGAGGTGTTAAGTTTGGTGTGCAAGGGCTTTCATATTCTTAAGGTTTTTCTCATTTGTTGACAATGTGCTGACTTTTTGACATGATCATCTGAAATGTCTGAGTTTCTAGTTCTCTGTGATTGTTACCAGAAGCCAAAGAAAAAGATGTGAATGTCTTTTGAGGATATAATGTCTCCCAGGGTTCCTGTAAAACTAACTGTAAAGGTTTACCACAGATTTTCAATGGAGGTGAAATTTGCCATGTGCCACAAAGATGAAGTACTCTAGATTCTTATCAGCTGAAATCAGAAATAGTTTTTTGAGTCCTGAGACCGTAATGAGAAATTACCTACTTTGAGGATATCTGCTGTTTAATCAGAGCAATGTAGCTTCAATAGGTCACTCATGTGATAGTTAATGAAATCAGATCCCAATTTGCTTGGTTTCAAGTGTTAAAACACAAACCTTGAGTTCTGGGCTATATCTTAAATGTAATTAGTACAATTTAAAAAACCCCCACTTTCTGTAATGAGACACCTTGTTTAGCAACAGCTGCTCCATGATTATCTAGAGGAAACCAAGGCTTAAAAGCATCCGGTTTACATAATTGTGCTGAAAAGTAAAGTTCTTACTGTCTTTCACTTGGGGTGATAAGGTCTTCCCTCATTCTAGTGGTTTCGGTAATGTAGCTGTCTTGCCTATACCATGCATGAGATCTGGACAATCACATTTTCATCTTTCAGTTGGCCCACTTGGAATTCATTCTCCTGAGAAAATCTAAGTGGAATATTTACAAGATGTTTCATGTGGCAGCTTGTCACCCTGCCATCAGACACCCTGGGCAACTGGGCAGAGGCAAACTTTCAGCAAAAGGTATAGAGCTGTTTCCTCTCAGGCCATAATGATGGCAGTCTATTTAGAAAACTTGAGAAAACAAGTTCTTGCCGATATCTAATGAATATGATTTTATTTTTGTTTGGATTTTAAGACTCACAGGGTTTTCTCAAGCATAATTCACTTTATTTTCAGAACATGCAAAAGGCACAGCCCTTCTAAATGGAAGTTAAAAACATGAGACAGTAAAGAAATTATTTTAACCAATTACCTTTTCTGTTGACTGACCTATGCATTTTAATAACTCATCAGATCTAACACTAATGGTTTGTTGTTACTACCTCACTTAGATGCTTTAAGTATCAACTTCTGCTTGTGCTAGGCATAAAATTTCCTTCATATGAGGAAATTATCTTGGTGTCAAAGTCAGTTAAGTATGTTATGAAAATCAAAGTAGAAGCTCACAAGGAAGTGAAAGGTATGAGGTATTAAGTAGATGAGCACAGACTTAGATAAAATATCTCTGCATTATTTTTATCATCTACATCTCATACTTTTTGGTCATAGAGTTTCATACTGTCTAGGAGCCTTACAAAGAAAATCCCACACGTGTCACTTGTGTCTCATCACAAGAACAGAGAAATTTGATTATTGACCTGATTCATCTGACAAAGATGCTTTTCACACAAAGGCACAATGTGCACCAATTTTTCTAACTCAGCTCTAGAGAATCTCTCAGAACTTCAGTCTCCTTAAATTTTTCTTTCAATGAAGAGGACAGCAGAATAATGTCCATCATGTAGAAATTTCAAACTGCTTATTCCATGCAAGAATGGTGATATGTACTCATTTTCTTGTCTGTCTTTATGTGGTTTTTTTGGATAGTTCTGCAGTTAACGACTCTTGAAATCAAAAGCAAGAATAGAACTTTTATAGAATAGATTATTTGCAAAGTTTTTTTTTTGTACATGAGACTCTTAAATAAATTCAAAATGGAAGAAAATCTTTCTGCTCTATATTAGCCCAGTCTAGGAGAAGATGGAACTTAAGCACAGGAAATATAGTAAAATACAGGTATTTTTTGTGGAGGAGGACATTTTAAATTTAGGCAATGCAAGATGACCCTTCTTACTCTGTGAGCATTATCTACATAATGCTCATCTGGACTACTTAGACTGCCTTGGGGCTCCATTTTCCTATACTTTTCTTCCAAGCAATGAAGCATATATACCACTAAACATGAAAATCAAATGTATTCACAGATCAACTGATCAGAAACTTTGTGTTCTCAAGCAGCAAAGTGTGTGCTATCACACTACATGGATAATATTTCCAAAGAACAGTTGGCTATCCTCACAATCAATGTCTTTACTCATATGAGGAATGCCCAATACTTTAGTGGCCTTGATCTACTTACCTATAGGTTGTTTTTTAACTATCTCCTTCCTTTATGTCTTTATCTTACAAGGCACAAGAAAGAGTGAAAGCAGAAAAGCTTGTGTCATAATGGATACTGTAAAACAATAAAGAGTATAATTTGCAGGACTTTACTTCTTTTCTTTTCTTTTCTTTTCTTTTCTTTTCTTTTCTTTTCTTTTCTTTTCTTTTCTTTTCTTTTCTTTTCTTTTCTTTTCTTTTCTTTTCTTTTCTTTTCTTTTCTTTTCTTTTCTTTTCTTTTCTTTTCTTTTCTTTTCTTTTCTTTTCTTTTCTTCTCTTCTCTTCTCTTCTCTTCTCTTCTCTTCTCTTCTCTTCTCTTCTCTTTCTCTTTCTCTTTCTCTTTCTCTTTCTCTTTCTCTTTCTCTTTCTCTTTCTCTTTCTCTTTCTTTCTAATTTTCTCTTTGTAGATTTCTTTACTAGATTTTTTTTCAGACATTTCCTACTACAGTATAATGAGATTAGCCACTGAGCCCTTTTCACAGACGATTTGGTCCTATTGTGAGTATAGAGGACTAGAGTTGGCACTCTGCTTGGTAAGAAATGCTGGAGTATGGATTTTTTTCCTTGCCATTTTAGTAATTGAAAAAGTATAGTAATCATCTGTGGCAACCTCTGTAGAAAGCTCATAAATGATGAGTAATTAATTCTAGTTATTCAAACCTGACAGCATTATACTGATAATTTTGTGGGTATGTCCTTCAGTGTGTTGTCAAGCCTCTCCCCTGGCAGAGCAGCTGTCTGGGAAACCAGTCCAGTAGATTTACCTTGGGCAGTTTTAGATATGTTCTCAGTGCATGATATGAGATGTAGTTATAAATTCATTAATATATATCCTCTCTTGTTAGACACAGCACTTTAAAGCAGCTGGCCTTGTATGCACACAGACAGCTTCTACCTGTACAAAGGGATTTTTCAGATTGAAATAAAATGCATTTTTAATTGAAAACACAACACTGTTTTCTTTTTCTGAAGGAAATCCTCCTGCCCCTTTTCATTTTAAGCAATGCCTGCAATGTCATTTTTTAATGTCACTTATACTTTGAATTTTCAAAACAGGCATGGATAATCACAATTATTGTTAAGGAAAGATAGTTGACAACTGAGATAGTCTCATTTTTTATTTCCTTCGGGAATGTCACAGGCTATTCTTGTATATGTACTTGAATATGTGTTTGTACTGATGTATTTATTTCCACTCCTTTAAATTGAATGTACATTAAGATTATTCACCTGTCAGTTGTCTGTGGATACATGAAAAAAATTCTAATTAAACTAGGAAAGGAGTACAGGTATACTCATGTTCAATATCATTTGGTGGACATTTGTCTTTTATGTATGCTGTTTTTTCCTCCACATTTGCCCATTGCTGGGGCAAGGGATCTAGTTGGTGTTATTTACAGCAAACATGTTACAAGGCCACTGAATATTACAGATTTGTAAATCAAATTTAGTTCTCTGGAAGGGCAGTTTAACAGAGTCCTGATCAGGAGAGGGCTCTTCACATTGTAGCTGGTTGGAAAGTGATGAAAGCAGGATCTGTGGGATTGTAGAGGAGATATTGACTGCAGCTGTATCACTGCTTTCTTTTAATCTGTTTATTGGATCCAAGGCAGAAATGAACTTTGCTTTTTGTTTCCTTAACATATGTTTCATAGTCATTGTATTACAGGGTATACTCTGTATTACTCTACAGTGTAGCCACTCATGAGCTGAAACATATTTAAACAGTCTGAAAGAGAACTCAGAAATCTGTGTATCAGTATTGCTCAATGACTTCTGACATAATCGTCCTGCATAAATATATATATACATATATAATATATATGCATGTACATAAATAGGTGCTTGTTTTTACTGTGTGAAGCTTGTGTCAGTTTTGGTTGGGAAAAGTTGATTGTTATGGAAAGGTATGTCCACTAGATGTCATTCATGTAATCTAGTTTTTGTTGTAGCATTTACTTCTGAAGAGCCATGAAGGATGGTGCATACAAATTACTAACATTATTAGCTGTTTTTCTATATGCAGTGCTTTTGAATTTATATATATGTGGCATGTTACAAAATAATATTAGAATTCTCTCTGTGATGGGTTTGATGCACCACTTAGTCTAGAACTCCTGTCTTTGCCTATTTTTGCTTAGAATAGCATTCATTGTTGCATGAGTAGGTGTGTTATATAAGAGCACCCAGGTGAGCTGCATGTAGTTGATAACTCTGCAAGGAGAGACATGAGTATAGATGTCAGGGCATTATGCCCCAAAGGAAAACAAAAATGTTGTGTGATTAATATAATTCCACCCCAAATGTGATCTTTTCCAAGCTCTGTATAACTAAAACAGCAGTTCTTTAGAAAAGTAAATGTCTCGTTAGGAAAGGGAACTCAAATTTCAGAAACTTACACAAGTAGATTTATATACTTACATATTTTTGCCACATAACAATGCTTAAATATCTGAGGGACTTAAATTAGAATCACTTTAATCTACCTTAAACAGAATACTCTCTATGTGGACAGGTCAGAAGTGCATCTGAGTATTCTGTTGTGTGGGCTGATAGTATCTTTACTGACTGATATTAGCAAAGAGTTCTTTCATCCCCTGCCTCCCTCCACCCACCTTTGTAGCATGTGCTAGGAACTGCTAGACAGCTTCTGGGAAGCCATATCCATACTCTCATTGAAGAGCAACTACTGCAACATTGGCCTGTGCTCTTTCCCACTTTCATCTTGGAGCAGCCACAGTGAAATGGAAGCTGGAGATCACAGCTTCCTCCAACCTCCCTTTCCCCGTCCATATGGAATAAAGAATTTCTCTGCCCTGTGTAGTCAGTCAGAGGGCATGATGGGGAAGTGATAATCCTCTTGGAATGAGCACTTGCATGAGAAATGATAAATACTACTTTGCATGGGGATTAACACTTGCTTATGAACTTGCTTTTAATAGTGATGCTTCTCTTTCAGCAATGTGAAGGTTCATTGTACTCATAGACCTGATTAAGAACCACTGCTCAGCCAAAAGGGAACCATCTGCCACCAGAAACATAAAGCTGTTCAAAACTGTTTCACTCTTTTGCATGTTGTCCTCAAGAATGTAAACCACTTACTTTCACATAGCATTTACTTCCCTAAAGAAAGGCTTGTTCCCCAGATCTCATCACAGCATTCTTCTTTCTCCCAGCATGGGAATTGCATTTCTGCTCACATTTAATGCATATGTTCGAAGTCTGGGCTTTATCTCCATGAAACTCTGAAACAGGACTCTCCAGAGGTAGTTTAATGAATGGAGTTGCTATATAAACTACATTGATTTTCATTTCTTTGATGGAAGACTTTGCATTATGCAGTGAGGATGTTCACAGAGCTGGTCAATCTGTCAGTGGAGTTTGTGAAGCTTGTTTGCTATCTCTAGATATATTTGATATTAAGCACTGCTTCATAAAGTTTTGGTGCACAACCTGATTGCTACTTTGCAAGATGACCAGTTCTCTTCACAGTGAGATGACATTTCATCAAACCTGGTCATTAAGTTAATTTCCAAGCACTGATGCCTGCAAATAAATTTCGTATGGGCTATACCGTTTTCTTGAAAATTATTGCCTTACTGCCTCAATAAGGTTAGCTCCACTGGAATCACAACTGTGGTACTCCAGTACACTGTCACTCCTGAAAATTTAATGGGAATGGTAGTGAGAGGGCTTCTGTTCTATTTTCAAAAATGACTTATGAACGTAAGAAGAATCAGTCCTGTTGTCTTTCCAAAGTATTGAAGATTTAAATGCTAAATCTGGTTATGTACATAAGCTTTAACTATGCAGTGTTTTTAAATGTTGTTTCTCATGCCCTTTGTTACATTCAATCATACATATAATGTTGCATGATGCTAACACAGGTATTTTTAATTATTAATTATTAGGTACTAATTATTTAATGCTTTCACTAATAAAATTTGATGGGAAAAACCTCTTAAAATTGTAATATAAGGCTTTTTCTATTATTTTCTATTTTTTCTGTTATTTTCTATTAAACCACTATTGTTACCAAAATTGTTTTTGATTTTCTTACTTTCTAATAACTAGTAATTCTGTTGTATTGAGAGGGATTAGGGTGAAGGTGAGAGAAAAAATTTTTTAAAGTAGTTCTCTTTTTTGGCCAAATCATACTTCCTGACCATCACCTAAAACACGCAGTACTCACTGTCTGGAATTTACTCTTCTAATACAAATTAAGCTAGAGAAATTGATCTTACATCTGTATCCCCAAGGGAACCTCAACTACTTTTATCCAGTCTATACCTTCACCTTTGTTCACTTATATCTGGGATCGTTTGGACAGATGTTTTTTTCTAATTTCTATTCATCAGAAGTTTTGCAATACATGCTTATGTATGTTTATGTAGTCTTGTTTATGTAGATTTTCATGCCCACTGAGAGGAGTAAAAGAAATAACTCTATTTTCAATGAGGAAGATAGAACCTGAATTTTGAGATAGGTTTTTGGTTATATAGGTAGTGATGTGTTATGGAAGTTGATCACAATGTTGTGTCTAGCAAGTCTTTACATATGTAAATATATGTACATCTGCAGTGTTCTTATTCCTGGATTATGTGAAGTCACTTCATTCATGTTTCCCCGGAGGCTATATTTTTTAAACCTCTCGTATCTTTTTGATTTTATCTCTGATATGATTTCCACTTTGATCACCTCTTCAACTGGTGTGTCCAGATCCTCCAAGTGTCTTAAGTGGACTCTACATGTTTTTGAGTAACACAAAGAACTTTCACATGTGTTTAAGGCACCCAAGAATAACTTGCTTTAAGTTTTTAACAGCAACATGTTGTAATGTCTCCTTCATCTAGGGCGTTCTGTTGCCTGGGCAGGAGAACAGCATATAGTTCTATGCCTAAACTTTGCTGATTGCTTACCTGCTGCAGCTCCCTTTTGATTTACTGTTAAAAGGTTCTTGGGCTTCCTTCATCTGTTGTCCATATTTTTTGTTTTGCTTCACTGTGGATCATTTTGCACAATAGTTGTTAGTTATCAGGTACACTGATGACTCCAAATCCAGTGAAGCCTGCAGAAGTGAGGTTGTTCTGCTGGAGTGACCTCTAAACCTGAGGTAACAGAAGCCAAACAAATTGCTTGACTGTGATCTTGGTTTATGTCAGCTACAGCAAGTTGAGGGTACTCAAATTTTGGATGAGGATGTCCCTATGTTGTTTGGTGAAGTTTTTAATTTTTGGCATGTTAGTTTTATATCATTAGTCACCTGTCTCTTCCTGGGTGTTTCTAGGTAGAGGAAGCTAGAGATTTCAAAAAGTTGTAACAGTATGGAAGATCCAACTTGTGTTTCATATTTTGTATTTTATATTTTCTATATTTTTTGTTTTAGAAAGCTACCATGGTAAAGAGTAGGAGTTAAATTATTTTAGTGGAAAGGCTGCTCTTTTCTAGAAAAAAAATAAAAAGCAAAACAAGGTTATCCTTTAATTTGCTGTCAGTTGATATTAGTTGTTCTTCATGTGGAATGGCCATAATAATAAACAAATAGGAAGTTGATGTGACTTCCTTCAAGTAGAGAAACATTAGCTGAATCTATGTAACAGTTAAATCCTAACATAAAGACAAGGAATATAGAATACTACGAATACCGATGTATGATCATGTCTCTTCTCATCAGAGACATGTTTTAACCTTGTCAAATTTATTTTTGGCATATGTGGTTATGGTAATGTCTAGAGAGTTTTGACCATGAATAATAGTTGTGACAATGCAACAAAGGCTTTGTAGTATACACAAAGTATTAACTTAGCTCATTGGGGCAGAGACTGCATTTTAATTTGGCTTGAGGCTTAGAACAATGGACCCTGAATCTTATTTTAGTGCTTTCACAAAACCAAGAATATTTTTTTCCTCTTTTGTGTACAAGTTTAAAGTATTTTATTTGAGGATGTAATATAGGACTGAATGTCTTGAAATAATTTTATGATTGCACTTTTTTGTTCCTGATGTTACCCACTTTTTACATGCTCAGTTGACATTCACCATTTTGTTGGAATTGGGAGATAAATAGGAAGTATAAATGGCCATGACATGAATGCTGAAATTAGGAAATAATCTGAGATTAGTTTAGTACCTACAGCGTTTACTGGTGTATTTAATCCATGAATAATGAGGAAGGCCATGGACAGTAATAATATGTATATTTGTATTAAGAGTCTGATCAGGTGGCTCATTTAGGAGAATGTTATTAGTGAAGCCTCTTAGCACTCCTGCATAATTATGCTGTCTTTTCAGTGTTACCTTTTCAAGCCCCTTGGAGATTCTTAAGTAGTTTATTTCCTGCCATTTAACAGTTTTGAGTAATAATGATGATGAGAAAACAATTAAATAGTTTCTTTTTTCAAGTACCAGGTGCTGAAAGCAACTGAGAATGTCAGTGGTTTTTATAGAGGTTTCCTGTACATCTTGTGCAAGCTTCCTCGAGCTTGAGTCGTATAAGCCTTTGTCAGAATAAAAAAGATAGAATAAGTGATTTGTAGTCAAGACATTGGACTGAAACTAAGAAATTTAGTTCTGTTTGCTTGCAAAATAGCTGTGTTATTTCTGCTTTGGGTGTTGCAACTTCATTTAATGTGACACTGATTTTTGGGAGAGGGCTCCCAATCCATTTTTAATACAAGGCAGAGCAGCTTCTTGAAATCACCTGTTCCAGATTATAGCAAGTAACAGAGTGGTAGTTATTTCCAGAATTTGTGCTGCTTTGTTTTTTATCACATTTCTGTCTATGTTTAGAGATTGGATTGCTGTCTTTGGGATTTGAGTGGGGCACTTTTCCATGCCCCTGCTTCATCTTTTGAAGAGCTGACCTGTTCCTTCTACTTTTCTCCTCTTTGGTCTCTGTTTAAATAGTAGGCTGTCTATAAGATGTTGAAAAGAGATGATTTGTGTCTTGCAGGCTGTGATTGCATGGCATTGAACAATGCAATGTACAGGAGCTAGTTTCAATGCTGCAAGCAGGGAACAATCATAAACAGTCTCAGATGGGGCTATATTTTCTCTATGTAAGATCATCTTTAAAAATATTGCTTTACAAAGGTATTTGCCTGACTTATTCTGGGATGTCACAACCCCTCAGGCTGTTAATTTTAGTCCTTCATTATTTATTTTCTCAGTAGCACACAAGGCAATATGCTAGGAATATTCAGATCAGATATTAGGAAAAGATTCCTAATAGAGAGAACACATTCTTTCCTCTTTTCAATAATCTTCTATGATCTTACAGGCTGGTGTGTCTCAGACTTCTCTAGGCTCAACATTCCCAGCTTGCTCAGTCTTTCCCCTTGGATCACATGTTCTAGAATTTACTGTTAATCTCTGAACTGTCCTTTTGGAACACAATAGTTTTATGGCATCCAGAACCAAATACATTATGTTACTCCAGTTCCAGTTTCATCATCTTGAAGTACAACAGAAAGAATATTTTGTGAATATTATGGGTTCTGCTGATGATCTAAAATTCTACTTTAATATTACCTTGCTATTGCAAAGGAGCCTTTGTTTAACTCATACTCAGTTTGTGAAACACGTAGATTCTGGATCCTTTTCTCTTGCATACGAATTATTCATGTCAATGAATTACTCATGCCTAATTGTAGAACCTCCCAGCTGATTTTCATTCTTGAATTTTACCTTCTGCTTTCAGATTTCATCTCCCAGTTAGCTACATTTTCAGTTCTATCTAGTCAGCCCAGTACTTGCAGTTCCTTCTAGTATTGTGGATCTTCAAGGCTGATGTATGTCCTTTCCTCTCTCCATATCTGTGTTTTTAATGAGAATATTGAAATTATCCGTGAATAGTTGATAGTATTTTTTCACATTGGCAAAGATTTCATAACCCCTTCAGGTGATATCCAATCAGTTGATAATTCATTTTCTTGTGTGGTCGTACTTAAATTGTACTGCCCTTCCCTGTAGGCTGGTGTGCAGAGACAGACACCTTAGTCAATGTATATGAACTTTGGAAGACAATATTGGCTGTTACCTTTCCTCTGGTTGTTTGGTGGTGAATGTACATGTGTCCTTCTGAGAGTGAAGTGCTGACATATAATTTCCTTGATTTTATTATTTTTTTAAATTCAGTCACTCTGTTTGCTCGTTTCTAATCTCTAGTATCTCTCTTCTGTCCCCAGTATGATAGTGTGTAGCTTCCTCAGACTCTACTGCAAGGATTCTAGAAAAAATATCTTAGCAAGAGTTTTAGCAGAGTGCTTGAAAACACTGTGTTTTCAGAAGTATGCTCTCAACAGAGCATTTTCATAATCTAGCTCAAATTTCATTGTATGTAGCCATGTTGGTGTGCTACTGTACCCTTGCTAATGAATTCACTGGTATATGTTTGTATAGTGCAGAATAGAGTCATAGGTATTCTTTTAATGCAAATACCAAGCAACTAAAATAGTGACACATTGCAGACTAAATAGTAGGCAGATGGGCTGCTCCTGGAGATTGTCAATGTTCATAGGAATCAAAAGGGTCATGAGATAGTTTCAGATTGCATTGATTACTGTGCTGAGCATCTTAGACACCCCAACTTCGTCAGTGAAATGGATTACTGTGCCCAGCCTCATAGACATGCAGACTTAGTCACCCAACTCCAATTGAATCCTTTAAAAGTGCAAGTTTAGTATGGCTTCAAGGGCATGTAAGACCTGTTGATTAATTTTTGCATTATGGTTTAAGAATTTTACCTGGAAACAGAAGTTAAAACTATATCCTCTTGATGAATGTGCACATTCCCCCTATATTATGAGTTCCAAAAATTGCTTTGGTGGAGAAAGAAGGAAGACAGCTGACTCCTTTGCATAATTACTGAAGCTGACTTGGCAGCATGCTAGACTTTGTCTATCTTCCATTTTAATAGAAGCTTAGTCAGTTATTTGGTTTTTGCATCTTTGATTTCAGTTCCTTGAGGGAATCAAGACCCTGTTCTTGATTTAGCAAGACTTTACTGTCCGGATGTAAATCGTATTTTTTCGGTAATGTATATCAGACTCCCCAGACTCATCAACTCATGTATCAACTCATCAGGACTTGGAAGGAAAGGCAGCTTCTCCCTGAAGCTCCAAAAATACTGAAAGGGAAAATTGCTGATAGTTTTTGTTTTAGAGCATCTCATGGCTTTTAAGCCAGTTTTATGATTTTTGGGAGATCTGAGTGATTCTCAATGTGTGGCTTGGCATAATGTAATTATTCTCTGTACCATCTGCTGTAATTCCATCAAGACATGCTCCCCTTGACATCCCTACCCCAAAACCATTTCTGATAACATTGCTTCCAAGCTCTGCACCCATGTCTTCTAGGGAATAAGCAGATCTTTCATGTCTGAAAGGCTGCTAAGAGACAAACCTAGTATCCACTAAATTTAAAATGCTGTTCAAATCCATTGTAGTTGTTCTGATGTTGTACATCAAGAATGTCCTAAAACATGTAAGTAAAAGGGTTGTAATGAGCATTAGAAAAGCTGCAGACTGAATGTCTCTGGAACCCTTGTGGAAGTGGCTGCAGTGGAACTGGCAGCACTTGGTGGTTGAGTGATGGCGTGATGGCAGTTTCAGCTCAGGCAGGGAAGATGCTGTGTTTGCCACATGTGAATTAATATAGTGCTGCTTTTTTACTGTTGAGGGATTAGCATGGCATTTTTAAAAATATTTGAAGTATAGCAGAATAGGGGAATAGCTGAACCCATATTGCAGACAGCTGCTTTTTTGAGCTGATGAGCTAAGCTATAGCTCATAAGCTATAGCTGGGAAGCATCAAATAAGAAATTAAACACTGCCAATGCATATGATAGGACTAAAATACCAAGTAAGAGCTATGCCCTTCAAGCAAGTAACCAGAAAAAGGATGAGAGACAAGAATATCTCTCTGCCATTTGGACTAAGCTTTCCTGCTTAACAGTAATTTGTATCATAATCATTATTTTCAATGCCTTTCTGAGTCCATACTTCATGAACAGTGGCCAGTGATAGAAAATAAAATTGTGACAATGTATTAGAGAAAAAGGGAGGCTGGAAGTGATAGAGGTCTAGAAGTTCAGAATTTACTTCTTATCATTCTAGTTCTCTGTTTTCTTCTAACATGATTACTAAAAACTATGAATAAACTCAGACAAACTAGGTACTTTTTCTTTAATTTTGTAACATCCACGAGTCCAATATTTGATATTCACTTTCAGAAAATATCTTGCTGCAAATGCAGGTTAACCATTAAAAACTAGTGGAATGTTTGTAAAAACCTCTTCTCTCTATGTAGAAAATTTACTTTATAAGAACTCAAATTCTTGGTTGTTGTTCATGCAGCTACATTTAACTAGGATTTAATCAATTGCTATCATACTGCGTTGAGCTGTATCACATTAAATCAAATGTTAGTAGTAAGGGAAACATTCTGAGGCCAGTGTTGCTCTTTCAGATTAATCTGTCAATAAAATTAAGAATATCAAGTTCATCAAGTTCCTAGAATAAGAAGGAGTATAT
Source organism: Haemorhous mexicanus (assembly GCF_027477595.1). NCBI lineage: Eukaryota > Metazoa > Chordata > Aves > Passeriformes > Fringillidae > Haemorhous > Haemorhous mexicanus. Next base: position 54,571,165 of record NC_082341.1, read on the forward strand.
GGACTGCAACATCATGTTCAGTTCTCTTAGAAATTAAGTGTGTGGAGAAGCAACCATAAAAATTTGCCAAGCTAGGGTGTAACTCAAGCACATTGAGGCTGCAGTGACTAGAAAAGGAAATTGGAATTTTGTGTGGCTATAATCTATTGTTTGACATCCACTGCCTGCTCCTGTGTAATTTACTTGCCTCTTTTGGTCACCTGACTGGAGACATTAAGTGGGCCACAGGGTAAGCCAGGAAATTCAGCTCTTGGCTTTCCAAGTCTGCATCACAGTTGTTTTCCCTTTCCCCTTCCCCCCCACCTCTGTCTTTCTTCACAGCTGGTCAGCACATGCACAGTAATTGCTTAGGGCAGGTAAGGCAGATTTGGAAAGATGCATATGGAGCACATGCAAATCTGCACTAAGTTTTTGGAATGCAGCAACAGGGTGAAGTTAATGTAAAGCAAGATTTCTTCAATGTTTAAAGTTTCTAAAACTTATAAAAAAGAGAGACAACAAATTCACTTAATAACTTTTCCTTTGCTCTACTACTACTAACTGAGAGGGTCTGGGATTTTGCCAAAATATTACACATTGCTCAAGAAGATTACAAAGAAATCCCAGACATGCACTGGAGAGTTATTAAATTTAACATTTCTAAAAGATATTTTCAACAGCTAAATACTTGTTAGAGAATTGTTTTCCTCAACTTTCAAAAGTTGCCACAACTGAGTCACAGATAAGAACTTCCAGCTTTTTAATTGATATATAAATTGAGTTTAAAACCAAATCCACTACATTTCCTGTGGTAAAGGAAACACATACTCTTCAGTTTGGTTTGTTTCTAATTTGAAAATCATGTTCTCAGGAAATCCTGCATAATTTTTTTAACGTAAACAGGAAAAGTATTTATTTGCTTGGGGCTCCGTTTGCGTGGACATGGGGGTGAGCAGAAATAGTGTAGATTCTGGAACTCATGTCTTAACGAATATATCTCAGAATAAAGAAAAATAAATTCCAAATAAGGTGATTTTCTCTCTGATCATGGATGGGCTAGTAGGAAGGGGTTTAAAGTGCTTTATTCTCTTTTATATGTTCCTACAGTTTCTCTGAATTTCAGTAATGAGGGCAATTAAAAATGAAAAGATGACAAATTTGTAGGGAAGGTGCCTTTTTATTCCTTTTCAGGTGTTCTTGCCTTGTCTGCAAAGTTGTTTTTTGTCATCTGGAAATGAATGATTTGTAAAAAGCAATTGTAAAATTGCTGCAGGATTTCAGCCCTCACATCCTTCTCTGCTCTCACCCCGTCAAGGCCCTAAATTTACTTTTGCCATTTGTAACAGTTCAGTTGAGGGTTGAACTTCCCCTCCTGCTTCTTGTGAGCTTTCCTGATTTCACTTACTGTTTGAACAAGATATATTGGATTTTATTTTCTCTGTGTTAATATGAACTCCACACTTCACACAATTGATTTTGTTTTCAGATAGAAAATACTGTTACACATTTTGAGTATAAATTGTGCAGTAAGTAGGCTGCTTTTTGTTGTGTGGGTAGAAACAATCTGTAGAGTTTTTGCAGGAGCTGAACCCTATTTAGTTATAAGACTTTTGAAAGAAAAGGACAGAGATTTCTAAGGAACTATTTGCGGATTTTTTTTTTAAACCAGGATGTGATTCAAGCTATTATTTAACAAGAGGACTCGACAACCTCACCAAAGGCAGAGAAAAATAAAGTATGGGAGCAGGTGCATGCTTGCTTTATTTGGATTTGTTTCTGGCATTTTCTTAAAAGTTTAAAGTTCAGTATATCACTCTAACAAACTGTGGTCATGAACAGTCATAGCTTCAGGGGAAAATTGGAAGCAGTGATAGTCTTAGCAGAAATGTTAACACTAAAGTTGCTCAGAGAACATAGTTTAAAGTGGAAAATCAGGTTAGTTTCCTCTTTTGTTTTCTCAAGGGTAAACTGTGAGTTAATGTAGTAACAACAAAATGATTGGTATTTCTTTATAGGTTTTTTTTTAATTCAGTGAAACAAACAGATTTTTCCAGTAATCATTCTAAGAGGAATTTAAAGTATGTTAACCCAAAATGGTAATTATTAAGTGACCATATGTTGCTGTGAGAAATACTTTGTGTGTTACGTTGCTGCACATAGCAGGACTTGCTGTGGACGGGTATTTTTAGGAGCACTGAACACAGTTTGAAAGGTCCACTTGGTGAAGTCATACTTGTGTTAGATTAATAACAAATAAATTTGCCTCTTCTAGGTAATCTTGGAGGGGTAACTAAGCTACAACAGATTAGTTTTTTACCACACCTTATTTTCCCCCAACTGTATTCATACTGTAAGTACATATATCTGAAAACTTTGATTGCGTGTTTCCATTTCTCCTGTATCATCCAGGAACAGGGCTCGAATTATGATTGTGAATCTTTGAGACCAGTTTGTAGGAAACTGGTAGTCACTTCTTTATATAGATATGGGCAGTGCCTGTTTACCTTTTTTCCCTCTTTGAAAACAAAGTTTTTAAATGCTCCATAGTGTGATTTTTGTAGCTGTTTCTTTGATTTTTGAAGTTGATAAGTCTTTTGCTGGATAATCTTGATGGGAGCAGGGTGTGTGGTTTATATACAACAGTGAATTTTATTTAGAGCCCTTGGATATAGTTCCAAAAGTAGAACCAGTATGTATGTACTTCTACATGTATTTTACTTGTTTTTAAACCTTGTGGGCAAATGTGGACTCTACCCATGTTGTCTTTATATAAGGAAATGTTAGGACTTCAAGGGAGAAAAGTAAAAAACATATGTCGAAATAATTCATTGTGAAGAATTGAAAAGCTTTTACAATTCCTTTAATCAAAAATGTCAGATGAGGCAAGAAATTTGTAGGCTACTGCTGCCATATGTGTTTGTAGTTTACAGGTGTGAGTTTAGTGTAGGTGTTTTTAAAGGATGTAGTGCCAGAGAATAAGGGATAGGAATCCCTCAAACTCTTCTCAGTTTAACCTTTTTTATTTCTACTTTGTGGGTATTTTAAACAACTTATCTATGCTGTTCTTCATTACCAACAGTATTGCTCTGTTGGTGCAAAATGTGCCTGCTATTGGCGAATTTTTTGAATACTGACTTTTTAGGTGGGATAACAAACTATGTTTTCTTCTCACCTTTTGGCCAATGATAATTACGTTTTTCTTATGCAAATTAGTTAAGCTGTAGCCAGAGAATAACAGCTGTCTTCTGACTTAGCCTTAGGCAGGAAGGTGTGAATTGTGGTGTTATAAATTGTTTGGAGTTACTGTGTTTTTAATAGTATGTTTATAAAAGTCTTCATAGATCTAAAGAACATAGTTTATAAGGACTTCATTCTGTTTATGCATAAAGATATATATTTTTAATATTCCTTCCCCTTCACTTTTATTTCTAATCCTATCTTTTAGGAATCATTAAAAATAAAAGCTTTTAGCAGGTATTGCCAGGTATGTGGTGTTTGTTTTTTTGAACAAAGGGAAAATGATAGTTTATAAGAAGTAAAAGTTTAATCCGCCTTCTAAATTTGATGTCAATCTTTCCTTTGACTTCATGGGAAGCTGTAGTAAGACCAGGACTCTAATCCTTTCAAGAACTGAAGAGCTTTCTGTCTTGGAAAACTTCTGAAGTGAAACTCCTCTTAGTACTCGTTCCATTAATTGTCATGCTCTTCAGTTTATGACTCTGGCCAATGAATTCAGCATCAGCTGCTTGAAATAGCAAGTCTCCTATGTCTTTTCCAAGATTTATACGTCATTCTTGAGAAGATTTTTTTCTAGAAATTAATGGAAGAGAAACCAAACTGTCATATTTATTTTACATTTAAAATGCAATTTTCTTTGTTCTATCTACTTTAATGTCCACTTTACCTGGAACCATGGGTGGAAAATCAAACTTAAAAGAAAAAATATTAAATAAAATGAATTTCTTCAGTGATAAAAGCATTATAGTATCACATTTTCATTGGCAAAACTCTGGGGTTTTATTTGCAGAAAATTGGCAGAAACAACTGCAGGCAATTATGGGCTTCAATTCATCAAGGTACCTAAGCATATGTCTAACTTTAATTGAGTGAATAGTCATGAGACTTCGGGGGATTATTCATGTTCATAAAATTAGACATATGCTTAACTAACTTGGTGAATCAAGGCAATAATGACTTAATAGAATAGTGAAGACAGAACAAGAAACTGTAACCTGCACTGTAGATGTTCTTTGATTGCTCTGGTTGTTCAATAATAGTTCTTAGTGGGTGTATTTTCTGTTCCTTTGTAAAATATCCAGGCTTAGTAACGGTATAGTTTTGTGTTTGTCTGCTATGGACAGTAACTTATAACCAAAGAGCAAACAGTCTCTTACAAAAAAGCGAATTGAACCTGTGGAGGGCTGTTATGACTGTTCTCATGTATGATAAATATGTTCAATAAATCACTATTTTATTTTACAGGACAGCAGCCCAGGAGCAAGAGTACTGTGTATTTCCTGCCAACTGTTGTTCGTTAAATTAGCTAATTTGATTTACAGTCATGGTACATACCATGACCAGTTTCCATCAAGACACATACCAATTTTTCATCTGAAGACTTTTCTTTGCTATGGGTTCTTATAAGTGGTTTTGTGTTTTAAGGATTGCATTGTGTTAGATATTTCTGCCTGGGACTCCCCTTCAAGGGTTTTGTGAGAAGGCTAAACAGATTTGTTTCAGAGGGGCAACATGGTGATATTCTGAAGAGTTAAGTGTTGACCAGAAAGAAACATGGGGACATGCAGTGGAGAGCAACTAGGAGTTGCAAAATCAGATTACTTGTGGTTTAAAAGAGGAACATCATTTTAGGCAATGGTTTGCAGTACGGACATTTATGTAGATTGAAAACCTAGGCTTTCATCTTGATCTGCAAAGAAGGATGTAATTTTGCTCTGTCAACTTTGTTGATAGCAAAATAAAAGAACTGATAAAGAAAAAAACCTAAATTTAACAAACTGATGTAATCACTGATGCTGTGCTGTTCAAGCAGAAGCACCTTTTGTCCTACAAACAGACCTATATGTAGTCAAAACACAGGTGTTTTCATAGCTTTGATCAAGTCAGCCCTTTTTCCATTCAAATTTAACTTATTCTCTTGTTTCTTTGTTTAGTACATTCTTACTTTTTCCTCAATAAAATTGCAGCCAAGTATTCTGGTATTACTGCAGTTTATCAGTATAGCAAAAAAAAAAAAACCTAAACAACTTCAACTTATATTTATTTTGTTACTTAAGAATTATAGGCTAGTGCTAGGAAACTAATTCTTTGTTAGGGGATTATAGCATCTGGACTTACAAGTCAGTCCCTTTTTCTCCTCTCATCAGACCCAAATACCTTCTCAGGCATTTGACTAAGTGCATGATTCCTTTTATCATTATGGATAAGTTTTAACTAAGGAAAATGTATTGCTGTGATTTGCCAGGTTTCTATGGCATTCTGCAAAAATCTGCGCATTTATAAAAACCAGGAAAACAGAGGAATTATGATAAATGATTTTGAGAACTTGCAGAAGAATTAATTAAAGCTACATAAAACAGGTTTACAAAACAATGAAGATTGACTATGGAAAAGGGACTTTTTGTTATTCTAAAAAATGCAAGTAGAAAGCAAGAAATATCTGTAAGTGAAAGGAAGTATATCCAGTTTGTCAGATGACCTTCGATGAGCTCATCAAACTGAAGAATTTTGCACTTTCATTTCTGTTTATTGGATAATGGGAATATATAACAAGAATAATGAAGGTAATGTGATCCAGGTGTACAGGAAGGAGCAAATGAATAGAAAAGAGATAAGATTTACATATCTGATTTAGATAAAGTATATATGATACCTCTTATTTCCTTGGTTCCTTTCACTTACAACATCTTGCTGTCATTCCAAAAAACAAGTGAACAGAGTGCTATGGAGGTACATAATGAACATAAAATTAAGCAGCTGCAGATTTTCTTGCGAGAAATAAAATCAAACACAAGACAATTTTATTGGTTAGAGCAGGCTTAAAATATTTATACTCTTTTAGGTATTGCCAAAATATTTTCTCCAAAGCCTCTGCATAATAAGGACAAATAGAAGTAAGCGTTTGATTGGGAATCATTTTCTTATCCCATTGACATACCAGGACATGAATAAGAAGTGGTTAGTGAACTGTTGACATGTAGCCTATTGGAACCTTGAAGCAGGTATGTGATGCTAAAATACATTTAAAACTGCTGCGTGCATGTATGGATGAGACTTTGAAAATTTCTTTTTCCCCTGCTGTACCTTATCCAATATCTTGTTCCATTTCAGATTAAGTGTTGCTGTCTCTCTGCTTTTGAAGTTCTTTTGTTTTAGTAGCGTGATGGTTGTGTAATATGTCCTGTTATACTCTGAATTTAAGATATTGAGGGATACCCTGCAAAGCTGATACTTCCTTGTTAAAAGAAAGAACTGGGAAATGGGAAATGAGGCTCACAAGTTGTGCTTTGAAGGATACTTGTAAAACCGTATTGTTGACTATTTATAGTCATGTCTAAACCAGAATTACCTGGAGAGAAAAATTTGCTGGAAAGTTTCTTTACCTTTTAGGCTCTTTGAGGAGCAAGGCTAAGTCAGCCTCATTTCTCCTCAAGTAGTATATGTAACAGTTGATGGAGATCTGTTCTTTTTTATATTCATAAATCTAGACCTGAACTGGGGCAAGCCTAGTTGGAATGAAATACTGAAATACAAGCAAAATTATAGAAAGTGTAAGTGATGAACAGGTCTTACTGGAGGAAGACTTAAAGCTTTTCTGGAAGACATGACCAAATAAATAACTTTTTCTCTTTCTAAATGTATTTTGTAACACAGTTATTTTTTGGATAAACAGAGAATGAAGGGGAAAAAAACCACCAGCAAAAAGAAAGAAAGAATAGGCAAATCTGAATTAAAAGAGTGCCATTTTTAATAGTATAATCAGAAAAGCAAACCCTCTGTACACAGATCACAGATAAACAATTCCTTTAATACATGAAGAGTCTCTTGAATCATTTATGATTTTGCTATATCTTTCATTATTTAACTTTCAATTGTTCTTGCAAGTAATAATTTAAATGGTTCTGAATTATATACTATGTATTCCAGTGAGAAAAAAGCTGGGCCTATGAAAGTGACACAAATACTCAAGTTTTTTCTTTAAATGCCAGGAATCGAAAACTAGTATATTAGACAGATCCAATTGGAAACAAGTGCTTCCTCAGTTTTATTAACTATTTATGTAAAAGTAAAAAGAGCAGTAGAAGTTAAGTTATACTGATAGATTTTTAACCATGAGATATTTCTGAAGGAAAAGATTTTTTCTGTATGATATGTAGTACATATTAATTTTTTTTATATGGCAAAAGAAGGAGGCTTATTGGTTAATGCTTTAAAGCATGATTGCATCTACCATTTGGACCATTCCACACAGTAAGCTGCTTAGCCAGAACTGTGTGTCAGGTACAGAATAAGGACTTTCCTAACTTCAGGAATGATTCTTGTATTACATATGAGTTATAAGAAAGTTCTCTGTCTAGGCAGGTGGAGCAGGACTGCAAGTTGTAAAGGGTTCATTCCGTCCCATTACAAAAAGTAGGTCATGTGTGGCTTTAATTTTTTCTTAAGGCTTCACAACTTCTTTTTCATTATGTCTCAGAGTAACATAATGGTTTTAGACACTATGGATTTCTGTAGTGGACTTTCTGATGACCACATACAATATGGCAGAGGGATATGTGGATGTGATGTCAGGACAGAAACAGCTCTCTTCTATTTAAATTGGAGTAGAAAATGGAGGAGACTGCTGAGGTAAAGAGAAGTACATAGCTGGAGAAAATCAGAAATATTCTTGGAATAATGCATCTATACACACTGAACAATGTTGGCCATATTTATAGAAAAGTAGTATTTATACATTATGTATTTTCAACAACATTAGTTTCTTAATCAGCAAATATGCATAGACTGAATTTGTCATTGACTTCTATGGTTTCAGTTCACAGACAGAGCTTGAGGGGTAAATTAACTTAAAACTTCACATTAAATTTTGTTCTATTCATTCACAAATCAAATAGAATAGGGAAATTCAAACCTATTTTTGAGAAACAAGAATATTTTTCTAAAAAGTAAAACCATAGAGCTTTTTTTGGTCAATTTTTCAACATGAAAAGACTAATTTAAACCAAATTAAACTGAAAGAAGGCTTGTAGACTAAAACTTCTGAATGTGGGGTGTATTTTTTCAGGGCTGGATTACAGACTTCAGAAAAATGAGTTTTGAATCAAGAATATTGAAGTCCTTCAAGGCAGTGATAGTACAGATTTTAAATGATGTGGTATCTGTTTGTGTGCATGGCAAATAAATTATAAGTATTTAATGGAACTGGTGTTTATCAAAAGTTATTTCAAAACCATACAGTTCCTAGGTTTTAGATTATTGATTTATATATTTTTTCTAAAATTTAAAATCAATTTTCATGTCTAATTTCTTTGTCTAATAGATCAGTTAGATACTGCTTGGTTCTTAAGTCAGTCTGACTTCGTTCAAAGTAGTTCCAATTTTTATAGAAGTCCTTTACCCATGTTCTGCATGCCTGGTTGGTGTTGTCAGCCCTGGAAGTGTGCATACATCAGTTGTGGCAGTATTCGTGTTCTTATGCTTGCACTTGTGATGTATTGCCCTAATATTGGGAACTTTTAACATGTGGGTAAGATTATCCATGTGTACGTTGGATTGGTTTACCAAAAGTTGAGTGTAATAGTGACAGAGATGTGCTTTTTCTTCCACTGGAGAAGTTTGTGCACCTGTATGAGCACTTTTAAGAGCGCTCACAGTGAGATTATGTTTGCCAGAACTACAGATTTTGGCCATGTGATCCTGAAAATGAGTAACTGGAAAAAATTGTTTAGTTTATGAACAGAAAAAAATTCTAGACTCTTTTCCTAAGTCACTCAACATGTTAAGAACATAAGGACTGTATTCTCTGCACTCAGTGCATAGAAAGTTTACATAAACTGGGAGTGTAAAGATATAAAGGAAGATGTTTTTGCAATAACTTAGTGGTTGAAAAGGCGCAATCAACAGTGATTTAAACAAGCATTCTTACGCATCTAAACTTATGAGCATACTTAAATTGATTCACATAAATTCTTTCTGAAGACAAGAAGTCTTTGAGTATTTTCAGCTGGAAGAGACCTACCTTGGTTTAAGTATTGCACAGATCAGAAATAGATCTAAGAATTTATTTAATTTATTTTTTACTCTAGATGATGGTGTGAGATTCACACTCATCTTGTTAAGACAGATAAAATGCATGAGAATTCAGTAAAGATTTAAAGAATTGTTTTTGAAGGAATTCTTAAAGGAAAACAAAGCAATCCTGTTTGTTCCAAACACAAGGTGAATATTCAAAATATAAGCCAGTTAGATGGTGTCCAACTAAATTAATCACAAGTTTGGAAAGCTCTAGAAACTGTTCACATGGATTCACCTGAAAATATTCCAATATTAGTAAGCAGACATGAAAGAAAAATCTATGTGAAGTTAAATAGTACTTATCAACAAAGAAATAACCCTTGTTTCCAAGGCCAAGGACATTTTCCTTTCCATAGCATCATTGTACTCATTATTTTTGGATTTTAAGACAGGTTGCTCTAATTTTTGGTGTTGCTGTATCACTAGTGAGTGCTTCTGTAATGGCAGCTTGACTGCAGTCAGTACTTCTGCTGAAAGCTAGCTCAGGGTCTCCATATTTAATCTCCAGTTTGTTCCATAACTGCAGTATCTTTCATTTATCCAGCTTGTAGTTCTTTAGATACTGGAAAAAGGGTAAAATAGATTTAGATCTAAATAAGTGGAACCACTAATTTAGGTTCATATTTTGCTGTGGTAATCATAATGCAACTGCTTTTCCCCAGGAAACGCTTGTTCCAGGCTGTTCTGAGTTTGCTTCTGTACAATTCTTCTTAGCTGATGTATGTTCATCTCTTGTAGAAAGTTGATCTGATCATATGATACATTGCTGAGATTCTTATCTCAAATAGAATATAATTTATGCTGGAGTTTTTGGAGTAGTTAGAATTACAAAGTGGTGTTTGGAGAGTTCTCTGGAAGGATGACTCAGCTTCATTTACAATCTGGTCAACATCTCTTTCTTTTACTGTGTCATTTGCTTAGATATATTAAAAGTTCCCATCTTATTTAGATGTGCTATCTATGGTTTAACAGTTTAGCATAGACCCAAAATGGTAACCTGAGTAATGAGTGATAAAAAGGTACTGTGAATTTTGCTTAAATTTGGCATTTCCAAGCTTAAAAAAAATAGGACAAATAAGACTATTTTAGACTACACTTTTAATTTGTTTTTTATACAGATGGCATTAATTACTTCACAATGTCTCTGTATGTGAAAGCAAATGCATTTATGTAGTTCATTTTGTGCTGGAGAGACATAAATTGTCACTAGTACCCTGTATTTATCTTTATTACCTAATACTGCATTGGAATCTGGGCATTCTCATAATAGGGCTACATCTCACAAAGTGGTACATAGACAGCAGAACAAGAATAACCTGTGCATTTGAACACTAGAAAAAACAAAAGAATATTTGTCATACTATAATATTTTGAGTACACTGACAGGATACTTCAGTCAAGAGAGCTTCCTTTAAGTCAACAACTACAACTCATTTTTTTAGCCTCTTTTGGTAACATCTGTGTTTGAAAACTGGAATCCTTCTTATGAAGCTGTTTTTGCAGAGTTCTCTGGAAGAGTGACTTGGCATCATTCATGTCCTGGTCAGCATCTTTTTCCCTGCTGTGACATTTGCCTGAGTGTGTGAAAAATTTCCTACTTTATGTGGTTGCATAGCATGAGTCCTAATTTAGTGCTGACTTGAACTTTCTATGCAAATGCCCTTTTGAGCTTGTTTTTCTTCCTGGAAAGCTAGAGCCTGAGCCAGGTATACCAGTCTTACAGTCTTTTGCAGCAGCTCTTACTCTAGAGATAATATGTTGGTGCCAGTATAATTAAGTGTGGGTCACTCTTCTCTGGGCAATGAAAGAATTTCCTTTGACACATGAGCATCTTCTTCACTCTGCACCCTTAAAGTGACCCACTACCATCCTTTCAGGGAAGAGCTGCTTGCTTTTAAGATCTTTCTAGCATTTCATGTCTTCCATTGAGTGGTCTTATGGTGTAAAAAGGACACAATGAATAAGTTCAAAGACCATATTCATATATGTATGTTTTCATCTTTCTGTGATTTTAAGGAATATGTCTCTGCAAATGATGATTAACCCAGAAAATCTTTTGCATTGTTTTTTGGAATGGGGTGTCAGTTTGGATTGAGGATTTTCATAGGGAGTCGATGGATAAATAGAAATTAACTGGAAATTAAGTGAGACTTACAGTTTAGCTATTTTGCACAGCTGCTGTTGAATGTAAATGAAATATTTATTGGGACCACTGAGCAGCCCACAGTTGCTGTTCAGTCTTACTCGCATGGAATAAGGTGTATACCTGGTATTGACCCACCCAGTCCAGATGGGACATGTGAATTTGAGTAGGACTTGGTTATTTTGCCTATTTTGTCACATTAAGGATGAAATTATTTTTTAGCTATCATTTTGACATGTGATTTGTATTTGTTATTCTTTAAAGACAAAGAATTTTCTCATGATGGTTTTTATTATTTAGAGTAAGCAAATACAGTAAATTTTGGCCTTGAAGTAGATATTGCATTCTTTTGATGCTAAGAGTTTTTGGCTGCTCTTATTATATAAGAGATTCAATTAATATGTATTTCTAGAGTTTTTAAATTTATGAGTTCTAAGGTCACTTGCAGGCAAATAAGAAAATGATTACAATGAGAAAATTCCATTCTTTCCCTTTGCTTTGTAATCTCAGAAACACCCATAAGATGTATGAAAAGACATGATTTTAAATCCTTTTTAAATCTAGTGTTCACCATGGAAAAATTACAACTGTGAAATCCAGACAAATAGTGACACACAATGCAAGTGCTGTAGGGTGCCACTGAAAGCAGATTGTGGTTCCTGTAAATCTCTTTTTTCCATTCTCCCCCTCCAACCTTTTTTGTATAACCTTTCAGCTTTATTTATACTAAGAAATGACAGATATTTTTATCTCCCTAATAAAAAAGTGTGTTATTATTACATCATTGAAATAAAATTCTTAGTGCAGAATGGTACATTATATTCTACACCAAGACAACACAGAGTGTGCAAGGGACACACTGCAAAGAATGTTCAGTTTTTGATGCTCTCAATTGCTTGATTTTTTCAGGGCATAGTGTTGTAAATGTCAAGAGCTTTTGAAACATTTGAAGCAGATGTTCTACTGCCAAAGTGTAGCATTTGAACTCAAAATGAAACAGTTCCCTTAAACCTTGACATTAAGTCTTAACAGTTTCACTTCCCTATTGGATGTGGTATGAAGAAGATAAATAATAGAACTGTAGCAGGATAAAATATTTATTCTCCCATGAGATGGAGAAGAAAAACATGTTTAGCATTTACTTTGCAATTTTATTTGTTCTGGCTCATTTCCCTCTTATACTCACATATATACATTTCCAGGCACATGTTAAAAGCAGTAACTAGGGCTTGGCTCAGGCCCTGTGTCCTTCCTTTCCCCTTCCCTTTCAGTCTGAGTTTCTCTCACAGCTTCCCTTAAACTGCCTCTTTGTCCCCATGTTCCTTCTGGGAAGCATTCATCAAAATGTTTTCACTTGTCCAAAATCTGTTATGCTTCATCAAATGGATCAATTTCTATGGGAGGCAGTGTCAGCCTTTTCAAATAGGAGTGCCATATTTAAACACCCCAATAAAAAAGGCTTTAATTTCCCAGGTTCTCAGTACCTGCTGCTCCCACTGTCATTTGGAACAGTGTGGGTGAGAAGAGGTCTCTGCAATGAAAATATTTTAATTAGGTGTCCACCAGCATTTTGGAAATGTCCGTCTCCATTTGTTGTCTTGTGAACATGATGAAAGTTTCTGTCTGACATGTTAGTCATTCTACTGCTCCACATATCTCATCCTATTTACATTAGTGTTGTGTGCTTTGGTGCTTGACTGACAGCATCGTGTTCTAAATACTGAGAAGCACATAACAAACTTTTTAGGTCCTGTCACTCATCCTTCTGTTGTGAAACCTATGGCACTACTTTTGTGCCCTTCTCCACACACTATACTCCTGCTGTGTTCTGTGCCTTCTGATCAGAGATACTTTTCTCCCATGCCTCCCTCCAAGTGAGTCTATCCAAAAGTCCTCTCTGCTTGAGCAATGTTGGAGGAAGATCTGGGCTGCAGTGCTTTTTCTTTAAGCTTACAGAAGTCGTCCCTCCTGTGGCCACTTCTCTTTTTCTGTGAATCCATCCAATGAGGAAGCATACATGCTTGCAAGGGTAGAAGGGAAATTTAGTGGATAGTGGTCTTTTTTTGTTTTCTTTCAGTACTCAGAAAAAGTGACATGGACAATGAGGATATTATTATTCCTGTAGTGGTGAAGAAATAAGCTCTAAGAAAAAAGTGGAGTTTTGGTCAATCAGCACATTCTTACATACACACACATATACATGTATCTACATGTATATCTAGTTTTAAATCTACAATGATAGATAAATTGATAAATTACCTGTTCTTATTAAATTTTCTCAGTCATACTGTTTAGTTAGCAGAAAATTCTCCTTGATTGTCTTGAGGACAAGGTTGATAAAAGATATAAATTAAAGTATCCAATTTAATGTGATAAGTAATGCTTAAAAGGAATCACTCTGGAAGCTTTTTACAGATACGTGTTCTTGAAAGCAATGTGTACTCTTCCAAAGAAAATTCAGTATGAGCATCATTAGAGTGGTACAGCATGTCTAGTATTTGTTGATTATGGGTGTGATATTTTTGTTCTATAATAAGGTCTGTGTAGCAAAGTTGGCAAGAAATCTGGACCATGCACTTGAGTAGATCTTGGAGCCAGAATGTACAAGCGCACTTTCAATGGTAACCATATAAAGCAATGCTTTTAAGTGATGAGCAGTACTTAACATGGCCTCTATTAACAACTTGTACTGTGATTCTGTATTGCTTGTTGAATTAGGGCTTCGTTTGCACTGTTCCGTCTTTCAATAATCTGTCTGCTTTGTTTGCCTTCCATACTGTAACATTGTGTAGGAAGAAAATGATTTCTATAGAAGCTGCAAAGTAACAAATGTTTTCTTCAGATCATCCTCTCTTTAGTCCCTGATAAAATAAAAAGCTTTATCTGTCACCATTCTGAAGGCTTGGTTTGCTAAGCCTTTGTGGTATTTTACAAGCTGTCTAGGAAGGTCTTCCAAGGGGGTAAGAGCAGAAGATTATTCAACATACACTGTCATAGGGGTGGAGTAGTGCTGTGGAATTCTGATCAAACTACTCAGTTCCTGTATTTTCAGTGGCCTTGGAAACAAAATAATGACGAGAATTATAGATTTTTTTTTTTTCCCCTTGAGGGTGTAGAATGTAAAGAAATTTGATTTGTGTTATGGAAGGGCAACTTTGTTCTTAGGACCATCACAGTTTAAAGTTAAGTGAGGGGTTACATATGCACACACAAAGCAGAATAATTTTTGTGTAGTTTTTAAAATATATATGTATATGTATATGTAAATGTATATGTATTCATACATGTATATATATAAACTTGTATGCATGTAGGATTTAGGTATTACCTATCTGAATGAGGTTAATTGAGAAGCAGTTACTGACAGGATGGTTATAGCTATGCTATACATACACATACATGTGTATGTATATAAACATATGTACAGACATGTGCATATATATAAAATAGTTTCATATTTTAACAGTAGTTGATACTTATATCATATTGTAACCATCATTATCAAAGTAAGCCTTTTTCCTATCACTTTCTATCTACATCAAAAGGTTCTACAGAGTAAATATCTCTCATTATATATTCTATCTAAATGAGAAAGGTGAGACAGAAGTTAAGTAAGTTGTCAGCCACCAGGTAGCAAAATTCTGATTAGAAGTAGCCAAAAAGTCACCAGTTTACTTTGTTTTTCTCTGTTAAGCAGCACTGCATCTCATTAATTTGGTAAGGTCAATATTTAAAGAATAAGTTTATTCTTTATGCTTATTATGAGGATTGCTTAGCCTAAGAGTATGTTCCAGTAGTAGGATATTCAAATACAATCATATTTTCACCACAAGGTTGGTCAGTGAAACAAGGGCTCTGGGGAAGTGTTGCAGCCTCCATTCTTGCAGTCTTTCAAAAACTTTCAAACTTTCAATAAATCCCCAAGCCACCAATTCTGATCTCATTGTTGTCCCAGCAGAGGATAGGCTGGAGACCTTCTGAAGTTTCTTCCAACCTGATTTATCCAATGATCCTACAATCCAAGGTTCGTATAAATAAAATGTTCCCCTCTCCTCAGTTCCATTGTCAGCAGGAGAAGGAAAAATCACTGCAGAGCATCTCTGTCATTATTCTGATCATACCATTTCATAGGGAGGGCAATGCACGCAGCAGTGGCTGACTAAAGTAACATTTTACAAATTGGTGCTGAGTGGCAAAGGCAGCAAAATCATGTAAAAGAGTAAGGAGTGAGGAGCAGGCAGGAATACCAGACAAATGGGGAAAAAGAAGCAGAAAGACCACAGTCTTCCCACCCTTCTGTAGTATAAAGAGGGTCACCATTCATGTTATTCTCTTGAAACAGTGATGTCGGCTATGGCTCTGCCTGAAAACATACAGCAGCTGTGGGCTGAGAAAAACTGCCCAAAACTCTTCAAGGTTGTTTTTAATATAAAGTTTAACCTTTACTGTTTCCATGACAATGCTTCAGTCATACACTTTTGAATGGAGAATTTATAGGGAGCAAATGGGAAATAAGAATGTGACTCCAGCCTTTTGGAAAAAAGGGGACAATAAAGATCAGGACTTACTTGAGGTGTTAGCCAAACCCCTGCACCGGCATAGGTGAGATTTAGTTGTGCATTTTGGCTCAGTTTGCAATGGTGTGAAAGCCATTAGTGTAGCAGAGGTGAGTGCTGCAGGCCTTCTGTGCCTCGGCTCTGCAGTGAGAAAAGGATGCAGGATGTAATGCTGTAGGTTGTATGGGACAGAGCCCTACAGCTTTAAACTGCAGGCAGGGGAGCATGGTGGAGCAGAGAAGAGAATTGCAGCCCTGTTTTTCACAAGCTGAAACTATTAAAGTAATAGTTCTCTTCAACTCTACTTTTTTCATTACTTAGCATATTTTGCTATATGAATAAAATTGAAATGGAAATTTGTTTCAAAAGGAAAACATTTAACTCTGAAAAAGCAAAAATCACAAATGTTTTTAATTAATGCAACTTTTGATTTCAGTTTTGCCTAAAATTCTTTGAGACTGTGTTATAGTGAGTGTTGCTGTTGACAAATAAACACTTTTTGCACTGAAAAACATTCAGTCCTAGCAGTATCCTGATGGATCTGACTTTGAATATATATTTCAGATGGCACCTAAGCATAGGTATCTACTGTACCCCTAAGCATAGGTGCAGACATAGGGAATAAACTAGTATTAGGAAGAAAAAACCCTACCCAATATGATCAGCACAGCCCCTGATAGTGATGTTTAAAAAAGAAACAAAACAAAGGTCAGTTGCTTTCCAGCCATTGCAGCATTTTTCTCTCAGCTTGATAGCTCGTGTGTTTGAATGTATTTTTTTTCTTTTCAGTTTAATTGCTAATTTACAAGTGCAACCAGCTTATCTAGTATAGCTTAGTGTATTTCAAAAAGAATAAGTAAAAAACTGTAGTAGTATGAGTCCAGTTCCTGAATATTATGGTAAACAGTTATGAAAAAGAAGGAAGGTAGGCTTTGAAAGCCTAAGTACATTTTTAGAAAAAAAACCTGTCAGCCTCTCAAACTTGTCTAGAAGTTGTTGATTTACTGGGGCTCTACAGGATGCTCTCATTCTGGGGTGAGAGGAAGTTCAGTTTCCAAACAAGTTTAAGTCCTAGACTTCCCTGGATGAGAATGTCCAATTTTCTGATCTGTATATCTTTCTAATGTAGAGGACTACTATTCTTCTGAGGTGAGAACACCACAGGCTTTCCTCTGGAGACATCAGACTGGCCATCAGCTTTTCAATCAGTTAGGAGTGACTGTGTCAAGTTGCAACCTAAGCAATTACTGTTCTCAAAGCAGTTATCTTTTCTCTCTGTGTAGCTTGTTCAATTTTTTTCCCTATATGCTTTATTATTTCCAGTAGACTTCCTGTTCCTGTTTCTCATAGCCTGCCCCTTTTCTTACATGCCTTTTCCTCTTTTATTTTTTCTCATTTGGACTTCAGCATGTCTTGAATATATATCTTGAAATATATTTAAGATGCATTAATTTTCTCTTTGCAGTCATTTTCCATAATTTTATTAGATTTTGTACAAAAGTACAATGCCTTCAGCTGCTGACCTGGTGGGAAATGCAAAAGTAGAGGATCCAAACATCTTTAAAGACTTTCTGTCTCAAATTAAAGAGTCCCATACAAGTTTTGTACCCTCACAAATAAAGTAAGACCTGTCAATTAGAAAAAAAAAGCATATAGACTTCGTCCAGGCTGTGCAGGCTGGTGCAATTTATTAATGATACTGTATTGCAAGAGGAAATAAAATCTGAACCTGAATTCTGAATTAATCTGACAGATTTGTATGACCCAGGTGTTTTAGGAGCAGCTGAATTTGTTAACAGTCAAGCCAGTAATGTTGTCTAGTGACATCTGTGTAGTTACAGCAGACAACAGAGTGAATTTCAAAAGCATAGAAATGTTGGAAGCTTGGGTATGAAAATGTTAAATTTAAACCAGAATATTTATTGAAGAGTATAGAAACTATACTATTTAAACAGGAAGGAAAGAGAGCCCAAGATAAACATTTATCAGGCTCTTCAGAGAATAATATTTTGTGGGAGAACATTATATTGCTGCACTGTAAAATCCCAAGGACTGCAGGGGGGTTGTTCAGGTCCTTGGATCTGGTTCCACATAATACCATAGCATAATTCTGTACACTGAAAATGCTGCTAAGTCCTTTCTCTACAATGCTAGTAGAAAACAGTAAAGCTCACAGTTTTGGTAGTGGATAGGAGTGACTATTCCAGTTGATTTTCAATTGCTTTTATAAGAGAGTATGCGTGTCCTGAAATACATCTTGTTACATATTTGTATTCTTAATAGCCAGGTAAACCTCTACATACAGCTCATAAATGAATAATTTCATCTGAAGGAGGAATGCCATTGTCACAGTCCTGACTGAATTGATTTAGACAGGCAATCAAGTCTGACTTTTTAATCTCAGAGTCAGCTTTATGTTCTTCCAGGAGGGAAGTATACAGTGGTGAAAGCATTCATGATAACTCTTTTCAGCCTCATGGGAAGGGTATGCGTCTGGGTTTTCCAGTCCATGTTGAAGGTACAGTCATAAATAGTGCTTCATGATACAGAAAGGAGTTAATAAAATGATGTTGATACTCTTGTGATTGATGAAATGTGTGTCTCAAAGCTAGTTCATTATTAAATGTAACAAGTAAACTTTTGTTAAGATGGTGAGCATATGAATGTCATGATTTGATCCACTAGCCCAATTATATTTCAAAAAGCATTTGAGTCTTCAAAAAAGTTTTGACAGCTGTATAAAAATCACTATCATGGATGTATTTATCATCAAAATTTGATGATAATCTATGAATCTGAAGATAACTTGGGACATGAGATGTCTTGGCTTCTGTGGCAGTTCAAGGTCTTGCTTATGAGTCATATTATGTGCTGATTGTGTGAGTTACTGGGCATCTGACCCTTAGTGAATGAACCAACTTGTTTTTCAGAGCAAATAATGAGAAAATGATGTGTAAAGGGTGTTTCAAACTCCACTTTGTATGTCTAGGCTTTTGTTTGTTTAAGAACTGTAATATTTTAGCCTGAAAGGTTTCATTTGATTCAATTTACTACTGGATTTTCTCCAGTGATACAAGAACTAGCCTAAGAGAAGACCTGCTTTTCCCTTGAAATATAGTCATGAGACTATTTTGTAAGAATGTTACTGGGAACCATGGAAGCAATATGTCTGTGAAGCCAGTGGAATTCTACAGAGGAAAGACTCATGCACTTAAGTAAATTTTGCTACTCGCTTTTGCTCATCTGTGACTTTATTCAGAATCACAGAACCAATTAGGTCAGAAAAGACCTCTGAGATCGAGTCCAAGCTTTGGCCAAACACCACCTTGTCAACTAAACCATCACACTAAGTGCCATGTTCAGTTTTTTTCTTAAAAACCCCCAGGGATGGTGACTCTACCACCTCCCCGAGGAGTCCATTCCAGTGCCCAGTCACTCCTTCTGTGAAGAAATTCCTCCTCACATCCCCTGGCACAGGTTGAGACTGTCCTCTCATTGTGCTCGTTGCAGACTGTGGCTGCATAAAACTGTTTTATTCTGTGTCAAGAAACTGACACTTTTTCCGTATTCTCCGTATCCTTCATAGCCTTCATATCCTTCATATCCTTTTCCTAGGAGAAAAAGCCATTCAGAACATTTTTTCATCAAGGCTGGTGCACATGTAAAATTCAGTGGCCTCAAAGGTGACTGGTACTTCCGTCACGAATAAAGAGGATCAGAAAATCCAGCTCTAAGTCACATCCCCTAGGCTTTAATTTTTGACTGTACATCAAATTGATAAGCCTTTTGAATTCTGAAGGATGGGTATTATATGAGAACCAAGTGGAACAGAAAACAATCAAATGTAGCAAACTGAAGTTCTTAATTTACTAAGATTAAAACTGTCCCAATATGAAACACACATACACAAATATGTTGTAAATTCAGGATAATTTGAATCATGAAATTAATCTAAGTCAGGAACAGTTGACTCAAATGTTTCTTATAATTAATACAAGCAAGACACTGGTAATTAAAAAAAAAAGTAATGCTCACCCCATAATCCTCCCTCATATGATGAAAATGCAGCAACATTTGACTATTGTTCTGTGTAACTTTTGTGGTGTTTTCCTCCAGTTGACAAACAGGGCATTTGAATTGACAGATTTTTAGTAAATTTCCACAAAATCATATCACATGGACATGTGGAAAAAGATGATCTTTGCAATTGCTCCACAAGCTAAACTTGACTGTACTTTAAAATGTCAGCGGTAGAGTCAAATTGGTTAGATGTGTGGGAAAATCGCAGTGCAGCTGGCACAACCGCACTGGCAGAAGCTGCACTGGAAAGAGGAAGGTGGGGTTGTTTTCCTGGCATATAGCTATCTCAGGAACTCAAATAAAATATACTAGCAAAATAACTTTTCTTACACCTTAGACTCTTACTACCCTAGAAAAATTGCTTGCATAGATCTACTATAGCTCCACTGCCTGGAGTGTCTTGGACTTGTTTCTTAAGCTGTTGATAGAAATGAAGTGTTAGGATATAGATAGCTTATTTAGTTTCTGAGGAAAGACAAAACAAGGAAAAACAAAGGAAAACAAGATAATGAGCAGGTCTATTTTCAGTGGTATTTCTGGTTCATGATGTGGCAGTGCCAGAGGCTCCTTCTGTATATGGGTAACAGTACCTACCCCAAAGGAACAGAGATTCAAAGTTTAAACAAGAACAAGAGAAGCTTTTCAAGAAAGAAACATTAAGTCTAATGAGAACTTCAATTAATTAATACCATTCTAGATATATGGCTAATTTCTTTAAATCATTATGGACATCTCCTTTAAAATAAGATGTATATTCTTGTACAAAATCTAAAAGCATTAGCAGAAACAGATTTTAAAAGAATTTTGAAATGAGTTTTCCTCTAGATTTTTATTGTCGTCTTGACCACCATGGGTTTGTAGATCCATTTATCTTAATAAAAAGAAATAATTCTAGATTTTCTGCCAATTTGGATTGCCACATAATCTGTTGGTTGTGCTTGTTTAAGAAAAAAAAAGGCTGCACAAAGTTTATCCTGAAGCAGATGAGAGAAGCTTCGTTAGATTAGAATTCTTTTGCATAGCTGTTCATCAGCCATTTGTTTAAGTATCTGTTGTTTAATGTAGCTTGAAAGGGTGATTAAAACTTTGTTTCTTTGTTTGTTTTTCCAGGAAGGTTACTAAATAGTGAGATTACATGTAACTATGGCTACTGATATCCTCCATCCTGGAAATATAGTATTGCCAGAGCTGGTCAACTAGTCTGTTTTATCTTTCTGAAGGCCTTAAATTACACTTCTGTAGAGAGAAAGCACGCTATATTTTAACACTAGATTTAACTTCCTACATAAATAGTTAAATAAATAGAAAGATTGCATTTCACATTGCACACTAATGCTATTATGCATTAAGAAAAGTAAATCTGTGTTAGGGTGTTTTTCTGTGTATTGGAAAGCAAGGATATAGTAGGGCTTACTTACGTAGATTATTTTTTTACCTTAGCCTATTACTCCAGCATTATTATATATTTAACAGCATATATGAAAGCATATATGATCTGTGCAGCAATAATCTATTATTTCTTTAATGTTTCCTCTGTTGCATGTTTAGCCTTTTATTTTAAACATTTATTATCCAGAATAATATATTCAGAGAATAAATAGAAATTAGTGGAAGGTGGAAAAAATCTAAAAAGCAAAAAATCTTCCAGGTCCAAATTTTTTTTTTTTTTGGTTCAAATTATTTAAAGTTTAGACAGATTCTTTAGCCATAATTTTACTTTTTAATATTTTAAAAATCTTTATGTCTGATTATTCCAATAGGAGGATTATGCAAGATTATGGCATCTGTTTGGTCCCTACACATGGTCAGACAACATGAATGGAGTAATACTTTTTTACTTTTTAATATTTTAAAAAACTTTATGTCTGATTATTCCAATAGGAGGATTATGCAAGATTATGTCATCTATTTCGTCCCTACACATGGTCAGACAACATGAATGGAGCCAAGCAAAAGCCAAGCGTGGCAAAAAGAGATGAGGTCGTCCTCCAATGTGACAATGAATTTGATTTTGAGAGTCACACTGAGAATGGAACATGGATTTATGGATTGTGTCAGATCTGAATGCCAATCCAGTGTTACTCTTACAGATGTAGAGTGCAGTGGAGCCTTCTCCTCCTGAAAGGGGAGAACAGAAAGCACACACTTCAATTCACCTCCTTTTGGTGAAGACTAACACCATAGGCACCTCTAGCATATGACAGGTTTTGTATTCCTTGGGTAACAATGCTTTTGTATTTCTCTTGGATGCCATAGAAACAAGTTTGAGAAGTGGGCACCTCTGTCTTCTGTTTAAAAATGTTGTAGGAGTGAAAACAACACAGTCCAGAGACTTACCTGTCTGCAAAACAAGGGAATGACAATCTAAGCCAAGAGACTGGTTGTGCTATTCTTAGTTATATTATAGAATGTATAGTCTTAGATGAAACTTTGAAGGTTAAGGTACTCCTCTGTTTATACTGTGGTTTCAGAACTGATTGAAAGCTATTTTAATCTGTTTTTTTGCAGTGGGTGCTTTTTTAGCTGTTGGTAAAGTTTTAGCTGGAAAATGAAATAGAGGGAGAGCATGCCTTGAACAGCACCAGCATCATAGTTTTGAATCTATAGGATTGAATGGCATTGACAAAATTGAGGAAGATTAAATTCCTATGTAATGTACTAATATTTAGTGTAGAATGAGGATCAGATGCAATAGGAAGGTGAAACATAAGGTAAATATTTATCATTTTGAACAGTATGGTAACATTTATAACATAATGGTGTTTTTAGAAGCCTTTCACTTTGACTGCCTAAGATGAAAGGAGTATACTTGAAGAAGGGAATAGTGTTGGTTTTCCTGCCCAATCAACAAGAGAAGTCCCTCTTCTATGTTGCTTAATAAAGGCCAGTGGTTTTGTTCAAGTTCCTCTGGAAAATGTGAAGTTCTTAACAATTTTTTTATTATAGCCTTTTCTACTAGTAACAGATGAGTTTAACTTTCTTTGTCATCTTCATAATTTTCTTTTTTATGCACCTATATTTTGCATGGCTAGTGTTGTAATAATAATAAAAAAAATATTAGATTAAGGATACAATTAGCTTGTGCAAATTGGTTTTATTTAATTAAATGATGTCTTGTTATTGTTTGTTGACCGTAGTAAAGTCAAACCAGTTTGCAATGACTGAAGAGAATCTAGTGCCAAATTCCAGTCATGTAGTCTTTATAATATAAGAAGAACAAAGGGACTTGGTAATGCTGCTGAAGGTTCTTTCCAGATATCTTTTTCTTGTTCTTTTTCCATTTGAAAATAATTTAGAATAAATGTGGTGAATCACAATATTACAGCCTTTAATCATAAGCATGCCAACTGATGCAGACATGGGTGAATGACAATTAAAAAAAAAAAATCACTTCTTTGTTAAGAATCCATTATCATTCCATGGTAAAAAAAAAAAAAAAAGATTTGTTCAATCTTGGATGATATCATAGCATCTGTGGTAAACAGTTCGATTTGGATGATGTGTTACTTTGTGGCATCACTCAGGGTTGTATCATTCTATGTAAACGCTTGAAAGAAAAAAGCAAGAAAATTACAAAAGGCAAGATTAAAACACAGGCAATTTTCTCTGGCTTAAGATCTTAAAAGGGAGGAAATTCATAGTTAAGGATCCAGACCTCAAGTATCTGAGCACAATGCAGCGCCAGCCTTAATTTTACATAACCGTACCCTGTTATAAGTAGACATTGGTGGTTTGATCCTGATGATGAGTTATATTGCTCTTAGGAGCTGAAACCAGAACAATAATTTTATTTTAATGCTTGGCTTTACTCAGTGAATAGACTTTTTGAATCAGTTGTAATTGCTTTCTTTATGTTTTCTTGCCAATTGAAATAAAACAAATCCTAATAAATAGAGGTTTTTTCCAAAAGTTAGCCTTAGAACTCTGCTATATAACATTTTGCTAAAATGGAAATGGGAAGTTGTGAAGAAAAACCAGTGTCATGCTTGGATTTCAGGAATGTTGAAACTTTTGTGGCAAGTTATAATGTCTATAATCCTGCAGAAGTTTGATTAAAAAAAAAAAAAACCAAACCAAATACTTAACTGATGAAGGAAGTAGTTAATAGTACTGTTAGCACAGAATAATGAAAGTAGTACAGTTTTTAAAGTATCTGCATTTAATTGAACTTCTACTTTAGTTCTACTTTTCTTAAAATGTTCTACTCCCCCTAGTTCTTGGAAATTGTAATGAGGGTAGCAGAAATTGCTGTAAAGGATGTCAGACTGTGGATGCAAAATGGAAAGGAAAATAGGCAATAACATAGAATCTTCTCTTGACATTTTAGCCTAAGGACATTGCTTCAAGGATTCCAAAAGGAAAGATTAGCGATTTCCTGTCAGGACAGGGAAAGGCCTTCAGCACTTCAAAAGCCAGAAGTGACCTGCCAAACAGTTAAAGAATAAAAGCTAGTGTCTGACAAGGTGAGGCTGACTGGAGAGAGGAATGCTTGTGGTTTTCTCAGTCATTTTAATTCTGTCATTGTACTAAGAAACCACAACAGTATTTATGTGGCTTGCACCCTTTCTGACTGGTTTCAGGTTTGGAAGGATTCACTGGAGTAGAGCTGGGAGTTGAAGAGACAAAGCCTCAAATACTGTAGCTTTCTTGCTAGAGCTGGAGCTCTAGTCAGTTTTGAATGGTAGTTTACATCTTCTCTTGAGTAGAAATTGCTAAAGTCATGAAAAATTCACATTGCAGATTAACTAGTCTCTTGGGTATTTCACTGAAATGGAAAGGGCCCTGACTCACAGCCTGAAAAATTACAGCCCATGAGATGAGAGAGATGAAGTGTTCTGTGATAAGTCTTTTGCTCATCAGTATCACTGTGGATATCAATAAAAAGATGTACACATGAAAAAGTAAAGTATGGAGACAGAGGGACAAAGAAGACTGCTTTGTGATTATGAATGATTCTGCTGCACTGAGCAGCATGGATAATAGCTGTGTGGAATGATAGTACCAGGCTAGACCCACGGTGCAGTTCAGCCATCAAAATGTTGCCTCAGAGAATTGCTGAATGTTGGATTTTCATGTCTGGGATTTAGTAGTCTCTTTTCTCTTCTAGTTCTGTAATCTCTTTAATGATAGATTGATTGGGATTGTCTCTTATTGAAGGGAAACTGCCCCCTTTTCCATCTCAATGCTCATCCTTGGATTCTTCAAATATTCTTTGACATATTTTTATGATGCTCTGTCTGAGAATCTTTCTGAGTTCCAGGGCTGGGGGTTTCCTTCTGATTTTCTGATGCAATCTCTTTCATTTATTTTAGAGTATTATTTTCTCTGTTGGGACAGATCTGCATTTTATGAAATCTCTTTCTCAGCAGCTCCTCTCTGTTGATTTTGTTTTTTGTTTTTTTTTTTTTTTTTTTTTTTTTTTGTGTTTTTTTTTTTTTTTTTCGGGGGGGTGGTGGTGGTTTGGTTTTGTATTTTTTTGGCATAGTTACTGTAAGGTGCTTTTACCATGAAGCGCCTAATTTTAAATCCATATGCATGTCAGGCCAGAGTCCTGTGTCTACACTGGCACTAGTGCATAAAGTTCTACAGGTCCTTCTCTAAGAGATGTCATTGTATGAGTTTTTCTGCAGTGTAATGTGGGAAAACTTTTCATTCACAGACCACTCTACAAAAATGTTTTTAACTTAACTAATTAAACCACGTTCATGAATTTTGTAAAAGCCAGTAGCAAGGCATGGATACAAGTTTAGATGATGATGTTTCCCATCTGTTAGCATGAATGCAACACTCATTTTAGGACGAGCAGATGATTCAGGACATGACATGTATTGAAAAACATTTCAAGAGTAGCTCATTGCCTTTAGAAGGCAGCAGCATGTTTTTCCAGGTCTCTTGTGTATATATGGAGACAGTTGATTCCCCATATGATGAGTAGCTGCAGAATCCTTATGCATCTTCTTGCAGATCTGGCATGGCTTCTTCTCCAGCATGGAGGACATGCTCTTATGCTTTTGTAAAGAGCTTTGTGTGCCTGTGCATAAGAAGGACATAAAGATGAAGGGGATACCTTCAATACCTATACTTGCTGTGATGCTTCGCTGCTGCTTTACTGTTACTTGGTTTTGGCCAGTTATTTGCTGATGCCCACAGTGTGTAATTATATATTTCAGTGACTTTTTCAAAGCCAGAGGGCTGAAAAATGTTGATTTCTCTGAAATTACATCTGTTTTTTAAGAGGAAGTGTGAGAGTTCTCTTGAAGCCACAATTTTGCCCAGCCTTCATCTAGAAAGGATAATACTTGCCTGTTAGTCAAGTTGAGGTTATCCAGATAAAAGGCCCCTGAATGGGGGTATGGGGGAAGAATGTGTGATGGAGAAATAATCTGGAGATCCCATATTTTCTATTATTTTTTAATTTACTACCAGCTTATTTTATTTTTGCCTCATATGTGGAGTCACTAAGTTTAGTTGTTTAATGGACCAGCAATTTGCAGCCACCCTGCCTCAAAAAAAAACCAAAACAAACCAAAATGTGAGGACATCTGTCAGCAGAAATTTTTTTTGTGTTCTTAGTAGTATATAGTTACATGTTGTTGGTATGACTTGGCCAACTGAGGCAAAATGACATGGTCAATCAATTTATTGACAATAAAGTTCCTAAATGTCTGCTCCCTTTAGAGTCATACTGGCTTTCTGACATATCTGAGGGGGAGCAGGGATGGATTTCATTAGGAGTAGGTTTGTGCCTGTAATCTGGCTACAGGCTTTTATGACACTGTCCATACTAAGAAATAAGCAGTTCTAGAACTTGAGTTTTATTTCCACCTAAATGCCAGCTGGGCCAGGAAAACAAACTGATCTCCTGAACATCATAATGTTTTTATCCAAGTTTGTGTTTTGAGCCACATTCATCTCTGAAATTATGGCACTTTTTCTTGTGCTTCTGTTGGGTTCTTGACAACCCTATGCTACCCTAGACAACAAAGGCACTTGTAGTCAACTTCTCCCCCAAAAGGTCAATACCCAGATCTAACTCTTAAATTAGCTGTCCGTTTTAGAATAAGTACATCATTTTTGAATCAGAAGTTTGCCTATTTCTGTGTACCTAACAAAGTTTAGGAACTCCTGTGTCTGTCATTATTCAAATTAAAGCTGGTCTGTATTCACAAAATACTTCCTTGCCAAACCTCTGTCTTGGACATCCAGATATGGACAATTGCGTAGAAAGCACAATCTCCAGAGCAGTTAGTAGAATGACTGATAACTTGTTAGGGTTTGCAGAATTCCCATCACAGAATTCCCATATCCTTCCTTCTTTTTCTTATGTGGAGAGGTGTTTTCATTGGAGCGTTGTCCAGAAAAAATGTTCAAGTCCTCTCACTTTAACTGCTCAGTACTTCTTTTGTAGTCTGGATGGGAGCAAATATGATCCCAAGTACATGATAATAATGCTTTTGCTTTCTTCTCCTGACATGCCTGTGCTTTCCATGTGATCCTTGTTTTAAAACACATTTGTGACATAACTTCTTTGTGATGTGTAAGTTTACATTCTGTTAACTGACATGAGAAGAGAAAGGGAAAACCTAGCAGTGCCCTCTGAAGCTGTCTCTGAAGCTGCAAACCACTTCTTATAGGTGGCATTTTAACAGTACAAATATAATAATGATCTGTGGAAATCTTCATTCCCTTCTCATTGCTTTCTGAGTTCATGATTCTTGATGTCAACAGCAGGCTAGCAGCAGGAGGTTTTCAGAAACATCCAAGTAGGAGATGAGCACTGTTGTTCAGAGGGGTGTATGCTTCTGTGCATAGGTATTGAAATAACCCTAGGTCCCAGCCTGGGTGCTATTAGCAGTGTTTTTGTTCTGGATCCCATTTTACAAGTACTTGTAGCAGCTCAGGAAGCTCAGGAAGATTCTTGGGGTTCACATTCAGTTCACATTCTGCAATCTGGTGAAAACCAGGACAAACGCGAGGTCAGTTGTAGAGTCATAGAATGGCTTGGGTGGGAAGGAACCTTAAGGATCTTTAAGGTCCAACCTCCCTGCCATGGTCAGGAACACCTTCCACTAGAAGTGGAAGTTATCCTTATTCTGAGTTGGCCTTGGTACTCCTAGACAGAAATTGTCTAGCCTAAACCTTGAAATGCCCAAATTCTCAGGGTAGGCAATCATATGCCACCATAGACTTCCTGTTTATTCTGTTTCCTCAGGTTTTAGGTCCAAAAAGATTTTTAGTGCGTTTGAAACTTCTTTGAGGGAAGGCCACCCTCATGTTTTATACATTTGAAAACCAAATTTTTCTTTGTATGTGAAAGGAATACAAATCTTACCTATGGGATCTTCATTTTCATCTGGAAGCTGAAGTCCAGTGCACAACCATATGTCTCACTCATTTTAGTTGATTTTGCATTCTTTATGGCACCTTAAGGTTGCTTTGTTTGCTTACTTGGTGTATTTTAACTTGTGCAGATTTTGAAAAGAAAAAGACAGATCAAGTAGGTGCAGAAATACATTATTTGCGTCCAAAATCTTATGCTTCAGTACATAACTTGATGTGAAAATTGGTATGCCTCCCTGCATAATTTTCTCTAGCAGCCATCCTACCCACTTATAAGCACAGCTTTGTCAATGCCTAATAAGATGTCCAGGCTTTGTAACTGTGAAAGGAAATGTATATTTGAAGAAAATTAATTATACCAGAATCCCACTACTACTGAAACTGTCACTGTACTAATTACTATGACCACTTAAATGTATTTTGTTACTCTATGTGTCATTTTTTAGTACTGTTAAAAGCAGGGTCTAAAACATCCACGTGCTTTCATCAGCCCGCTGTGGGGAGGAAGAGTGAGTGCCCTTATTAATCCATGCACCTCTTCTCCTTATTTGCTCCTTCTTTCCCCTCCCCAGGTGAGGCCATCAGATATCAGCTTCATATAATCTAGGGACAAGAACCCTTTTTCTGTGAAAGGTCATTTCATAGCCAACTCCAGGCAGCAGTGGGTGGACAGCACTTCAGGCTGTCATCAGGGGTGCAAGAACAGGCCAAGCTTCTGCCAGCAGCCGATTTTAGTCCTTCCCAGTACAATGGCAGGTCTGTGTGCCAGGCTTGCTGCTGCCCGTTTGATGCCAAGCCCAGTGTCACCAGAAGGCCATCTGGATCATTAGGAGACCAGCCCTTTGACTTCGCCGATGCAACAGAGGGAGGAGAAAGCGTGATGAAGGTCAGGTGCCAGGCTGCTCCTCCAAGCTTGCTGGCACCATCCCTTTGCTGTCACCAGACTGGGCCCCTTGGCAGCTGGGAACATTTCTGTGGCAAGACTCATTGACTCTTTAAGAGATGTTCTCTCTTACAGGAGATCTTTGCTGTTTGCACGTAGACTGTAACGTGACTGTGCTGTAGTGTTTGGATTGCAATAGCAAGATAGTGTTAAACTTATTTGGCTACATGTGACTAATTAATTAAGTTATGCTATGTATATTTGCTTTGGGTTACTTTCTCTAAACTATTATTTATGAAAATGTGTGAAACAATGGTGTTTTTCGCTAGAGGCTCCAGCAGAAGCAGTGTGTGTTCATGCTCACTGGTCAGTCGATTGAAGTGCAGTGATGCTGTTACAGTGTTCTGTCCTGCTATAAAGAAGGCTCTTCAAAAACCTAAGTGGAATAAGAACTTGTGAGTTTCCTGACAGCCAATCAACAGAGAAGAGCAAGGAATCAAATCGGGACTGATGCTGATAAAAATCAGCAGAAACATCAACGAGGACATAATAAGTAACAGGGGTGCAAAATTGGCTGTATAAAATGTAATGCTTTCATAACTTAAAATAAACAGTTTATGGCAATTATCTATGGCAAATATTGCAGTAATTTTGTGCTTTTCCTGATGTAACAGTGTTTGGCATAGGTACATAGAGTCCTTAACATTTGAATTCACCACTTTGGTTTACAATTGGGCTTTTCTTTAGGAAAGTGAAAAGTAAGGGTTTAGATTGACAGTAAAAGTAAATTTGCTGGTCATGCCAAGAAATTGAAACTCTATGGTACTGGGTGGTCTTCAGAGTCAGAATCCTGCCTAAGTAAGCTCAGACTCCTATGAATCTCTTATTATTAAATCAGGATTGTCCTTTGGGTGTTCATACTGTCATGTGTGAGAAACAGGCTGCCCCTCAGGCATCCAGAATAACAACAACAAAAAATATTATGGCAGCCTAAGGCAAGATGAAACTTCAAAATAAATGTAACAATTCATAAGAATGAAGTGTTTGTTAAAGAAAAACATGAGTACTTGTGAGTGAAAACTTAAAGGTTTTTTTCCTCTCTGTCAGTAGATAATTTGACAAATTACGTAATAAAATGAAAACTCGTTAAATATTGGCCAGGAAAATAGTAAGTTAAAAAAAGACATCATATTTTGGTTTCTAATTGTAGTGATTTTCAAAATTTAAAAATTTAAGAATAATGCTAAATTTTAGGAAGATAGAATTTTAATTCCAGCAAAGTGATATTAAATGGCAATATTTTTCAGACTAAAGGACATGACTACAAAAATACTGGAGAAAACAGAAGTTTAAATTTTGTAGTTTTAAGGAAACCTAATAGAACTTTACAGGAAAATCAGGAGGAAGTGGGGTTCTGACCTTTTTTTAGACATAATTATGCATTCTGCTCATCAAATGTTATTTTTCTATTTTTTCTTTTTTAATAGATCTCACCAGCACTATTCTTATGGCCTGGCAATGAATTTTTTGCATACATTCAGAACTTTAAATAATGTGCATCCTAGATGTCTGGCCAGTTCAATATTTAAATCCTTGATTAGAGATAAATTAGTGTTTTAAACTAAAACAGAGTGCATGCAATAAACCTTAATGAGTCTGACTTGAAATCACAAATCAAGGATACTGAAGAGTTAAGGTTGAAATATTTGAAATTCATCCTTAGTTCACTGTACTTTGTTTACTGAGGAGTAGATAGGATTGTATAATATTTGACAGATATATTTATTGAGAAAGATGAGTAAAATAGGACAAAAGCACATTAGTAGAATGGACTGGAGTTTTGCTCTCTGTAGCAAAATGGCAGTTTACAAACAGGACTGCTGTTTATTTTAAGTTATGGAAGTGCCACATTGTTAAACCTGGCCAATTTTGCATCCCTGTAGTTGTGTCACCATTGGTGTTTTTTCTGATTTTCACCAGCATCATTGCTAATTTGATTCCCTGCTCTTCTCTGTTGATTGGTTGTTGAGAAACAAATTATTTCACTCAGTTTTTTTGAAGAGCCTTCTTTATAGCAGGACACTAAATTATTGAGACCTTTGAGTTCATAGCACTGCCTGCCCAGTCTAAGTTCTAGTTCACCTGCACCGGGTCATCTGCAGCTTGAAATCCCAGACTGATTGCAGGACTCAGTATGGTCCCTGACTCAGTATGAGTCAAATAGATGGTCAGTATTATAAAACTCACCTTTGGAAACTGTACCGCTACAACACTTAATTTCAAAGAGTAGAGAGGGAAAAGGGACAGAAATAGTGACACAAATCCTGCTCTGATGAGTTCTACTAAAAACAGAAATAAGACCTCATTTAGAATTACATTCAAAATAGCATTTTTAAAACCTCATATTTGAGTACTCAGATCTTCCAGACAGCTATAGCTTATGATTATTGGAAGATGTAAGAAATATTTGTCATTTCTGCATCACTAATGCCTGGAGGCCTGTATCAGGATCAAACTGTGGTCATGTGTGTTGTTTTCCAAAAGAAATGTTTTCATGGCATTCTTTTACTTTGAAAATGAAACAAAAATACAATGCTTACAATCCCAAAATTGGAAGAAATTGTGTGAACTATTGTGTGAGAAAGAAAAAAGAATAGGGAAACATAGCTTGGATTCAGGCTTTTGAGACTTTATAAATGTTGAGAAAAATATTGTTTAAAAACTGGCTCTGCAGTGCCCTTTAAAATCAGTAAGCGTCTATTTTAATTCCCATATAAGTAGTAACTGGCTGCTGTCTGTATGTATACTTAAATGTCTCTTGCTGTATAAGACCTTGTTTGCTTAATTTCAACCTAACTGAATTTTTATGGCTGTGCTATAAACCTCTTGAAAATAGTGGCTTAAATGGAAATGCTGACACAACATTAATTACACTGGCTCCAGTGTGATACTGTGATTAAAGTTTATTTATTTTGTGTGTGCGTCTGTGTGTGTGTAATTTCATTGTTGAAAA
This sequence comes from Haemorhous mexicanus, assembly GCF_027477595.1. Taxonomy (NCBI): domain Eukaryota; kingdom Metazoa; phylum Chordata; class Aves; order Passeriformes; family Fringillidae; genus Haemorhous; species Haemorhous mexicanus. Next base: position 54,603,471 of record NC_082341.1, read on the forward strand.
AGTAATGGAAAACTAATGTGGCAATGGAGAATGTGATTCTGTGCCTGATATTTTTCAACAGCAAAAAACAGTTTAAATGCCAGTTTACAGTACCAGATAATTTATTTTTAATTGAGGTATAGTTTAGGTATTTAAAATTTTAGAAGTTTGGGAAAGTGACAAGTTTCCCACTTTAAAGCTGTTCACTGTTCTTCTAGGAGTTTTTAAATGTCTTTTTGGGTGGTGAGGCTAAATGTATATTGCATTAGAAAATTAAGTAAATGGTTTCATTTCCTTGGTAGCATATGTTCTTTGAGATTTTCTGGAGAAAATCTGAAAGTATGAGGGTATGAAATCCACCATTAACATTCTATTACTCTTGAATATGAAGTATTTATCAAATAGACTGTAAAAGTCTATTTGATAAATAGTTTGCCCAACTGGTACTTTTAGATTACTGACCTATGTGTTGCATCTAGTCAGTTGGGAAATGAACAGTGCAAATATCATATGGCCAGATGAAGAGTAAGTGAGGGAGAGAGATCTCCTGTCTCCAACCTGTTTCTTAGGACAGTGAGCTGGGATTGGAGAAGCCTTGGATTCAGTCTGTTTCCAGCAGTTTATAATTCTCATATCAGCAAGAACTGGATAAAAACATGACATGGTCTGGAAAGCAGTTCTAAGCTCTTCTGTTTCCCAAAGGAATGTTGAGAGCAATACACTATATTGCCAAATACAGATATGTTTGATGCTGTGATTTTGTGTAAACTTTGCTGCCCCTTTCAGGAAGGTGCAATCAGAGCACTTTTAGAGGTTAATCAGCTTTTCTTGTGGATCAGTTAGACAACATCACTTTTTTTCTGGATTCATGCATAGATGGAACTTGAAGGCTGATCAGGAAAATTGTCTGATGAGTTGTAGGTTCTGCAGAAGTGAATCACATGCCTGGCTCGTAGTCTCTGGTGTGCCTTCCTTGACATCAGTGCTGTTGTTCTGCCTCATCTCAGGGACCAAAGTAATCATTCCCCTCTTGCCATAAACACCTTTCCTAGGAGCTCATGGCATCCGGTCAAACATTTTTTTTTTTTGGCAAGAGAATTTTTGCAGATATTGTTGATGCTAATCTGTCTGGTAGACTGACAGCTGCAAAGCTGCAAGGTAGTATGTCCTGCAACATGGTAGGCAAGTGAGATACAAGTAGTGTAGGGTGAAACAATCAGAGAGGAAAAGTGAAATCTTTGTGTGGAATGCCCTTCTTCAGTTTGCTCGGTGAGAACATTCAGCATTCATTAATCCAGTCCATGAAATTTACATTTTTTTATTTTTACTGTTTGCTTTCACTGGAAGGGAGTGCAAAGTAGGCAAATAATTTCAAAGTGTGTGGTCTTTATGGTTTATATGTATTGCTCAGAACTACCACTGACCAAACTTCTTGGTCTTGTTCCCATTTGTTACAGTAATTAAATATTAAGTTGTTATGAAAGGATTGTGCCGTTCCCTTGAAAGAAAAAAGAATGTGACTCCTCCATGGTTCTGCGGTACAGCTGATGTTTTATTCAAACTAATGTGTAAAGATAGAGAAATTATGTGCAACGTTTATTCCATCTGTAAGGAATGTAATGATTCTGGATCTGAAGCAAAACTGAGAATTTCCTACACTGTCGTTCATTAGATTGGTTTGGAGAGAGAAAAATCAACATATACTGTAGATACATTTGGTTGGAAGGACAAGGGAGCCTGTACAGATCAATCAAATCCTGAATACATCACCTTCTTAATTGTAGCCTTTAATCTGCATTAAGACTAGATAATGCTTGTCCTTAAATGACCTTTACATTGATTGAATTGAATATTGCACTGGAAAACTTTGAAGTCTAATTGATGACAAATTATGTAATAAAACTGTGGTTCCAAGCTTGCAAGAGACCAGCTCTTCTGTTTGACCACACCCATGAATGCCAGGGAAGTACTTCAAGCTTGTAAACAAAGACCTGTGTGCGCTCACCTAATGTCTCAATGATTTTGTAAATGAGAAAATGGAGGGGAGAGGAAGGAGTAACACCTGAAAAGCAACCTTTTAAAAAAATGTTAGTGATATGTTTCAAAGCTTTGCTTGTTTGAAAATACTGGCTTGGCTTTTCCTGGTGTTATGTGTAAGACTTCACAAGAAAGTGTCTTTGTTCTGCATTGATCCCAGCTAGTCCCAAAGTTTCATTCAGCCTCCACATGAAGCTGCTTGCTCCTATGTCAGCCTTGGGAGGGAGCTCAGAGGAGTGTTCTGCTGTAATGCCATCAGAGAGAGTGGCCTGTTGTGCTGACAAACACTTAACTTACAGAAATACTGTATCTAGCCTTTATTCAAGGATACCATCATTCCAAAATCTTATGTGAGCTGTTTGATGATGCCATCAATCAGCCTCTTGCTCTGTAAGACCCAGAGCAGTTGGAATGCATGCAAAAATTAAAGTCCCTTTAAATCCTATCCAGAAGTTGCCAATACATACTGACTATCCCGTAACCTTCAGCTGTTCCCCTCATGATTCATAGTTGGATGCTTTTAGGGATGCCACTATTCAGATTTATGATTAGAAAGGCAGCACTGTCTTGAAAGATACTTCAAATCCAAGGGTATCTAACATCAGGTATTCCCAATGAAAAGGGATTTTAAGTATCTCTACAGATCCTAATTGTTATTCACACTGCAATATGAGATAAGAAAACTCATAAATATGAGTAATATATAATTTTTACCATATCTGATGCAGTACAAATGTTCTGCCAAGAGGAGGTCTGAAAACTTTCAAATATTTCAGCCATTGACAGCCATTATCAGTAAACAGGCCAATATGGTAAATGGTAATGAGTATAAGCACTTTTTCAGATAATTAACATCTCCTTTTAACCTCTCCTAAATATGGGATAATTCTACAATTTGAAAAACCCTATGCTTTGTTCTGTTGTTCTCTCCAAGTTTTGTTTGGCCTCCAAAATCTGTGGAATGTGCAAAATGGAGAAGAGTGGTTGATACATGATCTACCAAGATATATTGTGCTGCCATTCAGAGGGAGTTTGATGGGCTGGAGAGTCAGGCCATCAAGAACCTAATGGAATTCAAAAAAGGGAAATATGAAGTCTTGGACATGATAGGATATAATCCCATGCATCAGTACAGACTGAGACTGACCTGCTGGAAAGCAGCTTTGCACAAAAAGACCTGGAGATCTTGGTGAACAAAAAATGGAACATGAGCCAGCAATATGACCCTGTGACAAAGAGATCATTCTCATCTGTATTAGCAGGAAAATTGTCAACATGTTGAAAGAGGCGATCCTTCTGTCTGCTCAGCACCACTGAGGATGAATAATCACTCAATCCAGTTATGGGTCCACAACAGGGTCTAATTCTGGGGTTTTTGGGACAATGACATGTTCATACTGAATCAGGTCCAGTGAAGGGCCAAGAAAATAATTAAGGGTGTGAAGCATCTTTCATATGAGGAGAGATCTGGGACTGTGTAGCCTAAAGGGTCAGAAAGGAGGCTCAAGGAGATCTTATGAATGTGTGTAAATACCTGATGAAGGGGACCATTGTCATACACAACTGCAAATGTTCTAGTTGTTTTGATTACCATGTTTTGGACTCAAAAACTGACTAGGGCTTCTGATAATTTTATTGGAATTGCCATATTTTTTGACTGATCCCTTATATTTTAAAGTTGTTTTTTTTTTGTAGAATCAACATGCAAATTGAAACACATGCAAAGATGTTTGTGTATGATTGATGATTGCCATAGAACATATAGACTAAAAATTCATAAAGAAGGAAATAAATACAAAGATTAATGGTCTTTCAATAATGCCTTCAAAGCTGGCAAATTTTGAAAGGCTATTGACTTAGAGCAGTGGAAAGAAAGGCTCTTTTGGCCTCATTATCTCAGCAAGTCTTTGCTTGCTCTGATAATAACTTAGGTTAAGTTTGTCCTGCATCTTTAATGTGTAGTCTGTGTAACATATTCGGATTTGGAGAATACTTGCAAGCCACATAAAACATTTCTGAAGGTGGATAGAGTTTATATGCCATATGTTTAGGGAAATTAAAGTATTTTAATACACAAAGTATCTCAGGCATATACTGTGTTCTAGGATCAAAGTTGGAAAAGTGCTGAGTCTTAAAAAGGTCCTGGAACATTCATTTGGCAGTGTGAGGTGGTGATGCATACATACTGGACCTTGAGATCTTCCTTTGAACATGTATATGTTGATGCCATGTACTAGATACCGTTCAATGGGAATTTACTGGTTATTTTCATGGAAAGCCTCAAGTTTTTGCACCACACTGAAAAAGCTACACCTTTGAATGCTCACAGTCTTTCTCTGCCTTTTCCATGAATAAGATTTCAAATAATTTTTTGCCTAGTATTTGTTTCTTGTCTTCACCAAATGATGTGCTATTGGTCAAGATAGCTCATGGGAGTAGCAGGTTAACTGATGATTTTACTCTGATGAATCTTATCAGAAGGCCTCATTCTTCAGGAGAAAAGGGAGTGGGAAAAGGACTTTTGCCTTGTGTGTGTAGTGCCTTTTATTGCACTAATGTGAAATGATTCGATGTGATGGACAGCAGTTTATCAAAACAAAATCTCATTAAAATCTGTCTGCACTTTGCCCTTACTCTCCTTTACATAATAAGATTGTGAAGCTTTCTGTGACCAGATGGTAACCTCTGGTAACCTGTAGTTTGTGTACATTCATGGGTGATGAATAAAACCATTGTCACCCTTAAATGTTGGCAACAATATTGTGCTAGTAACATTTGGAAGTTTCTGCTTTATCAGCAGCAATGACTGGCAAATAATCAGCTGTTTTTTGTAATGGGAAGCTTAAAATAGCAGCTGAAGACATTTGAGTTAAGCTTCATGGAAAAAGACACTGCTGCATTTATTATGATACCATTTTTGTTGTGTAAGGATGACATGATTGTTATTTTAGCTTTTTAGACATACAGTGCAATTAAGAATAATCAGTTTTCCCACACATTCCACAAAGCAACTGAAGCACACTTGCTAATAACCAGGCCCTTAAATTCAGAGTGACTTCCGCTGCTGCATGGGCAGCCAGCGGGTGCAGATGCGTGCTCACAGTGGTATGCAGCTATTGTGTGATTGCAGCCTTCTTACAGAGACCTGTGTCTCAACAGAAGTTGCTGATAAATAACAAACTCTCTAAGATTTGCCCACACTACCAGTAGAAATACTTTTCGGAGTGCTGAGGAGGAGGATCTGTACATATGACATACGCTTTGTATGCTGTAGTAGGCATGCAGGCTGGAAGTTTAAAAGAATGTACAAAAGAATTCCGATTTGTGTTTACAGGAAGTAGTAGATAGTTGCACCAATAAAAATTATTCTGTGTTAAATATGCACACTGATACATACAGTGTTTGACCCATAATTTGTGTGGCTTGCATGAGGCTGGTTTTAGAGCTATGAATATCAGCAAAGAAAAATCATGATTTGGGCAGGGTGTTCAGAAAACAGATTTTGTCTGTAACTAAAGGTAGTAAGTTTATTCAGACAGTTTTAATTCATAATTATTCCCACTAAAGGCCATTTACTGGGAGGGAGAGTCTTACATATTCTTTTATCAGGGTCTGCCATTATTTTTTTAGACTGAGGTCTTTATGAACTGATTTAGATAAGAAATTTTTATGTGCTCACATACAAATCTTTTTTTTTTTGAATTCTTTTCTCCAATCTTTTTTCTTTCCTTACTGCTCTTCACAGCATGACTATGTAGTACCTTTATATGATGTATTTTACTAAACTTTTACTGTATTGGGGCCAAGTCAGTGGTACTTTCTTGCGTGCTTGGGACTAATTGTTTGCTGAATTTTATCTTTGCTTGCTATCTTAGACTGAACTACTGAATTAAATGTGTGAAAAACAAATTGGTAAACCTTATGACTGGACAATACTGCTTACCATGAAATGAAAGATAGAAAGAGCAAACGTGATATTTTAACTCTGATGCACAGTTACCTGCATTTCAGAGGACATGATTGTCCACATGCAATTTTAAAACTTTGACTATTCCAGATGGTAAAAGAGTCTAAGTGAACGTATTTGGATCTATATGAAAGATTGCAAGTTGAGATAGTATATTGCTCTCTGTGAAGAGGAATAAGCCACAGTGGCACAAGAAGAATTTTAGTGTTACAAGTGTTTCCATTCCAGGACTTACATTTGTGTGTTATTTTACCAAAATTTATTGTGAAAATTCACACCTTTAAATGAGGACATGATAAAAAAACACAAAAAAAAAAAAAAAAAAGAACAAAAAAGAAAAAAATATTTCTAGGAATGGAAGATGAATTTTGCTCTCTGCAAGAAAGGATTGCAAGTTCTTGCCACCATTAATGCACCAGCCTATGCTGGCCTCTTACACTGAAGTCAAATTAATGGTGAAAGAATTTTTCCTAAATGTTTTCAAAAATTGGGCTGGTACTATGTATGACTGAAACTGCAGTTATACACCTTTGTATAAGAGAGGGGTGTGGAGAAAAGAGGAATTGCATTATTCAGTTTTAGAAGATGCCCTAACACAATGGAAAAAATTGAAGTATGTTGCCAATTACAGATTTTCTTTCTTGCTGTGGAAATCTAAGTGAGACGGTTTAGACTGAAATGAAAGCTGTTATGTTCTACCCAGTTCAATGTTGTGTTCACCATGAAATGTGCCACTAAGGCCACTGTAATGAAGTCAAAAGTAAAAATTACGTCTTTAAAGTTGGACAAGAAGTCCCATTTCCTCCATGAGATCTATCTTGAGACTACTGACTAAGGAGATAGCCTTATCTCCAGCTGAAGAGCTCTAAGGATGCAGTCTCTTCCTTTCATTCCCACGGGCATTCCTAATTTTTAGTTGCTATCTGGCAATTATTTTTTTGGTGTGTTTGGTCAGGATCTGTAACATTTCAGTTCAGATGTCTGCTCTGAGTCAGGCTAAGAGTGAAGCTGTATAAATACCTCCCTGGCAAGTAAACATTATCATGGTAATCCTCAGTCCTGTGAAAGTGGACACATTAGGTTTAAGGGTAGCTAATGACACATTTTTAGCAAATAAACTATTAACCAAGATGACTTCTCAGCTCTAGAAAAAAAAAAAAATCAAAAGGGCCTCATCCATCTTTGTGAGTGGATGACTTTGAGCCACTTTTATAAAACCGGAGATTGGGTCTGAATGGAAGTGTTTAAGGAAGTAATTTGAACATTATTTACAAAGTTTCACTTCAAAGGTGTGCTAATATTTATAGTTTAGTTACAGCTTCTCACGTGTCTTTGTTCTTCCAGGCATTTAAGACCAAGGATGGCTACATCGTGGTGGGAGCTGGAAATGATCATCAGTTTGTCACTGTGTGCAAGGTGTGTTAGGCAAGAGTGCAGAAATGTGTAATAGTTTCCATTCTCACTAGGAAAATTAAGATGCTGATTCTTCTTTATTATCTTTTTTTTTTTTTTTTTCTGTATGGAAATAAATGGTGAGTATAAATTCTAACCCTGCATCTGTTCTGACTCTTGAGTTCAGAACACACCAGTTCTAAAACTTGTAGGTACTCTGCTCCTATTGAAGTCTGTGCACATCTGATTGAATCTACATTTACTTAAATCATTACCTAAGCACATTGTCCTTTAGAGCTCCTAGCATGTGCTGATCTGTGCTCACTGAGAAACTTGTGGACTTAGAAATGTTACAGGACTCTGGGCTGATTTTGGAGTGGTGTAGAGACATGATGTTGAAGAACAATCGTTAAAAAAAAATATTCTAAAAGAAATGTATCAACATTCCAAATAAGGGACCCCAGTAACATGTAAGATGGGACAAGAGATTTTTTGCATGTAGCATTGGACAACATTTCAAAAAATTACAGCTCTAGCTATTTTGGCCATTGTGTTTTTTCTCTAGGAACTTGAATATTTAACATAAATTAATGACACTTAGGAATCTGAGCATTATTTTCCTCCATTTCTTCATGTCAGATATTCCACATTTCTGTGGAAGTTCCCCAATAAAAACTGGAATATGTAGTAGAGGACAGTGCTGTTTGGATTCTCTTTTAGTACAGTTTGGGGTATGTATCCTCACCTCGCTATGTGGAGGGGTTCTACTTTCACTTTAAATAGGCTCTTAACCTCTTCCAAATTTGCTCTGTGGGTTTTCTTCATAAAGGTATCTGACTACTACAGTCATCATTATCTTAATAGGGAGGAAGACTAATAGCTGAATAAGTGTCTACCTGGCACAACTCAGTTTTATCAAAGGCTCATTATCTCATAAAGGAAATATTTCCAGAGTGTCCCAGGACATAGCTGGGACACAGCTATGTCATAGTGAATGTCTTCTTGGTGCTTTATCATCTAAAATGAAGAGTTATGTATCAAATGCTTGTAATCCTGCAATCCTTGAGTAAGACAGAGCTGAAGATCCATCTCAGTAGGTTCTGACATCTTGATGTGAGCAAGCAGGCACTAAATCTTTAGACCATGCACTTTACCTGACTTTAAGGTGCAGCTGAGGGAATTACAGTGTGCCTTGTTTCTACATATTCTCCTTGTAATCGTTAAAGAGAGAATGGAACCCCAGAAGAGGAAGCAAGATTTTAATGGCTTGTGCTACCCCAGAATGCATAGGATGAATATTAAGTGAGATTAATATTAGCCCTGGTCTGCAGGCTGAATTTTTATTTTTTTTTAATCCTGATAAATGTGTTCTGGTGTTCCTGCAATTGAATATAAGAGGTACAGAGCATGGAAAAATGATGATTGCTTAAAGGGATTAAAAAAGCAGAAAAAGTAGTTCAACTTTTGAGTAATTGTTAGATTTTTCTATACACCAGTTATCATATTTGTTTCTTTAGAGAATGCTTTTTACCCTTATCAGGATATTATAAGTAAGGATGTGGGCTGTTACATTGCCCAAAAAATAAAATTATGAAGAAGTCATTGGAATGCTGGAATGAATACCCATTAGACATACACTCTGTGCTAAGTCAAAGGTGATTTGGAACTTAAAGCAGTGTGAAGAGGGAAAGCCAATAAGGGAAAAGAACTTTATTACAGGAAGGCCTGCAACACCCTAGTGAACTTTAGTAATACAGAGACAACTATTTCAAACACTGGAATTGCTATTAGAGAATCTTTCTGAGCTGAGTTGGTGCTGAAAATAGAGGCTGTATGGAAGCTGTTGCCCTGAAGGCACATACTCTAGAGATATAACAGCTGGCTCAAGCTGTAAACAATCACAAACATTCTGCTTTGACTGTGTCTTTTCAGGCAAGCAGAAAGAAAAATCTGGAATAATTCACTGTGATATTTTCAAAATCAGTGACAAGTAATGTAGCTTGTTTGAGGACTCGGATAATTGAAGAAAACCTTTGTAACACTGCTGGCTGAAATGCATTTCATTGCGGTCAAGTGTTACAGCAGCACATCCTGACCTGTGGCTGATTTGGTCTGATTAGGAATACTGAGCAAGGCTCTTCAGAAGACTGAAGTTTTGTGTACAGCAAGGGAGATTTCAAACAGATTTGCTAGTGTTGCAGGATACAAAACACAGAGAGTGTAAGCTCTGAGTGTGCATGTAGAGCTTGAACAAGGCCTCAAATAGAAAGCACCATTTTCATTCTAAATGTTCACAGTGAAATAAAGAAAATAACATTGGCAGCATGATGCAGAAAGATGAATGGTACATTAATGAATAACTTCTCAAGTGTACATTCGTTAGTCACAAAAAAAATTGAGAAGAACAAATATAGATGTGCAGCTTTACACCAGATGGACATTAAGTTAAAGCTGAAATCAGTAACATTAATTAAAACAGCAGAGTGAGCAATTCCATATGATCATTTTTCATATAACACATCAAATGGAGCCATAGCTTTCTGATTAATTTCTTGGTTTTTTAAGCTCATATAAGTATTCACTATCATTTAATTTGAACAACCTTACAGTTTTTTTTCTAAAGCAGTGATTTGTAACTCCAAACCAGCAGTATTAAGGAAAAAAAATTAAGGGGTACCAACAGTATTGATAATCATCCAGATAGAAAAATTTAGCTATTTTCTAATACTAATTTATGATATGTTGTGATTTCCATAAACTGCATTATATAAATGCAGAAGGAAAAGAAAATATGCTGTGAATTATGTATTGATGGAAGATGCTAGACTGATGTTTTATGATACCTTGCATATAAATATCTGCAGAAAAGTTTTGTAACTTTTTAATTTTTTTTTCTTTTTCTTTTTTACTTTCTAACAGAGACTACTGAAGTAGAAATAAATAATCTTAGACATATCTTTTCTCCATCTAGTGTATGAAGTACAGACATATTTCTTATTCTGTGACATATAAATTAGTGCAGGATAATCCCATAGATCTATCCATCCCCATGTTAATAACTTACTTTTCTAGAGTTCTGTGGTAAGAATTTCTCCTGGCTATTCCCAAAAGCTGTAAGCTAACATTTGAATCTTTAGTCTGATTTCTCTCTTTTTCCTTTTCTTGTTATGTTACATCAACCAGGAGGCTTTTTACAAAAAGAAGTAAAAATTAATTTTTGATTTTTTTTGTATTAAATGATTGATAGTGATTATTCAAAATCAGTGATTTTTAAAAAAATAGTAATTATTTTGTTATATATATATGTATATATACATCCTTTCAAGCACATTTCTTACTTACCTTTTTTTTTACTTAGATCCTGAATTTGCCTGAAGTTAGTAAAGATTCCAGATACAAAACTAATGCACTCAGAGTCCAGAACAGAAAAGAACTTATTGACATATTATCATCACGGTAAGTTAATTAAAAGGGAAGAATCTACATTTAATCTGTTAATACAAATGGTAATGCATAACAAACCCTCATCAGGTGAAAATTTTGTTTTACTCTTTTGAGATACTCTAGTTTTTATAATAGGTATTGCAAAAGCTTACTGATGTTAAATAGTCTGCCTTTTGCACACAAACTATGGTGTGAACTAAAGAAGCCAGACCACAGATTTAAGTTTTCAGAAACCATTTTAACTTCTCTTTAACATTAACTTGAATTTTAATGAAACCAGTGCTTTCTGCTTTCCTGGATGAATGTAGCACCTGCAAAAAAAATGCTTGGAGCACCATTTGCTTTTGCTGTTGGATTTTAAAGTTTTCAGTGAGTGTTTCTGTATCCAGGGGAGTTCCACTTGTTTTTCTCCCTTACTGCTGATTCTGTATTGTAGTACTCTGTGCCACAAACTCTCCCTGGGCCATTCCTTTTGAAATCAAAAGGATATGTGTTTAGTTTTCTGTTTGGGAATCATCCTATTAGATACTTAAGTTTTTTTTAAGAGAGAACTCAAAAAAATCTTTTATTTGAGAGATTAAAATATCTTAGTTATGTTCCTCATTCTGTTTGAGAAGGCCTTGTATCTATGGAGTGCTCTTCTGTTTAATGGAGAGGATGATGAATTTATGTAATGAAAGAAAAATCTAATCTGTATAAACCTTCCCAAAGGTGGCTTTGGCAGTGCCTCATACTTCCGGGGATGAGCACAGGAGGTGGTTAATTATTCAAGAAAAGTCATACTATCATGTTGACACTTGGCCAGTATTAGTCTTTGTCAACAAATGCATAACAGTTATCACTGAGTTATTACTGGGGGAGTTTTGAAGCATTAAGTCAGATGTCTCCCCTTTTCATTCCATCCAAGGAAAAGAGTTTCAGTAGCACATCCACACCCTCCACTCTCAATCCCACATTTTTTGGATATTGAGAACCAGAATCACGAGTCATTAAAGAGTGTAAAGAGTTATTTTATCTCTTCTGGTTGCACCTGTACTTTTGTCTCTGTGTTACCCGTCTATTTTTAGATGTCCTGCCCCTTTGTGAAAAAACAAAGTACCAGGTGACTGCACTTTTGAATAATTATGGTGCAACTGCCCTTGATTAACTTTTGGAACTCTTCTTTTACCTTCTTATAACAAATGGATTGTAATAGCCCAAACGAGGCCACTCTTGCTATAAGTTTTGAGCCCCTGAAAGGCCATCATTTTTATTTTGACCTAGTTTTGAGCTCTTACATTATTGATGCATGGTTTTAGTTTCAAAGGTGATTCATGTTGACTTATTACCTGGACTTCATTTAGTATGGAATTTGTCTGGTGTACTTTGGTACCTTGTGAGAAGGCTATTTTGCCATCCATTGATCAGTTACTTGATAGCTCGTTGCTTCTGGTTAATTTTAGAAGTTGTTTTGTTTTTTCTTATGGGCAATGTCTGAACAAGAAGATAAAGTTCAAGGAACAGTTGTTCTTTGAACTGCCAGAATTACAATTTGTGTTTATCTCTGTAGCTATTAATTAATAAAATGACATTATTGCTCTTCTAATTCCTGCTTTATGTCTTTTTTTCTCAGAGTTTGTGTTCTATTATTATAATTTAGGCTGAATTTCCACATATTATTATGCAAGTATGTAAAGGTATATACACTTTTGGAGTAGACATTTCTAAAGTATTCTGCTATGTCATATTATTGTGAGTTCATCTGGCAATAAAACACAGATATAGCAAACACCTTCGGTATTTTAATGGAAGTTGAATGTGTTTCCACACACATTCCATGGTAACTTTGCTTTAATTCACTAATGCACAGTTTTTTTGTAAAACTGTACGTGGTTTATTTTTGAAGTTACTTGGAGAATTAAAGGAATAGTTTCTCAGTGCTGAAAAATGTCAACCCTTGAGAAATGAAGGGAAATGACAAAATAGTAATGATAGAATTTCACTGAAAAATACCTTAATTTACTCGCTGATTGCTTGATAGTATTACAGCTTCCAAGCACATGGAAAATATGACCCTAAGGTGCATTACTTGGACAAAAACACCTGCAGACCCTCCTATTCACTCACTGTATGTGCACTGCTGTCCACTTTAGAATGAATTTGTGGAGATATAAGCTGGAGCAGCTTAGAAGACATATTCATAGACATCGATTTTCTCAGTCTAGCAAATAACTACAGTTGCGTGAAGTACAGTAGTTTTGTTAAGATGGACCACTTAACAAAACTACTGTTTTCTCCCCAAACTCTCCTGCTGCCATTTTCAGTTTATACACCTTTTCTGTCCCACTAAGTCATTTAAGCAGCATGTATGGCAAATGCTTAGTACCCTGCAGTTGCTTACATATAGCACTGCTGTTGCACAGTAGATATAAGCATATATTTTTTTCAAGCCTTTGCTGTTGTTCTAATCCTAATAAACCAAGGCTACACTACAGCCTAGAGCAGGTTTCACTGACCTATCTATCCTGTTTCCTTGCCCTTATCCTTTTTGAACTGTTTCTGGAGCTGTGTTTCACCTTTTCTTTTCAATTTTTTCTTAATTTTCAAAATGAACTACATGCAATTAATTTCTAACTTCTGAGCATTCAGTAGGTGCAAAAGAAGGATTCTTTACTTAAGAAAAAACAAGAAAAAGTAACGCTTAAGAAAAAGGGCTCACTAGGCTTTGTATAGGAATAGAAGGAGTTGTTCAGACTTACTCACAGGGTCAATAACTCCCTGAAGTCTTGAGCATTTAATTCACTTCATGTATAGAGATGAAATTTTTGAAAGCATCTGAACTCTGAATAGCAAGGAGACACTTGGTGGCTTTTATTTCCTAAAAACTGAGCAACTGAAACTCTTTGGTCACAATTTAATTTCTAGATGTGTGCACAAAGGAAACACTGGGACAATTGGTCAATGTTAAGGAATGCTAGGGGTTTTTAAGAAAAAGGTCTATCTTGGGAATTCTTGACTCGTGTGACCTCTAATTTAGATCAATAATTCTACTCACCACCTGTGATAACCATGCCAGATTTCAAGGCAGTCAGGTAACCATGGGGATTATGCAGCACTTAGAAGAAATTGACCTTTAAACAGAAGACTTTTCAAAAGGATGTGAAATAATATATTCACCAAAGTCAGATATACTGAACTGACTGAGAATACAAGATGGGGATGAATATGACTTCAGATATGTATGCAACTTGAAACAACTGCTCTGAAAGGTGAATTGCTCCATTCATTCCAGAAAGGATTTCCTCATTCTCTTTCTTCTCTGACAGAAATGAAGAGTGAAGCATGCCTGTCCTTAACTCTTCAATCCAGCGTGCTCTCTGTACATCTCAATTCCATCTGTAGGGCATACAGAAAAGGTGGAGAGGGAGAGCAAACAAGGAAGGATAAGTTCACAAATCTGCAGAAAATTTTGGATGACAATAAAAGTGAGGGGAAGGTAAACCCCTGTGGGAGTGGTATGCTGCTTCTGGGAGAGCCTGCTCTCACACTGAAGCAATAGGACGGATTACAGAAAACAGTTCCATCTCGAGGCATGGAGTGCTTTTAGTTCCCCAGTCTATGGCGAAATGAGTAGAATGCTGCAAGGACCACTGCCTCATAGGATATTCACAGGGAAGAAGGATCTAGGCCTATTGGGCATTTTGAACTTGTTTTGCTACTGGTGGTGTTGCCCCTTTCCCATCTCTGGTCCTCTTCCTTCTATGCTGTTTTTTCCCTGTTCCCATTATCTTCCTCCACTTTCTACAGGCCCCCTTCCTTCTCTTCAGCTTATTTCCTCTTTCTCCTCCCACTGCTGGCATTTGCACATCTACTTTTCAGTTAAAAAAAAAAAAAAGTTTTGGTGCCTTCTGTATCTGCCTCTTTATTTAGGTTACATTTTCCCCAAATGACAAGAAAGCAGAACTCTGACAAAAGCAAATTACCTCTGCCTTCTTTTCTTGTGTATGTGCCAAGAGTCTATTTAAAATGACCCTACCTGGGTGGAGGTCAGGTTCAATGGCTACCACTGAGGCCCCTGAGACTCCCAGCTCATGTGAGAACTGACAGACTACAGAGCACTCTGTTTTTTAAGTTTCCAGTGAAAACCTCTGGTTTGTGAGTTAGGTAGACATCTATCCCACAAACAAGAGAACCAAGCTTTAATTGTTGCTCTCTTCCCTCTCTACCTCCCTTTCACTTTTACTTTTGCTTCCACTAGAACACAATAGTACCAGACACAATGCAGATTATTTTGTACGCATATATATAAGCACACATATGTCAAGACACACACATATTAGTGCTTTCAAAGTGAATACTACAGTATGAAATGAAATGCACATGAAATTTTACATCTGTGCAAAAGCTAGTATAAAACCAGTTTTAAAAGCAACTGCTTTGAGAAAGGGTGCTCAATCTGATGATCTTCTTCTTCTTCAAATTATTCCAGAATTCAAACATTAATCCCACCATGCACCTCAGTAATGTAGATACATTTTAAGGGCAGCTAAATAAGTGCTCCAAGGTACTTTGGGAAATTAACCTGTAAATGGAACAGAGTGTGTGGAGGTGTATAGGTGTAGGTGGAAGGTGAGTAGCAGATGTGCCCTCAGCCTTTAAATTGAAGCAGCTTCACATAAAGAAGAACACATAAATTCAGTATGATTAGTGCTCCTGCAGCTCTAACTAAATTATTGTAGACTCAGAAGTGTTAGGGCTGGAAATGATTCAGAGCGGAACTTCTATTCCTAGCACTTATATTTTAAACCCCTTATTCTTGACTGTACACTACAGCTGCATGCTGCGTATCTAAGTGTGAGGGGAAAAGGAATGAGCAGGAAGGAAACACAGAGGAACTTGATCCTCAGTTAATAAAGTTGTTGCTAAATGGTTTCCACCTAGTAACAGATGAGGAGGGCACCTAAAGGGGAAAGAGTATTGTAAGATGTTTAATTTGCCTAATGAGAAGCATTGTTAAATTCACACTTGTTGAGACACACCCAGTCTTTGTAAATCTCCTTCCCTATCCCCACCATTTCCTTTTCTAAGCCAAGAGCCTTGCTGATTGAAGTCACTTGATAACATTCCATGCATGAGCATCTGGTTGTTTACAGCTTCAGCAAGACAGGTATTTGAAGTTTGAAAGACAATTGACTTCAGTGTGGCACAGCTGGTAAGGCTTACTTTCCCCAGTCACCTACCTTACCATCAGTACATAGAGGGTTGAGCTGCGTAGACATTGGCTACCAAATTGCCACATTTTGCTTTAAAAACCTGTGTTTTAAATTGCTATTTTATGTTGACTTCTGTGTACACAAATGAGAGAGATCTAAAATGTCTCAAGCATCTGTTTTTTGGACTGGGTAAGCTAATGTGTATTTTTTGTGTTTTTTTTCTTACCTTTTAATAACCTTCTAAGATTTTCATATCTGTGTGAAGTTCAAGATCCTTTCTGAAAAGGAACTTGCCAGCTCTTTTCTGATGACTTACTGATTTCAGTAGCCTCAAGTTAAAAATGTGATTTTAAATGGACTTTTTGACCTGACCCTTGTTAGTTCCTTAATCCCTTTGGGTTAAAAGAAAACCAGCAACAAAATCAATGCAACTTTTCATCCTTATCAATGTGCTTTTATTGATGTGTGTTTACCTAGCTGATTTTCAGTTAGTTTGCTCTTCTTTTGTCATAACTATAAAAGTTATGGTTCTTTTTTGTACTTGAGTAAAGCGGAGGAGGGTTGGAGAAAAGTAGTGTATTTCTGATGTGCATAGCTTAACGTTATCTGACTACAAAAGAATTAGTTCTTTTACATGCTGGAGTAACTGCTCAGTAGCCATAAGAAATAAATTTTACAAGATAGTTGTGTTTCCCTCTGTCTGGTATGCCATTCCTTAAAAATCATACATGGTTTTAAAGCAGTATGCAAATCTTGATAGAGGAATGAGAAAGTCTATTAACCTCTGGCACAAATTTAGTTTATAAAGGTGAAGATTTATTAATACTTCTATAAAACTGGTAACAATATTTATAGTATGCAATATTTATTTATCTATAAATAAACATATGTATCTATATAAATATCTCTATTTATATAGAAATATAAAAGAATTTTCATGGTGAATTGTTGTAACTGCAAATGTCTGGATAGTATTTTTTATGTAGCTACCACTTATAACCTACTGTATGTGACATCTTTCAAAGTATTTGAGATATCTCTCAGCATCTCCTGAACAATCATGTTTATCATGACTATTTTAATATTTTGTCTGTTGTGGTTTTCCCAGTGATTCACCAGTAACAGAAGAGTAGGCAATAACAGATATTTACATGGTATTGAGTAAATACTGTAGTGTTCACTTTGAAAGCACTAATTCTGTATTCACTGTACACTAAAGGATAATGATCCATTCTTTGAATTTTCCAAACAACATTTTCTAGGGCTTTTGTTTTGTGTAGTGTCTTCCATAGATGCTACTGGAAGAAACTGTACCAACCTCTTACTCATTTAACTGCAATTAAAGAGGCATTTGGTCGTGAAGAGAAAAAATATTGTAGGTATTTGGCAGTGAAGAGACTGTTAGAACAAAATAAAACAAAAACTATGATGCAGATTTGAGTTGTGCTAGAAAATACAGGAATGCTCTTGTGGACTTTAGCAAGAACAGAGGAGCTTCTTGTGATTGACCACATGTAGAAAACTCTCACTAAACCTGCAGGTTGCTGTTCCATCTGTATTTGGTAGCTGTCCAAATAACTTCTCTAAATTAATTGACAGAGGTTTCCTATAGAAAAGAGCAGTATTTTGCTTCAATAGTTCTTCTAAACTTTGTGTGGAATTGGTTGTTTTTATCCATTACAGAAACATTGTTGTCCTTCCACATAGGATGTAGCAAGGATTGAAGGTTTCCTAGGAAACACAGAAAATGGAATACACACAAAGTGCATTCATTCTAACTTTTTAAGTCTTTGTTTCATTGGAAGGCAAAATATTGCTAAAAAAGC
This sequence comes from Haemorhous mexicanus, assembly GCF_027477595.1. NCBI lineage: Eukaryota > Metazoa > Chordata > Aves > Passeriformes > Fringillidae > Haemorhous > Haemorhous mexicanus. The sequence continues at coordinate 54,621,308 of NC_082341.1, forward strand.
CACCAAGTTTTATTTTAATAATTATGAGGATGAGAAACTTAGAAACATACACAAGTGCTATTTAAAAATATGAACACATTAAAGCCATTTCATATAACTTGCACAAGTCCAGCAGACATCCTTTTTCTGTTTTACATGTAAAGATGCATTTCTTACTTTTTTCTTTAAATTAGAATTTGTTAGAAATCAAAAGGGAATGTAGATCCTGCTTTTCAAGAAGCAAAACTATGCTTGTAGTTTATGTAAAAAAAATAAGGTGTAAAACTTTTTTTATTTTTTATTTAATGTTTGTCTTTTAGAGGTTTTTTCTTATATTGTGCTGTAAATTTTTTTTATGAATTTGCTGAGTGTATAGTTTAAATTTAGATGTTTCCATTTAATGATGCCTGCTAGATTTACTAATTGAAGAAAAATATATTTAGTTGGATTTCTTCCAATTTCAATTAGTTCAGCTTATGCTACACTTTCTATTCTTAAAATATTTTAAAGCATGAAATGTATTTAATGTTAAATGTTCTGGAATTTGATGCCTCATTTTGATACTGCAACTTAAGTATTTTCGTGAGTGCTGTGTAATTTAGTGTGGAGGAGGGTTAGAGTACTGCTTAAAATGCAAATAAGACACCATGGAGACTTTGACCTCTTCAGGAAGTAAGCCTCAGTTCAGGTTTTGCATTAAATGTCCTAGCAATGGGTTTGTTCTTCATTGGGGTACATATCCTTCCTTTCTCAGAGGTGCTTTCAGAAAGAGCCTGAATTTAAGCTTCATACCACAAAATAGTACAGTAAAAAGCAAATCCTTTTGAACTTCTAAAATACTGACAGTAATTGCAGAAAGCTAAGCTACAGGTTTAAAAAATTTCTATAAATAAATCACAGGTAATTTAGAGGGCATTTCTGTGATTTTATATATATATATATATATATATATATATATATATATATATAATGTGGCAGATGGAACATTTTATAGGAAAATGGACTCCTCTGAAAAGAAATGAAGCTGTAGTGTGAGCAGTGTTGAGCTCTCCTGCAGTCACTCAGTATCTCTGAGGTAAAGATCCTCTTGCAAGTGTCATGTTTCAGAGTTCAGATGATCTTCAGTCTTGGATTCTTTTTTTTTTTTTTTCCTACTAGCTCAAGTTTGGAAGATGGACCATTGTTTAGCCTTGTATGTGTTTCTATCACAGTGATTTTATTTATGTATGTATATATATAAAGAAAGTCAATAATTTATTTTTCTTAAATGAAAAATATACAAAGTAGGATATGTATTAAAAACAGTGAAAAAACATAGAAAGACATTTTAAAATATGCTAAGAGAAGAAGGATTGGCCAGACCTTCTAAATTCCTGTTGGCAGAGCTTTCATTTTCAGGAGAGAGTTTAAGTCTTCTACTTCTTGGAATTTTTTGCTGAAGGTCTTCTCTTGTAATTTGAGAGTGTTGAGCATGTTATTAATGGGTACTTAGTAACCTGAACATCAGCCCTTCACTTTAAGTAATGGTTATGGTATTTATTTGTGTAAGTATTATCACAAATTGGGGGAATAATATATACAGGTTGGTAAAAAAAAAAAAAATTAGGTTTGTACAGCTGACATCAGAGGTAAAAATTAGCATTTTTTAATCCATGGCTTATCTTTTATCAGATTTTGAAACTGTATTTCTCCCATAATGATGTACAGCAGATGTTTCAATATATAAAACATAGTTGAATGAGCAAAATAGTTCCATGCTGTTCCTCTCAAAATCTGAATACTAGACCTTTATTGGCAGTGGTGGTGTTCTGTTTTGGTTTTAAACAGTTTGCTTAACAATATGTTCTCAACAGCTTCTCTTTAACACAAATAAAGGAAGCTATTCTACATCAGAATTAGATAGTTTCAATTTCAGAAGAAATACTGTGTGTGTCCCTTGAGGATAATAGACAATCTCATGTTTTCTACAAAATTGTTGGGGTTTTTTTTCTGTCACGTAGGAAGGAAAAACCTAAGCACAACCTTAAATTGTAGAAATTCATATAGAATCACAGAAATTTTGCTTAACATATACGTGGATTCTCCAACTTGCATATACAATTCCACTATACATTGAGTCACTCGCAGTAGTGTAACTGAAGAAGAATATATATCTTGAAAATTATTCAGATTTATCACAACATCAGGCAATAGCCTGCTGGTTATACAGATATAGATTTTAGACACTCCTGTTGAAAAGACTTCATTTTCAGGCTATCCTTTAAATGCAAATGTTCTGGTTTTTAAATTCAGGAAGATATTTCTAAACACTTTCTTAAAAAGAAGTGCAGGAACATAACATAGCAGGACTTATTCATTACTAACAAATCAATTGAATGTGATACATCGAGAATTACAATAATTTCCTAGTGATGGTCTTCAGCACCATGGTTATGAAGTTGAGTCCAAGATTCCTCTTGCAGTTGTCCTGTCTTAATAGAAATGAGATAGTAGAATTTGAAGTTTCAAAAAGTAGTAGCTGAAAAAAGCTTTCCATTTATAACAAGGGATTTAGTGGGCCATGAAATATGAAGCATCTCTGTTGCTAGCAGGGAACAGCATAATTTTATATAAACAGCATCTGTAACTGAAGGGAAACAGTTTTTCATGCAAATGTTATTTACATTGTGCAGTAGTTTGAGCCCCAAACCTTAATACTAGGTGGCTATGGATAACAAGACTCTACAGATTATGAAAATTGTTGTTGAGTGGAGAGTACTAAAGGGAAACATAAATTGTATTTTGGACTAAAATCATGGTTAATAGCTGCAACCACTGAGGAAGGAATGTTATCTGCCTCTCTAGCGTTTCCTTTTTCCCCAGTTTCCTGCAATGTACCTGGTTCTAGGTATGGCTGCAACAGAGTACTAAGTTGGATAGACCCTAGATGGGTTCAACAGCAGCACCATCTTTATGGCTGACTACGTCTTTACCATGAAGTCTCTTTAATATTCAATGAAGTACATTGCAATATTCTTTTATCTGTTTTATTTGGAAGCTATGCTGCATTATGCTTCATTCTTTCATGACTCATGCTTCATTTTATAACACATTTTGCACTTTTAAGGCCTTCTATTTTGATTTTTCTTTTTTATTGCTTCTTCCATTTCTTCTAGAATTGCTTGTTGACTTCAGGAATAAATCTGCAAGCTCTGAGAAAGGACCATCCATATTTTGTGCTAGAAGTAAAGCTGAATGTTACTGATGTTGTTCCAAATTAGTCTTAAGGAACAGCAAACTGGTAGCTATAGAACACAGTAATTGAGTGTCCCTTTTAAAGGTTTCTATTAATTTTGTTTCTGCTGGGTCTTTAAATCGCATCTCATTTCTTTTCAGTGTTGGGTATATCATGAAGCCAATCTTTGATTTCTAATAAGCTGGTAGACCTCTATGGTATTTATCTTCCTGAACTTTAAAATACTATCTCCAAGTAAATTCACCTTTGATTCAGGATCCCAGATGACTGCAGAAAATACCATCTCTCAGTGACTGGTATTGTTTCAGCAGTGTCTTTTCTTCATGTACTCAACTTCAGTAGGCAGATGAGGAAAGAAAATCTATCTAGCAAAACAGGGGAAATAGAGTGGTGTTACTAGTTATGAAATGGAATGCTTAGAAAGAGATAAAATGAGCTTTTTGCATGTGATACAAAGACCTGGAGCAATGTGTTCACCAGCATACAGGCACCGTGTATATATGATGAACTGCGTGTTCTTAGGATAGGTTGTCCAACCATACAACAAAAAAAAATTTATGATCAGTCTTGTTATCTGACCTAAAAATGTGGGTTTTAATCCCGATGTGTGTTTTTGATGGTGCTTTACATCAGCTCTTAATGAGCAGTACTGTATGGTACTTGCACTATATCTATCTTTTTGTTGTTAAATATGACATAATGGGAAATGAATGTGAAGCACATTATTATAATTAAGGAAGGGAGGAAACCCATTGATCCTTATTTGAAACTGATGATAAATTTTACTTTACATCATTCCTGCATTGCTTCAGATGATCAGATAGAAACAGAAGTTCATTCAGAGATATTCTTTTCCCTGTATCTTTGGGTTTTGCATTTCTGAAAAACATAGGTAGTACATTTTGGTTATTTTATTCACTGACTGGAAAGAAATCAGTGGCGAGGAGTATGGAAACAGTGAAAAAGAAGGGAGACATGCTGTACGTTCCTTAGAATCTGAAAGCATAGCATTTAAACCACATTCATTCTTATTCGCTCTTAGGTTTTCAGAAAAAGCGACGCTCGAGTGGTTGCAGCTCTTTGAAGGCAGTGGGGTTCCCTACGGCCCAATCAACAACATGCAGCAAGTGTTCTCAGATCCTCAGGTTGGTCCTCACCAAGTCTCCTCTAGACGTTATTTTTACATGTGTCTTACAAGTGCTGAGTAATGATCATTCCTCCTGCCACTCAGACCTGATTTTCACTACTTTAAAATGGGATTTGAGAGGTTCATGATGGATTGAGTTTCAGCCAATAGGAGGTCGTATTAAGAAATAAATACAGATGTTTAAATGAATTATATGCTTGGGAACTCAGATTTTGTCACAACAAATTAAGCCATAGGTATTCCATATCTCACATAGAGAGTCCATATTTCAAAACTGGCTGGTAAAATAGAGAAAAAAATCATAATATAGTATGAAATTGCATTTTATCATATAAATATGCAGAAAAGCACCTTTTTGGGGGCCCTGAAAGAACTAACTTTTTGTATGGAGTATGGATAACCAAAATCAGTTCTGTTGGAAAAAACAAAAAAGGGCAACATTTTGACTGGAAAAAGAAAAATGAAGCATAAAATCCATATAAAGAAAGAAACCTTTTCTTGGACTGGTGGTTTCAGTAGCTAAAACTAGTTCATCTCTGTATCTATTTTAAATATTGCACTGGATTACACCTATGCTTAATTATAAACAATATATTTATATTTTAGTATCTGGAGAATTATATTACCTTCATATTCCCTGATGCCTTCCCTGCTTTTTGACTCTCTGGCTTAGGAAGGGTTAAAGGGCCCAGAATAAACTGAATTAAACTGTCTTGCGTACTGCAACTGAATATTTTATGGCTGTTCTAGTGTGTGATGCATATCCTCTAAGATGATTTTTACTAAAGAGAATTGCAAGAAAAAATGATTGATCAATGACTGTTTTGGTATTTTCTTCTAATTTTGTACATGTCCATGTCTGCTGTCAGAAGTGTTTGTTGCGACTGTGATTGCAATGTTGGGAAAATAAGAGCAGGCAGAACAATCCCTGTCATAAAAAAATATATTTATAATAAATGTTTTTATAAATATTATTATATTTTAGAGGCATAAAATGATATTTGTTAGGTGACTGCAGGGAAAGAATATTTTTTTTTATTAAATAAATATGCTCTTTCTCCTTAAAATGATGTAGTATCATGCTGTAAAGTATGCACGGGCCAAATTTTTCACTTCATAACTTTCACAGGGATTAAGATTGGGCTTTGAAGAACATACAGCAAGAGTATTTTTCTCAGACTTGGCTCTTCTTGGGGCAACATTGGAAAAATATTCTGTGCTTTTTTTGATGCTGTGAATTTTAAGAAGTTGAGTCTACTCTGAAAGAGACTGTTTTTAAAACATTATATGTCATGGGCTATTACCTCCCAGATTGGAAAGAGGTTATCTTAGCTACCTTGCTCTTGTTAGAATTCACCTAAATAACATTTTCACATATATAATATTATGTTATATATATATGTTATTTATATATGTGTGTCAGGTTATTACTTGACATAATTAGCCCATCAACAAAATGTGTCATGGTGCTTTGCAGCGAGATATGGCATGTTTTTTGAAATATTTTTCTGTATCTTCCTCATGAAACTGCTTCAAAGCCTTCTTTTCTACACACTTCTCTGAAATACGTGGCACCCGGACACTGCTACTGGAAACTTAATGCAAATATTTGTGCATAGCTGCATATTATACCTTTATTTCATTTCTGAAAGAAGTGTTTTCTCACAGATAGTTTCAGTTCAAAGGAAGCAGGGAAAAAAAAGACAGACTGTCTGACTGGTGAAGAAATTTAAATTTATCACCTGAGAGACTGTAATTTAGGTGTCCTCTTCACATGAAATTCCAGTTATAATAGGAGAAAACCAGCATCTACCAACAGAACATACTCTATTCACAGCAAGATTTTTCATTGAATCAAAAAATACTTTGAGTTGGAAAGAATCTTTGAGAGGTCATCTACTCCAACAACCCTGCAATCTGCAGGAGTATCTTCAACAAGATCAGATAGCTCAGAAGCCCCATCCAGTCTGATCTTGAATATTTTCAGGGATGGGGCATTTACCATCTATCTGGGCAACCTGTTCCAGTGTTTTTTGACCATCATTGTAAGAACTTTGTTATAGCTAATCTAAATTAACCTTTTTTTTCAGTTTAGAGTCATTAACCCTTGTCCTATAGTAACAGGTCCTGCTAAAAATTCTTATAGTCCTCTTTTAAGTACTGAAAGGCCACAACAGGCCTCTTTTCCAGGATGAACATTCGTAGTTCTCTCAGCCTTTCCTCACTGCAGAGGTGCTCCAACCAGCCCTCTGATGATCTCCACTGCACTCCTCTGGACTCCTCCAACTTGCTTCTTCTGATATTGTGGACCCCAGAGCTGGACCCAGTACTCCAGGTGGGATCTTATGACAGCAGAGTAGAAGGGGAGGATCTCTCTCTTGATGGGCTGGTCACACTTCCTTTGATGCAGCCAGGGACACGTTTCACTTTCTGAAATGCAAGCAAACATTTCTGGCTCATGTCCAACCTCTCATCCACCAGGTCCCTGTATTTGTTCTCAGCAGGGCTGCTCTCAATCTTCTCATGCCCCAGCCCATATTGATCCTGAGGGTTGCCTTGACTCTGGTGTAGAACTTTGGGCTTGGCTTTGTTGAACCTTGTGATGTTCCCATGGGCCCACTTCTCAAGAATATGAGAGTCCCTCTGGATGACATCCCATCCTTCAGATGTGGCAACTGCACCACTCAAATTGGTGACATCTGCAAACTTACTGAAGATGCACTCAATTCCTTTGTCTGTCATTGACGAAGACATTAAATAGTACTGGTCCCAGTAAGCACCCCTGAGGGACACCACTTGCACCAAAATCACGTTTCACTGAGTCATTGACTCATACCCTCTGGATGGGACTATCCAACCAATTCTTTATCTACCTATTCATCAATCCACCCATTTTCTTATGTATAAATCTGAACTCAGATTTTTATCAAGTACGAAAACTTTGTAATAATTCTTCCCAGTGCTCACATTATAATGTGGTTTTCTCAGACTCCGTTTAGATCAGAAAATACAGTTCTAAGAAAGATGTCACTCAATTTGCTTATGAGAACCATGCATACTGATACTGTATGACATGTTGAACTCTTTAATTTTACGTAACACTGTTTGGTCATAGCACAGTAACCTGCTTTTCACTGCCATTTGCTCTCAACCATTGCGAAGAGTCCAGAAAAACACCAACCCCAGTGATAGCTCAATTTTGCCCAACTCTTACCTAATTCTAATAGATAATACACAGGCTTAGCTAATATCTTCCTTTTTGTCTGTTACCATTAAGATTGGATCTAAACATTTTATTAATTTCATTTTTTGCCATTACCTTCCTCCTTCATCTTTGGATTTTTATATCCATAATGCAAACACCTTGCATTGTAAGTGTAGTCTTGCACTGTTAGTGACCAAGATGCACTGCACAGATGTCAGCTCAGCTGTCAGTAATAATGTAAAGGGTGCTCTAGGCTGGTTCCAGATGAAGACAGAAATCTGGGGAGGGGGCTGGAACAATGCAAGGGATGGATAGAAGCACATGTGAGGAAATAAGGGTAAGGACAACTACAGGAGATGATTGAAATAGTCTAATGGAACTCAATTGGCTACAGGCTGGTTGTGCTTTCAAATTTTAACTAAAGGGACCTCAGAGCTCTGAAGGCTAGGAGTGACTTATATAATTCCTTCTATAAACTGAGATAAAACAACATATTTTTTGATCCCAGGACATTTCACTAATATCATTAACAGTTTCAGTTGTACTCCAAGTGAGCTGCCAAAACCCAGGAAATTTCTTACTCGGAGTGCCAGGTGATACTGTTTTTCCATGAGTGGAGTTAAATGTCCACTTTTCCCACTGATTATAATCTTTTATTCATTTGTGAAGTAAAAATGAATACCACAGGAATTTGTACTGGTAAGTCAATCAGTCTGTGGAGAGATGTACGCGTGTACTTGTGCATATTTGGACAAAACTGCTGAGAGAAAAAGGAGATTGACTAGTTAAGGGAACAAATTTCTTAAAAATGTGAGGGAGAAAGCAATGTTTGTGAAAGTTCTTACAAATGCTTAATAGAACAGTATAGGCTATGAAAATTTATATAGTGAAACTTTTTAAGACTATTTTTAAAAACTGTGCTCTTTTAACCAGGCCAGGATAGTACAAACATTAAATGAATTCTTAAAACATTTAAAAACCTTATGAGTGACCTCAGTATGGTCCCATTTTACATACCCTGGGGAATATGTGTATGAAATACAATGTGGTTTGAAGCTTTCCAAACAAAACAAACTTAAAAGAGAATACCATTTTTAATAGAAACTATTCAAATTCTCCCAAAAGATAAAACAAAACAAAAACAGGTACACACTGTACTGCAGCTAAGTATGCAAGGACAAAGATCTTTGCTGGTTAAGTGAGGTGATCAAAGGTGTTTTTTTCTTCTTTAGAACATTGCCCTCGCCTTTTTTGCACTGTAATTTTTTTCAACATTATTTTATAGAGTGTTCTTACTTTAATTAAATAGCTGGCATGATACAGGAAGCACCAAAATTCATTAAAAAATGGGCAGTTTAATAAACTGTAATCTGGTGTTTTACTATATTAAATCCATTCATATTGATGAGTTTTACTATATGAATGTTGTCAGCTGAAAATAAAATAAAAACCATGCAGTGGTACTTCCCCCATGCCCCCCCAACAGTTCCAGTCATACCACACAAGTTGAGTACATCAGGTGTAAGACATCATCCTGATGCATCACTTCTGAGAAATATGGGGAGGGAAATATCGGAGCTGAAATATCACAGCTGGCCCTGATTTCAGCTCCTGCCAAACACCTGCAGACTCTAAAAGGATACCATAACAAAACTCCACCCTGTGGCAAGAGGCCATCCCTTAACAACCCTTCCCTGACTTTGCATCACTATAAAAATTAATTTAACATTTTTTACTGAAACCTTAGTCTTCCTGTCCCAGAAGGCCATTAGAGTTCCTTTAGCCATTTCTCTGAATATGCCTCAGAAAAAAAAGTCACAGTAAATTGAGTATTGAAATATCTGATAGCTGGTAATTATTTGATGTTTTAAGTTTATTATTTGTGAAAACTTATGAAGGTGGTAGTTTATTTTTTTTTCATTAATAGCCAGAATGCCTCTTATTTTGGAAGTCATTTTGTATGCATCCTGGCAAAAAAATTTCCTAGCATCTGGTAAAAGCTTCTACATTCAGAATTTTGAACATATAGAAGAGCAAAAGTTATAAAATGTGTAGGGTTTTTTTGCTTTGGTGGTGTTTTTTGGTTACTTTTTTTTTAAAATTGGGTGGGTTTTGGTGCTGGTCTGGGTTTGATCTTGGTTGGGGGTTATTTTGTTTGCTTTTTTTTTTAATAGGACCATATTTAATTGTTATTCTTTGTTGAAATATACTTTTGTGGCATATTGAGGGCTGTCCCAAGATGAATGAAATTATATTCATGTTCATAATACTATAGGGAGGTTTTTTTACATGTAGAGGTTTCTGCAACTGAAAGGCAACTGATTGAAGGCCTAAGGCAGTATGATATTTCTGGAAGTAATTCCTAACAGACAAGAGAGAGGAATTAAATTTTGTATGTGTCTATTAAATAAGTACTAAAACTGATTGGAAATCTTACGATGGAATGTTTTTACATTTAAAAATGCCAATTCATTGAAAGTGAAACAACCCAATGAACACATCTAAAATTAAACTGTACTTTGAATCACAAATTCAGCTGTATCCGTGCCTCCCTTGCTAAGCTGAAAATGTGCGCTGCCTGGCTTTGGTGTTTCAAGACAAATTTTTCCTTCAATTTTTAAATTCTGTGCAATGAAAAAACACCACACCACCAACCATACCCAATTTAATTTTGTCAAGAGTAGCTCTCTTGTACTGAATTACAAATGTTTTCAAGCTTTTGGCCTGTAGGAATTTTATATAAGTGGATTCTGTTCTAAAGGGGAGTGGATTAAGAAATGGAACATATTTTGAAGAAGTAAAATAGAAAATCCAATTCCAGTACAGTTTGTTGTGTGTGATTTTCACATATACACAATTATGCATTATATATGTATATATTTTATATATATATATATGTATATATATTATACAGATGTTGTAGGAAAGTCTCAAAATGAAACAGAACTTGTATTTGGGTATGAGAAATATTGTAATAGGACGGGTGTTTTAAATTTTGGCTGTAGCAAAAACTGGTCTATGACTGTGCCATGTTTGTGCATGGCCTGCCTCTGTTACAATGACTTGTGGAAAGCCTTTAGTGGAGAAGTCTTGAAAAAAACCTGTATGCTTATGTTAATGACAGGATTTTGTCTGTACACACATTTAATATACAACTACTGTCTAAACAGTACTTAGTACTTACAGACAGTGCTATAAGAAAAATAATAGTAAAGAAGGAGCTCAACAATTTCTATTATGAGGTTTTGGTTTTGCTTGCCTTTAGCTTTACAGAATTTCAAGTACATTGGGAACATTTCTGGTAAAACAACATATTCATGGGGGATAAAAAGTTTCTAGAAATAAGATTTTTTTTTACCATACCAGCATATTCTGACAACTAGGTTTTGCCTGGGACCTCTTCTCCATTTTAAAGAATTCTTGTCCAAGAGACTTGAGCAGAAAGTTGATGGCAGTGCCACAGATATGCTATTTTCTGTTCCATGTTTTTAAAGTTAGTGGAAAGAAGGTGGCTGTTAGTAAAGAGGACTGGGATCCCACACAGTGCATGCTTTCCCCTGTTGCCACATGCTCCCCAAGACCTTTATGAATTTTGTGAGCCTGAAGGTGCCAGTTTGGCTTGAGACCTAGGTAAGAAATTGTCTAACTACATTAGATAAAATGTTTAGGGTTTTTCTATGCTTGAATTTTGATTTCTAGAAATGCTACAATAAATAAGAACAATGCCAACGTGAGAACTCCCTAACAACTTTACTGTAGAACCTCTAATTCATATGCATTGTGATATTTTTAAAACAGGTAATGTCTTTCTGCTGTATCATCTTCCTGAAGCATGCAGGACAGACTTGACTGAGCATTAGGAGGGCATTGAGTCTGCCCTCTGAACCAGGTTGTTATCTGTCAAATTCTAATTCATTTGATTCAGAGTAAAAAAAGAAGTGAAAGAGGTAAGAAGTAGCAGAAATATAGCTTCCTTTTTATAGAAGGTGAATGTCAGACAGGAATTTCTTTCTGCATCTGCCACACAGTTCCCACATAGTTTTGGATAAGTCACTTTAATCAAAATATTAAAAGATCATTTCAGGTGTGTGCCTTATGTTTTGAGTACCTGCCTTGTGCTGTCACATTCAAAAGGCATAGTAGTGCTGAGTCCTCATGGATGTAAATGAAACTGTTGAAAGTATTATTGCAGCACCTGAAAAGCATGATGTTTTTAAAATAGCTGAAAAAACTAACATAGTGGGTTTATTCCTAATTTTCTCTATTTTGGCTTCTTAGCCATGAAGTTGGAACTTGGAGAAGCAGTGTTGTAAAGATGCAGTAGTTACACTTCTGTGAAGTATAACTTCTCATGTGAAAGCACCAGAAAAATTGAGAAATTAAATTTTTTATCATGTGATTTAACTGATGTATATTAAAATAAGGCTGATGAGAAGTGGCATCTCTTTTGCACATTTTTACTGAATGATGGTGGAGCCTGACATGAAATAAGTTGAGCATGCACTTAGATTGCGCTGCATTTTCTTTGTGCAAGCAAGCAAATGATGCTTAGGAGCAACAATTTTTCAGTGCCCTTGTAAGTGTGTATATATATATGAATGGTATGTCTTTAGCTAATCCTGTTTTCACTGAGAAGAGCATGATCCAAGTATTTGTGGGTTATGAAGAATATTAAGTTCTCAAGAAAGAGATCCATTCTCATAAAATACTCAGTTGAGTTGAAATATCACATTGCGGTTGTGGCTGTTCAAGGACATGAAGAGCCACCTAGCCTTTCTGGGCATTTCCTTCTAGAGGCACATGTGTCAAAAAGCCAGGCTTGGGTATGAAGCATAGAGCCTGTTTTTGAAACCTCTCAGTCTTTGTTAGGCCTCAGTGTTAGGAGTCTATAATACATGTCCCTTGTGCCTCAAACTCTTGGATTAGTTTCTGTACTTGCAGGAGTTACACATTGGATCCCTAATCTTGCAGCTCATCAAAGTGGCATCAGTTGGTTTCAAAGAATTTGTATTTGGTGTCTCACATTACCAGAATGTGCTCAGGATAAGGCTATCAAACTTTGATCTACTGAGTTAGATGTGTAAGTTCTGAGAAGTTCCCTACAGAGTGTGAACCCAGCCCTCATTTCTGTTTGTATAAACTGTATAACTGTGGATCAACTAAGTATATAAAATCAAGTTAGAAAACAACATTGTTTGTTTTGAAATATTTTTCTAAGGTAGCTGTGACTTCGTTTACTAAGCAAATTTTAAGTAGACTCAATAATAAAGACTGTGATTTCAGATTAAATTTTAGATATGCTTCAGAATAAGTTCCTTGAACAAAGGGTTGCTTTTCATGTTTCTTACCTTTTTTTTCCCCCCCCAAATAAATGCCACCAAGTTCTCTTGGAGTTCATTTGAACATAGCTTGCAAGGCTTTCTTTGTGTCTCTCAGAGGCCATAAGGGCTAGATTTTATCCTTGGTCTTTATTACTTTTATTGATTACAAACTCATTTATTTATTAGTAGTGGAGTAAAGCTTTGTAGCATAAGTTTTGTAGGCATGAAAATACTAAAGATATTCTGAAGAACACATACTTCAGAATCTCTCAGATGATTGCAACAATAGATGATGGTACATGTATTCCAGCAAGGAAGAAAATAAAATCCAAAATCCAATGACAACAACAGAAATTGTGCTGAAACTGCAGAAACTGTGCAAATCAGGCTTTACTTATAATTTGGTTTTCAGGTGCTTTACCTGAGTGCTCAACTTGATTTAAAAATCTTAGCTCAAGCCATGGCCCTGGCCTGTCATCCTGAAATTACAAGATTTCCATGCTCATTAGCCTAAGTTCATCTTGGAGTCCCAGTCACTGCTGAAAAAAAGGGTGATATTTTCAAATGAGATGCTGACATTTTTATTTTACACTGTAGTGATACAATAACATTTAAAGAAAGTGTACTGTTTTAGTTTTATGCCTCTTAATAACAAGGAGAAATATCTGAGCCATCAGAAGACAAGAGGGGGCTGAGTAGGAGTGGGTATTTGAAGATACAGATTTCCAACCACCTCAAAAAGGCATTAGTCCGGTAAGCTTTCTCTGTCATTGCCATTTTCTCTCTCATCTCTGACTGGTTTCATGTAGGTTTCTATTATTATTCAAGTAGACGGTTTATGAAGAAGCAGGAAATGTTTTCTCACTGTGCGTGGCCAGTCAGGCCAGGAACATAACCATAGTTCTAAAGAATTCATGCTAAGTTTAAAACTGCCTATTGCACTCAGATGTCAACACTTGGAGCAGCCAGCTATGTGCTGAAATTTTCTTCACATTATTTCAATTGGATAGTTAGCAGCCATAGCATTGAATTAGAACAACTTAAATAAAAACTTTTGTGATTTTGTAGTATATGTTTTGAATGTGAAACTTCTGTTGAATTACATATAAATCTGGATTTATTGCTAATTGAAAAACGCTAATCAACAAAAAACTGGATTTTGATCAGATCTACAGACAGAACTTTGGGAGGACCCAGTTGAATTTTAATTGTTTAGGATCGCACCTGAAACCCCTCATAGCTCACAGAATAAGAAAATTAAAATGAAATTACTTGAAAGGTCACTGCAATATGAAGCTAGTGTAGTAGAGGTGATGATTAGTTGTATTAAATATGAAATCCTGATTCACATGTGAGAGAAGAGAAAGACATAAATCAGGAATTTGAATCCAAGTTTATAAATGGTAAGAGAAAAACAAAAGCATAAATTGAGATGCCAAGCAGATGGTATTTACACTATGGATCCCAGTTCAATTTCTAAGAAAAAAACCCAGTAAGTTAAAAAAATTCTCTTTAAAACCAAACAAACAGTGCTAAGTTACTCTCTCATGCTTTTCTACCAGTGTTGCAAATATTACATTCTTCTGTGATGGGCTGTATGGATTGGTGGACAGAGAGTTTTGAGAGTCAGGCTAAGTACCTGCAAGGACCATTTTGAGGGATTGCTATGTGTTTCAATGAGCTGGGTGTTGGAGAGGAACTTCTCCTAAATGTAGTCTGATTCTCTTTTGGCATAGAACAGGGGACTGTAACACATTTTCCTGCAGTCCTCAAGTCACACCCAAAGTGGACATGAACAGAAACACCTTTTTTGTCTCTGCACATCTTGTTCTTCCAGACACTGTTTTTGCACAGGTTCACAAATGAGAAGGAGAAATTAGAATTTCTTTACTCCTTCCTGTGCTGCTTAAGACACCTGTTTCTTGAAAACAGTTGGTCTCTGTGTCAGTCAGCAAGATAAAGGCTTTGAGTTTGAGAAACTCTTTAAAGCAGTTATGTAATAACAGATTTTATAATATTCTCCCTATTTTTTCCTGATTCCCCTGAAAAACTGTGAAGTGAGAAGAATATTTACTGACAACTTGAGTGTGCAAACTATCTCCCTCTTTCCCCTCACAACTCCTATGTTTTTATGGTCCCTTAGATTTAAAAGACTTAGGAATCTCCCATCTTTCCATGACTTCACTGAACTGGTTGAGGTTATACAATTTCTTTCGTGTTGAAAACTGCAGTAGCAAATTTGAACTGCCCATTATTGATTCTTCTGTATACCCTGATACCAAGACATGTTAACAAAAATACAAATGCTTTCCTACTACTTTCATGGCCTTGCTTTTCATCTTTAGGTATTTTTCTAACTATTGACTCTGTTTTTAACATTTCCCTTGTGAACTTAATATTAAATCTGAAACTTGTGTTTAACTGTCTGTATAAAATGTATTTTCTGGATGTAGCATTTATACCAAACATCTTATTGCATGGTATATTCTAGAGGGAACTTAAGTTCTGTTGATACAGTATTCTGTATTACTTACTCTCCACTATAAACTGTTGTATTTGAAAAGAGTTAGACTTTGAATGACAAGCCCCATTTATTATAAGAACCTGTTGAATTTTTCAGTGTTGCACATTCTTATTTTTAGGGCATAAGAAGATGTACTTAATATGAGTGCATACTTGAGCATTTCTAAGTCATGTGTTTTGAAACACAATATATATCCTTGATTATAGACTGGTATTTCTTTAATCGCCTTTTTTTCTTAAGGCCTAACTTCAGTAAATACAGTGCTAAAACTAGTGTCAGTTATAAATATGTGTTATTAAAAGAAGGTGGGATTTGGCATCTCTGCTGTGAAATTTCAAAATATTTGGAAATTTCAGTTACATGCTTTCATGTCTTTATCCTCTGAATATGCTCTTTCAGAATATAAAAAATGAAAATTATTCTCAGCCAAACAGCCATTGTAATTGAAATTAAAGACACAGCAAGACTAGGGCAATTGCTAATCAAGTAGTTATCTAACTTTATCCTTTGTTGGAAGCAGGTTTATAACAGTAAAAGCAAATTATGGGTTCTTGTGACATGTTTGCTCTTCTACGAGACTTCAATCCATGCATGTTTCCTATTTTAGAGCAAAATGCAAATGCATTCATTCTCCCTGTGTATGTTTTACTTCACTTTTTAGATGAGTGATGGAAAAATAAACATGAAATAAAAGCACATGGAGATAGTTTATATCTTCACAAGTCATCTAGGAGAGGGTGCAGAAGGAAGTGTCACTGTGATTTCACAATACAATACATTTTTTCCAAACTTCTTGGCAGTTGTAAGTGAGTTTTTATTTTGAACACACCAAATTCTGTAGATACAAACCTTCTACTGCTTCAAAAGGAAACAGATTCACTCCTCACACTGTAGTTGTATTCTCTTGGAGATTATTGCCTTTGCATCAGTTTGGCCTTTGCCAAATTGAAGGAGCAAAAGCCAGTGCTGCAATCTTAATTGATGTAGCTGTCTAACTGACCGTCTAAATAACCCCAGAACTCAGTGGGGCAACAGGCAAAGCTGAAAAAGTGTTTACTTAAGTATGAATATGGTTTGGTTTTGGCTATGTCATTAATTGAAAATTAATATGCAAGCCATGTGGATGTTGAAAAGACAACAAATTACATTAGATAGCTGATGAGTTTGGTTTGTTAATTCACTGTTTCCTTTATTTCCCGTAGGTAGGCCAGCCTTTGGGTCAGTAGAAAGAAAGCTCAACATGAGTATTTAACATTAGATCACAAATTCATTTATAGAGGCTGCTACTTTACTAGAGGAGGTGTGGAGAATTTAGTGCTAATTACTCAGTCTTGACTTCTCAGCAGATCATAACAGAAGTAACAGAATTCTTAAATAGATTTTAGGTTTTTGTAATAAAGGTATTATTCTAGGTTTGTGTCAGAAATGTTTTTTACTGCTTTTTGTACACATTTTCCAATGAAATGAGAAGAAATAGATGTTATAACAAAGTATAAAATCTATATATAGCAATTAGAAGCTTGAAATTTATATATATATAGTGTAATTAGGAATTATTTTACCAATTATAGAATAAGAGAACACAGTCTTGCTGCAGAGGAATCTTGCCTGATGATCTCTGTGGTTACTTAATAAGACATCACATTTGCCTGAAGTTTTGAATCAAAAATTACATTTAAAATAGATTGCAGCTTTATTTAACTGGATTAGAAATAAGAAAGGGGATAATGTGAGATTTTTTCTTAGAAACCCTCCATCTTCTTATATATGCTTATGAAGTAAGTTATGATCTCCTCAAAGGTATTGTGCCCCAAATTCCCATTTCAGGTTTAATTTTAGGATTTGCTCGAAGTATCCAGAGAGGTTATATAAAGTAATAAAAGTGTGTAGGGAGATTGCAGTAGCTGATAATATCCATCATGTTTTCTCTATTTAGTGCCTTCATGTTTTAGTTGGTTGAGTTAAACAGTGAAGTTCTTCCTTCTCAGTCCCCTGCATTGGAGTCATTGCAGCCGTTCTCAGGGGAGTAAAAGACTAAACATATTTGCTGACCTAACAATATTTACTGTTACCAAAGCAAAGGATTTTTGCAAATGTGTGTAGCCTCATGCTGATATGCACTTTTCCTAGCAGAGAAGTATTGGATGGATAAACATTTCTTTCCTGCTTTCTTGAAATACTGGTATTATGAACTGACTTTGCTCCTGTTAGAAAAATATACTTAAAAGCAGGTTGTTGGGTTCCCCCTTCCCCTCCCCCCCCCCCCCTTTTTTTTTTAAATAGTCTCTGTCTTGGGATTTTGCTTCTTTAGACAGCAATTACGCGAAGTAGAATGGGACTTACTTTTTCAGTGAATAAATCACCAGAATATGGTTCTGGGAGTGATAAAATTCTTTGTAATTTATATCAAATTAATGAATAATTTTAAATATTGTCAAAAGTTTGAATGTGAATAAATTAGCAAGGAGAAAATGAAGCACTTTTTACAAATACTGTATCCTGGATCAAAAGTGAGATCGAGGAAATGTTTCCCTTCGCTCAGATGGTTGTTCACTAGCTTAAATGTTATGTTATTCTATTATGATTGTGGTATTATTAAGATGGGATTTTTTCCCTTAAAGAGAAATTATGTCAGTACTGAGGTTAAATTAATCCAAGCCATCTACTTTTCTGATCCAGTGAGCTGCCTCCCAAACTGCTGAAAGCTGTGAGATCCTCAGCAGCTATTTTTGACAAGTGTAGCAGGAAGAGGGTCTGTCAAAGGAGCCAGGAAGTAGTACACAGCAGACACATATAAATGGTTGTCTTTACTTCAATTAGAACATCTCATACAAACTAGATATTTTTCTTCACACTGAGGAGATCTGAGGTTGGGTATCAATTACTTGCCTGGCTTTGGAATTTAGAAACTTTAAACGTAACTTTATGCCAAATGTAAAGTTCATCTTTTTAATAAAAATCTAGCTCACCTATTGCCCCAAATACATTTACGAGCTGACTTTCCATATTCTTTGGAAAGTTTATTATAAATTCTAGATTTTTGGTAAAATGTTGCTTTCAAAACACAAATGTTTAAGGAAAATTTTACTTTTGGCTGGAAGATCTTACTTCATAGTCCCCTTTTTGTATTGTGGAAATAACAACTTTTGGAACAGTTGTTTTGGTTTTTTTTTAACAGCTGACTTAAACTCATTTAAATGCCTCACACATTTGAAATCACTTCTGTATTTTTTTTAAATTGGTGCTGTTTATACTGCCATAAATCAAGACAAGCATAATGATGAGTAACAGCAGAAGGCAGAATTTATTTCATCTATATTCATTTTGAGGCAGAAGGTTCTCCATAGACTGGGTGAAGTTGGTTGTCTCCACTAGGCTGATGATTTAAAATTCCAGCTTTAAAGTGTGGCTAAGTTCACAGCTTTGCATACGATGGCAACAGCTGAGTGTTGATTTGTGCATTTTCTTGCTTTTAAACAACTGAGAATCCGTTGTTTTTGCAAGGAGTGTTCAATGAGCAATTTAGCACAGCAGGGCTTTGGAATATATTTTCTTGTTGCTAAATAAAATTACTGCAAGAAAGAGACAGATACAGTAGAAACAAGTTATATATGTCCTTTTCAGAACAAGATGGAGTCTTCACCTGCTAGGACTTACTTTGGCCTTTTCCTAACTCAAACAGCTCCAGGGAGTTGAATCTGAAAGGTGATGAACATTTTTGACCCCAATCCATCAACCAGCATGCTTCTCATGCAATGTTGCATTCACAACAGTGTGATTATTCATGCTTTTTTTTTGACACTTTCCTAGTCTACACTTTACAATGTTTAATAATTTCCATTTCATTATTGAATTTCCTATATTCTTCCCTTATAAAAGATTTTCTTTTAGTTTTGTTTTTTGTTTTTGTTGTGACTGCCTGCATCAAATGGTTTGTCTGTATTCTGCATGGATGAAAAAGTAGATGGTGTTGCTGGATTGCCTTTTTTTTTTGGAATTGCTTGCTGTGGTGTTCATCCCTATATGCCTAGTCTCTTTCCCTCTGCTGGAAATCCTGTCTGTTCCTCTTGCTGCTATTTGCAATGCAAATTCACTGGGCCTTTTAAAAAATGTGTGTATATCTGTAAGTATATTTATTGCCCTTTTTTTGCAGAAAACTGCAATTTTAGCATCTAGAAACACTCATTTAGTTCTATGATGTGGTAGCTGATACACTACGCTGTCATTTTTTTTCTCTAGTGAATTTTATTGAGATTTTAAAAATTCTTTGGATTAAGGGGTGTGCTTCCAGCATTCATTTACATGCCACATTTCTCTGTAGCACTGAATACCTAGGAACAATACCAGCAATGTTAATTAAAGGATATGCATTATTGCAGAAATGCGTAAATGCCATTATAATATAGTGAAAATTCTAGCCATTGTACTATGCTCACTAGCATAAAATTATTTGTCCAATTTAGTGAATTTACATATTTTTATTAATTGGAAACTTCTTTTATTTCATGCAGTGTTGCATGGATCATACAATGTAGTTTGTGAGTTCAGCCTTTGTAAACCCAACGTATGTAAAATACTGTCTGTTTCCCTGGGGTCCCCACTGGGGCCAATATTGTTTAAACTCCTCATTAATGACTTGGACAGGGGACTGAGTGAACCTCAGCATGTTTGCAAGTGACACCAAACTGGGGAGAGAAGTTGATGTGTTGGAGTGTAGCTGCTGTTCAGAGGGACTTTCACAGGCTGGACAAGTGGTCTAGCAGGAACCTCATGAAGTCCAAAAAAAGCAAATACAGGGTCCTGCACCTGAGACAGAAAAGCCTCAAGCATCATAACAGCTTAGGGATTGCCTGGATAGAATGCAGATTTACACATAAAGACCCAATGTCTTTGTCTTCATAGACAGCAAGCTGAACAAGAGTCAGCAGTATTCTCTTGTGATAAATGCTAATTCCTTGTTGCACTAAATAAGTAAATCATAGCACCAGAAGTGCATGTTGACAAGATGAGAGGCAATGAATGTAAGTTGCAGCAAAGAAAATTCTGATTAGATATAAGAAAGAAAAGTTTTGCAGTGGTTTTAGTTCACTGTAGTTTCACAGATATGCTGTGAAATTCTCATCCTTAGAGACAGCCAATACATACCTGAACAAGATCTTGAACAGCCTCTGCTTTACAGGGAAATTGGACCAGAAGACTACCAGAGGTCTGTGATGATCTACTAATGATGTAGTTAAAGTATGATTGCATTCATTGTTTCAAAGACACAAGTAGTGGCCAATGAGTAGACATGAAAGCTCAGTTGTATGACTATGCAAATGTTTCTTAACAGAGGATTTTGAGTGCAAGCAATAGTTAAAATGGAGAAGGTATAGGGCTGTCAATATTTCAGTAGTTTAGAGGCATGTTCAGCTGAAATTTCAGCAGATATGCTTTTATTTTTTCTTTTTACTGGTATCACTTCTGCCTTTTCCTGCAGTGGATGATTTTTTTACACTAAGAAATTGGATCAATTTGCCAGCACCACCTGCAGAATAAGGAGAAAGAGATTTCCCTGCCCAAGAGATATATTTCTGAATAACTCTTGTTTTTTTTAAGTCTGAAAGGAAAAAAAAAAAAAAGAAAAAAAGGAGGAAAGAAGTGCTTTTTAGGGTCCTCTGTATTAGGAAAAAAAGGGGAAAAAAAGTGCATAAACCAGACGGTTTTATTTAAAGCATCCAGAGCTGATAAGGGAAAAAATGGAGATACAACACATGGGCTGCAAATGCAGTTCTCATGATTTAAATCTGGAAGGCTGTACAGTACATCTGTTTAACATCTTGCAATTTCAAGAACTGTGCCTTGAAAACCTTCTGTCACAGTGACACATGAAATAAAAGGTTATGTTATGACTTTCAGATGCAAACCTGTAAAAGCTTTATCTAACAGCATACCATCTTTTATTAACCCATTGCTGTTCCTCACCCAAAATTCTTTTCTGCCAGTGATGTTGTGAGAAATTCTACTGTATAATAAATGTCAACTCGGCAACAATAATTTTGCAATTGCATTAAATTACTTGTTTGTTGTATGTAAATGAATATTTACATCTCTGTGTATCTCCTTATTTGTTTTCTCTATTGCTCTTATTATTCAGCTATGGTTTTTTTTTTTTTGATTAAAGAAATGGAACTGATTATTCTATTTCTGTCATAAACTTTGAGAACAATTAGAGTGACTCAGAATAATTTCAATATTCTCAAGATTTGTGATGCCATAAGGGATGAAATACTATCATGGCTTAAAGATAGTATTCTTTATTCAGAGCTCTGATTTTAAGGCTATGAAGTTAAAATAAGTAAGAGTAGAGTAGGTGCCTGCTCGTTAATTTTTGGTACTTTTGCACTGAGACAAAGATAAATGAGGGGCTTTATCCCCCAGAAATGCTTTGTCTTCTGACCTTTCCAGATCAGATTGTACAAACTTTCATCTAAACATAATGATTGAAGTCTGGTGGTTCCAAAAGTAGAGTCTGGAGGTCGATCATAGTGTTTGTCACTTCTGTCTTTTTTCAGAGTGACCTTGGTTAAATATTCAGCTAGGTAGTGCTGTGTTTTCCATACTTACAAAATATGGAGAGTAATATTTACCTTGCTGAAACATGCTTTATTCACTGTCTGCCAAACACTTTAGAGGTCTTTGGCTGAAATCTCAATGAGTGCTGCTATTTAATATGTTGAAGTGTGATTTGTTGGTTTTCTTTACAAGGCACAGATGGTCCCCAAGAAACAATGGGGATTTCTTTACCACAAGGAGCTGATGCCATGCATACAGCAGAAACATCACAACAGTGATCTCTGCTGTATGACCTACACTGAGTGGGTGTGTGAAAGAAAGAGAGAGATAGCATTTCCTTCATAGACATACACACCCTCTGACCCAGACTAGGGAAGAATCTGCTTTGCAGAAGGTTTGCTTCAAGGGATTTTCCACATGTATTTTATTATGTTAAAGCTGATAGTGGTGACAAGTTGCACATTAAGTAACTGTTTCTTCAAAAATGTCCTGTTTATATTCTCTTTAGGAAAAGTGATGTAATACTTAGTTTCTCAGATAAACAAAGTCATTTGGTTATAGCGTATGTTACTATTGCATATGAACCTTGCTCCCATCCGCCCCATACCTATTCCTTTTAGGCCTCTGGCTTTGTACAATGATTACTTGCATGTTTAGGGACAAATGTGTTCATATTCACTAAGTTAGTAGCCAGTGGTTTTCACCAGGGAAATAAGTTTTGTATGCTGATAGTAATTTGGTTTCAAAAATATCGGCAAGGACTTCAACATAAGAGTCAGTGAAACATGTGGTCCTAATCATTCCCTTAAGAAGGAGACATGGTCTATTTTCCATTAGCAATGGTGCTTACAGCAAATGAATAAATATAGAATGAAATTTACATGTGTATTATAACTTTAGTTTGTGTGCATGCATTCAAACATGCATGTGCATGTGTATGCTTAGGCATAATCCCAGTGAGTGTAAAATGATGACTGTTGTAACAGAGCCAGCCTCAGAGAACAAGTTGGTTGGTAGATGAGTTGGAAAATGCCTCTGTTTACAAATTAATTTCCCCTCCCTTCCCTAGGCAGTAAAGTTCAAAATGTACATTTGCGTCATGTAACTGGCATGAAAGAGCTACAGTAAAGTTCTTGTAGCAGTGTTGGTCTTCTAATATACCCTTCTAATCTGTCATTATGTACCCTTACTCAGGTACATAATGACAGACTTGCAGCCCTCACCCCTAGCAACATGCTGTTCCAGTACACAGAGACCAGCTTTAGCTGGTCACATAGAGTATGGCACTGAGAAATGGAAGTAGAGAGAACTGCTGTACTTGGTAGGAGCTGTTTTGTCTCATTGAATCATGAGAGTACCAAGAGTCTTTCTGTTGATGCCTTACCCACTTCCTTCTTAGAAGAATTGCCATAAGAGGGTATATTGACTGGCAGAAATTCAGTCCTATTTCTTCTTTGCCTTCTTGCAACCTTCCCACTGCTCTGTCTGGAGCCTTCCAATGGCAGAGTAGCAAAGCAGAGCCCTATTCTGCATTCCTCATTTTTAGGTTCCTGTGGGACATGAGAGCTGGGGCCCAGATTTATTTCCACTTTCTCTGCTTTTAGTTAGCTTTGACATTCTTGACCCTCTATCATGTACAAGGGATAAAAACCAAGGGAGAAAGCAGTGCTTGGTTCTGTGTTGAGCATATTTTGAGTAGATCAGGTGTGAAGCAGAATGCAAACTACAACTCTGCC
This sequence comes from Haemorhous mexicanus, assembly GCF_027477595.1. Taxonomy (NCBI): domain Eukaryota; kingdom Metazoa; phylum Chordata; class Aves; order Passeriformes; family Fringillidae; genus Haemorhous; species Haemorhous mexicanus. The sequence continues at coordinate 54,645,010 of NC_082341.1, forward strand.
TCAGCTTTTCCCCCTGAATTTGTTTCTGAGGTAGCCCATTCAAAGATGACTGATAATATTCTTCTCCTCATGCTGCCATGAGCAGCATCTAACCTAAAGATGTGCATATAGATTGGGATGACAAAATGCCTATGAAAGGAGACAGCACTCCATCATTTTCTTCTAGGCTTGGTAATGCCTGTGTTGTTACATCAGTCTTGGTCATTTCTTTGTTTTTTAATTTCTTTATATGCCTACATATGATCTTTATAATTGCTAGCTGGGAAATGTCTTAATAGTATATTTCAACGATAAGAATTCACACTGATGAGTGCTAAAATTTCATTCACAGAATTTTGGAAGTTCTTGAATAAAGAAAGTTTCCTTTCTTTCACAAGCACTGAAGCTGCTTCATATTTGACTAAAAGTAAATCCATGAAATGGGTTTGCTTATAGTTTAATTTATTATTATAATACACTGTCTTTTGGGGGTTCTTTTGGTTGTTGGAATAAGGAGATGGAGAACAAACCTGTACTTTTCAAATGCTTTTCCTTTTTTTTTTTTTTTTTTTTAAGAAATGCAAGCTAACTAAATTTAAATTATGGTTTTAAAGAAGAGATCAATTTTTTAAATACCAGTGTGGATTTTTGTAATTTTGTAATTTTCCCCTCTCTTGTGAGCTTTTCATTGGGGATTTAATGGTATGCTGAATCTGGCATACTTGGAATGGCTAGCTCCAAAGCTGCAATATTAAAAAAAAATAAGGTCCACTGGTTGTGTTGTGACTACTCATCTAAACCAGAGTTTTTGGCATAGATTCCAAGTCATGCAATGGGCCTTGTTTTGCTGTGGCCTTTTCCCCTTCCTTCACACTTACTATATTTTGCCTAAAGGGTAATGCAAGCATTTTTTCACTTTGAACTTGCTAGTTGTGAATATTCATTGCTGCAGTGTAGTGCCTTTTAAATGTGAAAGGTGTTGCTCTGATAATAGATCCTTACATTGGTGGCATAAATAATGCAGTCCCAGAGCTGTCAACTCGGTGTTTACCTACTCCTTAATCCTTGGGTTTCAGCTTGGAGAAAGAAATTTCAGTGTACATCAGTTCTGTCTTAAATCAAACAAACTGTAGAGGCACCATACACCCTGGTCAGGTACCATTTTTCCCTGAGATAGTTTAAAGATAAGATACATTTAGCTGTACTGGGAGCTTCACTGTGGACATGCACTCCCTCTGTCACATTTTAGAGGCTGAAGTCATCGGTACCTTAAACATTCTCTAATTTCTGTTAGTAAATTTGTGTAAAGTCCTGCATCTGTCACTTTTGGGACTGGTTGCAGATAATCAAGATAATCTCCCACTTCTCTGCTGTATTCCTTTGCTGTATTGTCATCACTTATCCTCAGTCTTGTGTGTCATTCGTGGTCTTGTTTTCAGATGAGGGAGGACATTATTTCACAAAAGTAAATGTGTTCATATAAGCTTCACTCAAGTCAACACTTTCCATTGAAGAAAAATGCTTGGGCAAGTCCATAACTTCAACAGGACTTTCAGCTTGTACTTAAAATACCTAAATGTTTAACTGGAGAGGCATGGACTAAGTCTTTCCTGAATCAGAGCCATAATTTCTGAAGTGTCAGTTACACAACCTATTGCAGAATATGCTTTGACAGATGGATCTAGGTAATGTGAAAGCCATAGAAAGACATCTTTGTGGGGAAGTTGTTATTTCTTCTTACATTTCATTTTTTCCTCCCGTGTTCATCCTGGGAATAGCAATTACTACTTTTTAAATATACTATGTGTACATGTACATGTGTGTTTATATATGTCTACTTATCTGTGTGTGTGTATATGTATATATAAAAGTAAATTTCTCTATTTGCCTTTTGTTATTAGGACTTGATAGGTGCTATAGCAGAATTTTTTTCCCTTTGCTTCTGAGTATAACAATGTACAGTGTATTAATGAAGCCATGAAAATTTTTTTATAAAATAAACTGCTGTTGTGTCATCTTCCCAGAAAGAGTAAGACTTACATGTTCTCCTACACAGCTGAATATTGCTGCTAGTGTCTCATTTGAGTATCTGTCCAAGGTTGTACTATCTGTCTCTGGACAAACTGGAGAAAAGGATCAATAAAAAGTTAAGGTATGCAGGAGGAAATGTGAACTGTTATCAGTCCTAGGTGCTTGGTAGAAATACGTCTTCATATATATTTGTCCCTGAAGTTTAGAAGATTCAGGTGGTAGGTAGTCTGTGGAAGAGCAAAAAGTGTTGATCTAAATATCCACTGAGTCAAGGTAGTTCAAAGGCATCTGAAAGAGGCTGAGCACTTTCAGAGATGAGTTTCAGAGGGAAAGGTGATGGTTTTTTAGATGAACTAATAAAATTAGTTTGAGGAAAATGCATTGGCAGTCCCTGCTAAAGTCAGTCGGAGCTGACAACATCCTGTTTCTCAAAATTAGATTACAGTGTTGCAGATTAAAAGACAGATACAGATACATTCAGAGAAAAGATGCTTTGGGGGCAAATGCTCCATGTGGGCAACGTTTTGTTGCCCTTAAGATCCTTGCTACTGTGAGAAGAGATTTAAAAAGAGGGAAATACTTATAGTAAAGTATATTACTCTTGTAATAAGACATGTTTTATCCACGGTTCTAAAAGATGCAGCTCCCTCCACCATTTTTCTGCTTCTGCCATGCAGACAGTAAGCAGTATTTCAATTTACTTTGCCTGGTTGGTATTCAGATTACAGTTATTAAAGAGAATCAAAAGACAAGGGAATTTCTGATGTCAATAAGTGCTATTGGATAACACTTACCACATGGGAAGTGCAGCTGTCCCAGCTGGTGGTGAGAGCAGAACAGGTGTTTGTACTCAGCACCTCACTTTCCCCTCTGAGGAGTTTGATTCTTTTCTTGTATCTAGAATAGTATGTACAAAAGTCACAAAAAGAAGGAAAAATTACCTTGTACTGCAATTGTGTCAGTCTTAAATTTAAGAACACCTTTTTTTTGGTCATGGTTGTGAACTCAGAAACCAAATTTTTAAAGCTTCCAAGATAAAGTCATATTGAGAAGTCATACAGTATTGCTAAATAACCAAAAATATGGGTAGTTACTGTAGACAATTTCAAGGATGAAGTTGAAAGTACATAGTGTAATAATTTTCCAATGATCAAATGTTTGTTTACAGATTCCCACTTGACTGTTTTTACACCTATGTTTGTTATAAGTGTATATTTAAAATGAAATAACCAACTCTATATTTTATCCATTTCTTGTAAGTGCATCTCAAAGCTTTTTTTGCTGAAGAGATAAGTGTCAGTATCCCTATGTAGAGGAAATGGAAGTATTGGGGCACTGAACTGGCTCTGCATCATTTGTATGGTAGTCAGGATGACAAATGGTATCTCTTGTATTATTGTAAAATATTGCTTAATTTTTTCTGTTGTTTAAAGACACTGGGAAGGTAATGGATATTTCAAAATTTTCTCTGCTGGTGTGGGTTTTATGGTTTTGTTTGGATTTTTTTGTACAATGTGACCAGTATTTAAACCAGCAAGGTTAAACTGCTGTGAACTAGAATTGTGCCAATTAGCACTGATTGATTGTTAACGTAGTAAAACATGGTGATTTCAGTTTGGAGTTTACCATTTATTTTTAAGTTTTCTTGCATCTGAAGCTTGAAGCAAAACAAGAGAGCATAAAAAATTGGCAGAAAGAGTGATTGGGGAATAAAAATACCCAAGCCTCACTCAACTTTATAGTATACCTTTCTGTTGGATAAAGAAAATGCAAGCAGTATGCAAGTGAATCAAAACTATTCAGCAGAGAATTGTGTTCTTGGTTCATGCCATTAAGAAAATGAAGAGAGAGAGTGTGTTGTGACAACTCTGTCAAGTGGTGATTGATTTTCAACTGCTTTTTTAAATTTTGTTTTATTCCTTTACTGTATTTGAATTTAGACTTTCAAATCTGCTTTCCTATGAAAACCACTTTCTCAAAGAGTGGAGCTGACTGTCTAACTCTGGACTGAAATGAGAAACCTCTGCTTGGCTTTTTGCTAATACATCACTCAGTGTGGAGATGATGCTCCTGTCCAGCTGGAAGTATTCAGTTCATTGTTCATCCATCGCCATCAGGATGTGTCAGGGGGGTTGCCCTGTTTGTTCGATTTTTGCTTTACTCCTTTTGCCTGCATGGTTTAATAATTTTAAATGCATAAATGATAACCAGGACTTCATCCTAATATATATGTGTGTGCAATGTTTTTATCAGTAACACTCTTTTAGGGGGAGGAGAGGAGAACATACCTCATTTTGAATCATAGTCCAGCTTCTACTGGGTTTGCATCCTGCTCCCTTTTCTTCTCCCAGCTATCTTATTTTTTTCCTTTCTTGAGGGGTTTATTTTTCAGCTTAACCATGCAGACAGATCTTTACTGCATGGTGTGTAGGGAACTGTGGTATCTGATGGATTAAGCATAACCTATCCCGGAATATTATGGGTTCCAATTTGGTTTTGAAGATGATGTACTGTTTGACATTAGGAAATTCGCTTACCAGTGCATCCCAAAAGGTAAAAAGGTGTGTTAGTTAACATAAGAAAGAACATATTGAAGTTAATTTATGATGTGATGCTAACTGAAGATGTGTCAGTTTAGAAATTTTTGTGTTGGGATGGGAGGAAATGTAAAATAAATGAGAAGCATGATTCTAGCTTGGCTCATATTAACCAGCTACCACTGGTAGAATATTCTTAGTCTTGTCTATGTTTTTTCCATGTATTACCTAACATTATGAGCAACTGGAATGCAATAATATTATTCTTTGTGATGAACAACTTCTGTGAAATACTGTTTTCTCTTTGGAAAATAGATATAGTAGTTCATCTCTATGTTGTGTTTTTAGAATTTATACTTACATATTTATTCATATGTGTATATAATACTATAGTACTATATAAAATTTGTGTCAAAGAAGAAGATACTAATTTCTTGAAGTGAAGGCCTCTCAGATTCACTAGAAAGGGGATTAGTTGGTGTGGTGTGGGGGTTTGATTGGTTTTGGTTTCTTTTGTTTGGTTGTGTTTTTGGTTTTTTTTTTAATAACTATCTTTCTCTCATTCTCCTTTTAATTTTTTTAAATTTTTATAAAGTAAACACATTTTTAGGAAGTATGAAAATGACTACTTTTCATTTCATCCAAGAGATAGATCAGAGAGCACGTAAGAGTCTTACATCATTTGATTCCCAAATTTATATCCTCTGCAAAGTACTGATAGGAAAAAAGAAAATTTACAACCAAAGCAAATGAGCTTTTGGAAGGTACTCTATGAGATTTTGGTATAACATTTTGAACAATGTCTTGCATGTGTTCACTAGCTGGATAAGAGAAAAGAAAGGAAGCAGTGCACAGTTGCATACTGAGTAAGAAAACAGAAGGAAAGAAAGCTGGACAAATTAAAAATGTGTGGCTTGTGCAAATTTTTTTTGGGAGAGTTTAAATGTATTATTGATCACTAGCACAGATTTAGAACTCAGTTGTCCAACATTGTATAGAATAAGTATAGTTAGCAAAAGTGGAACTTATTAAATATTTCTAGCAATTTGTAGATGTAGCACATAAAAAAACCTTCAGTGGTAATATTTTTGACCTTTTACTTTACTAATTGCTTTAAACATTTAGATGGAGATTTGATTTATTTTTCTTGTTTTTAGAAGAGGAGCTTAATATACTGCCCTGGTGTACTTAATTAGCAGCAAATCAGCTTTTGTTATGCTTTGTAGTATTACGTACCAATCAACAGAAAAAAGAGGGAAATTGTTGGTAAACATGAATAAATGTGTTTTTAGAATTTATAGAATTTATAATTGATTAGATTATATGAAAATTGTTTAGATTCTGGTGGAAGTTTCTGTAATCTGCTAATAGCAGAAAGTACAGTTTAATTACTAATGCCAAAAAAGGAGGCTGAACAAGGAAGGGAGGGAATCTTTCTACTTGTAATCACTTACAATTTTCTAAAAGCTATCCATATGGGTCCACTTGGTCTGGACTTATAGGCGAGTTGGTCTCTAGCCAGATACTCCATCTCCTTGAGCTTGCACCTCTCTATAGAGCTCTAATGTTCCCCTGAAGAGTACTTCTTTTTTTTTTTTTTTAACTCTCTAATTTAGATTTGGCAGTTGAAGCATGATGGCGATTGAATGTTTTGGGAATGAGCAATAAATAAAGCTTTAAAACTTCCATTGTTTTGTCTCTCAATGGCTGTGCTATGCAGTTGCATAAGCATCTGTAGGCTAATGTAGTGGAAATAAGATTGAATTGCATCTGCTAAGGTCACATTTTGGTTAAGATTTCTTTCCTTTTTTTTCCCCCCCTCAAAATCTCCAACTATCCTCATTTGTATAATAAATAGAGGAATATAAAGGAGGAGCTTTCTATTTTATTGAGCCAGTGTTCAACAAGGAATTGGTTGAATGAAGGAGGTAGTTTGGCTAATTTGAACAACATACTTGTAATGAAACATGATTTCCCCACCTTGTTCCCTCCTCCAAATGAATACCATGTAATCCTCCTCTCTTCCTGCACCATGGTAACCTGTTGCTGGGCCTCTGTCTGTTAAATGTTTGTTATACATGTCAGAAGGCTCTTTCACGCTGTGCAACCCCAATAAACCTCAGAGATCTGTGCATTTTTGTCAAACCACTCTAACAAGGCAAAAAGCTACTATCTTGTGGAAAACACGAGGTTGTAGCGTGCTCTCTGCCCTCCTGTTGTGCTTTGAAGGCAGCAAAGGAGAGCATGTGGGGTTTTTTTTTTCCCTTACTTTATGGAGTAAAGGTAGTTGGATCACAGACTCACACCCAATAGCCTTGTCCTGATACGGGGATTGTAAAAATGACAGGAGTTTGCAAAGTATAGAGCCAGGGCTGAGAGAAATCACATGTAGATCACTGTACAGGATGTTGACTTGGAATGTCTACATGAAAAACTGGAGGTTTTGTGGTTTGTGTTATCTTCCACTCTCTTGTGCAGTATAGTTTTTTATGTAAATATACAATGCCTTAAAAATGCTGAAATGACATTAAATCTGCAAAGCAATACACACGAAACAGTGTTCAACTAAAATAAGATCACAAAACTGGGCACATGCAAAATGACTGATATGCTGCTAAGTAATCACTAAAATGTTTATTTGTAGATTCACCTGAAGAAACCCAGAAATATCCCTTAAGATGTAAAAATTCATTTTATGTGATTCAGACTCAAGATCTGGAACAACCAGCTTCCATCTTTATTATTCTCTGGAATACTCTAGTACTATTTATTCAACCCCCCCAAAGGGGGTTAAGTATTGTTATTTTATTATTATTAAAAGTTTGGATTATGTTAGAAAATGTTTGGATTCTACAAAGTTTGTAAAATCATACTGGAAATTTCATAGTGGGCTTTCTTGTAAAGCATCTGACCTTTTCTTCTTCTGATTGTGCTTTAACAACCGTTCTTATAGTATACTGGGAATGATCTTATTTGTTTTATTTAGAAGCAGGAAATGCATCTTATTTGAAGGGGTAATGATTACATTTTTTGAAATTGCAGAAACAGTTCAAATTAAGGTTTGACTGAGAAATTTGCTTTCTTATTTTTTTTTTTTCCCTTTCAGGACTCTAGTTCATTGGCAACATAGTTTGTAGTTGGAGCGAATTATGGCAGCAGGGACAAACTGTCCTGTAATATAGGCAGGATAGGTCAAATACATGCTGCTGCATTCCCTCATGCATTGTGCAGGCAAACGCAGCCTTCATCCTTCCACCCTTTCTATCTCTCAACTAGATACTACCCAAGGGCAGTGTGCTCTCAATGCTTTGCTGTGTTTCTTCTTCAGCCAGCAATGCCTGTGCTTTCATAGTTTGATTGTGGCATCTCTTCTGCTTTTAGCCACTGTGGACCACAAAGTGTTCTGAGCCTCTTGAGGTTAATTATGTGTACAGTTACAAATCCTGCTAGATACTAAATCTGCTTTGAGTTAAAAACTTTGGAATTTTTTTTTCTGACAAAAAAATCCATTGGCAAAAGAAGTGACAGGAAAACTTCATAAGTGTTTCATTCTAGCATGCAATGTGGATGCTTTTATTCTCAAAGGCAGCCATTTTGTGGTTTTCCTTTCAAAGGGACTAAGTGGAACAATATAAAGATGTACTCTTTGAAGTAAGTGGAGGGAGCTACTGGTCAGTAACTGCTTTTGGGTATTTTGCAACTTGCTTACCTTATTTCTCAAGCCCTAAATCTTTGATAACATACCATGCTCCATCTTTGTTAAGGAGAAATTTTAATTTATTTCGCTGTCATGGTATAGATTTGACCTCAGAAGTTTTTGCCACCTATGGGCTTGACATTTGTTTCATTAGCACTACCTACTGGTAGTAACCAAGTGGGTTGGGAGAAGGGTTCAGCTATGTCAGTGAAGGACTTCTGGTCACCTACATGTCACAAAAGTGTGTTTTGCCTTAATTGCTGAAATAGTAGTGGTGAGTGTAGGGCAGGAAAACAACAGGATTGGTAAGTGTGAAGCATCCAATATGCTCTCAGGTTGAATTGATATTTCCTTTATTTCAAGACTAAAGGGAAATGGTATCCCCTGTAATTTTATTGTCTTTTTGCTTGATTATATATTTAAGGAAAGAATATGTCATTCTCCTAATAGCTTCCACTGATTTTATATTCTTGTCTCTATGTGAAAGGACCTGTGATAAATCAAGAGAGCAATTAATTTTCACTTTGTGGTTTTAAAATTGCCTAGAAAAGATGGATTGATGGATATAGGTGATCAGTGTTGAACAGATCAGGAAAAAAAGCCGCATTTAAAATTGATCCAAGGACTCAGAAAAGCTCCAGCTCTACTGTCTAAACTCTGCACATAAATAATAAGCTTTTGTTAAAGCCCCAAGGTTGCTAGGTAAAACCTGAAAATCCTGATAGATTGGTTATATAGTTGTCAGAGTAGATGACTATAGACTTGGAACTGAAACATTTTAGCAGTCCATTAGCCATTTTATTTTTCTTGAATTCAGAGAAAAAGCAAGTAAGAGACAAAAAATATGCTATGAATATTTCTTTAAATATAAGAGGGTTTTTTCACATTTTGGAAATGGTTTTGAAGAATGCTAGTATCAGGCCTTATTTTATGGGTTTCTGGACTCTATACTACCCTCACAGGGTTTTTATTTTTCTATTTCTGTATGCAAAATCTTCTACCTTTTTTCTTAACTCAGAACCTTCCAGTTCAACATTAAGCAAAATGATTAACATCCTTCCCAAGTTTTTTGTCCTTTATCTTCTGTTAAGGAAGAGATTGGTGCCTTAAGAATAATGTACAATTTAATATTTTTGATGTTGGATGTGTTCGTTTTACTTTAGCTGAATCTCGGGACTGTAAGGTCAAAGAATTTTGTTTTGTGTGTATTAGAAAGTGGTGAAAAGTGCTGAGTTCTGCAGGGAGATAGATCCCATCAAAACCCTTGAAAACTTCAGGTTGTAATTCTAATTCTTCATGTCTTCTGTCCCTTTCAGTTCAAGTTAAAACAGTGCTGAATACTGCTTCAGTGCAAGAAATTTGTAGATCTTGGGACGGTCTAGAGCAATGGAAACCCATGGCTTTTGTGTTACAGATCCAAGATGAGAAAAAATGGCAAAAATACAATTCAAAATCTCTCATTTAGATGCTGCTTTATGCTTATAGATGTGATCACAAGTTGTGGAGCTGACTCAACATCCAGTTGTTTGGAGGTTGTTCTGCTTCTCTAAATGCCAATGCAGTTTTTTCAGGATCATGGAGCTGTTTCTCCTGAATTACCACTGCCCTGCTAGCTATTGCCAGAATCTTTCTAGTTCAGTGCTAGTACAGGATTCTGAATGGATCATTTTCAGTGATGGATTTGTACGGAAAATGTGGATGATCAGACCTTTCTCCCCACCATATTCCTGTGATATGAAGCTGATACTTTCTTCAACATAAAACAGGAAGGCAAAGCTAAGCAATAGCAGAACTTTTCCTAAAAGATGTATATTTTCCAACTTTCTATGTCTATGGATATTTAACATAAGTAACACCAAGGCAATCATTGACTTTGTAACTGGATTTGAGGTGCAGGATCTGAAACCAATGGATTTCAGGCTGTTCTTTTGAAAAGGTGAAGTTGGATTTAATTCACATAGAGCCTACTTTTAATTTTGTTTCAGTTTTGACTGAAATAATTTTTGTCAGTGAAAACTGTATTTTTGATAATTTTTAAATTTTTCTAATGGAGAACATAATTGACATGAGAAATATCAGCCAGAAGTATGTAAGCTTCCCCACACTTTATCCTAGTAAATTTTCCAATCGCTTGAAAATTAAAAGCTTTCCCCCAAAATCTGAGAATCTAAAAAGTAGTCTATCAGAAATTATAGATTCTAATGCTCTTCTCCCTCAGGTGTGATAAGCAAAGCATTCCTTCAGAAGGCATGATAAATCTGTATATCACTCTGCTGTACAAGTCAAAATAAGTGAAAGGAGATGGGATAGTATTGTGTCCCACCTCAAGTCAATGTTAAAGACCCAGTTGATCTATTTATGCTTTTTTGTGCCTTAAACTATGCTTCTATATCTGTGGCTGTCTGAAGAGTGAAAAAATTATGAAATAAATTTAGGAATAAAATAAAATCTAGTCAACAATTTATTCAATACTATTTGCTAAGGGATGGAGTGCTAACAGTGTCCTCAAGTAGCTTTATTTAATGGCACAGCAATACCAAGTGTAGCTTTGCTGACAGGTGTGATACCACAGCTCATGCTATGTATGATATTAAAAATGAGAAAATCCCTTTTAACAGATAAGGGCTGGGCCTTCATGGTCATCTTAACCAACTGGATTTCAGAGGACTTGCTTCAGGTTCATATTGTATACTGTACATATTTTGTAGATGTTGTAAAATATGTTTATATTGTGGTCCAGAATTTTTTTTTTTCTGAAATTCCCCATATCACTCCTTCCAATTCATCTCATAAAATGTTGATCATCATCTCTATATTATGTAAGCCCTTTTTCAACCTTGAATCCATTCTATTTTTGACAAATTACAATAGGTAATCAGAGTTTGCATGATAGGTGATGGGTTAGGAGCTGAGAATGAAACAGCATCCAAAATGGAGAGATTAAAGGGGGAGAGTCAGGAGAATGGGGGGGAAGAGGTGTTCCTTGCAAACAATAACTGTTGGCTATTTTGTAAATATTTTGTCATTTTAATAAAAATGGCTTCTCTGGATTTAGGAGTCTTAAGCCAACATGTACTTCTAGAGGAGAGGTAGACACTGTGAAATTTTATCCTAAATTACTTCCAGCTCAAGAAGTGACCTGTAAAGCTAAAAGTTTCTGTCTTCTTTAAAGTGCTATGCTGTTGCCATTTAACCAGATTTATACTGCTGGAAACTACAGCTGTCCTGTTCTATTACTTCCGCAACTGAAATTTGTTTATTGTAATCATAGTTTCAGTTAAAGTGAAATTGGTTTTTGATAATATTAATGCATAAAGGCAAATAATTTCCTTATTTTTAAATAATAAAATATTAATTCTTAATTTTCCTTCCTGTCCCTTGTGTCCTGGAGGCAGGAGCAAAAGAATTTAAAAATCTTTTATTTAAGTAGCAGAGAGACGGAACTTTGTTTACCTGCTTTTTTTAAAAGTTAATTTTGCAGGCATTATGGCTATATCCACAAACTGTTCATGTTTGCCTTTTCAGAATGTGATTACTGCTCATAAAAGCAGTTTTAATTGAATACTTATGTCATGAATGGCTTGTAGCATGCTTTAAAATACATGCCTCTATTTATATGACTATAGTTTATTTTTTAGAGCTCCCTGTATAACAATACTGGGAAATTACTAAAGGATTTTTGCTATTCAGCTGGGTGATTTTAAAAGATATTGCTCTTATACTGGACTATTGGCATTGCTGCTTAGGAATAAAGAGCTAAGAAAATTATCCCTTCCCCCTTTCAAACAAAGCCGCATCTAAAGGTCACAAAAGGAAACACACAATTCAAATAATCTGCTTGCTGTATCTAAGATTAACTTGGACACAGATGGTTCAATTTATAGTTTGATCTGGCATAATATATACATTTAACAAAATCCTGTTTTGTATTGCTTCTATAAACACTAACGTCTGATAAAAGCATGCTGGCTTTTCTGCCATCAACTTGAATCAGAAACCTCTGAGCCAGTGCTTTGAAAGCAGGAGTCTGACATTCAGAGACCTAAGTTAACTCTTTTAGCCTTTGGCTGCAACTTTTCTTAGCCTTATCCCTGACTTTCAAAAGGCAAATTCATTTGTGGTTTTCTCAATTTAAGCTGCTGTGGGTAATTATTAGGCTTTGTTCTTGCTGCATTTAAAGATGAAATTATTCAATGCTGTTCATTACAGCTCATTTCTGGGCCACACTGTAGTCAGTAAATTTCTGAGATACTATCTGAGAAATCACTGACATTGTTCATATACCAAAACTAAAATGTTTACCCCTCCCTGCTGTTTGTCAGACATTAGTCCACCTGTCTGTAAAGGGAAATGGCTTTGGCATGATCAGGATCTTTATGGAAGCTTATGAACAAGCAATCTTTGTCCTTTGTGAAAAGCTTTCCCTTTATATGCAAATAGCATTATCTAAAAAAATTAATTGCTTCCTCACAATCACAGATTTCACTCAGAGATCAGCTGATTTTTATATTCCACAGCTGAAGTTTTCTTACTTCTGATTGTGTACTTCCCAGAAAATTCTGATCATAAGAAATTATATTAGCTTTACTTTGGAAAATAGTAGGTGTATACTTTGCTATTTTCAGCCAGTTATCCTAAAGAAATCAGGCACAATAACCAGAATACCTGACAGATGTTCAGAGAATTCTGAGAATGCAGAGGATCATACCCAATGTCTTGAATTTATCTTCTTGGCACTGGTAACAAGGAGGTAAATAGTGCTGTACAAGGAGGTTTTTATATGTTTATATGCCTGTTTGTGAACTGACTTCTGTTATTTCCAGAGTTGGAGAATTGACTTTTGCAAGCTTCTTAGTCTTTGCAGGTCAGTTCAGCTTGGTAGTTATTACGTGGATAGTAAGTACAGAATTGTTCCTATATTCCCTTAGCTGGGATATGACCATGGCATTTATTTACTTATATTTATTTAATTATATTAATATGTTAATTTCAACAACAGTGTTTTCTCTGAAGGGAAATGAAGGAAGCAACAAATGAGTAACTAATGAAAGAATTATTATGGACTTAACTTGAAGATTAAAAGCTTGAATCTGGAAGTGACAGATTCATGGGGTGATATAATACTATGCTTGCTTAGATATACTTTGGGTGGGGGGTGTCAGGGAGGGGAGTTAAAGAAGATGGAAAATTTCCCATACTTGGAAAAATGTAGAAGTACTACTTTTAGTGGTACTCCATTACATTTCTATGAAACTTGCATGAAAGGCAAAACTAAAGGTAAAAAGTCCCACAACTTCTGTATTGATAAGGCATGAGTTGAGTGAGATTAACCCATCTGGTTGGAGCATGGTGCTTATCACACCAAGGCTGTGTGATGTGGGTCCCATCCCTGTATTGGCCAGTCACTTAACAATTGGATTTTTGGGTCCCTTCAACTCAGAATATTCTGTCATTCTGTGAGTTCAGTCTGGCCTCCTTTAAAATTCCATTTTTATGATGAGCCTTCTGAATTTCCAAGCCTCACACAGGCAGGGGTAGTACAGACAGCAGCCCAAGCCCACTCAGTTCAAGGGTTTGAAGGGATGTAGATGTTGGTAGTCTGCCATGTTGCTTGGAGGGCTTGGAATGAGTCCACCTTCCTCATCTGTTTGCTCTGCCAAAGTCCAGATCCAGCGGTGGACATGCACCACTGGTGTGGTTGGTCCAAGCCCTGCATGTAAAGAGCTCAATTAACAGATGTGCAGACAGCCATCAGCGTGCCTGGCAAGCTGACCATGAGGAAGAAGGACTTTGGAATCTGAGGCTCGAGAAGATGGTCTAAGAAGTTCCAGAAGATAATTTATTTTTTATTAATAAATTTTGGTGATTTTTCTATGTAGCCTTTGAAAAAGGAGGGTGGCCTTAAATCTGAACTTGCCTTATATTTGAAGTCACATTATATTTGGGTTGGTATGGTAGTTCTGGCTAGATCCATGAACATGGCTAGAGTCTATAAGGGTAAACCACAGTGAGGTAGAGAAGAAAGCATTCAAAATTTGTTCTGGCAGAAATTGGTTAGTTAACTCTGTTAGGCATTACACAAGACCTTAGCTTGGCTAGCTTACTATCTTTGTTAAAAATGTAGTTTCCAAGGAGTAAATCTGGATGAAAGATCTTAGTATTGTTTAACTTATTTTTTCATTCTGAAAGAACAAAAATTGTGCAATTGCATATATTGGACTGAAGAAATAAATTTGCATTTTTTCATGAAACTCTCTTTTCCAGAAAGAAGAAAATCTACAGCTAGAATTACAGGCTTCAGGTTCTATATTGAGGGAAATTGAACTATTTTCTTTGTTAGGCCCTGCCACTCCCAAAGCTGGAACACAGATTCAAACAGCAAAAGCTGGGAGCGATATATTAATGATAATGTTGTATGAACTTTGATACAAGAACAACAAGTCAAGGCCTGTTAGAGGTTAGGATTTTTCCTTTTTTCCCCTTTTCTTTCTCTTAGGAAATTTTCTCCCATTTGTTACCTAAGAGATAGGAATGACTGATAATTAAGAGACAAAGGATGAGGCTGGGGGAAGGGTACATTTGGCTACCCTCCTAGCTGGGGGGCTTTCTCTTGGGCATACAAGATACTATGAGATTTTGGCTGTGAGGTCAGGGGGATGGGCTCAGCTCCTTGCTCACTCTCACTCTCAGGAACAGAAGGGAATTCCAGTTGCTGCTGCCGCAAGAATTCCCTGCCACCGTGAAGTCCAGCCCTTTACTGCTTGTCTAACAGTGAGTGAGCTTTTGCTCCTAAGAGCAGCCATTTAACTGGGACCTCTTTTTTTTTTTTTTTTTGTTTCAACACCTGATCTCACTGGAAAGGACCCTCACCATCTACTCAAGTGCTTCAGGGGAAAACCCAGGACCCCAACCCCCTCCCCTCCGATTCTGAGGGAGAGTCTCCTGGCTGTTTGGAGAGCCCAGCTGCCGCTATCCAGCCCCGCTCTTTTTTGCTGATGCTTGGAATTTTTGGCTACACTTTTAACCCAACACCCTGTGCCTGCCTGGATACCCTGTGGCTCCTGCTATGGCTGCAGAGTTTCTGCTACATTTGGTTTGCCACCCCGGGGTCTGCTTGCCTCTGCTATTCCAGCTTGCTGCTCTGAGTACCCGCTACAGCCCATTTTGCCATCTGGAGGGGCACCGGGACCAGCTGGCTCCCATGAGTTTGCAAAGGAAGCCCCTTGCCATCTCCTCCCCCCGCAGTGCTGCCCGTAGACCCTGGAGAGGCGGCCGAAACTCGCGCCACAGCGCCCCCTGCAGCCGCGGGGGAATCACCGCACCTGCCCCACCCTGTCGGGAGCCACCAGCGCCCCTGCCGGCTGTGACCGGAACTGCACTGCAGGGGAAAGCACCGCAGCTGGGAGAAGGCTCCTAACGTGTTTCTGTTCTTTTGTTTGGGGTTGCTGCCGTTGTGGCTTTTTGTCTTGTTATCTATAGACTTGTTATTCCTTTTCCAATATTATATACACTTTTTCAGTATTTTATATATAGATATATTCTGGTACTCAGGGCCTGAAAGCCCCATAATTTCAAAGTTGTAGTAATTTGGAGGGAAGGGGTTCATATTCCCCATTCCAACGGAGGCTGCCCCCTTCCTTGGCAGACACCTGTCTTTCAAACCACAACAAGGCCCTCTTCAGTGTCTCAAACAGATTACTTGGTGCAAATAGCCCGCATATTCTTCCAACTGCAGCAGATGTTGTTCGATTTACATAACTAAAATCTCTTTGGGTATGAGTTAGATGATTGAAATACATGTATTGAGGTTCATGGCAGTATCTTCTGATGGTAAAAAGTATTTTATGGGGGAAGAAAATGATTCTGAGCAGATAAATGGGCTAAAAGTGTATGTGGAAAACCTTAAATATATAGGAGGTTATATGCTTAGAGATTTGACAATTTTCTTCTCATTAATGTATTGTATAGTTTAACTTGGACACACAGTTGACTTAAATAGGTCCAAGGTCTGTTCTTCTTTCCAAATATAGGAATGAATCAATGAAGGCAGCAGAATAATTTAAAGAAAAGTTAATGGTACAAGGGTAAATTAAGAGCAATTCTCTGCCTCAGCATACATTTCTAGAAGTAGTTTACAAAAATCATTTAGTCAACTTGGTTCATTTTTAATGATGTCTGTTAAAAATAGAGATGCACTCTGTGAGTAAAAAAAAAACCCTAGAAAAATTGTTTTTGAAGTAGTCTGTGGGTTTTTAGAGGTAGAGAGTGTAATTAGGAGGTTATCAAAAAGTAGTTCATTAGTGATTCAATTTAAAAGACATAACTAGGGTATGATTACTCTGGCCTATCTTGTTACCATAGCAATGCTGAGAAATCAAAGAGCTGTCCCTTATGTCATGGATTTTTGTGGTATAAAGGAAAGTATTGGGTGGTAAAATTTTCAGTTTCCAGGTTTATGGCTGTCAAGTGTTTTTCTATTTTTCTAATAGACTTCTACGCTCTCACACTTGCTGCTCATTGCATGATGAACTTGTAAAGCTTAATCTTTGAATATGATTTTTACAAGCAGAAAATGAAGAAGAAAGTAGTGCTGCTGGTCAGCATTGTAATTGTTCAAGTAGCTGTGTGGTGTTGTATGTATTGTACATAGGCATCAATTATCAATCCATTGCTATCTTGCTATAAAGCTGGCCAAAATCTTCACCTAGATTATGCATTATTGACTCTTTTTTTTTTTTTTTTTTTGAATTCGCTTTGTATTATAAAGAACTTTCAGTAAAACTGAATGCAGTGATACAAGCATAGAATTCATTATACAAATGAACAAACTGTTCTGGCAATACTCACTCTTGGTTGCAAATGTAAAGGTAATGAATGGCTACTATAGTGTATTTCCCATCTGGTTTTAACAGTCTGTTTCTTTTTTATTTTCTAAAATGGGCCTCTATTTAGCAAGTTTTTACTTTGGTAATTAATGAAGCACTATCATTTTCTAGTATACATCTGTGGAGCTTTTTGGATTGTTATTGTGCCGCCATGCTTAGGACAGCATCTTGAGTCAAAGCCAAAGATAGCTTTGAATAATTTGGTATCGAGGTACTAATGAGCTCTGCAGACATTTCAAATACAGTTTTTCCATTTTCAACCAGGTGTGGCTTAATCCACTCTATTTTTCCCATAAGCAATGTGATGTCCAATATATAACTTTTTCCTCATACTCCAAAAAATGTTTCCAAAAGGCTAGTGTCATGGTTTTTGTAATACAGAAGAGACACTGCTGATTTCTCTTTTCCTAAAATTAGATTTCCACCCTGTCCAGTCTTGTCCATTTCAACCCTGAAATTTGATTGCCTGAGAATATTTTTTCCTCAAAATCTCAAATTATGAGCTATACTCATTTGTAATTCTGATTTATGTGTATGTTTACGACCCTTGAAAACTGTTTATGAATCAAAGTAACAAAGGTATTTCTAGAAGATTAATGCTCGAGGATAATTTTTCTAAATTCTAGCTACGACTGAGAAAAATTACATTTAGATACCAGGGAAAGAAATAATGGATTGAATACCATAGGGAAAGCATTGAAGTAATTGTAAATTAATTTATCAGGAATGAAGTCCTCTTTATTGATGTGCTAAATGGAAGCATGTAGCACGTTAAAAAGGTCTTGAATAAATCTTGGTAGTATTTGCTTCTGCTTCTTTAGAGAATGTGTATATGTTATGCTGTTGATTTGTTTGCAGCCAGTTATATTTAAACTGTAAACTTGGTCTGCTGACATCTCTGTGCACGTATCACAAGAGTTCTGTTCTTCGCACCAGCACCATGAAAAAGGGTGTGAGCTTTTGCCTCAATATTTTTGACTCATTCCAAGAAACATTATTTTGTCAACCCTGATTGCCAGAAAGTGTTTGCTCTGCTATTTATAGCAGTTAGCAAGTTTTTTCAAAACTGGTATGTAGTCAGAATCTTATATTACTTCAGCATGCCCTTTGTAGCCTGCTCATTTTCTTCAGAAAACATTCAAGCTACAGGTTTTCTTCCCTAAAATGTCACCCAAACTCATTCTATGGTTTTATTTCCCATGTGGCAATTCTGTGACATTCATCATGGTAATCAGTCCGAGGGTGATGAAATTTGGGATTCCGTTTTTCTCTTGGGGAAATCCATAGGTTTTGCTTCAGATCAAAATTGTGAGCCTCCACGTGTCCTCTTGGTATAAACAGATAATCCCACAAAGCACCTGCATCTACTAAAAATACCTCATTGAAGCAATCAAGACAACAAATCCTTTGATAATGCAGTAAATATCTGCGGCTGTCCCGTGGATATTTCCTTCCAGATGTTTCCTTTAGTACAGTCATTTGAAAGATTAAATGTAGTGAGAAGTTTCTTTCATTCCTGTACTACTAGCCAAGGTGTCTATCCAAAATGACAAATGCTTCATTGAAGGGACTGCTTGTATAGGTATCTTAAGGGTACTTGAGAATCTTCTTAAGGACCTCAATATACCAAGAAATAATTTATTTTAATTAACTATCTGTCTTGAATGAAAGGAATTCCCACCCAATGGAAAAAAAAAAAAAAAACCCACATAGTGATTATTTTGTGTTACTGCCATCATTCATGAGGTTTTTCCCATAGATAAAAGGTACACATGGAATTCAAGGTAACATGTTTTTCTGTCTTTCTGGTTCCTATTATCACTGCTAACAGAATAACATACTGTTTCTTCAGGTTTGGTTTTGTTTGGTTAACAGAAGCACAAGAAATTACCCACAAAATCTAAAAAAGGAAGTTTAAATGTATTTTTTTAGGAGCGGATCTGTAATAAAAACAATAAAACCCAGTGTTTAAGCTTTATAGAAATAATTTAATGACCAGCTGCAGCAATAAACACCTTTCCATTTTGATTGGGTCTTAACTCCTCCATCCAGTGATTAATTGCTCCATGAAAGACAAACACATTACATTATACCTTAAGTGTAACATCCTGTTTTAAAGATTCCACTAGTGCAGTTTAAATGTTTTTGATCCTGTTCAGAATTTAAAAGGATATTTTGAGGATCCTCCATTTATTATTACTTGTTGCATGTAATCATGACCAAGGCAATAACTGGCCAGTATTCTGTTTCTCATATACAACTTTGGCCTTTCTTGTGTTTGTATTCCTCTTCGATAGAGAGTGATGTTGTGGTGCCACAATTTTCTTTTTGAAACACCATGGGAACTAGAGGCTGGAGAGTGCATTTTATTTAAATAATGGGGAAAATTAGAACTTCTTAATAGTTATGTCACTGGCTCCTATGCAGTATGAAGCATGCACTCATTAAAGTCATACTCATTACAGATAACAAAACAACCACTAACACAGTGATTTTAAAATATCTTATGTATGAGCTAGATTTAACTGATTATATAAGAAGGAAATAATGATAGTCAAATCTCTGATTTATCTACTCCCTTTTTTGCACAATTAGGCTTCCTTTCCTGAGAAAGCATGAAAAATGGACTGTGTGACACTAGTAGCAAGAAATTTGGAGTGCATTTGCTACAGCAGAGGTTGTATTTGTATCAGAAACAAGAACTGCATTTGGGTTTTTTTGAATGGCGTTTTATTTCACTTTGTGTTGTCACCTCCATTTAAGAGCACTATCTTGAAATCCTTTACAGAATCACAGGAGGATTGATGTTGAAAGGGACTTTTTAAGGTCCTCTAGTCCAAACCCTGTGCTAAAGAAGGGTCATCTACAGTCAGTTTCCCTGCATAAGGTCTTGGAGGACTTGAATATATCTGTCAGAGGTGACAGAGTCTGCATCCTGTTTCAATGCCTAGTCACTGTCACAGTAAAAGTGTTTCCTGATGTTCAGACAGCACATCCTCTTTGTACCTGTTGCCTCTTTTCTGCCTCTGGGCACCGCTGAAGAGAACCCATCGTTCTTTTCTTTTCACTCTTCCTTCAGGGATTTATATCCATTGATAACATTCACCCTGATATGACTTCTCTCCAGACTAAACAATTTCAGCACTTTCAACCTTTTCTCATCTGAGAAAAGTCCATCCCTTAATCGTCGAGGTGGTCCTTTTGTGGACCTGGTCTTAAATAGCTCCATATCAATTTTTATTTTATTTTGCACTAAAACATTTGTTCTGGGATGTGTCTCTAACGAAAAATCAGCACAATCTATCAATTATTCATTTAATGGTTCCTCTGATGAGCCCATCCAGAGAAACAATAGATTCTTGAGTAGGAACAGGGTAGAGGCAAGTCCAGGGATCATTTCCTCCTTTTAATTTCCTAGTATGTTATCATAAAATGGCCTAGGTTGGAAGGAACCTTAAAGATCATGTAATTAAAACCCCCCTCTGTGCACAGGCATACTTAGCACTAGACCAACTTGATCTGAGCTCCATCCAGCCTGGTCTTTAATACCTCCAGGGATGGGCCATCCATAACTTCTCTGGGCAACCTGTTCCAGTGTCTCACCACCTCACAGTAAAGAATTTTTCCTAATATCTAACATAAACTTACTCTCAGTTTTAAGCCATTCTTCCTTGTTCTATCACCATATACTGTTGTAAAAGTCCTTCTCCATCTTTTTTGTAGATACTGGAAGGCAGCATTTACATTACCCAGAAGCTGCCTTATTTTCTCCAGGCTGAACAAACCCAATTCTCTCAGCCTTTCTTCATAGAAGATGTGCTCCATCCCTCTAATCATCTTGGTGATCCTCCTCTGGGCTTGCTCCAACAGGTCAATGTCCTTCCTGTTCTGTAGTCCTCAAAGCTGGACCCAGTATCTGGGTGAGGTCTCACCAGAGAGGAGCAGAGGGGAAAAATTCACTCCCTCACCCTTCTGGCCATGCTGCTTTGGAGGCAGCCCAGGACACGTTTGTCTCTCTGGCTGGGTCATGTCCAGCCTCTCATCCACCAGCACCCTCAGGTCCTTCTCCTCAAGGATGCTCTCAATCTGTGCATCCCCCAGCCTGTGCTGGTATTGGGGCTTGCCCCAACACAGGTGCAGCACCTTGCCTTGGTCTTGTTAAACTACATGAGATTCCCATGGGCCCACTTGAGCTTGTCTAGATCCCTCTGTATGGCATCCCATCCTTCAGGTGTGGCAACAGCACCATTCAGCTTGGTGCCTTTGGCAAATTTGCTGAGGGTGCACTCAATCCTTAAGTGTGTCATTAATGAAGATATCAAATAACACTGGTCCCAGTATAGACCCCTGATGGACACCACTTGTCACTGATGTCCACCGGGACTCTGGGCCCTTGACCACTACCCTCGGGATGTGACTGTTTCAAGTAAGGGACATGTCAATCACTAATGCATGTTCCTTTGCCAAGCCAGTAGTCTGCTTGCTTGCTGGGTTTTCTGATAGCCACCCCAGAACCCAGAGTGAGTGAAACTTGAAGTATATGTTTATGAACTCAGAGAAATTCGGTGCTAATATCAAGATCCATATCAGCTGGCTGACAGCATCCTGCTGGAAGCAAAAGGTACCAATCTTACAGAGTAAGATCTCTGTTGAAATCTAGAGCTTAAGGGGAGTGTTTAGTAACCATACAGTTAAAAGACAGATATAGTCACTTTGGCCACTGGGAGAAATAGGTTAGGTTGAGATAAATCTTTCTACTTATTTCATGATCGAGAAGGAAAAATTTGACTAATCTAATTTAAATTGCAACTAGGGGAAATTAACCATGTTAAGACTTGTGTAGTCCATAGTAAAGTAAAAATCAGATTCTTTATGCCTTGAGGTATAAGATTTTTAGAGCCAAAATCAAATGTTAGCTTGAATAATCTTTATCATTGGGCTTTAGAAATTGTTGTAAATTTATAGTTATTAGCACCTACTGACATAGGTATTGCAATTTGTCTGCTTGATCCACAAGAGCCAATTAGGCCATACCAACATGAATTGAGGTGTTTTATTAGACTGTTCATTTAGGTATTCAAATAGGAAAACTTCAATCAAACATTTAAATAATGTTAAAGACAATGGGTTAAACGATTTCTTGACATTCTCTTGTACTTGGTGACAATCTGTCTGCATTTGAGTTGAGTACAATAGTGAATTACTCGGCTTTAGTACTTCTCAAGGGAATAGCTGTCAGATATTTAGCTACTTCTTAAAAGCATAAACTCCTTGTTGTTAACAGCTGTTTATTGGTTCCCATCACAAGTGCAACATTCTTAGGGATTTCTGAAAAGGGGAGCAACCTGAAACTTTCAGTCTTAACAGTGGAAAAGTGTAGTTTAACTATGCATACAAGAAGATGGAAAACTACCAAAAATACAATAAAAGTGATAAAAATTCAATAGAAAGATAATTAAAGTCAAACAAAAATAATTTAAAGTCAGTATATCAGGTAAAATTCTGTCAAACTTTCTATTTTTGGGTAGATGTCTGTTTAAATATTATTTAGGTAAAAATTTCTCACAAGATTTGGTGGATGAAATCTGAAAATATGGTATCTTTTTGTGGTGGTAAAGACAGACTTTATTTAAAACTTGTGTCTTCCATTACTTATGTAATATTTTGTAGGTATCTTTACTTCTTTATTTTCCATAGCTATCAAAGCAGTAAAACCAATCTAAAACTCTCTATGTACGATCTTATCATATTATGAACTTCATAATCTGAATCCATGTAGTTAGAGATCAGCAAGACATGCATGGGACAGCATGTATAGCAAGTGGGACTCCATGTGTTTCATCCTCTAATCACCTAATTTAGCTCTTGGTGTTCTAGGTCTGAAAGTGTGCCTGTGCAGACAGCATAATGGTAGGAGACCAATTCACAGAGTTTTGATATACATTTGTATTAGAAGCACAGATGATTCTGCAGGATACATTATCCTCTGTCAAAGCAGGATTAAATAAGTTTTTCATGCTCAGTTTTCATCATTTTATGTGTTAGATCATAGACCTTAAGGATTATATCTTGTTTTTCATACTTTTCCTTGAAAGTGTCCTGTTTCAGTATGATTTTTTTATATCTTTCCCATTTCAACTGAGTTATAATGTAAAAAGTCTGCTTGTTTCAAATTAACAAAAAACATGAGACCTGTGTTCAAATTTCAACCATTACAGACCAGACCTTAGATTTAAGATATGCTCATGTTTACACAGACCATAAGTATTTTGATCCTTGTTATTCCTTTCTTGGGTGCTAGTCATTTTTGTGCCTCGTATATTTTGCACAGGGTATTAAGGGCAATATACTGTTGATAAAGTGTTTTTTAAGTTCAAGTATTTCAGTAGTTCTCATTACTATAAACATGCCTGAACTTGTACCCATTGATTATTCCTGTGCAAAGTCATGGTGGAATCATCCATTTAATAGTATACAGTGAAAGCAGTGCAAAAACAGCTGTAGCTTTGAACTGGTATGGAAAAACTGCTAAAAATAAATGCTCATCATGTCAAAAATTCTTTTAAGTAGTGCACAGAGAAGTTAGAAATATAAATTCACAACAGTCAGTTTAGAGAGCTTTCAGGATAATTTCTATTTGTCCATTTTAGTATCAGCTGCCACAGTGTATAGTGTGACAGGGATGCATGTGAGCCAGCTTGCTGCCTGTCTCCAGAGCCACTGACCCCTGAAGCTTTCCTGGGAATCCTCAGGAAGCTAGGAAGAAAAAAAATAAAAGACCACATAATCTTGCAGTTCCCAGCTTCTGGGTAAGTGGGGGCAGAAAAACAACCCAACAAATGCCTGAAGATTTCTGACTTTGTCCAGGACTGTGGGTGTCCTTTTCCCTCCACTGTTTATTTACGTTCAGTAAAACTCAAATGTAGCTTAGGAAGTGGGCCAGTTACTGCTGTATTGAAGAGTATTATTAGTCCATCTGATGGTTTGGAGGCAGACAACCCCCTCTCCTCCTTCATTCCCTCCGTAATGCACCTGGCCAGTTGTGCAATGCTACCCAATGAACAGCTGCTAACAATGAGGAAATTGTGCTCATAAGAAGTAGCGCAGGATCTGATGGTTATTATCTGGGGAAAAATTGAAGCATTAGGGAGTTGTTTCTTGCCAGGATTTTTTTTTCCCCAATTGAAAAAGTTGACTCTGTGTTGAATTAAACACTTTTTATCTTCTCTGTTTATGACTTTGTGGAACTGGTTTCTTTAGAGGTACTCCATTTCCCCATCATTTCCTCTTCCCCTTCTCCTTTTCCCTCTCCTGCTCCCTCCTTCATAATTCATCTGGGAGGATTAAGGATTTTACAACAGAAAAAATATCTATGCATTGGGATAACTATTTATACTATAATGGGTAACTTCTCCTAGCAGTGATGTTTGTCTGCATTCATGCTACCCATATATGTGTACAGGAATATATAGCTGAGAATTAGCATTTGGACTACATTTTACAGAGATTGTGTGCATGTAGCAAGTACCTCACACAGCCTCTCAAGACATTCCTATTTACTGAATGTCCATCCTACAAACATCTTGTAGTACTTTTTAAAAAACTCAAAAACCCAAGAAACAAAAAATCACAAGAAAACCCAAAACTAAACCAAAATGGAGACACAAGACTTCGGCATTATTGAAGTTTAACTAATAACATAAACAATTCCATCTGTGAAGTCAGTTCTTTGGGCTTGGGAAAATTAACAAGAACTTCTAAACTCTGGTGTTGTTCTAATTGGAGAAAGTCTACCATTCTTCACAACCTGAATTAGGCATATGCCTCTGGAAGAGCAGTTGAAAGAATCAATATAAATAATGAACATAATGACTAATTTTCTTTGAGATCTATGAAACTTGTTCAGTGAGTCATGTCTTCAGTCTGGTAGAGTCCTTTAAACAAATTCAATTCAGAGTGGCTAGGCAGGAGTTTTGGAATTAACTAGCAGTATTTTTACCACTCTATGTGAAAGTTTCAGGTATTTTTCTTTAACAGTTTCAATTGATTTAGATGCTATCAAGGGAGATATAGCAATCACTATGAATTTATAAACTCATTATTTTAGTACCTATTTCTCTGTAGACCTTCCTGTTTCATATGAAAATGATCCAACTGGAATACTCTGTCACCGTTTTCTTTTTCACATTGAAATAATGCTTACCAACTGACTACACTCCTATACTGGCATAAGAAAGTTAAAACTCTTTCTGGGTTGATAGTATGTCTGTTATAATAGAAACAAACATGTATGCTGTTCTGGAAATATGCAAAAAGAGATCATATAAAATCTGTTATAGCTGAAAGAGTTTTCAGAAATGGACAGAAAACAGGTGATCAGTAGCAGGCACGATTCATCATCTATTTAGCAATGGTCATGTTAAAAAAAATCTACTAGAATAATTTAAATACAACTCATTTTCTCAGTTGTTCATCTTGAAATAGTCTACAGATCCCATCCAGCAGAAAGCTGCAAAAAAAATTATCTCTTCTCTTCTCTTTCTGTAATGAGGAAGAAAGGAAAGTACTTGTGATGTTCCGAAGCTAGTGGCTGAGGCACCATTGAATGAGCATTCAGCCTTTTCCTGATGAGCTTGATGTTGCGCTTACAGGCTGAATTTCAGTGAATTTGCTTGTTCTTCTGACTTGTGAACCTGAATGTAGCCAGTACTGAAATCACTGTGGACACTTGGAAATTTGCTCTGAATCTGACATTTTTAGTCATAATTATGGCTGCTAGTTCACAATATCTGAAAGTGTTCCTTAAAAAAAAAAGCAGACTTCCTTTGAATACCTCCAGATGCCTTCAGACTTGGAATTTCTGATCAGATCAGCAGAATCCATGAATGTCTTGCTGTGACCAAGGAAGCAAGAAAACCTGAAATCAAGCATCCCAAGCCTTTCTCTGTTGACGTGATTTAGGCCAGTCACAAGGAAAGCATTTGAAGCCTTGAGGAAGTTCTGGCTTACCACATAGCTGATGAAAAGTAATGAGACCATCTGGCCTTCATAAAAACTGAAATTATCTATGCCAGCTTCAGAGAAGACAACATTCCATCATTCCTACGCATGCCTAGCTAATTTTAGAGAAGTGTACATTCCATGCCAATGCCTACATAAATTGTACCTGTGCTTTTTCTTGTCTCATGTTCTGTCTCTTTGTTTTAGCAAGATTGCAGAGTACTTGGTGGGAACTCACTCTCTGTAGTATCTTGATTCTCTTCGAACATGTATACCAGGAAGTGAAAGAAATTGTGTCAGCTCCAAGTGAAATAACAAACATCAGCTTCTTATTATTGATGTCTCTTCTGTGTTTGACAGTGTATGTACAGCCTGTGCAAGGTAAAAATACAATGTACATTCACTCTTCTAGGAGTTATAACATAGCATTTCCAAGGCTATATCCTTCACCTCACCTGAATATCTTTATTCTTTTTAATTATCCAGGACTTCCGAGAACAGTTGAACTCCACAGAAATGATGCTGTACAATTCAAGCTTGCAGTGGGACTTAAATGCAGTGTATTTTCCTTAAAATATTATTTATTAATGCTAATATGTTTGAATTTTAATTATTTCAAGATATGGAATTCTAGACTAGATTATTCCATTTGTTCTAATGGTGCATGCTTTGTCTAGCTCCACTGAGATGGGTAGAAATGCTTTGGAATTCTTCAGTCAGAATCCAGTCTGCAAATACCACTTGCTGCTGAGGTAAATTCAGTTGTTATTTTTTTCTGCATTCTGAGATTCTGATAGATAGACAGACAGATAGACAGATAGATAGATAGATAGATTCATTCATTCATTCATTCATTCATTCATTCATTCATTTGGGGTTTTTTCCCCAACAATGTTTATTTGCTTACCAAAAACTAGAAGAGGCATTTTTTTTCTGTCACAGCAGAGCGAAACACGTTTTAAGAAAAAGGGAGGAGATTACTATGAAAGATTTTAGCAGAACAGATTTTTGGTTTTGTGAACAAACCACTGCTTAAAATTTTTTAAGCACTTGTCAAGGTGTGACATGATCAACATCCATGCTGAAGGATTAATCTCAAGATTGTAGTTCTGTGATAAATGTATGTCAATTTCCAAAGTTTCCTGCATGGAGAATGCAAATAATTTAGCCTTATCAAATAGCAGCTAGTCCTCACTTTGCATAAGTAATGATTTTCATGTTGATGTGGTGTTTTTCAAACATGAATCATTATTTTGTTTTCAGCATTCCTACTTACAAATTTTTGTACTTCATGGTTCATGCCTATTGCTCTTAAGACACTAGCCTTTCTGATCTTAATTTCCTCAAGGACTCTTGTTAAGTATATATTAGGGTTGGGCGTATTTTATTATGTCTTGTAGTTGTACCTTAACACAAGCAAACTCTCATTGTTGCTCATGCAGTTAGACCCACTGAAGTAAATAACATTTATCTGAATAGAAGCATGCAAAAGAACTCACAAACATCCCAAGGTATGAAATTTAATCTTGTTAGCACAAATCTGGTTTGGGTCTGTATGAGAGAACCTGCATGCTTCTGTCTAATCCCAGGGGTTTTTACATCATTTCTCTGAATTAAGTTAATATGATCCACACTTCCCCCCTTCCCCATTTCTTTTGAATCATGGGAAAGTTTAAGATTTTACTTGTGACACATTTAAAAGATCAATCCACAGCAAGTCTATTGAATGAAGTTTATTGTACAGTATACTTCAGAACATAAATAATAACAATAAACAAATAAATGAAAACAAAACAATACAAACAAATATATTCAGGCATCAGGAAAACAAGCAAGCCTTTTCAAGTATCATTGTTAGAACAACCTGTTGACTTGGTCTCTTCAAGAAATTGATGATTTTCAAAAAGTGAGAAGAGCAAGTCAGGCAGGCTGGGAACATGATCGGACACACCATCCCTTATTTTCTTTGTCTTTCTGACTGTTATATCATTAAGAATTATTTTTAATACCAAGAAGTTTCAGAGTTTCAGCTGTGCAGTCTGTTGACTTCAGAATTACTCTAACAGTGTATGCTTAGTTGTCATTTGTGCATGTATTCAATCCCAGTCTGCAAGGCTACAAAATTCATTTTGCAAGGAAGCAGTTGAGATGCCTCCCAATGCGTACTGGTGGCACCTCACACACAAACAGCTGTCCAGGGGACCTCTCTGTCCCTTCTCTTTTCACTCCTGGCTTTGGCCATCTGATCTGGCTGAGGCCTGGAAACAAACAATTCTCCCTATGATGGGCAACAGCAGAGGAGAGGTGCTAAATTAGATCTCCACAGACCCTTTTGTGCTGTCCCCAGTATCTGCCTACTCCCTTTAGAGCTGCTCTGGTCTCAGGGTCATGGTTTTAAAGGCTGTTCTGGGTAGATGAGTGATGTGAACTGAATTCTATCCCTTGCTTTCCCTTTGTAGCATGATCATCAAGCTAAAAGCAATGAATAATTTAAATTCTTCTTAGAATCAATCTTTAAAATCATATTTCTCACTTCTCCTTGATACTTTCCTTCAAGAAAGAGCATAGGGAATTATACCTAAGAGGGCAAATTTAGATTTTTTTCTTTCATTACTCCCTACTTAGAAGTAAAAGCACAAACAGTGACATTCTGTTAAATATCTTGGAATGCTTTTGACACTTTTATTTCAAGCAAGACTGCAGAAGTAAAGCATCATGCAAATCATTCAACACTATGAATTTGTAACAAAATTCAGAATGACATCTTACTCTTTATGGGTTTCCTTTTTATAATTTCTTAGGATTCAGTATTGTGATATTTAAAAGACATTTAAATACACAGGGAAGAGTTTGTT
Organism: Haemorhous mexicanus; assembly: GCF_027477595.1. Classification (NCBI taxonomy): domain Eukaryota; kingdom Metazoa; phylum Chordata; class Aves; order Passeriformes; family Fringillidae; genus Haemorhous; species Haemorhous mexicanus. Next base: position 54,673,994 of record NC_082341.1, read on the forward strand.
TTGGCATGAGAGGACAATAAAAATGGTGATATATTGGCAAAAAGATGAATACTGAATTACATAGAGACAAAAATTTGCCATTTAAAGGCATTCAGAATTTTAAAAATTAAGCACAGAATCACAGAATAGGTACAGTCAGAAGGGACCACAGTTGGTCATCAGGTCCAACCTCCCGGCTTAACAGGGTCATTCCAGAGGACATGGCACAGAAATGTGTCCAGACCATTCTTGAATATTTCCAATGAGGGAGACTCCACAACCTCCCTGGACAATCTGTTCTTTGCTCAGTACCTGCAAAGTAAAGAAATTCTTCCTCATGTTCAGATGGAATTTCTTGTGCCTCAGTCTCTGCCTGTTGCCTCTTGTCCTGTTGCTTAGTACCATCAAGAAGAGCCTGGCTTCTCCCTCTTGAAATCCTCCCTTCAGGTACTTATAGACATTAATGAGGTTCCCTTTTAGTTGTCTCTTCTCAAGCCTGAACAGGCCCAGCTCCCTCAGCCTGTCCTAATAAGAGAGATGATCCAGTCCCTTACTCATCTTCATTGCCCTCCATCGGACCTGCTCCAGGAGCTCCATGTCTCCCTTGTGCTGAAGAGCCCAGAACTGGACACAGCACTCCAGATGTGGCCTCACCTGGGCTGAGTAGAGGGGCAGGATCACCTCCACCGACCTGCTGGCCATGCTCTTCCTAATGCACCTGAGGAAACCACTGGCTGCCTTGGCCACTGGTATGGGCTCACTGTTAGCTCACGGACAGCTGGTTGTTCAACAGGACCCGCAGGTCCTTCTCCTCAGAGCTGCTTTCCAGTGGTTTGGCCCCCGGCCAGCACTGGTGCAGGGGGTTTTTCTTCCCCAGGCACAGGACTCTGCAATTGCTTTGCTGAATTCCAGGGAGAGAAGACAGTTACCCCGGTGTTCTATTAGCTGTCTATCTCTTCACATTGTAATACAGGTCTGAATTGCAAATTATACAGCCTTTAAAATAAAATTTGGTCTGCTTCAGCCTCTTAATTATCAGCTTATTTGTGATCACATCTTTTTTAATATATGAGCATCCCAAAGCTGTATACACAGAATAGTTTAGAACTCTGTGTGCTCATCTTTCCATGTATGTATATATTTCATTTATTGAATAATATTCTGTGATACTGGAAGTGCCTGGAATTGTAGAACTATGGCAGTTTGAGGCTCGGTCCTTTATACTGTCTTCAACAGGCCACACACTGCTAAACCCACTGTTGTATGAGAATATAAAAAGGGGTTTTTTTAGGGGTCAGGTATATAAATGGAGCTACAGCCCTTTTTCCTGAGGTCAGTTATTGGATAGTCTTTAGTGTCTCCAAGAAATGGCTGATGTTTTAAAAGGTGAGTTTTAAATACCACTACTTGCTGCTGTGAAAGACTAATACACTCATCACTACATTATTCCATGGGGAACTATGCATGCAGAGGTTATTTGAGTAGTGTCAAACCTTAAAGGATAATCCATGTATTAATTTTGAAGAGAAGGTGCTCTCAGACACAATTCTAAGGCATGAGGCATGTCAAAACAAGCTTCATTTATTTGCTGAGTGTCCAGAATCAGTGTTTAGAAGTGTGATTTCATTACTCTCTTGTACATTGCATTTTCTTGCAGTCCTTGACTGGGTAAAATATCACTTAAGTAGCAAGATGTACACACCTCAGGATGTCATCAAAGCCTGGAGACCACCAAACATGTTCAAACAGGAAGAGTTTTACCATAGGTGGAATTCAGATGTTACATCAGCTATAATATTCTTAAGGCCAATAAATACCATTTAAAAGTGAATTGGTATCTGATGCTTTGGGGAGTTGTCCTCTCTCTCAGTTATGTTCCAGTGTGGTGTGACCATTTAGGGCTGTTCTCATGTATTAATTCTTGACATTTGAAGACATAGCTTGTATATCTGTATGAGTATTTACAGGATGTTCTTCTTCACATTACTTTGAGATTCATACCTGATCATAAATTGGCAAGACATCTTAGGTGATTTTTTCAAACTGAGTTGCAAAATGCCTCTATGTTGGGTTTTACATTCTTACCCAGAGCACAGATTATTCCTGTCACCATATATTTTGACAGAAAAGGAATAGGAAGTCAGCCACTTGCTCAAGTTGTGAGAAAAGAACACTTGTAGCATCTCTCTTATTGCTGACAGAAATAAATCCTCTCTTGTTCCATGAAATTGGACTGCTTTTGCAACTTTAAAATTTACAAAATAAAGTGCCTCTGGAGTTTTTCACAGCAAAACAGGGATTTTGGTGGGATTAGAAAGGATGCAGCAAGCTATCCAACTTTCACATGCCTTTGTCCCATAAGTCAGAAAAACTCTCCAAACCTTGCAGTGGCTTTACCAGATGAAGTCTTCATTGATCAATACTGCTAAAAGGGCAACACTTGAGTCTCCTCCGTGTAAAAGTCAGAAGCTCAGTTCCATTTAGTTATATCAAAAAGGCCTTTCTCTTTGACTATCTCTTTTGGTTCCATTGCTGAATGTATTTTTTTCCTCAGCAATATTGTTTCTCTGCTGAGTTTCTTTTCCACTTGATTTCAGGCTCTTAGTCTGCAGATTGATGATCCATGATGAAATGTCTTTGTGGTTGTGAATTGTCTAATGCCCTAGTTTTCTTTCACAAAAAAACCTCAAAAAACCAAAATAAAAAGGTGACTAGTTGTATTACAAGCTGCAGTTTCATTGTTTATTTTCCAGAAGCATTTTGATTGCTAAGAATGCAGCCAGGCAGTGCAGTAGATGCAAGATGAAAACTTTTAAGAGCGAGTGGAGCTCTGTAAAGTTGATCCATGAGATCAATACCACCTATTACCTGCTTTGCTGCTCTCTGTGTATTAGTGCATGGGACAGCGTTCTGGCTGGTCTGATTCAATGACATTTCCCTGATTTTTGTCCCATCTCCCAAGACTGATGGGTCCTGCTCCTTGCCCTCTTTCTTCTCCATACATTGCTGAAACAAAGTAATTGCTTTTCTTATGTACACCACTAGCATACATGAACTATTAGCTTTTTCTTGTTTAGAGCGGTGGTGGCCATTCTTGCTCTGAAATGACATCTCAGCGTGCTCCTTCTCTGCTCTTTTCAGTCTGCTTGAAATATTTTGTGTGTCTTGCGTGAAGTCAAACAATTCTTTTGATACTTGACCCCACAGATTACTGACAGCCCAGTTCTCCTTTATTTCTGATGCAGTGTAACACTATCCTACTCAAAAAAAATCTATTTAAAATAACATGATCCAGGAATTTAGCACGAATCCTGCAATTCATGGCCATGCTAAGCAGTATTCTGTTTCACAAGTGGTCCCTTTGAAGTCAGTTTAGTTACACATGCTTACATCATGTCTGAACTCGGTCCACTGTGTTTACAACATGCGTATTTGATATTGCACAGTGGGTGTACATAACTTAAAAAATAATAAAACTTTTATTACTTTGAGTAGTGTGCACATTAAAGAACAGATTTTCATTTGCATCAAGGCTCTTTGTGCTCCTTTGGCTATGCAAAAGGCCTTAAAACTGGCATAAATTCCATTACAGACCAGTTGAAAAATCACTTTTCACAGCCAATGCTGTGTAAAATGGTGCTGCATGTAAACCAAAATGGAGCCCTTCCCAAAGGAGATTTTTTAATTTCAAGGCATTATTTTCACTTCTTGTTCTATTTTCACTTTTTTGTTCTATTTTCCTGTAATAAAGATGCAATAGAATTAATCACTGTGACTTATTTTTTTTCTTAATTTTAGTGTACCATGTTGTAGTAAATCTTCTATGATTAGTTGACCTTTTTATCCTAGTGAGTTTCAATCAAATGTTAACACTTTTTCTATTTACCTGCAAGCAATGTTCATATAAACCATAAAAAGACTGCTTATTTCTTGAATTACCTCAAAGAAGCAAAACCAAAAAGGGTTAAACCAAGAACATAATGCTAATGGGAATCTGGTTTTTCTTTTTTTTTAATTTTGTGTTTTATTTCTGATTCTCAGCTTGGGAAAGGAAGGAAATGCATAAAACCATATTTCTGAAGAACATTGTGGTAGATTTTTATGTCTACACCTCCTCAAATCTATGCTTTGTGTTTAAGCTCCAGTTCTGGTCCATAAGCATAAAATAAGTGTTTAAGCAGCTAAAAAATAACTTACTGAAGCTTCAGGAATCTGGAAAATCTGTGTTGATGGGCCAAAGCTCAACAAGGTGAAAGGCCTTGGGTCACAACAACCTCTTGTAGAGCTCCAGACTGGGAGAAGAGTGGCTGGAAAAGCTGCCCAGTGGAAAAGGACCAGCTTGTGCTGGTTCTCAGCAGCTGTGCCCAGGTGGCCAAGAAGGCTAATGGCATCCTGACCTATATCAAGAATAGTATGGCCATCAGGACCAGGAAAGTGATTGTCCCCTGTACTCAGCACTGGTGGGGCTGCACCTCAAATCCTGGGTTCAGTTTTGGGACCCTCATTGCAAGAAAGACATGGAGGTGCCAGAGAAAGCCCAGAGAAAGGCAATGGAGCTGGGGAAATGTCTGAAGCACAAGTCTGATGAGGAGGGACTGAGTAGCCTGGAGAAAAGGAGGCTGAAGGAGTACTTTATCACTCTCTACAACTACATGAAGGAGGTGGTTGAGGTGGGGATCAACTTCTTCTCCCAGGTAACAAGTGCCAGGATGAGAGGAAGTGGTCTTAAATTGAACCAGGGGAGGTTTGGATTGGATATTACAAATATTTTCTTCACTGAATGGGTGCCCAGGCATTGGACCAGCTTCCCAGGTAAGTGGTGGAAATGCTGTCCCTGGAAGTGTTCAAAAAACATGTGGATGTGGTACTTGGGGATATGGTTTAATGATGAACCTTGTGGCTCTGGGATCATCATTGGATTCAGTGGTCTTAGAGGTCTTTTCCAACATTTACAATTCTATGATTCAGCTTCTACGGAAAAAAAAATAATAAACAGCTAGAAGTAGTGTAAATGTGTTAGTTGTTACCTGGTAAAGAAATATTGTCTCTTGAAGATGACATTTTATTTAAAGCACTAGACAAAAGCTGGTGGTATCTGGAGCCATTTCTCAATGGCAGCACATTCATTGTTTGACTCTTGGTAATTCTCTTAGTCTCTGTTCATCTCTCTATCCGTCTGTCAGCCTGCTTGTCCACTTGTCTGTTAATCCTTCTGCCTTGTAGAGGTGGCGTAAAGGTAATGGCACTTATGCTTTGTGTACAGGATTCTACCTAATACCTGTAGGGATTTGCTAGAGTGGGAAAAAATGCTTTATGTTATTGTCAGTCTTCCCTGAATTTTCATGTTATTCTCCCCACCAGAGAAAAACAAAATGGCAGTTGAAAATCTTAAGGGAAAGCCCCTGGATGTGAAATGAGTATATATCTGTACAACCATGTTAGATCTTTTAATAAGGAGATTTCCTGCATTGACATAGAATATTTAGTTTCTGCTGTATAGAATGTTTATTCATACACAGCTAGTTTACAGCTTTTCTATATGGTTCCTGAATGCATCCTTCTCATCTTCCTTATTATTTTTTAACTGGAAAATAGGCAGTGTATTGGAATTTTTTCTTTATGTGCTGTAGGCTACACTTAAACATTGAGGTCTCAGTAATTTATGTTTTTAATGGATAGGGGTTTTTCCTTTTGGGTCATTTTCACAAAGAAAGCTAGGTTGTCCAAACATATTCTGAAATACATTGGGGGATTATGGTTTCAACACATGCATGCCTAGGGCCAAAGTATGAGTAACACGAAATTTTTTGTTCCATTCCATGAACAAACCACTGTTTTGTGGTGTAATACAAAACATATCTAAGCAGTTTAGATCACTATCAGGCATTACAACGTTAGGTTTTCTATTTATGTGACTACCCAAAGCTCATTAGAAACTCATTTTGTAGCTCTAGGGAAGTAAGAATAAAAAGCAGTGAAAAATAGTACATTGTATTCTGTTCTAATTAAACTCTATTTACTGTACTTACTAATATATATCAAGTGTATAATTTTATAGTTGCTGAGGCCAACTTCCAAAACTTGTGAAGTCCAGGATTGTTCTTAAAACTGTTGTGCATGCAGCTTAACTGTGCAATTTTGGTTGGACAAACTAGCATTTTGTGCATGCAGGCAGACTATTAATTGCTGGTTACCTTCATGTGATATGAATGTCCTTGAAGTGCAGAGTTCTCCAGTTCCTTCTCTTTACCTGCTCTTAGGCCCGCAAGAAACTTGGTGGTTGCCAGGCCCAAAGTGATTACCAGGAGGAGACAGATCTGAAATACCAGAATACACTTGCAAATATAAGAGCTCAATTTCTGGGTGTGGATTTTCACTATTCAGCTCTACACTCTGACTGCTGGTGTGAACCTCTATAAAAATCACACCAGTGCTCTCCTTAGTCATGCAGGCAGAGGTTTCACATCTCCATCAGACTGAGCTTGTGCAAATGGGAAGAATCTGCCGTGTTGACACAAGGTATTAATGTATGAGAATGTGATAGACAGTAGAGCAAGGGGGGGCAGGAATCTCCTTTTAAAGGGACAGTACTTTTAATTGATTCTTACTGTATAGTCAATATTTTTCTTTTAAACTACAGCTCTGTGCCCCCTCTGGCATATTAGTCTCTTCTTTTAATGAAATTATAAATGCAGAATACGGCACAGACAAGTAGTAAAGATTCCCCACTTAAGGGCAGAGAGAGGGAAAAGAAATCATTAGCCAACAGAAAAAACAAGGTTTTGGGCAACCTAGTTAAAGCCCTATTATAATCTTCATGCTGTTGCCCCTTACCTGGAATGACTTTTTGTAATAAAAGGAGAAGCTGCATAAACCAAATCAAAAATGAGGTTTTAAAATTTATTTCTTTGTAATGTGAAATGAACCATTTCCCCAATAATGGAAAGCTTATCTGTAAGTGCATTTGTGGATTAGAAGCACACTTCACAGGTGGTATAATACACAGGTCTGAAGTACACTCAGGGCATACACTGAATCCTAGTGAGGCCACTCAGTCATGGTGTATATTATAGGAGGATATTTAACTATGTTCTAGGTTATATAACACAGTTTAAAGTAAGACATGTAAGCTTGTTGTTCTAACAGAACATGTGTTTTTCAAGAAAAGCTGTGCATGAAAATGTTCCCTAAAATTCAGATAGAAGAATCCTTTCTTCATGCTCTCAGTGTAGCATATTACAGTAATAAAAGGAAAGGACTATGATGTAGACTGAAAAAATATGCCTGCTACACAAAATAAATGCCAGTTTATTAGTCTGTCTTCTAGTGTATTTCGGTGCCCATACACCCACATATAGTGAGAAGATGTCATTAAATTAAACCACAGATATTTGTCCCCAGATTAAGGTCACTTTAACTTCTAGGCTCTCTTCTTATTTATTTTAATTAATGAGTGAAAGCTCTGTTTTTCTTCATCTTTAGCCTTCTTTCAGGCTTGCTGTTATGCACCTTGTTATAAATTCCTTGGCTTCCAATCAGGGTTTTATGAGCATGGAGGATTGTATTTAAAAATAAAGATTCTGAACACCCATATGTTTTGAGGTACAATTCCTTTCCTCAGAGGGTATGTAAAACATAAAACAAAAAAGCCTATTTTATTGTGGAAATCTGAAAACAATCAATGAGCCTCTTGTTCAAAGTAGCACCAGGTTTGCTTTAATTTTCAACAAATTCAATTTTCTTTAAAGTGCCGTTTATATGCCCACATTGAATTATAATAGTTACTAGTAATTTATTGGGGATATTATTCCAGGAATTTTTCTATCTTCTGCCTTGGCCCTAGGGATGCGATAGCAGGGTATAAAGAATGTATGGTGTAGTATGACACAATATATAATGCAGGAGAGAGCATTACAGCAGAAAGTTTGTTTAGAAAAGACACACTGATTGTGTTTTTTCAAGTAAAAAAGACAAAATCATTTCCATAGTGCTTATAAACCATAAGGCTACTATCTACCATTGATTTTTTCCTTCCTTTTTTTTCCTCATTAAACTGTCTTCACAGCCAATGTGTTTTCTTGCATGGTTCTAGAAGAGAGTCATTGTAGCACAAAAATTAAGCAATGTCTGTCCCAATTCAAAGCTAGTGGTAACAAATAGAAAGTGTCTGCTGTGGGTTTTGGATGAAGGCAAGAATATTGCTTTTCTGCTAGTTTCTCTGTATAAATTAAGAGAATCCTGGACCCTTTTAATCTTTTCAATAGAGCCTTGCCATTATTTTCTTACAAACTTTTGGTTTAAATATTGCAAGATACTGTCAGGTTTTCACAGAAACAGAATCCACCAATAGCAGTTCCCAGGACTACTAGTATGAAAAGGAAAAGGTTTTATCGGGGCTTTACTTTCTCTACTTTCTCTTATTTTTTTCTTTTTTTTGGTGGTTGCCTCTTGTTGTATGAGCTATGATTTAGAACTATGGGGAAACTGATATTTACAAACCCTTTTGCATGCTTTATGTCTGGCATCGGGACTTTTCCCCATGTCTTTGCAGTAAGTCTCAAGAGACCATTGGAATGAAGAAATAATGCATCTTCCTTCCCCAGCCTTCTTCACGTGACTGGAATTGAGGCTGCTCAGTTCTGTGAAGCTGAAATCTCTTCCTTTGAGTTAGTCTTCGTTCTTATGTAAGAGAGACTGACCAGGCAGAGCTATTTTTGCTCTTGTTTGGGGGATTTCTATGCTCCTGATGATAGATTGCATTGATATTAGATGAACATGTTACTAGGCACAAGACTGTTATTTGAGATCTGAGAAATATTTTAAAAACACTGAAACTAACAAATTGTAAGATTTATACTAAAATGTCCCTTAGCCTCACTCAGGGAATAATATCTAGTATTGATGGCCCTTATACCCTCCCTACAAAGCACTGTTGTGGAAAAGGCCACAAACCCTGGGAGATCAGATTCTGTTTTCTGTGGCCTCAGAAAAAATTGGATTATTCAGTTTCTCTTTTGTCTCTCCTCAACTAGTGCGGTAATCCGTGTTTTTCCTGGACCTTATATGAGTCCAATCCGGCTAGCTTAAGACTCTAGCCCCCACGGACCCACATAGACAAAACTAAAAGACGAGAGGCACTCTTCTCCACGTGGGTGCAAGTATCTTGTTTATTGGCTTGGTGGCAAGACACTCTGGTGATGGGGTCACCCAGGTAGGAAAAGAGGCGGGGAACTCTCACACAGGACGTTTTATACCCTAGGGGATGGGGGCGGGGGAGAGAGGACCGGAGCCAATGGGATGCCATTGGGGAGGGGCGAATTACCTATGGAACAGACCAGGTGTGTATAACAGGGTGGGGGGGTGTGAGGGGGAGACCATGTAATGAGGGAGGGGGAAAACCCATCCACCTGACCTAACATGCTCAGTAAAAATTGCCCATCACCAGTGCAACAACAACAGCTAAATGAACTATTTAGTGCGATACAACAAACTAGGAGACACTTTGCCTAACCTTCATCTTTGTGCGTGTAAGACTTGCCATTTTTGAGTGCCTGAAACAGTAGTGCCAGTGCAGCTGATTTTGCAGTGTCACTTCTGCTAGGCCACCCAAGAGACCGGTGAGTTGGCTGTCTGCCTATAGTCAGGTGTGCTCTGCTTGTAGATATGCTCTTCTTATACTGCTGCCATCTTTCCAATAACACATTATCACTCCTGCACTGCTTTGATGATGTAGCATGTTTACAGATTGCTGGACTAGCAGCACTCTTTGACAATGTGTTATTGCAGTACATTGTGAGAGACAGCTATTTTTGGTGTGTTTTACTCCAAGGGTGCTTTCATCTCAAGCAGTAGAGCTGATCTCAGGATTGCCTTTAGAAAATGTTGAGACAAATAGAACTTTCATGCATCTTTCAGATTGACCCATAAATGATAGAAGTGTGAAGGTGCAGCATCTGAGTCACAGAGGGCCTTGTGGCAACTCTGTCTCTAATGGGATTTTTCATGTAATGCTCTCATATCCTCCACAATCCCTGAGCAACAATAATTTGTGTTGTTTCTTGTTTTACAGTGCAACTAAAAAAATCACTGTTTAGTAAGAAGTATTCTTGTTTTGTTTTAATCATTAGGTAGCTTTTAAGTTGTGGGCAGAAGCAGGCATGAAAACAAAGGGCGTCTGAGCTCCGAAAACTGGGAGCATGGTAGGAAAGAATAGCACTTTGGCACAGCACATTGGTGGTACAGGATAACATTTTATGTAACAGGATACAGACCACAGGGCAGGCAATTGGCACCGCAGGAGAGCACTTTATGTAACAGGAGAGATAATCAGCATGTGGCTGGCATCACGGCTTAGTAACACATACAATGAGATGGGGAACAATTGCATTCTTTCTCTCTTTCTCTCTCTCTCTCCCCCCCCAGAGGTTACTGAGGGGAAATCTCTTCTTCCCTCTCTGAAAAAGTATGTGATATTAGATGTATTTACTGGGGGAAGACAGGGATCCAATTCAATTGTGCTAAGCCTTTTATTTGTCTTAATTTAGTTTTTAAAAACATGCCCTTTGCTCAGTTGCTGCTGTTGGGGGGATAGACTAAACAATTGAAAGCTTTTCTAAGAAAAAGAGTAACTTTTTAATCACTGCAGTGAGCAGTAATTTTTGGCAATACTATTATACTACCAAGAGGCAATTTTAATAAAACAGTCAGTGCTTCAGAAGCTCCTGAAGTAGTAGCAATTTTAAGGAAATATGAGGATATATTTCTTTCACTGCTTCTCTTTTTAAACCTTTAAAAGAAAACCACACTGCCCCTTTGGTGCCTCTTAAGTGGACACAATTGTTGATTTAGAAGAAAGACAAACTGGTCTTTATGGTTAAGCATTTCAGTCCAACATCCTCTTTTAAAAAGCTAAGTACTTTAAGGTTTTGTTTAAGGTTGCTCACTCAAATCCAGAGGGACTGTAAAACTTTGGCTGTGGAAAGCCAATCTCCCCACACCAAAGATTCTTTGGTAGGACTCCAGAAAGGCTTTAGGGCATCCTGATTTCTGTCCACTCTTTGGCTTATAGTATTTCCTCCTTGTCTATTGAATAGATGAACTATTTTCACTTGCTTATGAACAAATGGCCTGATGTACGTTTTGCAATAGTTTTTACACTGGTGTAAATTCATGTATGCCAGTGTCAGGGAAAGCAGAGCAGGTTACACTGCAATATCCATTGTTTCTTATCAAACTAATTATCTGTTGCATTGGATATCATGTTCTGATGAAGTCTCACAATTCAGTGTGTCAGAACCTTTCAGATTAAGTTGCACCCTGTGTAGTATTGAAGATTGAAGGGGTAGGGTAGAAACAGGGAATAATTTGTAATTATCTCTGGTAGTTTGATAGCTCTCACTTGTCTACCTTTTGGAACACATGATTGTATACCTCATTTCCAAAATCTGGAACATGTGCCTAGGCAATTTTACACAGGCAGATACTTAAACATGTGCATTTCTAAACTTACCAACTGATCATAAAATTGAGTGATTCCTGTAATTACAGCATTAAGAATATTGCTTAAAATATATAAGTATATAGTGCAATACATCAGTAATTCACAGGATTCCCGAATCGCAGAATTTGATGGCTAAGGTTGGAAGGGTCTGCAGGAGGTCATGTAGTCCAACCTACCTGCTCAAGCAAATATCTAATGATGCTAGGGAAATAAATGTGTGAACGCCTGCTTGCAGCACTGTTCCTACTGTTCATTGTAAAATGTATGCAAAAAAGTATTACAGTCAAAATTTAAATCAATAAAAGTGACTCATGTAAGTTTATAATACATGCATGTAACATGGTACTAATACACGGATGCAGCTAAAATCAGTCTTCAGATGGATTCAAATGTGGCCAAGTGTAACAAGTAAATGTGCTTAGAGATTGGTAACCACATCTGATTTTGGGTAGAATGCAACATCTCTTCAAATCAATGTGAAGATTACTATAACATGAATAAAATGTAGATTGTACTCTAGGACTGAAATCCTTTCTCTTACCCTTCATTGCAATCCATTTTTTGAGTCTCTGTGCCTGCAAACGTCCTCAAAACACAGGATGTATACTTGCATATAATTTACCACACACAATGGACATGTTCATTTCAAAGTTCTTTGTCAAAAAGTAGCCCCCATATGAGGAGGCTCATTACCTTTTAAAGGCTATGCTAATGAAAAAAACCCCAACCTTATTCTTAATGACGTATCCAGCTGACAGTTTGAAAATGCTTGACAATAAAATCTTTCCCTATTCATAATAAGGGATTAGCCTCCTCAAAAACTGACATACAGATCATGTCTTTGCCCTAATGAAATAATTTAAAACCATTGCCTTTTATTGAGAAAGGAAATTCCAACTCCTGCTTTAGGCTTCTGTAAGAGGTCTGATTAAGAAGTGGTCAGATGGAGGGGCTTTTGCTGAGAGGGTTACAGAGTGTAGAACCATTGTAGCAGAATGTGTTTGCACCAAGGATCTGTTCTGGTTTTTTGCAAGCTACACAAGATTTGCTGCTTTCTCAGTCTAGAAGATTCTAAATTAATGGCTTTCCAGTATAAAATAGCAGTAGATAAGAATAAATGGTTCATTCACAGTTTTTAATAATATAGCTCTTCTATACCGTAAACCTTGCTTCCATCTTGCATTTCCTTTCCTTATTTTAGTTTTCTACCTAGACTTAATATATCAGCTAATGCATAGAAAGTTGTTGCTATTGAAGTGTAATAAGGATGATCTTTCATATCTTTTTTTTTTTTTTTTTTTTTGAGAAAAACAAAAACCTTGAGGTTTCAGGCAAAGTTGGGTTCCCTTTTACATGGTGAAAAATGCCATGCCATTAGATGTATAGCTCCAAAGACCCTGGTGCTGGTTTAGAAATGAAAATATTCCAGGATGAAGGAGAGACACTGAAGCTTAAAAGAACATTGATCCAGACAGATTTTTCTTTAAAGACCTAGTGAATGTTGTCTACAAATCGGATGTGTTTTTGAAGTGTGTACTTGAAAATTTTCCCGGTTATTCAGTTGTGTAGGAGATTGCAACTTCATAAACACTACAAGCAAAACATTTTTACATGAAAAGGTATTTTTTCAAGTTGCTAGCTTGTGCTACATTTTATTTCCAACTGTATCAATAGTATGGATCTTACCCAAAAATTAAAATAAATGTATTAAAGCAATTTATTTAATTTATTTTTATAATAATATATATTTACTAGTAAAGGCAGTTCTTTTTTTTTTTTCTCTTGAAAAACTATTGGAAAACAGGATCTAATGGCAAACTGTTTTTTTCTATTGCTCCTTAACAGCTAAGGATTTCAATCAAGTCATCTACCTTCTCTCCTGAGATACACTTTTGCAGTCCTGCTCTTTATGGTGTATCTAAAGTAGAGCACTGATTTAGTATGTCAGTTAATTAAAAATTCTGTTGATTTTGAGTTCCAGAATACACCTTTTACAGCCTATTTTTATGGTTCTACACTTTATTTTAAAGGGATGTGCTTCCAAGTGAAGTAGTTAAGCTTAGATCTCAAAGCCCTTGATGGAGGCTGTGACAAAAATTATGCTTGATAAAACTTGTCTGTGAAAAACTAACGGTGAAATACAGTAAAAGCTAGTTTCTTACTAATCAATTTCTTATCAGTTTTAAGGGACAATTGGCATTAACCAAGAAAGTAGGACTTTTGAAATGGAATTCTCATCTCTTTGTCTAATGAAGAGCCACATTTCTCACCTTGCACTGGGGTGGAATTTCTTGTTATTTATTTTTCATTTTCAAGTGAAGAAGGAAGGGTTAGTGCCAGCTGGATGAAAAGGTGTCTTAGTGTTAAGTTTGTTTAGAAGCATAATGGACAACACCTGCATTTAAGGATTACAATCCTGTTTTTTTAATCTAAGAAAGAACCACCATGAAATTTAAGGAGTTTTGAAATTTTTGAGTCCTTCAACATTAGTAGTTGAAGCGTAGTGATTAAATGTTTTTGAGGGGCTTTCTCCTTTTAATCTAGTGCATTTTTTTCTCTGTTTTTTAAAAAAAAAATTTTATTATTTCTCTTTAGTCTGGGTGTAATTTTGTAGAAAACTCCTAAAATGCCATTGGCAAATAAAATTCCTGTGAATAAAAGTGCTATTTTTTTTCTTCTAATTTATGATAACGATTAGGGTATTAAGTGTGTAGAAACATGTTCACCCAACAGCTTAGGACAAAACCAGAAAACACATTTCCACTGCTGAGCCTGTTTGGTTTATATCTCAGTTGGTGGAGAATAGTGCGTCTGGCCAAAGGCTGTTAAAGTACTTTTCTTTTAACCTGAACTCATCACTTATGCAAACACTTGATCAACCTGATGAATATTTATAGTAAGCACTTCAAAGCTTGAAGTATGTAATTTTAAATTGTTGTTATTTTGCTGTCAAATATATTTTTGTATTAGGCAGAGTGACTAACTCCAAAGAAGTGTTTACAGTGTAAGACATGCTGGGGCTTCTTTCCTGTGTTGTAGGAACTCCAAAGCCCAGCACAAATTTTCCTGCTGTCCATGCTTACCTGATTTCCTGTTTTTAACTCCTTTACTGTAGCACTGAAAAAAAATATTATTGTCTTTGATTACTTCATCATCATGAGAATACTTTTATTTTCAGTAACTCTAAGAAACATGAAATAAATATGTGACAAAGCAGTATCTTAAGTAGTACATGGAAGGCACTCGACTTTCTTGTGATGTTTAGGCAAATCTTTTAATTGGATTAAACTAGTCCTTCTACGACAGTGTAACTTTTTTATTATTACAGGAGTTAGGAGGAGAAAAAAAATGCTTGTGCTTGGACCTGGTCTTGTTTTTGGTGTTTTTCTGGGTTTTACTTTTTTTTTTGATAACCTAGTACTAATGACCATTGATCTATGAGTTTCATTCTTCTCGTGTAAATTTGGATTATCCTACTTCCTTTTTCACTATTTATCCATTTTATCTACAGACATGGAGAGCTTTTTGGAGCAAGTATTTGTATAATATTTGTATTTTAACTGTACCAGGCTCAAATATATTCCTGGTAGAAACCACCAGATACAGTGAAAATTATTTAAAAAACAAGCAGCAATATAGAGTCCATGTGGCAGTGGAACAGATTTGTACTGCTTAACCTCATATGGTTTTCCTAAAAGATGCTGGGTTACATCTGCATAGTTCTTCGGATTTCTGACACATGAGGAAGAGGTTTCTGCCTGAGCTGACACTTGCAACGTTTAGATATTTCTTGGAGAAAAAACATACAAGTCATAGATGAAGGAAATTGTGCTTTATCCTTACAAATACATCCTGAAGACTGTATTGTAGGTCTACCCCACTGGTACTTAAACTGCTGTGTTAATAATAATGTAGTTTTATTGAATAATGATTGCCTCTCTTTTCCCCTGCCACATTTATTATGCAAGGTCAGGGACCAGCTTGTAAAAATCACTTTAAAAAAATTCTTTGATTTTCAAGCTTTTGAAATTTGGATGCTGGTTGGGTGGAGCTAGGCAGATGTGAAAGCTCTGAAAATGATTGCAGTGTTCTCTACAGCAGGATTAACTAGCCAGAATGAGGAGTCCCACACCTGCAAATTTCCGAGACCCCTGGATATTTGTTGTCCTTTGAACTTTACCTTTTGTTTTTTCCTTTAACTGTTTTAGTTCAACTGAATGTACAGCCACAATCTGTGGAAATGGAAAGATGCTGCATGTATGGCAATATGCTGCCAAAAATAGAAAAAAAATACAAGAAAGGTCAGCCTTCAATGCCTGTTGTGATTTTTTTCACTGAAGCACTAGAGGGATTTACCAAATGCACTGCCAGCTGTATATGACCTGAAACAGGCTTTAAAATGGATAGTTTTTCATTTTTCTGTCTACTCTCCATGCTCTCTTCCTTCCCACTTTTTTTGCATCCACTTCTGTCCGTAACAATGAGATAGCTAATTTCGGGTTTGTTGTTACTGTCTTTTAGGTGAAGCTAGAAGGAAGGAATCTCTTAGATGAAAAACACTGGTTTCATTTGGCCTTGTAATGCTTGTGTTGATCAGCAACTGTGCAAAATGACTTGGCTAGCAGGAGTATTTATTCTAATAGTGAACTTTAAGAGAATGAGCTTGTAAAACCAGGGAGATCAAGTTAGTGCTACTGTGGGTTCAAGTGGAGGAATGCAGTACACGTGTGCTATACTTTAAAATTAGTTTCACTATTCTGTGTGTTGAGGCAGGGGGCAAATAGGATCTAGACCTAATTTCTCCTTCTGATTTTTGGGGTTGGGAAGAAATAAATGGGCCCCATATTTCTGAGAACAAGTTGTAGTGAGCAGCACTTATACAGCTATGTGGAGGGGGAAGCCTTTTGCTCACCTTCTTGCAATGATCTAGTGATAGCTTAGAAATGTGTCTGTAAAAAGAGTGTCTTGGTTCATGAAACCTGAAGAAGTAAATGTGTTTTCATGTGTGAGGCAGTGAGAATTATGCCCTTCAAATTAGGGAACTGACATATCATGCAATATTTCTGTCTGGTGTCAAGTCATTAGCCCATCTCAAACACCAATATTAGATTTGCTATTTGTCCTTCAAGATGATTCCATAATTCCTGGAATTCTTACAGAAATTTTTCAGTAAGGGATTGAAGAGCGCTAAATAACCTGTATATAGTTACCAGCCACTGAACAGTAAAGGAGTTTGCTCTCATATTTTTGTTCAGGGTCTATTTGATTCATTACCATGCTAACGGGGGGAGTGATGGTGGTGAAAATAAATAGAAAGAGAAAGAGCAGCCAAATCTGAAATGAAAAGTTTAGAAAAAAAATTGTCTGAGAATTCATATAGAAGCTAAGTATGCACCATGAAATTGTGCTGTTTCTCCATGTAGAAGTTTTCCTTATGCAATTGCCTTTTGAGACCCTCTTTGAAACAGCTCAGATAGTGAAGAACAACACAGTGGGCATCAGCCTATTACTTGCCAAGGACCTTGCAGGTCATTGAAGTGAGTGGGTCTTTGACCTGGAGAAGTTAATTGTATCCATCACCTGTATAGGATGAAATTTTGTATGTGCCTTGCAAATGTAAATGCAGCTGTCTGAGAAACAGAGAGTAGAAGCATGTATGTTGCAGTGAGTGAAGACTGGATATTTGAAGGATGGTACTCAATATGTAATCTGTTTTCACTTAGAGCCCAAGGTTTTCTGCCTGACTTTACCACCATCTTTCAGAAAATACAGAGAACAAGTGTCTTTTTGAAAATATTATTAAATTTTTAAAAATATAATAATATATAAAATATTCCTGAATACCAGTTCTTTGCTTTGAGTATTGCACAAACAGCTCTTTTAAATTCCTCTTTTATGTATTGCTACATAATTGCCCTATTGATGATCTATTTAGTTTTTATACAAGTTATATTGATACTGTCATGTAGGATATAGTAAGAATAATTTGAGATTTTTTAAATTATTATCTCTGTGTCTCTGAAGGTAGTGCTAAAAATGTGATTTATGTCAGACAAACCTAGGTAAAACTAAAGTTAATATTCTATTTCATGAATGACAGTGGGAAATTGTTTAGACATAAAGTAAAAGTGATTGTTATATGGAGAATGGGACCAAGGCATGGTTATCCTTTGAGAGTTTTTATGTGGGGAATTTGGGAGGGCAAGAGTACAAGTTAAAATGTGTTCCCTGTAGGGTTACAATAAAATCTTTACTGGTGTTTGTCACTGCAGAAGTAGTGGCAGAGTCTTGGAACATTGGGTAAGGCACGCTTGCTTCTAGCTTTGGGAAATCAGGCCATTTTTTGGAAACCACATAAATTTGGAAGTATTGAGCTGGTGACCATTGCTGGTAATCTCCCATTAGCCATCTGCATAATGAACACATTTGTTTTGCTGTTTAACAGATGAAAAATGGTTATTTGGCTAGTGCTTTTGGCTGACAGAGATTCCTATGTGTCATATCTGAAGCTTATGGGTAAGAGAAAGTATTAAGTTAAGCTCTCCTTGCTGATATTTTGGGATGAACAGAAGTTTTCAGATTTTTGGGCTGTCGGCTACTATTGTAATGAGAACCAGCTTGAAACAAAGGGAATTGAGAATGAAATAATATGTTTCATTTTGCCAGCCTAACAATATTTGGGTTTTGTATTTGTTTTTTAATTTTTATTTTTGAGCAGCTTAAGTCCTGTGGACATATGAAGCAAGGACAGATTGTTGCAGCTGTTGACCTTATTTTTTTTATTCTCCTTACTATATTTCAAACAGAAAGAAGAAGGAAATTTAAACTTTTTGTAGAGACAAAAAATTATTCAAATGTCAGAGGGGATCAGAAAATAGCAGAGTCTTTGTTCTTCACCTTCTTTTGCATTACAAGCTGTCAACCATTGCTAAAGCTGGTACAGCAGATATGTAAGAACTTAATGTATGTGGTAAGGTCTGTGTAGTTCATACAGTGAACGTAGATGAGATGCAAATGCTAATATAATATCTAGCCTGTGTTTCTTCTGAGGTGCATCCCTGCCACGCCAGAGCAGCAAGGACTTGCTTTTAGTTTCCAGCTAATAAGAGAAGCAGAAGAATTCTACAAGCTTCAGTCAGGCTAGCTGTTAGAGTGCACGATGCACTGTTAACACCTTAGATGGTGTGGCTAGCAATCCTCTGAGTTCTGTGGAGTTATTTAGGAAAGATGGAGTAAAAGAATGAAGTGCAGGAGACATAAATATCAAAGATATGTAAATTTTTTTAGTGTATACCTCTCCTTTAAACAACAGAATAGCTATTATCTGGAATGACTATGTACCAGCCCTCGCAGAAGCTTCTAACATTTCCAAGTGATCATGATTATGAGGCTTATGCAAGATAAATGTTGACTTGTTCTGCTTAAAAAAGTAATTATGACTTTCTTTTTCTTCATTTTTTTCCCCCTATTTTGTGTCCATTCTACCTTTTTACTAAGATAAAACTGATACTGATTGGAATTAAGTCAAGGTCTTTGCCATGATATATTTGCTGTATGTGTCTGGGCTGTTCCACTGTACTACTGGGAGGGAATATGTGTGACTGGTTCTGTCAATACTGAAAAATGTATTCAGTTTGCTTGGGCTTTTCTGTGCAAGTCAGATGAAAAGAAACTGTTGCTTTTTCATCTCATGAGTTCTGCTCTTAATGCTATATTTTATGTTGTCAGGCAATGAACACAGGATTGTTTCGTGGCCAGAAGGAAAGGGAAATTGTCAAGGGTTTCTGCATGCGACCATGTATAATAACTTCTGGAGCAATGATAATGGTACTTAGGAGACAATTAGCATATAAGAATTTGGTTTCATTTAATCACTAGTATGGTAAAAAAGGAATTTCTGAACTGGAAAAGTACATCTGAACCAAGAAAGTTCTTCTAGAAGTTTATTATAGCCCCTTCTGTCTGATTTTTATCTATTGTATCCTTCGATACCCTTTTCTATTTCTCACCATAAAAATGCCCAAGTGTTTTTAGGTTCATTTATCTAATTTACTTTGATGAATAAACTTGTCAGCTCTCTCCATGTGCTCAGTACCCATGGAGTGATATATTGTATTAGACTTCAAACTAAATTCTCTTTTTATTCCTGTAGTGCTTTATTTACTTGCATTCCAACCTGTCCCAGACAAATTATTTCTTTTTAACTTATCAGGCTTTTAAGGAATTTTAAATAAGATTGGCACTGTGTTACCTTGAGCCATGTCTTGGTTATTTACTTTTGGCTTACATGTGTCAATTCCCTCAATTTGGAGTTTTGCTTTATTTTCACTTCTGAAGAAAAAATTCTGTTGATTCCTAGTAGAAGTGCAACGAATTCACCCCTTGTCCTGTTGCTGCCAAAGGTCAGAATCATCTTCTACATTCATATCACATGCTTGTGGCCATTGTTTTTCTTACCTTTTCTCCCTTATAAATACATACTGACTCATTGAGCTTGTGTAGCTTCCTTTAATATCATCTGCTACATTTCACACATGTTAATAAATCATTATGGTTATTTTGGTGTTTCCAAACAATGGTCTTGTTCCTTTTGCTAAAATGTCACCCAGGTGTAGCTTCTCCTCTTGCTTCTCACAGGTTATCTACACTTGGCTCACTCAGTTCCATCTCATGATTTTTCTTACTTTTTTGTTCTTCTCTTCCTTTGATTTGTGTGGTGCTGCCTTTTGAGGACAAGCACATGGTGGATGCCTGGTCCCATTATCCAGCTGCTAGTGGGATCCTCAGTAACATATTTCCACTAACATGTCTGAATGTGATATGTGACGAGTGAAACCTTTGGCAGAACCTTTTCTGAAGGTATTGCTTACTATTTTCACCACTCCCACACTCAGATATCATACTTCAGATAGCACAACAATCCTTTTCCTATGAATATTTGAAAAGCAGTAGATGCAACTTCTGAGTTGATGGAGATGGACACAACCACAGAGGAGGAGCATTCCAGAAAAGCCCAAGAATAATACATATAATAGACTAATTTTCTGCTTGTTTCTAATTATGTTATTGTATTTTGAAAGTTGATACTAGAATCTAGTTTACCTCACTTTCAATCTAGCCATAGCTGACTGAAATATTGTGAGAGAAAATGGAACTTTTAGAAAATGGGCTTCATAGGACAGTGGAAGCACATTTCCATCTTAACATTAAGGTAATAATGTTAAGAAATTTCACATGGTGATTGAGAGGAATATATACATATATGTATACCTTAATATGTAATCCTACTTTCCTTTACTTGTCCCTTTGTGTCTTGGTTTGAAAGACAGGTGTCTGCCAAGGAAGGCGGGAACCTCCCTTGGAAATGAACGTATGATCCCTTTCCCTCTTAATGATTACAACTTTGACATTAAGGGGCTTTCAGGCAAAGATATGGGAATAGGAATAACAGTTCTTTACTAGTACATGCATGTATAACAAGGCAAGCAAACAACAACAATGGTAACAGCAACAAACTAGAACAGAAACCCCGATGAAGTCTCCTCCCGCTCCTTGGGCGCTTTCCCCTGCGGTGCAGTTACGGTTGCAGCCGGCAGGGGCGCTGGTGGCTCCCGGTGGGCAGGGAGGGTGCGATGAGTCCCCAGCGGCTGCAGGGGGCGCTGTGGTACCGCTTTAGTCACAGACCCCTCCCGTGGTAATGGCGGATGGGCTGGATGGCGAGAATGGGCCGCAGCAGGAACCTCGGACCAGTGGCTGGAATGGCAGGGTGGGCTCACTCGGGGCAGCAAGAGGTAGCAGAAACTCGGCAGCTGTGGAGGAGCTGCGTGGTGCCACAGCAGGCAGGGGGTGCTTGGCTACAGAGAAAGGGCAGGGGCTGGGCAGCGGCAGCCTGCCTCCCGAACATGGACAGGGGAGGCTCCCTTAGATGGGTAAGGAGCTCGTGGGTTTCTCTTTGGGCACCTGAGCAGGTGGTGAAGAATTCTTTTTTAGTGAGGTAGGGTGTTAATAAGGTTCCAGTGCAACAGCTGCTCCCACAAGCAGAGCTTCACTCATGGTAGGAGAAGGCAGTAGGAGACGGAGCCTCACAGTGGCGGTGCATTGTGCCCACTGTTACAACAGCCTGTTTCCCCCCAAAACCAACAGAGAGAGAGAGCTAGGAGCTACGCCCAGCCCAAATCTCGAGGTATCTTTGCCCCTCCAAGGGAAACCCCTTCAGCTAAGAGAGTAGCCAGCAGCACCCTTTTCCTGAACCATGGCAACTTCTTTTGTTTCCCTGACGTATTGGTCTTTACTCTCTCTCAGCAACATACCAGGAGAAAACTCCCTAAGACAAAGAAAACAAGAGCAGTCCTAACCTCCAACACTTTGTCAAGCCTATCACATATTCAGCTCTAACTAATCACTTAGAATTATCAATATGTATACAAACATAATTTCCTATTGTCATTAGCCTCTTTTTATTCCGTACTCCTCGTCTGCTGAATATATTTGCAATTTAAAAAAAAATGTTCCCTGCTGCTAACACTGCATTCTATTCCTACATCTGTGTATTTTGGGTTTGTGATTAGGTTGATTTTTTTTTTCCCACAATGAATTTGATGCTGCAATGCTAGCATTCTTTTTAAGTGTCTTTTAAAGAAAGTTAGAACTAGAGTGGATTTTTTCATTTAATTCCTATCTCTGGACTACACAGAAGACCTAAGACGTGTGAGGCAGAGTGCCCTGGTGACAGTAATAGTAGTTATTTCTTCTTCCTGTCAAGAACACTGACTACCAGAGCAAGGGCAGTAAGAGATATCCATTCCTGACACATTTTATGTTTTTCCTTTACTTTGCTGCTCAGTTAAGTCTGATTTAAGTCAAGCCTTGGATGCAAGTTATACTAAAATTCCACTAGAAACTAATTATAAAATTATTAAGCAGTTTGCTTTGTCTCAGATTTGCATTTATTCATAATAATTCTACATACACTAAGGGTCATTGGTGAACTTAAGACGATGTTCATTTTTGTAGGCGCACAGTTTGTGGTAATTGGGAGTGAGGCTGCAGCAGAGCCTCATCCCTAATGGGCTACAGCTGTGTAGGGCAGGTGACCAGCACTGAAGGTAATGAGACACGGAGTTTCCGGGTGCACTGACCAGTCATGAAAGGGAACAGAGGTGTGAGGCGTGTAAGAGGAGGGATATCAAAGGTTGGGTTAAAGAACAATAGGGAAGACATTTGAAGCCCTCTGAAGTGGTATGGTGTTGCTCTGTATGAGTAGACACTGAAGCCTTCTGAAATTGTATGGCAGTACTCTGTGTATCATGGCTGTCTCAACTGCAACATGTGCTGTGACATATGGTGTGATAAATTTTATTTTTTTATAAGATTTAGATAAATTTCTAAATTTTAAGGTTTAGAAATCCCTAAATATTTCTGAAAATTTGTAGCTATTTAGGAATTTCTAATGCTTTTCATAAAAACACATGGTGATATATTTGAACTTTTCTTTGCAACCGTAATTGGGTATTTTTTGGATATTGGCTTAGTAGTAGAAAGGCCAGTGATGTGCGCAATATTCCCTTTTATCCGCCCTTAGGCTTTGACATTGCTTATATTCTCTTTTCACTTGTACATAGCGGAGTATAATGGCACTGTAGGTATGATATGGTCACTGGAACATAGCACAAGTACATCTGCTGCAAGCTGTGTTATGAGCACATCTTCAGTTTCTGATACTGCTGCTGTATAAAGGTGTAGTTACGAGATTGTGCAAGTTTATTTCCTCTTTGCATATCTTCTCTTACCATCTGTTAGTGGATGAAGCAGCTATGATCTCTTCCTGTTCTCTCTAAATTATGTGGTGAAAACATCAGAATTTTTATTTGAACTTACACAGGTTCTCTGTGGACATCCAAACATCTCCTGTTATAGAAAGTTGGTAAGAGGAAAATTTTTAGCTGAACTAGTTATTCTGTAAAAGCTTTTTCAGGAAAACACTCAAAAATAATGTACTTATTTTCCCTTTTGATATTGAATTATGATCTTGGATATTTTACTGTTTCATCTATCTTTTACAGAAGTATTCAAATTAAATCCCACATCTGTTTATTTTTGACTTTGGAAAATCACCCAAGAAGAGAAATTTATGAATACTAACTTCTATTTTATGAAATACTTAGAATAACCTAATTTTCTTTTAGGAGACCATGAAATTGATTTTGATACTAGCATTGAGACTCAAAAGTTCTTTCTCTTCCCGTGCTCTATCTTTTGCGGGTCTCTAAGCCCTTAGTTTACTTAGCCTTCTAAACATTTGAGAAAAAGCTGTGTTCCTTGTTGTAAAGTGAAATCACTGAGGAAGTTCAGTCCAGATTCACAGTGTTGTTTGGGCATTAGCTTTGAAGAAAATAGAAACTATTTTCCCAGACTGTTAGTAAGCTTGGGTGGAAGTGACCTGTCCAGAGCAGCCAGTGACAGCTCACAGTCATACATTCACGTCTATCAGCTTCCAGGCTTCAACCAATCTACTCTTTACCCCACATACCATTTCCTAGCTGCTAGAACTTTGTTTTACCGTGGATTTCCTGCAGCCTTGGCAGTCACTGAGACTCACTTTCAGTAAGTGAGGTCAGGAGTAAGGTGGTTATCACTTAGCAGCCGAAGTGCTGAATTCATCACAGTGGTCCAAAGGAAAGACAAGCAATGGAGTTAACTGTATTGTTATGCTTCTTAACTGAATATATTATTATAATATATGTTATAAGATAAAAACAAGTGGAAATAAATCATGGAAGAATGGTCATTTTAATAGAAATACATTATATAGAACACCAAAAATACTATGCTTTTAGCAAAAAAAGTCCCTATAGTTTTATGATCTGCTACTTCTATGAGTTAATTTTCAAACTCTCAGTCCATTTACTTAGGCATTGAATTCTGTCAGTACTGCTTTTGTAGATCTAGAAGGAATTCCTTTCATTATCTAGAAGGAATTTTCTTTCATGACACTTTTGAATTATGACGTCTGTTAAAAGATATTATTTTAATGTGTATGTTGTCCTAGTTTTTAAAGGACAGTAACATACAGGAATAGGGAATGAAGGTGCCCAAGGATGCCAGATAAAAATGCTCTTGCATGAACTGTTAGTATGCTGCTGTGTGCTATTTAGCATTTTTGAAAACAATTCCAGACATTTTTATTAGAATAGAAAGATAAAATACAGGTCTTTATTGCTCAGTGTTTTTCCAGTGACATGAGTTCCAATAATTCAAATCTGACTGTTCCTTATCCTGCAGAATCTGAAAAGTCCATAATTTTCCTAAACTTTCACAACATTGCATATCCCATTATAGTAGTTTTTACAGAATTCAAATAAACTGATTTAATTCTTTGGGTTGTTTTTTTGTTTGTTTCCTCTAGGTCAGCCTGAGGCTATCCTTCAGCTGCACCAATTCTGTAAAGAAGGACTGAATATAGGCTTATATGTTCTGTGCCATAGATGGAGAAGGCACCTCACTAACTTTCTGGTTTTACATAAAAGCATTTATATGTAGCCATGCAAGATGGAACATTTTATTAAAGTTGGCTTTATCACAAATGGAAAGCATATTTCTATATGTAATTGTTAGATTCTGATGAGGTTTATGTTGTGCTGGCTGCCTTTCCAAAGAGAAAAACATAGCATAATTTCTGTGTTGATATATTCACAATGCTTAAAAATGATTTGTGTTTACACAGTCAGTGCCCATGTAGTCTGTGTTAACTTCCTGTCATTTGAAAGAAGAAACAAACCATTTAAAAATAATATTTTTTTGGCACCTGAAAGAAACAGAATGAATAGAGCCCTTTCCCTTTCAGCTTGAAATAGCTTTCTGAGTTGGTAAACATTATGGTTATCTTGAATCATTAGGTGGACCAAATCTTCATGCTGGATGCTTCATCTATAGATGTTATTTGGTTCTTGTTTCCAGGATATTGTATGGGAGTCAGTTCAACATTTAAGAATTCTAAAATATCCAAAACCTCTTGGTAACTGAAATTGATAGAGAAATTAATAACTTTTTTATGATTTGCATTTTTTTCTTACAATTCCTGTAATACTTTCAGGAAACACCTCTTTCGGGTTTCAATAAAATTCTGACAGAATTGGGAAATAGGTTGTATGTAGCTATTTTTGTGAGAGGCAAATTTATCTTTTGCCATCATGGACATTTAGTGCTTTTTATTCTGTTTTCTACCTTCCATCCTTCTTCCATTTCTCATATAATCTTCCACGTCTGGATTTGCCTTTTTGCGTAGCAATAGCCTTACCAAGTGTTTATCTACGCTGCTGCTGTTATACAATAAAAAAAAGCTAAACTTGCTTAAATATCAGAAGGAAGAGCAGCATGTCTTCAATAATATGATAACCAGTGTAGTCAGTTTCTACATTATATAATGTCAGTACCTTGTTAAGGCCATTAAAATTTGTGGAAATCTTTCACCTGTTTTTAGTAGTCTTAAATCATATACTGTTTACCCTAAGCCTAACCCTTTCCCATGTTTTTTTCTATAATCTTCAGGTTGTTTCAAATTCAACACAAAAACTGAAACCAAATTTTGAGCAATGGCCCTCTAAAACACTGTGTAGTTGTCCATTAGAAGCAGCAGATTATTATCTCCCTGTAATACCCATGATAACCAATCCGTTTAACAGCATTCAGAAATAATGAACATTTTTGCAGCAGAGCAAGGAAATAAGCTATGCCAAATTGCAGAGGTGAAAGAAAACATTTATATGTGATCTCTATGTTCTGTGTAAACCGTAGTACATTTTGGAAGAGGATAACAATGGCAACATTGCAACAGTTTTGGACTACATACAGTTTCCATCTGTTCAATGAACTTCCACCATTGCTGAGGGAAGATCTGTAATGAGTTCAAGAAAATTACAGGATCTAGTTCTTGGTGGCCAAAATTGCAATTAGCAGATTTTTCATGTGCATCTCATTGTGTGATTTCTTTCATGGTACACCACCTGTGTATTTTGGTTTTAAAATCTATTTGTTGTAAGACAGGAGTTCATGCTTGGAGGCTCATGTTTGTAGTTCTGTCCAGTAAGAAAGTAATTACGCATTCAGTCTGCAAAGCTGGAGCTCAGTACTGAAGATCCTAGAGAGCACTGTACAGAATGGCATCAGAATTCTCATCCTTTAAGTTCCCGAGCTAGAGGTGTGTTTGTTTAGATCCGGCTTTCCAGTTGAAAAGAATTGGTTTTACTGACATTTTGACATTTTCAGAGAAGCAAAATGTAGGTTCTAAGCTTGTGCAGAGGCTTTTGATGCACCATTCTAATAAAAAAATCTCCAGATCTTAAGCTGTTATAGATCTTCCTGATAAATAATAGCCAGAATATACCTTGGAAGTATGCGTGGAGCATGGCCAGAGCTGTGCTGGTATTCATTAATTTCTCAAACTTTTCCATTCTGAAGAGCAGCAATTCTCACTGACATGAGAGCTCTGAGATTCCTCTTAGTTACCCTTAGACCCCTAATCACTTCCAGCCATTGCTATCACAGAGAAATGCAAAGTCACTTGTGTTGCCTTCCCCCCTTAGTAGTTATGTTTGCTGCATTTTACTTCTGCATGTCTGTGACCTGTGCCTGGTTTGCTTTATGAGGTGCTATGAGATGCCATTTTGAGTTTTCAGGTGTGAAATACCCATATTCTACAGCTCAAAGTATTTCTCTTATATATGCTTTTCACTGTTTTTATCTAATGGGTTTTTAAACTTGTGCTCTAGATACTTAGAATGTCTTCCAGCATCATATGTAAATGTTTGCCTAAATACAGGTGTAGTGGTACTTGCACTCAAGTTTTGGAAAGTACCAATTGTTGTCATGTAGCATGAGAAGTACAATGTGGAGACCTTGCAGTGTCTCCCAGCACGGGCCTTTGGGCAACACATACAAAAATCCTGCTCAGGTCTGATGGTTAACGCAAAATGATGACTTATGAAGTGCAGCACAGCACTGGATTTTTTGGGTTTGGGCCAATTCCTGAAAAATGTCCCAAGGGCAGCTCTGCAACACATTTACCTTCAATACAGCAAATAGTCCTATTAGGATGTACATATCAGGTCTGTAATAGTCATATCTGGACTCTGCATCCAGTCTAACGTGAAATGCAGGGCAAGAGGAAATTAGTCCAGGGCAGGTCAATATGCAGAAGAGCTAGAGATTGTAGGCTGAGATAAACCTGTCCTGATGCAGTGTAGAAGCACAGAGGAGCAGTTGTAGTGAATTTCCTTGTGCTCTGGTTCTGAGGAAATGCTGAAGAAACATTTGGATTATGTATACATGGAGCCAGATTGGGGTTGGCAGGCTATTAGTTTTGAGCTGGAACACAAATGATTGTACTCCTCCAGGAGCCATCTCTTTATGAAATTAGGTAAGATTTGTCTGGAGCCCCATACATAATAGACTTTCGGATTCTATGTTTCTTGCATCCAGGCTTGGGTAAGGTGCCCATCCCAGTGTGAAAGGTCAGCAACCAGAAATGTTGGTAGAGCATGTGCATTCACAGGCAATAGCATTCAATAAATGCACAGACTAGTGAATGAGTATTTTTTTTTTTAATCCAGAGTGCTATCTCCACTCAACTGCTACTGCTGTAATAATAGAATTTAACAACATACTACTGATTTATATGTATTTTAGGATTTTTTCCTAGCACCTTCCTTCATTTCACATATGCTATGAGGTCATAGAAAAAAAGATTCAGTTGAAATAAATATACACAATGGGATAGAAATAAGGTTGCTGTGGGAATGTCAATTCTGAATTTCCTGCTTTTGTTGTGATCGAACTGTGGAATAAAATCTTTCATTAGTCTTAGGCTTTAAGCATTCTTTAACATAATTAAAATAATTTGTTAAACTTCACCTGTTAGACACAGATGCCCAAAGTAAACTTTTATATGTGCACAGTAGTATAGGGTTTTCTTCCTAACTAACTCTATTCATGATAACATCATCCTGAGCTCTTACTGAACCCGGACCCAAGAAATAGATTGTTACTTTTGTTGGAGAAAATAGATGGTCAGCTGTAACAGAATTTCTGAATGTTTATGGACTATAAATATTTACTACTTGAAATTACAGACTAAAAAATGATGAGTAGTTGTGGGAAATGTTTGTTTGTTGTTGTAGGTGTTTGGGTCTTGGTGGGGTTTTTTTGTTGTTGGTTTTGGTGTTTTTTTTTTTTTTTTTTTTTTTTTTTTTTTTTTTTTGGTGTGTGTGGTACTATTATAGATTTTCTTGCCTGAAATAAAAATGTGTGAAAATTGTCCAGCAAAGACCATAGCAATTTCTTTGGATGTTGTAATTTTTCTGTTTCTGTAGTGCCTTGCTGTACAACAGGGTTCTGATGTGACTGATAAAATAGGTACTATAACTATTTATGGGCAACACAAGCAACATTCCTCTGTAGTACTAATATATTAAATTCTGTGGATCTTTCTTAGCCATAATGAAATGTGTACATTTATGGAGGTTAGGGCAAGAGATGTGTCTCACATTCCATCAGAATCTAGAGGGAGCAACAGTTTTCATGTAGCAAATAGACCTCACTGGAAACACTGAGTTAAAAAAGACAAAGTCAAACTATTCCCAAACCAAAGCAAAAGGTGTATTTATTTAATGCAGATTGCATTATTTGTCTGACGCTCTGTTCTTTTCTGATATACCTCTCCTCAGGTATATCAGGAGATATACCTGGCTCATATTTCCAGTATTCAGTGTTGATTTTGGGCAATTTGAGATTCTCCAAATATCAAGAATAATATTTGGCCTTAGGAAAGTAGTCAGTAGTGACTGACTTTGGTAGGACTAAGGGTTTTACCCAAAAGAGTTATTTTGAAATTCAGGTAGTGTGATTTTTGTATCAGTTGATATTATAGAAGAGTATGCAGGTTTTGGCCCACAGTAAATGAACTAAGAATAGGTATCAGTGAGTATTTTTTCAAGTTTCTCAATTGCTTTTAAACTTTCCTTTCCCATATAGGGAAATTTGACCCTGACTTGTGGAAGCAGGCTAATTTACCTGGCATAACCCCTTTTTCTGAAAAAGGATAGTCAGTTGTATCAGAAAAATAAGCTTGTGGTTCAAATAAGTTTTACAGTGGTTCTTCTGGAAAGTGATTGGTCTGCCCTCATTTGGTTGTACTTGCACCTGAAAGGGACCCAAGTTCCACCTTAGAGGGAGGCTCTCAGAGTGTGCAGTTACCGAAACTTTCCTTGAAACTGCTTCTAGGCTCACATCTTTCCATTATGTACAGAAGGTATAGTGACCCCATGGAGAGTTGCTGGAGATCACATAACGGCTGAATTTTTAAATTTCTGGCCAACAAGGGAATACATCTGATTTTTTTTTTTCTCAGGGCAATGAACAGCATTCATTTTTGCCTTTAAGTCTGGGAAATGGTGTGTTCTTCTTAAATTGAGGTAAGAGCTGAGCTGGTCTTGTTTACATAGATGTACATTGGAAAGAATTTCTGGTTTTAATTCAGGAATGAATGCTAGGCCTGGCTTTTCTGAGCATCCATTGAAATCATTGAGTGTTTAATACTTTAGCTTTTATTCATTCATTGATTTATTTATTTCCATCTCAAACTCTTTTGTGTGTGCAGGTGTGTGCCCTCTAGATCCTTCCCTTTGCAGGAGATTCTGCATAGTGAATTATTAAGGGACAAATTTCAATTTCTCTGGATTCGTGCTACTTGCATTTTGCATCATATGGAGCCACAGGGGCAGCTGGCAAAACTGTGTGCTCAGAAACATATTTTCAAAGATAATCTGCTTTCTTTGTTCAGTAGAAAGAGGTTAAAAGAATTCTGTGTTGCACTGTTTGTGCTCATGACCTCTGCCTGTAGATGAGGTGAGAAGCAGAGCCCTAGGTTAAGCAGCATCTGTTGTTTCAGCTTGTCTTCAAACAGCAAGACAAAATTTCAGGGGAAGGAAATGTTTTCTTTATTTGAATGTCTCTTTATTGTAACATTTCTGAAAGTATTTGCAGGTTGGTTACTCAAGGTGAATGTACCATGTTATGTACAAAACACTTGTGCAATGGTTAAAACAGCCTGAGATCTAAGGCAGAACCTTCACCAGCTGAAGAGGATCACAGCAGAATAGTGGGAAATATTTTTTTCACTCAAGCAGTGATAAAGGAGTCCTACTTCTTCCCACCTCTCCATATGTAAACTCTGGTTATGCTCTGTCATTGTCACCTCATCCATGTAAGATCAATTAAAAGCAGTTCAGTAGTCCATAACTGTGTGTGGACTTTTAAGTATAAGGGACTGAGTATTTTCTAGGTAAAATTCCCCTTTATAGTAACAGCTTGGATATAACTAACAGGAGGAAGGCTGTGCTACTGAAGTTGTATACCAAATTATAAAAAGATCATCTTTTTCATACCCGAAATGATGGTCACACTTTCAGCTGTGGAAACCAGCAGAGACAGGGGTTTGGGATGTATTGTTTATGCATACTATGAGTAAAATTTTTCCTTTGTGCTTATCTTTTTACTATTCAATAATTTGCCTTGTATTTGGAAAGGCAGATAATGTACACATATTTGTGTGATGGTCTGCTATGATGCAAAGTTCCAGCAGTCTGGACTGCTTCCAAGAGCATTTTGGGAACAGGGGTCTACTTTGAGGACTCGATTAAGACATCCTTCACTAGCCTTGTCTTTTGCATACAGGGCATTATGTCATGATCAAGCCATTTTTCCACCTCTCTATCTGTCTACCTGTGTAAATCAAATGTCTGCAAATGTACATGTAGATCTAGCTAGCAAAAAATGTTGTTTTCTTGGACAAAACCTTCAGGTTTTGATTGGCTGCTGTATCAGTAGACTGGAATAATTACAGCTGTCCTTGGAGGCCCTCTATAAAACTGCAGGTGTTCAGCTTTAGCAAATAGTTCTTATTATATGGATAGACTTTTGGCAGCTAGTAATGATGTTTCCTGAAACTGAAAAATTATTTTCTACCTTACATGCTGGTTTTACATTACTGGAATATTGGAGAGGGAACCAAATACCTCTCATCAAGAAGTACTAAGACTGTTTTTGTTAGCTGTATGTATTTTCTGATTTGTGTATTTTATACTGGAGTGCAAGTTTTTTCCTTAGCTGTTGTGGTCAGATTTGAAATCTCTTGCAGTAAAAGTAAAATTTTGAGGAATTAAGGAAGTGTCTGCCAACAGATGTTTATCCTTCTTTATACAGAACTAGCAAGTGACTTGCTGTCAGTGTACCACCAAGCCCTGGAGGTCAGGGGGTGTTGTAAAGCATTTAAAAATATTGAACATTATAATAGCCTACTTTTAGAAGCTTTCTTTTCTTTTTTTTTTTTTTTTTTTGTGTCACTGAGTAAGGCATATACAAAGATTTTATGACTATATATTTAATCCATTCTGTATCACCATCATATAGTGCTGGAAGAAAATGATGGATCATTTTGTTACAATCACTCTTTTGGACAGTGAGATTGATGGCATGCAATATGACACTTCTAGGGAACTGTAGTTTAATTGCAGGGGGTTAAACAACTTATTAGAATTGTATTTTTATTGTATTTAGTTATCCAAATGCTTGACTGGATAACTTGGTGCTCGTGTTTTCTTTAATATGCCTACTTGACCTCTACAGTGCTAAATCAGTACCTGAAGCTTGATGGCTCAAGATTCTCCTCACCTAGTTTTTATATATTTCCAAAATAATACTTTATTGAAGTAGGTTTGTTTGAGTGTTTTAAGTATACAATATTGAGTCTCAATGTACAAAATTGAGTCTCTTCTAGACACTGTAGGCCCGTCTCAAGTCTATCAAATCAGAATGCCTCCTCAGGGAAAGCATTGGTCCTTTAAAAAAGGAGTGCTTTAAAGTTCCTTGTGGTTTTTTGTTTTGTTTTGTTTTGTTTTGTCTTTTTTGTCATTTTTTTCTGGTGGAAAAAACTGCTGAATACAAAGTAAATGGGAATTTCTGACTTTAATAAATAGGGGCTGTGCAAGCCAACTCAGAGTGCCCGGGAGAACATGCAGGTTCTGGAAGGGAATACAAGGATGGAAGGGACTTTTAATTAATTTTGTTTATTTTTATGGATTTACTCAGTCTTTGAAAATATAGTTATTTTGTTTGTCAAATGTAGCCCAGGAAAAAAATGCTGCTGTATGTTTGAAACTTTTACATAAAGAAGAAAACACCAAGTCCAGCTATTAAGTGTAAATCTCAAAATCTAGTATCATTTTATCTGATGTTAAGCCATGGTGCTACAAACAAGTTACTGCTGGTGGCATAAGTGCATGGCCATATTTACATAAAGGTTCCTCTTTGTCTCCTTACCTATATTCTCTCTCATGTTTCTCACACCCATTAACTCAGAGTTCACCAGTTTTTTTTTCATCATATGAAAGTATCGTGTTCAAAGGGTTTTGCTGTTGTGTCCATGTCAGCATTGCAGATCAGAATGTGACAGGGAATACCTGGTTGCATAGTTCCTTTAAACCTGAGCCAGTAGCACAGCAAAATGTTAGGGAGACCGCCCTTTCATCTCACACCATCCACAACTTAAAAGTGAAAGGTTTGTTGATGTAATCCTATTTTCAATCTATAGAGGTCACCTGTAATGCACTGCTCTGAGGATAAATGCCTAGTATTCTTTGAAGTTAAAGGTTGTTTTTTTTTTTAAGGCATGTTTAATGATATTTTGTTTCGCCAAGATACTGTGTTGAAAATTTTGAAGAGTTCAGCTGTTTTTAAACTGTTATTAACCTTTCAGTCAATTCTTAATAATCCTTTCCAAACTGATATTTTCATTAATTCAATATGCTTCAAAATTTCTTGGTTTTGGAAGAACTGAAAACTTTGAGCTAATTTATGATTCAAGATGTGGTAGCTAACTTCTAGGTGAAAGCACACTAATCCAAATGTATATTCCCTTGGTAATCAGTGACAAAGATAATATGAATTTCACTTGGAGAAGAATTGCATCATGCCAGTACATCATAGAGGAATGAAATGTAAACCTTAGTTTATATTGTAGTACTTAAACAGTTATGAAATTCACATTCAAGATCTTGTTTTATCTCTTTAAGTACACTATTGTATGTATATGCCATACTGTTTTTCCCCAGTAAAAGGGTAGAATTTTATTTCACAGATTAGCTCCACCAACTTTTTCTAGGATGGGCTTTTTTTCTTCAGGATTCTGACTTATATCAGTAAATGCACGTTGGCAAAGTCTTGCTGTAGCCCAGATGGGCTTTTGTGTATGCCTGAGGATTTGGCACATTTTAGCAGGAATTTCTTATCTATAACTCTGTCTTTTTTGATAGCAGAATAAACCACTCCACCTGTAAATTGTTCAGCAGAAAACTTTCACAGTGCTAGAGCTGCATATGAATGTTAAACACTTTTCAGAACTGGGCTCTCTGCTTGCTTAGTGCAGCAGTGGTTCTTTGCTTGTAACTGCTCTGTTTCCTGACCCAAGCAGTCATGTGGGGAGTTCAAGTTAGGTTAACAAGAGCAGGCTGACATAGAAAAGGCTTAATTTCACTTGGTTCTACACTGAATCCTGTCTTTTTATTGTTAATGCCCTTTTGTTAATTTTTGTTTCTTTGTTTCATCTGCCAGAGAGTTCAGCTGGCAGCAGGGAGAGTTTCCTGAGCTGACTTGGCCTGGTAAATGGTTTTTAAAGGCTTACTGCTTCAGGAGGAACCCACTTTCCAGGGCTCTGCCACTTTCCTTCTTTTGATTTTTGTGTTCAGTCCCTTCCTTACCATTCCCCACATATGGTATGCACAGTTGCAATGACTTGCATATGTCCAGAAGTGTGACTTTCTTAGAGCTGATTCTCCTGTTCCTTTGTGCCTGAGCCAAAAAAGGACTGTGTTTTACACAAGGCTGCCAGCACCCTTCTCCCAAGAGAACATGTGTGGTCCCCTCACATTCATCTGAATTCCCACTAAGCCCAAAGATCAAGAATGTTTAGACTTCTTCCTGTCTCTGGTGGCCACCATTATCAAAATGACTTTGTCTGCCCAGAAAGTTTAAACTCTCTACTAGTACACTTCCAGTTCTATCAATGATAAACTATGGAAAACATCAGTGTCATATATTGTGTTTAACATGAAACTGTTTGACACAGTGTATCCTTGAAATGTTTATAGTGAGTAAGCAAAGCTTTGAATTCATTTAATAAAACCTTCCTTTAACCTCAGAAATAGAGCCTGTACAATGAAGTTTTATCTCTCTCAATGGTATTCATATTTGAAGGGCCAAGCCCTACATAATAAATGTAGGCAAGGACACTCTCTCAATTTCATTATATCCTTTCATTGAATTCCCATGACATTGAGGTCAGTTGGTATTCCTGCCCTCTTGGGAAGGCGTTTCACTCCCAATGGCTCCTGTCTCTGAGGACGCTACAAGGGACAGGAAGAAGAAAGTAGAGTATATTGCAAACTGATTTTCTTTGGAATTTGGTTTATTGCCTGCTTAATTCCTCCCCTTGTTGGCTATTCATGTTGTTTCTTTGAGAAAGAACTCTTACTTGATAGATCTTAGCAATTGTCTTGTCAGTGGGCATCTTGAAGCTTTTTTAAAACACAAAGCAGTATAGGAGACAATGGGATGTGATGTTTTGTGAGAAGGAGAGCTGCTCAGCAGCTCTGGAGGAAACTGCTAGTTTGTTATTAGGGGAACCAAAATGGTTTTAAGAAAATGTGCCAAAGCAGAATTTTCCCAGTCCTAACTTCACCTTACTGATACATGTCATTATCCCTCACTGAGCTTCTGCAAAAAGGGTAGGTGGGCCACTGGATGGCCAAAATGTCTATGACAAACATCCTTAGATGCAGCAGAACTGATATTGATGGTAGTTGCTCTAGTGATCATTTCAGCCTGCATTCCAACCACAGGAAAGATAGCTTTAAATTAAATACTACTACGTCCATAATTTTGCTATTTAGCAGTTCTCTATAATAATAGCTTAACAGAACATGCCAAAGAACATTAAAAGACCTTAGAAGAGGTCCCTAATGTTCTCTAATAGGGAACATTAATGGACCTCTTCCTCTCACTTTATCCCGAGCCACCAAGAGAGGCAGCAAAGGAATACTTTAGCATGCTTTTGTATGGGGGGTGTTACATGAAATAAGGTTGATTCACTTGCCTTGAAGAAGTTTCAGATTGAAGTTGCAGGCTGAAAATAGCATGAAAATATGCTGGAAAAGTGTCTTTACATAGTTGTCCTCTGTACAATCAGACATTCTTCTGTTGGCCACTGAACTGCATGGACTTTTGATTTGACTTGGTCCAGCTATTCCTCGTTCTTAACATGCACTACATGGGAAAAAAAAAAAAACGGATCATTGGATGAGACCCACAGTCTTGTCTTAGGTGAAAATTTTCTCTTAAGTTTAAACAAATTAGCTCATGCCTTCCTCATTTCACTGTTTTAGCCAGATATGAGATTTTATTTTTTAGTGGAATCTTCTATGTAACACATGTATGATTTCATTTGCTCCTTACAGGCCTCCTCTCAGGCCATAATTCTTGATTTCTCCTAATTAGTTGCTGTGGAAATGATTATGTCATAAACACAAACAATGGGAATATAAGGAGCAGATGAATTCTTAAGAAGTAAAGATTTGTTTTCCTGTAAATGACAAAAAAAAAAAAAAAAACAACAAACACAACCAAAACCAACAATCCAAAGGAGAGGCATTGTAACACTTTCTGCATTGTCTTTCATCTCAGGATTTTACAGTACTTCTCAAGTAGTAATACATTAAAGATTTTTGAAAAGCTGCTGCAGAAATGGTGTTGAAACCTTTCATCTTAGTTGTCCTTGGTAACTCATGATCAAATCATTCTTGCTTACAACTGAAATTAAGCTTTACTTGCAAACTGAGCCTTTGCTCTGAGAGCTGTCTGGGTTCTTCCCAATGTACACATTGGGACATATATAACAAAAGTTACAGAGATCCTGTTGACCAAGTTATTTACACCAAGTTATTTACACCAATTTACTTCAAGGCTCTTTTTGTCCCTCTGCCTTCAGATTTTTTGCCTTTGAGATTTGTAGGCAGTTCTAACAGTTTCAATAATGTTTCCTCACTGTTTCCTCACATTATGTGAAAGAACAGTAAATAATTGTATCAGTGGAATGCAAGGTGGACTGGAATCTACATCTGCATCAATCTCAGCTATGCTCTGCACTGGGTGAAAAATAAATAAAAATATATTTTTTTTCCTCTGAAGTCAGCACATGTGGCTATGTATCCTCTGAAGAAGGAAATGGAAATCCATTGCTCTGCACAAGCCCACTATATAGCAATGTTCCCATTAAGTGCTCAAAATGGGGCTTGTATAGCGTATTGGCCACGTGAATTCACATGTGGATTTCACTAAGGGAGAAGCTCGTTGAGTCAGAGGATGCCTTTTTGTATAGTCACTTTTCAGAGTTGTGCTATATTCTTGGCATTCACAACACCTTTGTCATGTGAGTATTTATAACTGGTGGCTTTTACAGATGGAAAATCCAAGGCACAGAGAGATTATATGACTTGTCTAAAAGAGCACAGTTGGTTAGTGGCAGAGTGAACACAGAGCTCAGGGTTTCCGACTCTGTCTCCTAGACTCCACAAAACATTTCTAGAGCAATATTGAAGTGAGGTAATGTGTAAACAGAATTGTTTCCAAACAAAAATATCTGTCAGGTTACATTAAATATCTGCAGCAGCTCTTTAAACATGTAAGAACAGATTGATTTTAAACCTATGTGGTCTTTTCTTTAGTGACAAGAGGAAAGACATTCTTAAGTGTTAAAATATTTAGATCTCAATATTGATAAAAACATTGTAGATATTATCCTGTTCTCAGTTGTGGAAGAGGAAATCTACGTGGTTCTTAGGCTTCCAGCTAAAAAGTTTTTTGAAACTGAAGCTGTAAGTGCAAGTTAGTAAGTAGGACATTCTTGTCAGCTGCTGGCATCTGTTATTGGAACTATACACTAGTACATGTCCACTATTGCCTTAGGATATGCCAATGGCAACTTTATAGAAATCAAATATGCACAAAAAAGATATGTGAAGATGGGCAAAATGCTTTTGCATAGTTTTTATATTATTCACATAACTGGAATGTGTACAGCATAGTACAGAGTGTAACAAGAGCAAATGCTGAACCACATCAAGCTGTTCCCTTGTTGTGCATGTCATTTAAATATCAAATCTATAAGGGCGTTTGCTGTGTTCTTCACACACAGAAAGACCACAACTAAGTGACTTAAAAGTATCCCATGAGTTTTTAAAAATGCGGACAAACAACTCTTTTCTTTTTGATAATTGCAAATACATTGTTCCACTCTGTTGGTTCTGCAACATCTGGTGTTTTATAAAGCATTTTAAAATGTCATCTCCCTTTCCCATTTGCCCACGCCCTTCCCACTGCACCTTAACCCCAGCAGACCAAGAAACTTTATAAGGAAATCAGTGGAAAATCTTGGAAAACAGAGTTAAGGAATTGTGTCTCTATAGATTTGAGCTATTCCTTAAATTAACAAGGAAGCCGAGTCAGCAATATTACTGTATGGAAGATTTCTGTGAGGAAGAGGAACAAGATTCTGGCTGATTCAATAGAAAGGTGTTATGAAATTACTCTTGCAGATGAGATTACTTAGAACATTTTGCTTGGTAGTGTTAACTTGATAGTCTTGGCATTAAGTCTTCATAAAAAGATCACAAGGCAGTTTCTCAAGAATAAAAGATTGCAATCCCCCTCGCCAATCCTGGTATGTGTCCAATGTTTGACTTGTAAATTGAGTGTAGCTTCTTCACAGTTAGCAAGTTAGTGAACTTTGTAGTTTGTGCTTCAGGATGAGCTTGCAGGTTAAAGAATCAAAGTGAATGAATGATAAGGCCATTACTGTGTACCATTTGTCCATAATTAGGATGTTTTAACAATTTTCATAGACATTCCTTTCAGTCAATTGTAGCATAGAATAAATTGACTACTTTGAGACGTAGGTTGTGAATAAAGGTACACATCTAATACTATAGAAATA
This sequence comes from Haemorhous mexicanus, assembly GCF_027477595.1. NCBI lineage: Eukaryota > Metazoa > Chordata > Aves > Passeriformes > Fringillidae > Haemorhous > Haemorhous mexicanus. Next base: position 54,712,570 of record NC_082341.1, read on the forward strand.
ACTGCAGAAAAATCCCTAAGCAAGGCATCTCTATAAATATCATGAGTTGTGGGAGGTCATCTTGCCCAATTTTAGCTATCAGTTAGGTGTATGGTCTCAGCAGTTTGTATAGCCCCCATTTTCAGAGAAGACAAAAGGAGTGGGGACACCTCTAGATGGCAGTTAATCCTGCATGTCTGGGTGGGACTGGGTGCTCACTTTCCATCTGACTAAATTTGGATGGGTTGGATCTCACGTTTATTACTCAGCACAGAGGAAGATGCTTCCCAATCCCATGCATTTAAAGTGAGGCTAATTTCCTTAGCTCTTGACGTCTATGGAGGAGATTTCTTCTGTATACAAATCATGAAGGTTGAAGAAGAGTACAGTGAACAGTTTACTCAGTGAAGTTTCCTTTTTCATAAATGCACTGTAAATCTGTCTCAAGTCCTAAAATAAAATACATCTTGCTAGAGTCAGAAGGCTGTGTTAAATGTTCTGTATTAGTTCTTTTTACCTAGCCGGTGAAAATTGGCAAAATTTTATTTATAGCAACAAAATGTCATGCTGAAATATGTTTTTAAAAGGAGACTGACGCACACTGATTTCTGATCATCTTGGTGACTAGGACATTCAGGGTTGTCCTCATGGTCACACTGGCACAGCACTTCTCCACTTACTGTAGATTAAAATTACTAAGTACTACAAGTGCTCTAGACAAAAATTTCTTAAGAGGCTGAATAAAAGTTCAGTGTTTGAGAAATCCTTTTCCCATTTCTGTGTTGCCTTAGCTAGAATGTTAGGAGTGTCCAAGGAGATGCACTGGGACCTTATATCATTATACTTTTTAATGTCTGTTGTGCCAGAGCTTGTGATTGTCACAGTAGGGATGCCTTTACCTGCTTTTCTCTTACTAAAGCAAGTAACAAGCAATGAAAGTACAATACAGTCCCACCGTTTCAGTATGGATTAGAAACCAGAACATCTGTTTTAAGCTCACAAATAAGCTTGTACCTGTGTGCTCTTCTCTCTGTATCAGTTAATTCCTTAAGGTTTTCCAGTTTGTGCTGCATTCAGACTTTCATTTTCCTAGCAACATATACTCTGTATAAAGAGCACTTTTTGTTTAAATTAACAAAACAGAAATGATAGGGATTAATTTTACTCCCTGTAAATAAATTAAAGGGGCAAGTTTCAGACTGGAAGATGAATTTTTGCGAGTAAAGGCAGGGTAAAACTGTTCATGAGTATATTTAAGCTGAAAGTTAGAGAGTGATATAGAACATTTCCATAGGGGTAGTGGACACAAGCATTCTAGCTATGACTGAGATTGGTACCTTTAAGAATGGGTTTAGAGGGAAGGTTATAGTTTTGAAGTCCAAAGGCCCAGATACAGACATTAAGGTAGAAAAGAACATAGTGAGTTTTTCTTCTGAGGAGCCTTGGTCTTCTAAATTCTTGGATAAAATCATGCTTTTTTATAGTTTGTGAAAATAAACTTTGCTAGCTGCAGTGTTTAAAACTCTGATGGTTTCTGCTCCTTAACCTTTATTCCTGTTTGTTATGCTATTTTCTTCACTGTGATGAGTCACTCACATGATTGTGATACCAGCAGTGTACCATCAGTATGGTGAACTCAAATCCTGTTACTAATCAAATGCTATTGCTGGAGGCCTAGAAGTTTAAGAAATAAAGTGATATGGTGCATGCCTTTCGACCATCAGCCATGTGACCTTTTGTTCTCACATGGTTTAGTCCCTCTTCTATACATGACTTCCACTTGGGACTTTTTTTGGCTTTTTTCCATTTTGTTTCAGTTAGCATTTATTTCACACATCGTTATGAGAAGCACTGCTTATGAAGATACACAGCTCTTGTCATAACAGAAGTATTTCGTGTGCACCTGCAATTTGACATTTGTGTTTGGGGAATATTGTGGAGTGAATAAAAAAACTGAGATAATTTAGGGGGTTTTGGCTCCACCTGCTATGGAATTGTTGTATTTTTTGGAGGAAGGGCGTTGTGGTGGGTTTTTTTGTTTGCTTGGTTTTTTTGAAGTTTATTTTTTGGTAATATTTTTTTCCCAAGAACAATCTGAAGGTGTGTTTATGGGGTTAGAAAAAAGGTACATTGTAGGTTACAATGCTATATGCAGAGAAGAAAGGAAAATCTGTAAGACAGATGGCTACTAACGTGGTGTAAATACACTATTTTTAAATGCAAGGGGGAAAAGGTGTTCCATATATAGTCTTCAAACTGGAAACTTCATGTTGTAATAGTACCATGGCAATGTGCAAGTATTAATCACTTCCTGTTTGCTATTTGTAACAGCAACATCAAAAAAAAACCCTGTCCTCAGGAAGCTTTATATTTTTGTTGCTTTTGATTCTCTTTCTTCAGATGCACCTATTCAGTGCCCTGAATTCCTTAAAATCACCCTAGCCACCTCTGCTGCATGTGTGCATATGAAAAGGCCAGTAACCTGCTTGTACTTGACTCCTCAGAATCCCCCTGGTGCATGAAGCTGTTTGCCACTGTGCCCAGTTGTCCCACCAACCCTTCATCACGTACTGGTGGCAAAGAAGGGGACGGTGTCAGGGAGTGCTGCAGCTGTGTTCTGCTAGGTCTCAACCAGGTGCTCACAGTATTAGGGAGGTATGAATGGCTTCCTGATGGTGTTCCCCAGCCTGCCTTCTCTGAATAAAACTCTGCACAGGAGAGTGTCTGGTCTGATAGCACTCACAAAAACAACATTGAAACTCTTCTTGCTGCTCATCGCAGTCAAATGTCTTTACAGTGAGAATGAGCTAATACTTCAGCAACTGCGGCGAAATTAAGAGTTCAGTCTCATTTATCCACATTAAGTGGAAGGACAAATAATTTGAGTTATGTTAACAGTGCCTCTGTAATAGAAAATGTTGATATTTATGCTGATGGGAATTTTCTCTAATTGATCTTCATCAAGGAACTGTTATTGGAAACTGATATTTCACACTTTCATACCATAGTAATTGTTACTTATTAAGTTCTTTTATATCATGATGCCTGGGAGTAAAGGGTTCCCAAATACATGCTAATGTTCATCCAACTTGTCAAGTAAGTTTTTTCATTATGTGGTGCGACTGGAAAATGATCTGTTGTAAGCTTTGCTTTAATTCAAGGAAAACTTTAAAAGTAGTTTCAATTTTTTTTTTTAATAGTTTTACCATTTCATTCACAGATTCTGTTTTTTGGGGGGGAAGGGAATGAGATTGTTTTGAGAGGAGACTTGCTTGGCACGTAGTCATGGTCTATTTTTGTTGAAAGCTGAGCGTCAAGACAGGACTCAAGTTGTAGTAAAGTAGCTTATGGTACAAGGTAAACTATGTTTCCATGGAATATATCTCGTGATTAAAGCTTCTTTCTTAAGTACTCACTCTCTAAAAACACATTTTTTCCAGACACTGTTGCTATTTTATTCTTTGACAGGTAATTACAAACTTGCTCCTCTGAAAGGAAAAAAAAAAAGGAAAGTAAGAAAAAAAAAAAAAAAAAAGCCATATACTTACAGGAAATCTTTTAAAATGTAGGTCCTGCTTAATCTGGTTTAATTTTTGTATATAATTATTCTGGTTTTTGAGAGCATTTTTTTGCAATTTGAAGCACGCTTCTGTATTTATTTCTCTGAAACTTTTTGAAGCTCTTGTACTATGAGAAAAAACAATGCTGGCAGTGAGTTTGGGTATATAAGTTAAAGACTTTTTGAAATGCATGGTTTTTTGCCAACTGTGGTTCCTGGTTTTAACTGACAAGCTATTACCACCCTCATAGAACAGTGCCCTAAAGAAACCTAACAAATTTTTAAATGATGTTTGTGAATTCATTCCTGAGTTTGAATATAATGCTTTATCTCCAAATGTGCAGTTACAAAACAGTGTAATTTTTTATGTACCATACTCATTGCACAGAAGAGTCATGACATAAAGAGAAAAAGGAAGGGAAGATTTAGAGATAGGATGTGTCTCAGGGGTTCAGGATCCTACCAGATCGATAGAGCAGCCTCAGAAAGAGAATGAAATCTAGCTGCTACAAATGGATGGATGGAGAAGAGGCCTAGGATGAAGAAAAAGAGTGAGTAGAGGAATAAATGTGGTCAGAAGTGGTGGGCAGAGTTGGTCCTTTATGCATTTCAAAAATAGGAGAGAAACAGTTGGATTTGGGAATGGATAATTTCTTTTTCTGAGTTTTAAAATACTTTTAAAATTCTTTCATTCTCTTTAAAGCTGAATTTCAAAATGGAAATGTAATTTGAAAGCATCCACTCTGAAAATTGTCTAAGTGATATGTGTTAGGGTTTGTGGGGATTTTTTCCCAGTTGAATATTGCTGATTTCAACCTGAAATAATTTTCAGGTGGGCTGAAAACTTATACATTATTCACTGAAAGCACTACCCAGCTGTATAAATCATGAAATATCGTGGGTCTTTTTTCAGAAGGAAAATCTGTGTGAATTGATAATTGCTTTCAAATCCTTTAGATACTGTCTAATACAAGTGGTCCTGAATCCAACCTGCAGTTCTCAGCCCCTAATTACGTGCCAAATACCTGTGACATAGAGAGTTCAGACTGTCTGTTCATAGTCAAAAAAGAGAGTGCCAGCTCACACTGTTTCAAAGACCATGATTTTTTTGCTGTTTCCTTCTTCCAGAATCAATTTTATTTGTTGTAAGTACTGGGTCATATACCCTTTATTTGTTGTAAGCACTGTTTTAAGTGAGGGTCTTTGTAAAATGAGGCTCTCTAAAATGGAAGCATTCCTAGTTATTTATGAAAAATGCCTGAATTTCTTTGTCTTGACCACAATTAGAAAATAGAAATAATCTTTTTCTATCTGTTTGTTTTGTTTAAAATAATGAAAGAACATGAGTCTTCCAAACAAACAAACAAAACCTTATTTTAGTGATAAATGATACATGATATTGAGTTCTAGTAGCATCCTTTTCTTTTCTAATAGTTGTCCCTTGGCACATTCATCACTTTGTGCTGCTTAGAGGCCTGTCTGATAATCTTTAGCTAGTTTTAAATCACAGATTTCTCCATATGCAGGCCACATGTTACAGAAAGTACTGAAAGTTCATGTGTGCACACACACTCTCAAAGGCTTTAAAGCATCCACAGGTATCCTTAAAGGGCACATGCTGAGAGAATAAGTTAATAGGGTGTGGTACGGGAAGGAGTGTCAGAGCAAAAGCAGGTTGTCAGATATTCATAAAGGTGCTACAAAGTTAGAAGAGAATTCTGATTTCTCTATGGTACACTTCCTCACCAAGACCGTGTTGTCATTCACAGGCAAACTGGAGTCACTTGGGAAATGGTGTCTATCTCTAAGAACATTGCCTGGAGGAATTATGGGAGGATATTTGTGATAGTTGTTGGAGAAGGACGAGTTGTTGGTGACATAGCATTGTACTTGCATTAAAAGTTTATGGCTAACTTGGACTTAATTCCTGTAATCTGAGAAACAATAATCTGGTAAGAGTGAATGCCAGTGCTACTGAACACAGCAAGTTCTTTCCTGGATTCCCCAATGAACATTTTTGTTGTGCCACATCACTTCTGCGGATTGCCATGGTATAAAGCAGAGTAAAATTGGGTGGCAGTTGTGCCACTTGTGTGCACACATGCATGGTATACTCACATGCACTGTATACACTCTTACCAAATTGTTTCCAGTTGAAATGAGGATGAATATAGAACCTGTTCTTCCTCTTCTGTGCTGATGAAATAATTTATCCAAAATGAAGGCTTTTACCTGAACATGAAGTTTGTATTTCTTTTGAAATAGCCTTCAGGTAAAAATAGCAAATTCTTGTAGAAAATAAGAAACTTTGATTCACATACTCACTTACTAGTTAGCAGCATTTGAAAACTAAATTGAATTTACCTCAAGTATGCAAACAAATCTGTATCTTTTCAGTGACTAGAAAAAGAACAGTTTTATGGGTAAGTTTCTTCTAAACAGCCTTATTTCTGACTTCAAACATTTTTTGTCTCGAAAACCTGACTGGCCGAAGGGCTATGTTGGTGTTTTGCAATTCTGTTGTCTGGCACTGCTCAGGTAGTGAGGAAAATGCAAATTCTCACTATGTTTGCAGTCGATTTTCCACAAACTGAAATAAAAGATAATACTTGTCATTTTATGTGATAGTTGATCAGCTGTTTGGTATATCTTGCTCTTCTGTTGTCTCTGTAACACTCATTCAATGTGGACATAGTGGGGAATGTGCATCTGCTGTCTATGTCTCAAGAATGAAAGATATGTGAAAGATTCAGCAACACCCTCTTGTTCAAAGGCAATGAAAGAATAAATTTTGGATGTAGGGTGATGTCACATCCTTGGAAAAAGTTGTTACTTTGTTATGATTGATCTAAAGATTTAAACCACCTCTTAGTAGTTCAGGTTTGTTTGGTTTTTTGTGGTTTTTTTTTAATTTTTATATATTTTTATTATTATTGATCAGAAAAAGATCAGAATTTAAACAGGGGGCTGGTACTCAAAATGAACGAAAGAAGTCCAGTGTTGCTGAAATAAACACAGCCATTATAAAATCATATGCTTTAAAATTTCTAACATCTTAAAATTGAGGGAGAAGACTTTCCCCTTCAACTGTTTTTGGTCCTCTTCTGTGTGCTGGGAATGGGTTTGGTTCTTGTTACAGTAGGCTGTAGTGACTCTGATCCAAGACTCCACTGGTCACCAGCAGCATTAAATGTGGTGGAAAAGAGAAATGTATTGCAAGACCAAGTTTTAGGGTTTTTTTATAACTAACAAAGCAGCTGTCTCTTCTTACAGCATCTCTATGATAGCTTTATATTTATATTTATATTATATTTATATTTATATTATATTTATAACTTTATTATAGCTCTTAAGCTCAGTCAGGACTCTCTACATGCACAGAATGAATGCATGGCCTCACTATAGATGTATGAAATATACTTGAGTATTTTGTAGTTTAGGTGTGTGAAACTGTAAGGGATAACTGGGGGCAAATGGACCTATTTCAGGAAGAGATTTGGCAAGAAAATATTTATCAACATCATTTTCACACTCAGGAGAAAGTGGTGGGTTATATACTCACTGATGTATTATTTACATTGTGCACTGTGGATGGCACAAAGAAATTATATTTTAAACTGTGTTAATATATTCTTTCAGTGAAGAGAGTCAATATGTTGGTGGATGTTCATGAGATACTCATTAATATACTTAATCCTCATAATATAATACTTACTCTTTACTTAAATGAGTTATGTTATGATGGCCTTTTATAAAATACGTAAACCAGATGTTTAGAAAAAGAAAATCTTGGATGGCTAAAAGATTATAACTGGCAGGCAAAGAAATGATAGATCACCATAGGAAGTTCTTTCTGATGGAAGAGGGCACAATGAACAGCATTGGCATTGACTATGTTTGTCATGAGCCATACTGGGAATACCAGTTTTCCATGCCGTTGGCTATTCCTGACTGCTAACAAAGATTTTGGTCACATTCCAATCTTTTTTTCATAGTTAAAGGTCTCACAGTAGTAATAATTTCAAGTCTTCTGTGTATTAAACTACAAAAATCCCACATAAATATGTATTTCAATTCCAAAAAACATGGGAAAAGCCAGAAATGTAGTTGCCGCCACAGAAGCTGTTGGCATTTTTGGTAGTTATAAAAATGGCCAGTGTGAACAGACCAATTTGTATTTAAAATGCAGATTTACAGTGTCAGATGGTATCTCATTCTGAGCAATCTTGTCAACACATCAGGGAACAGCATATTCTGCCTGAAGTAATACGTAGATTGAAAATCATGCAATACCTCAAAAAGACCACACCCTTTTTTCTATAATTAACCTATGTAAATCTAATTTTTAAGGAATTATATTTGCAAATACTTCCTGGAATGTCAAATGTGTAAAATTCTAGGAATCATAGAGAGAAAAGTTTTGGTAAGAGGCTGAATATTCTGAGCACTTTGTATGCATTAGTGTTTTTATACATGTATCTGTATATATATGAGAGGGAAAAGGATCTGCATCTGAATTAGACTTTGCATCATAACACAAAATACTGCCAGTGCAATGCAACAATAGAGCAGGGCATAAGAGCTAAGCCTAACAGGAAAAACAAAAGTTTTCTTTGAATCTGGGGATGGTTTTCATCTATTTTTTTCAGAGAACTATGTGACAGCTCTGTTCAGTTCCTCACCCAGTGGAAAAGTCTTTTCATTTAGCCAGAGATAAAGAGGAAAAGCCTTTTAAGAGATAGCCTGTCCTTAAAGTAGCTCAATACAGATATGGACAAGGTTTGGATTTTTGACATCAGCTTTCTCGTTTCTCCTCTTGACAGATAAATCAAGTAAATAATTTTTAGTAACCTGGCATAGATTTTGTAAATATAATTAAGAATCTTCACTTGTCCCCACTGATTCTTAAATTTTAACTTATCTTATAAAAGTCCTCAATATAAGCATAGTGTCATATTTCTGACTTTACTTGGCAAAAGAAAGATGATTTTTAATATGGGAGCAAATGGGGCCCTAAAAATAGATGTGTTCAGTCCTTCGGTGGCCTTTTTCAGCCTTGTGAATTTCTTATGTCACAAAATGAAATATGGTCTATTTTTTCATATGATAGATATATTGACTTATTGAACTGATTTAAACCCTAACCTTTTGGGACCTGTGTAGAAACAGATATTTAAAAGATATTTAGCATAAATAAGCAAGGAAAAGTCCCCTAAGTCCCAAAGTCAAAATTTTAGATCCATGTTGTTGAACAGTCTGTGTATTTCTGCCATGATAGATGAGACAAATTTTTTTTTGAAAAAAGCTGCCATGAACAAATAAGCATGAACAATAGTAATCTTAGAGTGTGTTTTTTTATATGGAATTTGTTTTATTTACATTTGCCAATCAGAAGGCAAAAAAAGAAAGAAAAAAAAAAAAGCTGTTTTTATTCCATGGTGCTGAGACCAAATTCAAGTTTTTCTTAAAACTCATAGTAAATGGGGCATATGGTGGAGGCCATGAACTACTTTAATATATATTCCATCATTCTGGGCTGTATTTTTTTCTTGTTTTTATTCTCTTTAGCATACTGGATGATTGAAAATCCAGCTACAGCTAGCATAGGCTTCATTGTTGGAGCTGAAGCCTTAGATGTGCACTGAATGGCAAGTAGTGAACCCAGAAAACTTAATGCTGTCTAAAGGAAGAGAAGGGCCAGGGTAGTTGGATGAATACTTAATTCCTTATATCTGTTTTATGTCTCTAGTCAGCCTGGAAGCACAAATTTCCTAGTGAAAGAGTTACATGGTCTTTCCAAGAACTCTGCTCTCTTTCAAGAGAAAAGATTGGCTTCTATGAAAAGTGTCAGCAATGAAGGAAAAGTAGGAAATAAGAAAAAGATATTGTATAGTAATCTCAGCAGAAGAACTATTTTTAAAAACATAACATTCTTACTGGCACAACCTTCTGGCCTATAATAAAGATTGAATCCTCAAATGACAGAACACTTCATTCCCTCATGTTAGACAAAGGACACTGTCTAGCAAAGACTTTCAGTTGCCCAAAGCAGTAATTACTAGCACTCTGGAATGAGTCCAGAAATTATTTCTTTCTCTTCGATAAATTCTGTGAGAAGAATTTAGTATTCTTCTTTAAAATCTCACGTGGCATGCCTGTGGAAGTGTAAGAAAAAACCAAATCTAACCCTTCCCCAAAGAAACAGGCCTTTACAATTTTTGGATTCAATCCGCATATTCTGTCAGTTTTCTTCCATCTGTCATTTATTGTATCCATAGCTTTCCATACTTAAAAAATAGTCACTATAATTTACCACTTAACAGTAATAGTTGCTTATGTCAGCAATCAAAATTTTTTCAACAAGAGAAGGAAATTTATATTTTGCTTTCTGTTTTCAAGAATTAATACATATGGTCACCATATTTAATGGCAGTTCCAGTGTTTAATATTTTGTTTCAATGTTTAATGAATAACTTTGTACTTCTACTCATTTGGGATAGCTGTGGAAAAAAAAAAAGAAACATTTGATCTGTTTGTGTTAAGGGGTGGAAATTCGAAAGCACCGTAGCTTGGCATGGAAACCTGTCTGGTTAATTCAGTGGAATAATTCCCTTTTGGCCATCATTCTAATTGTTACATTAAAACATATTCTGTTTCTTTTTCCAGTCTGGCCTCTTGTACATATACAAAGATACAATTGAGAAATTGAAAGATTCTGATTAGGAAGAATTTGACCCCTTTCTACCAGTTTCTTTAGTCCTGGAGTATATTATGCATTTTTCACACAGAAATATAAACGTTTGTTTGTTAATGTACCTCCCTTAATTTTTCATTTTCTCTCTTCCTTGATCACATTTTTCATCTTTTCCTTATATTACCAAAGTATTTTATTAATGCAGCACACTTTTTATATATATTGTAAATCATTTTAATGGAGTAGGCTAGGAGCATTCATTCTTGTTCTAGAGAGGAGACCTGCATTGCTTAGACAAAAATATCTCTTGCTTATGGGAGATTATGTTCAAATTTAAGCTTTACTTTTTTAATAATTTATTCTGTAGTTGAAAACTACTGTGTCAGAATTGTACTCTATACAGAAACACATGGCAATCCTTAGCAGAAGATGTGGATCCAACTAGGTGAAGTTATAAACAATACAGCTTTGTGGGTCTCAAACTAGGTATTTTTTGATTTTCCTGTTATGGTTTCCCCAGGAGTCCTATTATGGATGCAAATGAACATGGAAATTGCCTAGATTATGCAGTTGTAAATTATTGTCAGAGTAAGAATTTAATATCTTTTAGAAGAGTTTCAACCATAAACAGACACAATCTTTTATGTCTGTGCTACATTATAGATCCTGTTTTAATTGGAACACTAAAGCTTGTGCCTTTGATTCTCAGTTTTGTCAGTCAATCAAAACCTTTTTACCTTAGTTAATGTTTCAGGGATTAAAAATTATGTTTTAAATAAGGCAGAAGGGGAGTTTGAATCTGGACCTTTTGACATTACCATTTCATTATCAACATAAAAAATATGCTTTACAACAGCCCCCACTCACAACACAAACAGAAACATAAATTTTCTTTTTTTTCATAATAAAGCTCAAATTTCAGTCGGGCTGTGATTACAATATAGTTTTGACAAAAATTTCCAAAAGATTTTGCATTCCTTATAGTAAAGAATAAAAGACTTTAATGAAACCTCAAAATTTTCCATGAAATGGAGCTGGCATCTTCATTATTGTTACTTCTGATCTTTCTCATCAGTTTTGCACATTGACTTCAGGACAATATGGAAAAGCTCTATCATCAATAGATTCAATCCATCCTCTTGATTTACATGCCATACTACAGCATGAACAATATTTTGATTATTCTTGGTTTTTAGCTTTGATAGTGGTAGGCTTGCTCCCCCTTCAAAAATATGTGTATTAAAGTACTCACACATTTAACTCTTGTGAATTTTGGTTGTATCCAGTATAAATAAACTGACTATTGAATGGAAACCTTCCACTTTCACATAAGTACAGACATGTTATTTTTTTGAGGCACATCTTACAAGACAGGTATGATCTCAGAAAAGCTGGTAGCTGTCTGCTTTTTCCTAATTAACAGATATCAGACCAGAGCTGAGGCCTAGGCAGAATGATGTCTTAAGGTATTCAGGTTGTATTTTCACTTTGCCCAGTTATTCACGTATAATCTCCTTACTTATATGAAGGGTTAATGAAGGTTGGGTTTCAGTGGGAAGAAGGAAGCCTTTCCATATAGCATTACAAGATTTTATTTTGATACAAATATATTTAATCACCCAACACACAAGTATAATCATTCAAATTAATGGTGTTCACCCAAATGTAACATCACAAGCACTGGAAGGCTTGAGTTACACATTCTTTCAGAAAGGATAAAACTATTTTTTTTGCTAATTTACAATTGAAAATTGTTGGTGTCTGTGTTTATGTGCCAGCAAGTGCACTTGGGTGCCCCTTGTCTGATCAAGACTGTTGCCTTCTTTGTCCTTCTGGAAAAGAGAACCACCAAACACCACAAAAGGTGATATTTGAGCAGAGAAGGCACTGAGCTGAGTCCGTTAATCTCTTACTAATCACCCTGACATTTTAAAGGATGATTTTCTTGAGCAGGGGGGAAAAAAATTCTCCCAATAGCTTATTGTTAGGACTGGAAACAGGATGGGCAGTCAGAGGCCAGTGATTGAATTTTCTGTTACCAAGAAACAAAATAAACAAATGTGGGAATGTCTACCTGGAGAAGAGTTCTCAAGAGACAGTCATTCACTAGGCCTTTTGGCTTCTTTGAATTGGGATCAAGCTCCCAAGATAATTCCAAGTTTTGGACAGCTATCTGAACCATATTTTCCTATCACTTTTTGGTACATGTACATTTCCTCATCATTAAGGTTTTTTTAAAATATGTCTGGAGAGATTGGTTAACTGTTTGCTCCTGCATTTCACATCAGCTTTAAGTTTATTGACCAAAACTGTTTATTGCTTGAATCTGCTGTGGTAACCAGCCATTATTCTTGCTTGACAATATTTTCTGCTTGTATTTGCATTCACTTACTTTCACACATGCTCAGAATGCATTGAGGTACACTTTCAGAAGTGAAAGTGTACCTCAAGTGATAGGGTGTCCCTGTGGGAAGAAGGTAGTACTGTCTTAATTGTCATCACAGTTGTTTCTCAGGTACATTTATTTGTTGGTTTTTGTGTTTGGCACAGGAACAGGACTGTGCCCTTACTGATCAGTAATCACATACCACTTACCACTCTGCTGGTAACAAGTTGTGTATGGCCTAAGGATTTATACATGCACACTTATGGATATAATCATTACAGACATTTCTCTAAATGTTTTCTATGACTCTAATGGCTCTAAGGCAATCTTTTTAAGAGGCAACTACATTATTCTTTGATTTATTATTATTATTATTATTATTATTATGATGATTATTATGATTATGATTATTATTATTATATTCTTGAACTCTTGAGTATTTAATTTTACTTCTAGCAACTATTGAAGAGATCCATAAATTGCTGATTTAAACAATATTTTAAAACCTCTTCTTTCCTTCCTTTGCAACTCCAGAGAACTACAAACAAATAATATTACATGTAAGATTGCCTTTCTACCAGCCCTCAGGATTCATGCAGTGCTGCTATATTTATGATATATTTATGATGTCTGCAGAATTTTATATATATATATATATATATATATATATATATGTAAAATCTATAAGTTCTCCAGTAATTCCCAAATTCCCATACAAGTTCATCCTGCCCTGACAGCATTGCAGTTCTTCCTGTCAGGTTTTGTTCTCAGGAGGTGTTTCCAGATGTTACAAAATTCCAATATAAATGTTTTATGTGTAGAAGTCACTTTTATTAAAAAAAACCTCAAAACCAAACCAAACCAAAACAACAAAAAACCCCCAAAACACCAACTTAAATATTTTCTCTAGCAGAGCAAAAATGTTTACATTTTGTCGGAATCTACCTGATGTATTTTGGAGTGTTCTCACAATAGACACCATGTATGTAATGTTAAAACAATTTCAACCACAAAAAGTCCTAGTGTCCTAGTGTTAATGTTTATGATATTTGTTCATTTTTCTTTTCAGTATATTATGAAAATAAAACACATTGCAATTAAGACCAAGTGATTTGCTTATTATTTCAGATTCAAACAATATAAGGTCTGCATAGATCTGTAATGTTAGGGGGGTTTATCTCCAATAGTTTTGAATATTTTTGAGTATCATATATCATATTACCAACTCTTAACACTTTGCATCATTTTAGCTTTCATCAACAACTATTCCAAATTGGTGAGTTGAAGTTCATATTGTGTAGCTCAGATATTGCATATCTGTTGCCTATATTCCTTGGTTTCATGATTTGTATTTGAAAAGAACAAACTATTCCTCACTCTGTTGCATCTTCATGGTCATCCAGTCCCAAAGAAATTTAGTTTAGAAATGGTCTTATGCATTTCCTGCAAATAACTGGTGAAGGAATTTTACAAATCTAGACATAATTAAGAGTTTTAAAAATTCATAGGTTTATTCAAAAATCCGCTGAAAAATACATGGTATTATCTTCCTTGGAAATAGCTGTGCAATTGCTTTCGGAAGTGAGTATTAAATGCAGAGTAAAGAAATGCATGTAAATTAGTGGATCAAAACTGAAATGAAATTGTAAAATACAGTAGAAAAAACTATTCTGCTATATTATTGATAAGGATCCTCTCACTGCCTGTGTTCTCTTTGAGTGCTTTTTTTCTTCCCCTTCATGGATTCCTTACACTAGAGTTTAGTATTTATGTTATCTAAACATCTAAACATCATTGTGATCGTCATGGTTATGGTTATTCTTATTAGTCAGAAAAAAATTGTATAGCTCTGTTTTTTTATGTATATGTATGTATATATACATAAAAATATTCCTGTAAAGAAAGGTCATAAAATGCCTTGAATATAAAACTGCAATCTGAACATGATTTGGAATGAAGTGGAATCTACTGCAGCAGCTGTGATTTTAGGGAATATGCCATGTTCTACATGAGTCAGGATTCTTGAATCTGTCATATCCATGTCTGGATAGATTGTCTTGCTGTTGGTTTAGTGTGAAGAGTTAAAGGGCCTTGACAGTGTTAGTTATTATAGAACATCTTGTACCTTGTCTAGGCTAACAGAAGATTTATGGTGATTCTGGTCAAAACAGTGATGAGTTTAAAAATGTGTACTGTTCCAGTACTCACTGATTAAATATTGATATGCATAGAAAGGGTGAAGTGGCTACAGGCTCCTGAATCTTTTTTCTCTGTCTTTCTTTCAGTGTAGTTGGCTGTTCCTCATGATGGTTTATTGTGGAAGTAGTTATAGGATGATGTTGGGGGGTTACTGATACAGTTCTTTACTGTCTACATATTGCTAGGACTTGATTTAGCACTGTTTCAGCTTGTTGTTCTATGTAGATATTGAAAGCAAGCTGAGGGGAAATGAATAGTTATGAAACCTCTCAAATAGTGTTGTTATTAAGAGAGTTTTTTAGGTTATGCAAAGGACTGCCACTGAAGTTTTTGTTTGTGCTAGATGCTGGGTAAACAAAGAGGTGTCGATCATCAGTAGCCAAGGAGCTCATAGTCCAAATAAAGCAGGGGTAGGGTGGGGTAGAGGTATGAGACAAAAGCTGTGTGAATAATGTGATATTTGGGATAAATGTAATTTCCACGGATCTTGGCTTCTGTGCCTGCCCACACAGTTTGAGGAGTCCATTGGTGGAAGTAGTTTCCTGTCACTACTTACTGGGCGTACCTCTTCAGGAAGAACTCCTTAATTTTAGAGCTCTACTCTCACTGAAGAGGTCCAAGATGATGGGAACGGATATCAGTCCTTTGCTCACTGATGGGTGGAGACTATTAATCAGTCTCCTAGGTGGTGTCAGTTGTGTGTCCTGGCTTGACTCCAGACTATGCTGTGTCTAAAAGGGTAATTTCTACCAGATGAGAATGTCCTTGGCCTTTGACTAGCTTCTCCATGGACTTGCTCGTGGGAAATTTGATACTGGGCGGTAGTTGGCTAGGATCAACTTATCCAGGGTGGGTTTCCTTTCTGTGGATAAACAGAGCATGTGTATATCCAGGAACAGAGTTTGGGATCTTCTGCCAGTGCTGAATTAACTTGATCAAAGGTGTTTTTTTTCTCTATAGAGGTTCAGTACTCCACATAAGCAATATTTGTATTTTCCAGCCTATCAGTAACTAATGTATATCTTCGGCTGCAGTATTTCAGCTGGCTTCTCTAGTTGACTGTTTATATGAATTTACTGTTAATTTTACACTGTTCCTAGTGTTAAGGTTCTTCCTGTTCATTTGCATGGGTTACAGTACTATGCAACCTGTTTTTGCACCTTGCTTTGATCCTGCAGTATCTGTGTATGATGAATTTGAGGTCATGAATGCTGGTATTTCTACTGTAGTTGTATCTCTTTCAGTGTCAGTAAAATCTCTTTTGTCTTCAGTCATTTTCTTGTTGTAGAAGAATCTTTAGTTTTGTTTAACAAGTACATTTGACAGTATTTGCAGCTAAAGTGCAGGTTCTGATTGTTTTTTGTAACTGTTGGGGATGAGAACACCTGATCTCTGCTTCAGCCTGGATTCCTGTCAGCTGTAGTTGCAGAATTGATTTAGTGTTTAGGATGCTGTTTAGTTTATCTTTATGCTTTATTTGTAAACATACTAATACCAAGAATTATGAAATTTTGGCTCTAAAAATGAATTTTCACTTAACAGTGATGAACAGTGAGTCTTGAACTTAATCTAAGTTTTCAGCACTAGCTTTGTCTAAGCAATGGAACAGTTGACACTGAAGTTTTCATTGTAAACACAGGAAGCTGTACTGAAGGGACCAGTACTGTACTAGTATAGTAATCTTGCTCTCACATCTTATATGTGTCAAAGCAAATTAGCTGCTAAAAGTTGTGGCCTTTTATAGTCTTGCAACTTATGGCTTCTTACAGCTTCTTGTACTAGTGGTGCTTTACATCTGGTAATCCCCATGTGAAAGCTGCTGATTATCTAGTATAAACTTAACACTTCACTAGTCCTGCTGTGCTATACCAATGCTATATAGGTAGGTTTGGTAACATGAAGAGATGATAACTCAAGGCGGAAAATTTATGTCTAGTCTTATCTGTATTTTACGGCCACAGATGTTTTAGTTGATAGCATCATTAGTTATGATGACAAAATAATGATATTTCTGTGCTACTATTATTGTGCTATTGAATAACCTACTTAGGTCAAATAAAATAAACCATTTTATTTTTTTTTTTCCAGCATTATAGAAGATTTCCATATCACTCTGTGAAAAAGACTCATTGAATATTAAAATTGTATTTTAAATGCTATTTTCATATTTAAAAACCAAAAGGACCAAGATTCAATTAATACTTTTTCATTACCCTGAGTCTGGAATCCTGAATCGCTTTTCCAAAAGGTTAGGTCTGAGGTCAGTACCTGAGTTATGTTCCCACATGTGCTTTCGATTTACTTTCAGCAGACATTTGCTCGAATAAGAAGCAAAAGGTGTGAACAGAGCTTAGTGGATATCGTCCACTACAACACAATAGGAAATGTCTTACTGCTTTCTGATATTTGAATCTTCTAAAGGCTTGTTCTAGCACATGCTGGTAGCAGTCTTTTTAGTTTGCTTTTTCATATACATGCTTTAAGTAATGGATTACTGTTGGAGTGTAAATTTCTGATTTACAAAGTAGCAATTCCTATGTCCATCCTTCAAAAAGGATCCAAGTATGGAGGATTCATACTTTTGCTTGCTTCAACTTTAGTATTCCTAATTATAACACTCCCTGTTTGATATACACTTTATATTATTTTAATCTTCACACTTGTGGTATTTCCATTGTAAAAGAGATGTTCCTAATGTCTCCCAAACGTTTTTCAAACATTACCACCGTGATGACAAACAAAACAAAACTTTTAAGCATTTTTTTGGTGCAGACAGAGCCGTTCTGCCTATTACTTTTATTTCAGCCTCTAGGCAAATGTTGGGTTTAAAATCTGTCACAGTCTGATTGATCACTTTCCAGGAAAACACGATTCAAGTAATTTTTAAAGTAGATTCATAATGGATTAACCAGAGTTGCCACATAAAGAAGAAAGCTTTTATTCCTTTTTAATGTCAGAGAAGCTGATATGCTCTGTTGAGCAGCAAAAGCTCCTGAATAGCTCAAGCATTCCCTAACTACACAATCATGAAAACTAGATGTAAAACAGGAAGGGGAATTTCAGCCCAAGATGTAGTAATCTTCTGTTCTGAACTGCTGGATTAGTACAAGTGATTAATTACAAGTCATTAAAAAACTAGTTCTCAGTATCAGAAGTACAAGCCTATAGAAATGCAGCACGTATTATTAAGTAAAAATGAAGGGGAAAACCTGACTTCATTGAAGTCAGTGGAGATTTCACTGTTGAATTTCAGGGTCCAGAATTTTGCGGTTTTAAAAGTGTAATTTTTTGAGGTTATAGATTAACCGGAGCAGGATTGATTCAATAATTTGCAAGATACCCTGAGTTGCTGTTGAGGATTGTTGTTCAACATCTAGAAAAATAAAACTTGTCTGTCCTAAAAATAGTGTTGAAGACCATAATTTTAGATGATGGTATTTGTTTAATGTTTTTCCCTTTAAAAATGGCTGAACTTGGTTACTTCAGAACTGTATGTTGTGAGTCACATTTATGTTTATGTTTTCCTCTATAATTTCATCCTGCTAAATTGCATCATAAATTTAAAGGAAAATACTTTGGAAAAAGAAAGAAATGAAAGTATGGTAATTTATCTTACTCTTGTTAAAAAATATGCTAAGGAAATGCTTTCTGGAATATCCTCCCCTTTATGGCAACTCATTTTGGATATCACAGCTCTCTAAGCAATATTTGAAAATATTCTTCAGTAACTTTTAATAAAACACTGAACTAAATCAGATTGCAAATAATCACTCAAACATAGCAGTTAACTATTGAAAGTAGTATTTTCTAGTAATGTCTACCAGTATTCCCATTTTACATCAAAGGGAAAGAGAGTTAATATTTTCTTTTAAGCCCCATGTATTTAGCCATTCTTCAAAGTAAATAATTTAGAGTCTAAGATGCAGTGAGTACTTGGTGAAAGGGCCCTGTTTGCATACAACATGTTGTAGCAGCCAAATAAATGAGACAAGCTTTTTCAGTGAGACTTGCTTCCAGAAGGAATTAAGTCCATCTCAAGGACAACATTCTTCTCAGGAACCTAGCATCTCTGTTGTGACAGCTTACAGTTTCCTAGTATGGCCTGTTTTCCTGAACTTCATTGACATCATTGGTAATTAACTGGAGTACTTTTGCCAGATATTTTCTGCTCCTTCACTTTGGCCTTAGATTACAACCACATTTTAGCTTAAAATTAGCAGCTCTCTTTGCTGTTCAAAGTGAGATAACTCCTTTTACTATTCTATGTAAGTCTGCAATGTAAGAGTAATTTATTCTGCAAGTAATTCTATAGGATGTGTGGAGATACGTGCTGTCATCAGCTGAGGTAGGAGTGATTCTATCACTGCTTCAGTGATAACCTAGTGTCAGATAACTGTGCTATAGGTAAACTTCTAGAAAAAAAAATCATTGATGTAGACAGATTTTGAGGATATTATCATAGCAAGTTACTGTGCTCTGCAATGTAGGTGTTGTATTTAGCCTTTAAAGAAAATACAGTATAAATAAATGATGTAGAGTCAGATAATGACAACAGTTTATTTAAGCTGTATATGCTTTTGCAATATTACAATGCAGTAATTTTCATATCTCACAATGCTGCATTGCTGTTTGTGTATCACTTACACTAATGTAAACGGTTGCAATTCTTTTTCTTCAGAGAAAATATGAGACCAGAGCAGATGAATGACACCATATTTGTTCTTACTATTGTTGGATAGCCATCATTATAACCTTTAAAATCATGATATGGTTCAAAAAGTCAAAGAAAAAAGGAACTATGATAATAGTTACATCTGATAGTCTTTACACTTTTGTGCCTGGCACAAGTTTGGAGTCCTATGCCTTTACAGCTCAACTTCATTTTCTGTTTCATGAAGGAAATTACTTCAGTTGTGGATTTGAATTTCACCTTTTTGCTTAGGGAGTTGACAATATAAAATAGGAATCTTCTGTATGTTTAAGATTTGTCATAAGAATGAAAACCTTGTGGTGTTCTGGAGATTAGCAGTTGTGCACAAATTAAAATATGTTTCTCGATCTTTTCTGGTACTAAAATGAAGCCGTGTTTTTTTGTGTGTGCTCTAAGGATTGTTTCTGAAAACCTGTTTTATAGGGACCCATAGTATCATCTGTTCAAAAGGTAAAATCAAAATCTTATTCACAGTATTTTCCATGATCTGTTTCCCAGCCTTTGGTTTACCAAGAGAATTTCCTTTAAAAAATACTTTTCTGTCTTGCAGTTCAATTTCCTGTAGTACTGGTTATCACAAGCAAAGTATTCTCCGCAAGTTTGTGGATCATGATATGCAGCCTCAGCTGGGAGGGGTAAAGGAAAAGGAGGGAGGTTGAAGGTTCCTTCCATTCTTAAAAGTAATTGTCCTGATGTGATGGAAACTGCAGACACCTGCCTAGTAGTGGAAAATCTTGAGCTATAAGGAGATCCACAGCAGCATCACTTCATTATAGCTCCTAGCAACCTCATGTTGGACAGCAGCTTTGATGGGACTGATAAAGGCAGGGTTATTGAAACAACAGACATGCTTGGGGGGGGGCATAGTTAAAAACTTTAAAGAGCTTCTTGGTAAAGCTACTGCATAAAAACTGTATGTTCTTGCAAATTGTACTTGGAGCAGAATTTTGGGACTTAGGAATGTGTAGCTGCACATTTTTTTCAGGGATGTCAAGTTATTCTAGTGCTGTGTGACTAGAAATTAGATCAGATTTCAACCCTATGTTTTATTAAACTTTTATTTCCAATTTGACAAGAAATTTTTTTTTTAATCACTACTGTTCTTGTGGTTACCTTGGCTGAATACTTAAAGCAACTGGTCTTCATTACTCAGCACATTTCAAACTGAACCATTAACTTTTCTCCATTTTAATTGCCCATTTTTAAAATGACTTGCCTTATAGAGCTGCAGTTCTACTGATATTTTTATATGTTTTATATGGGTCTCCTACATTTTTTTCCCTAAAATTGTATACAATATAGTGCAAATACAGTCTTTTGGTTTTAAAATGTAAGTAGGAATTCTTACCATGTAAACCTTCAAAATACCAGGCAAGCAAAGGTGATGGGTGTTTCTTTTTACTGATATCAGTCCATCTCTCTCCTTTGTTCTCCTAATTATGTCTTAGAAACATCTGGTAACTTTCTGCCTAACTGTCAAATTTCTATTTCTGTTTTATTAGCTGAACACCTGCATGCCAGCTGAGTATATACATACATTCCTGAATATCAGGATTGTTATTGCCTTCCTGACTTGCAACAAACTTGCAGTGTGATAGCACAGTAAGATTATCATTACTCCCATGTTATTAATTTACAGATTAAAAAAAAAGAATTTAATAAATCCTATTATTCAAGGAACTAGCTTATTAAATCACTATTTTAATAAATCCCTGATACCTTAGTGCACTACAAGTAAAATATAGTATTTACACTGATAAGCAGGAACATGCTGTCTTTATCTTTATTCTCTTAATTTCACTTTGTGAAAAGCTCGTCTGGCTGCTTTTCTGGATGATTAGCTAGTTCAGGATAAGCTGAAGTCAAAACCAGTATTTTGAAAATTTTAAGTGAGTTGAAAAATCCACATAGAACTAGAAAAGTTAGTTTAAAACGATGTCAGGCTAGTGACTTAATTCACTTAGCTGCAATGTGAATTAAAATCTACAAAAATGATAAGTCAAATAATACTTTTATCAAGTTACAAGCCATTTAAAAAATAATAGCTGTAACACTAGAAAGAACTTTGTACTAAAATATTCATAAAGCAATTAAATAGAGCTAGTAATTAAAAAAATACTAAAAAAAGGCTTGTGTGCTACAGAGATTTTGTGTTCTAGCTATATCAGTTGAGCAAATAAAAGATATTGCCTCTCTTTCCAATTCCTGCAGCTTTTAATAATTACCATTCCATGTTCTACATTGTTATTCTAAGAGCACCTAATAATCAAAGGCAGTGTTTCTGCCTTTTAATCTCGCTAGAATAATAGAAATCTCTTTTGTTCCAGTCTCCTGATTTGTCAAATGGGATTGATAGCATTGCCAATTAAGCTTTACATGGCTGACTGTTTCACGTGTGTGCTCACTGAAAACTTTTTATCATGCCAGAGTCCTGCTATTAGACATAAATTACCCAAGCTATTGCTTCCTCTCTCTGTTAGCTCTACCTTACATACCCTCCTTCTGCAGCACTTGTCTCAAGTTGCCTTTCTTCAAGACTCACAACCCATTGCCACAGTCCTCTATTTTACTTTCTAACCCAACTGGGTTATTTATGTATGCCAGTTCTGGCAGTCCCCTCTTGGCTGTGTTTGCTAATTCTGGTCTGAAATCTGAGTTCTGATTGTTGGTGCAGGGGTTTTCTCTTCCTTGATATCATCTGAAGTCACCCAGATAGGAGCTCTCTAGTGCCTTATTTGTCTTTTATGTTTCATCATTTTCTTCTTGTGTCTTTGTCCTACTTTCTCCCACTCTGTCATCTTGGGTTGCATGAATTGGGATGTTACACAGTACAACAAAACTCATTGGGAACTAGCAGCCTAAGTGAGATGGGACATGGTCAAGTCATGGATGATGAAGAAGGGGTTTTAAAGGGAGAATGTAGCCTGAAGAGCAAGAGAAGAGCTGCTGAATATCAATCATTACCCTGCAAATGAAATCATAGGAGATTCAAATGAGACTGGAAAACTTCAGCATGAACAGCTTTGTAAGAAATAGGTGAGCCTAAGTAAGAGAATGGTCTTGCTGGCTGACCAGATTTTACTGCTTCTCATTTTTCTGATTCCAAGAGGTGGTGGTGAAGAGGAAGGTGATAAACAATAAGGGCTGCTTTGTGCTGGGAAATAATGATAGAAAATACAGCACACTCAGCTGCTCAGAGCAATCAGAAACTCATATTGGAAAAATCTTAAACAGCAGAGGTTTAATTCTGAGACTATAATTCTTAGAAAACATGTTAGAATTCATATGAAAAAGCTTTAAGGACTTCATTTTAATTGACCTTGGTTACACACCAGGTCATGGCCTTTTAGGGAATTAGAACCAGAGAATTCATCAGGGAACAATACAAGTTTAGAAGGTCAAGAACTGATTCCTAACCATAAGTGAAAATGTTCTCGTGTGTGTTTAATATGAACCGGGAAATACTTTGCAACATGTTGGTCTGGAAGAAATTGGAGCAGAAGTCTTAATATGTATTTTTTATATTAAATATGATATTTTGAATATGTTGTTTAGTACTTCCTAAAATCACAAGAAAAAGTATAAAGTGCCAGATATAGCTATAACCACATGATTTTTTTAAATAATGAGATCAATAAAGAGCTGAGGCAAAACCCTTCTTGATGTGTTGTTGAAAATTTAATTATGGAGACATTGGTTCTAACTAACTTGTTTTACCAAAACAGGAAGGGGGAGTGGGTGCAAAGAGTTTCCCACGTTAAATTTAGGAACAGTCAAAATAAAACAAATACTAAAATGATCCAATTTACTCCAGGCTTTGTGAGGAAGAATGGGCAAGTAATTGTCAATTATGGAGTGGGATTGGAATGCAGGTTGTAGAGGGATAATTAATTGAAAGATATTTCATTTTGATTAGTGTGGCTTGAAAAATTGCCATCGGAAGTGGTTTCAGGCCTGCAGGGCGGTCTGCTGATGGTGGGCAAGGGACTGACATGCGGAACTTTAATGGGGTTATGAGGGGATTATAATCTATTACATAAAGTCTTGAGGAAAAAGAAAGTATAGTCTTATGATCAAGAGTTAGGTCTCTACTGGGAACCCAGGGATTGTCCCAGCTTGTGCCATGTAGTTCCTGGGTGGCCTGTTGCATGGAGTTGAGGGCTACTTTGCACTATGTTCCAGGGACATTCTTGAAGGGCATAAAGCAGCTCACCTGCCAGGATGATTATATTATATGAGTTCCCTTCATCACTGGTCCAGGTTGGCCATCAGGGGAAAGGGGGTAGAAAGAAGCGTTAGTGGGTTTGTTGTTGGTGCTTCTCTTTCATTTTCAGCAGCTGGAGTTAAGCTGCAAAGTGGTCAGGCTCGTCTTTGCCGAGTTTTTCCATCCTGCATGCTGACCCCCACCTCATTTAAAGGGCTGCCAAGAGGAGCTGTGATTCAGCTAGTGCTACAGGGCTATAGCTCTCTTTGAGGGTTTCTGTAAAGCAGCACACATGGCAGCGATTCTTCTGTTTCATATCCCTTCCTTTCACTGTCTCTTCATAAGCCAATAGAATATTTGAAAAAAGGTAATACTTAATGCCATCTGAGGCTTGTTTATCTAGTGCAGAGTATTGAGATCTTTGGGAAAGAAAGATTTAGTATTGCTACTAGTTTGCTGAAAATAAAGAATTACTAATTTAGCTGATAGAGCTATTTTCATCTTGTTTTCATTTTGGTAAATAAAGGAATTTGGGAACTGAGGCTTTGAGGAGAGCATATACTCTCTTTCCCCCATGCTCTCTCAGTGGAGACTTCAGGATGACTTAGAGCAAGGCTCCAAAATAGAAAATGTGGTTGCTGTGAAGAGGCATCATTAGCGTAGTATGTGGAAGCAGGCTGCCTACCTTCCTGCACGAACCATTTTACCACAAACAGATTCCTGTTCTGACAAACAGCTTTCAGCAAAATCAGCCGACAGCTGTTAGCCAGACATGAATGTCTTTGGCATTCAACAAATTACTTGCACATCAGACAGTGCTGATTACAACCGGAAAACTGTATAAATATCACATTTTATATTACACTTGTAAAATTGATTCTTTCCCCTTTGACTTAGTATGCCAAAAAATTGTTCATTGTATATGGACGTCAAGGGGATATTTCTGGCTGCAAAATTACAAATAAACAGATTAATACATGTGTCAGTATCGTATTCTTTGGCTGATGCCATCTTCACTTATCACCTGTTTGCACTGGGCAACTCCTTTGTTCAATAGAGTTTTAACTTCTGCTGCATTATGACATATGTATTGACTAAATACAAATCAAATTATACATTTGTCTATATTTTACATTTATATACCCTTTCCTTGCCTTTCTAAAGACAATAGATTTCTCAATCAAATGACCCCTTAAGTCTCAAAACTTTATAAAGTATTTCATTTGAATAGTGCTTACAAGGAAAATCCTTTAAAAGTTCAAATGAATACTTGATTTTCGCAGGGCAGAAAAGTCCTGGTGTTTCTTGTGTTCTTTTCCTCAAAACTAGTACTTTTGCTGGATTGAGGCTTCTGGAAGTTCTTGAAGGTCAAGAAAGCAGAAAGAAAAGGAGGGGCAGCCACCTTGATGAGTAAAGTAGATGACAGAAATGACTATTATTGATAATTTTTTTTCTGAGGCCAGAACAGAAGTAAAGGAAAATCTTTAAAACTAAGAAAATTAAATATAAATGGCATAAATTTATGTATTTTGTCCTTCCTGTTTTTCATAGCAATTGTAAAGCTATCAGGAAAATTCACACTTTCTCAAGTGGCTGAGAGTTATGGAAAATAGCATAGGAATAATCAGGTGAAAGATAATTGCAGGTGGCAAGATCAATATCCTGCCATAGATTTTTTCAAGCCTGTAGTTGAAAATATGAGAAATGGGATAGGTACAATGTCTTCTTCTGCTTCAAAAGTCAAGCCGTCCTTTAAAGCTCTTCTCTGCCTTTGAAAGGAAAATCTTCTGAATTCCTTAAGTAAGACACATCTTAAACCATATGAACCACTTTTTGTGCTGACAGAATTTAGTTAAAGCTCATTATGTAAAAAGGTGTTATAAGGAAACTTTATAGAGTGAATGCTCTTTATAAACTGGAAGCTAAGGTTCAGCCAGTTTCCATTTAATCCTCCAATATTGCCTGCAGCAGTCAAGTAAATTTCATAACAGTCTCCCTCCACCCCAAATGAAAACCATGTGCCTGCTTCATTTTTTACTCCTTTCCTAGTCCCTCCTTTCAAATGTCTCCTTAGTGCTTTAGAAAACATTGCAAGTATTGATGAAATCGAGATAACAAAGTCAATTCTGGTTCTTATTAATGAGGCCACATTAGCACAAGTACTGTCCTTACTAGAGAAGTTGAAGTCAAATTGTCATGCGTGTATGGCAATGGAAAGTGTTAAAAAGCATGTATATATATTGTCCATTCAGGAGTTTCCAAAATTAGGACTTTCACTCAGTGAAAGTCCTAATTTTGGAAAGCCACAGTGAAATTAACTTCAGGAGTGGAAAGCCACCGTGAAATTAACTTCAGGGGTGAAGCAAATAGGCAAAGCACTGTGATTTGATAAATACTTATTTTGTTGCAATTGATCTTGGGCAAGAAGACTTGATTTTGGGCTGTTTCTTATAGAATATTCGAATGTCAACATATTTAGAAATAATGTATTCATTGCTTATTAGTCAAGTAATTTCAGATTATTTTCCCCCTGATTTATTATTTAGACACTTCTCTTCTAAGAGGAAAACATTTCCTGAACAACCACAGACTTTCTTCATGACCTTATCATGTTGGCACATAAAACTATCAGCAGGCAGAAGCATAATCAGAAGTTATGGGGATGTCTGCCCTTCTTCTAGATCCCTGTTCTGTCCCTCAGAGAGTGCCAGTTTAGTTAAAATCATAGAATATCTTGAGTTGGAAGGGACCCACAAGGATTGTTGAACTCCAAGTCCTGGCTCTGCACACGACACCCCAAGAGTCACACCACGTGCCTGAGAGCACTGTCATTAACAAGCTAAAATGCAAAACCTGACTGAACAGTCTACCAACGTGTTTTGGGTTTTGCCATGACTCTTGTTTGCATCAGTGGAAGCAGAATCTGTTTTCTTGCTAGCTAATCCCCAAACAACCACAGGTAATGTTACACAGCTTCTTGTAAAGATCACCAGTAAGATATATCTTCTTGTAAAATTATTCCCACTTACAGTAGGAATTAAGCATTTTAGGTCTATAAAGCAAATCTCCATTTACGATGGTGTGGTTCACATTGTGGAGCTAACTCAGAGAAAGCAGGCTGTATTCTAACTAATTTACTTTTCTTCCTTAAAAGACTGCAATCAAAATTAAACACCTACAATTTAGTAATCAAACAAAAGGTAAATATAAGATAAATATCTTGAAGCTACAATTGAGTGTCAGTTACATACATGGAACATTTCTAAATAATTTTTTGTGTTGGTACAATGTTTCTTAAATTTGAAAGTGGTTCTAGCTTAACGTGATTAACTTCATGAAGCTCACCAAGACTTCATCACCTTGAATAGCTGAGCAATAACAATAACAACAAAAAAGCAAGCATCAGATTTATGACAGCTCTGTTTTCTTTGGTGTCTTCTTGAGTGATGTGTTTATGCAAGACAAATAAGTAAGCTATGTCTCCATGAGGCCTACCTGAAAAACTCCAGATTTTTTCTGGAGATGGAGTATCTCTTTTCACTTCAAGTATGTGTTGATGGATTAAGGGAGAATGCAGGCAGGTCCCAGCTGTCAACTGCCTGTAAGTAGAGCTTGAATGAAGATTGAGGATTTGTCTGTGCTGAAAGGGAAAACTGGATTGTGCACACATCTTAACTGCCCTTTAACACATTAGATGCTTACCACTAATTCAGGGCACATTTTCTGAACGCATTGCTGCCTTTTCCTTCAACTCACAGGGTATTGACTCTAAGCCTGTGAATATTCTGTTATATATAAAAAAGGAAACAACTCACAAGGAACATCTGTGTCAATGGATATATGGAAGCAGTGCCAGTGAATCCCAGAAACACTGAGGATTTTATTATGTAGTGAAAATTCATTTTGGCGGCCTGTCTCACCTTTGCTGCTGTAAATCAGAAGGCAGATGACTAATGTCCAGTGAACTGAAGCTAGCCCAACACTGTATCCTTTCTGTATCTTTTGGTGTCCCATGTGCCTTTTATTAGTCTGAAAATTTGTGGAAATATTATTTTCCACATTTTGCAGATGAGGAATTGATAAACACAACCCTGGATACATCTCAGTATTAAACCAAGCATTTATGTGAGATTTTTGAGGTAGTTACGTTCTAATTGTAAGATCACTCCATCATTAGCAGAGTAATGTCATAATTATAGTAATGATAATTGTAGTCAATTATCAGAGCCATAATCACCCTCTGAATGTGTCTTTCTCTGTTGCCTGTATGAGGGAAATGTATTTACCATCCAGCAATCCTCAGTCAGGTGTTTAATGGTAAGTGAAGTGAATATGGGTCATATGGTTCATTTCCAAAATCATCCTACACATGCATAGCAGAGAAGAAATCCCCTATATGAGATCATTTTTTTTTAATGAGAAATCCTTCCTTTGACTATCTTTGCTAATTCACCAGGTTATATATCCCATTGCAGCCCATATCAGTTATAACTGTCAATTAATTTTACGTGGCAACTGTGTTTTGGTAATTTCTGGGTTTCTGTAATTGGAGGATGGGCTGAGTCAGGTCAACAATAATCATCTTTCAAAACCTGGCTTTTTGATGAATACTGGCAGCTATTCAGGAGACTAAGGAATACATGAAAAAGAGTCCAGAACTTTTAGTTTTTCCAAAAGAATATTTCTTCATATATACAATTGAAGTAAAGGATCAGGTTGAAATAATTGTTTTCTTCTGTGTATCTAAACTAAATAGTGGTATTGAATGAGTGAGAAAGTGTTTGCAGGTAAACAGATTATTTTTTTCCATAGAAAAAAGAAAAGTGTCACTGAGGGAATCCAGTTTATATATATTATGAAGAAATTATGCTACATGTTATATGGGAATAAACTTACAGTAGGTCTCTTACATGATTGGGTCCTCAAGGCAGATGCTATGATATTGGCTTTTACATAAACTCAGAACATAGATACTAGAGGTGGATCACACCACTGAAAAATCCTTTTGTACTGTGATAAGACAAGGTTGTTTTATGTAGTGCATTTTCTATTTTTTCACTTAGTTTTAGCCTTGAAATTTCTGTCCATCTAAAAAGACAGGTAGATCTTGGCAGCAGAAAATGAGAATAATTTTTCCTATTTACATGTTGTGGTTTTACATACCAGTGCTTCTCCCTAACTTGTTGTTCCTTATCTCCAATTACTGTTACTACTGCTTAAATATTTTAATAATATTTTAAAATATTTAAATATTTCTTATATGACTCTAATACATCAAGAGAAGGGCACTGATGCTGCTAGGAATGTCCTTTGAGGAGCTGCTGAGGGCACTGGACTTGTCTGGTTTGGAGAGGAGGAAGCTGAGGGGTGACCTCACTGCTCCCTACAGCTTCCTGAGGAAGGGGAGAGGGAGGTGCTGAGCTCTTTTCAGTCTTTCAGTGCCAGGACATTGGGAATGGCTCAAAGTTGAATGTATTAGGGGAGATTTAGACTTCATATGAAGAAACATTTCATGACCCAGAGGGTGGCCAAAAGCTGGAATTGGCTTCTTGGAGAGGTGGTTCAGCCCCATGTCAGGGCTGAAAAGGCATTTGGACAGGGCCCCTAAAACCATGCTTTAACTTTGGTCAACCCTGAAATGCTCAGGCAGTGGGACATGATAATCATTGTATCAGTGGTACATGATAATCATTGTAGGTCTCTTCCATCTACTATTCTATTCTATTCTATTCTATTCTATTCTATTCTATTCTATTCTATTCTATTCTATTCTATTCTATTCTATTCTATTCTATTCTATTCTATTCTATTCTATTCTATTCCATTCCATTCCATTCCATTCCATTCCATTCCATTCCATTCCATTCCATTCCATCCTTATTGGTTGTGTGGCTCATATTTAGCACAGAAGTAGTCACCTCTGATCTTATCTTTATTGTAAGTCAATTTTTGTGACTTCTGATCCGCATTCTTTGTTTGCTGCTTTGTTTTCTGGTTGGCATAAAAACCAAATACTGCAAAATTGGAACTCACAATATTAAAGAAACACTTCTAACAGTTACTTAGATTCTTCTAGGTTTGGGACTTGTATCCTACGTCGGTTATTATTTTTATGTCAACATTCATGCGCCTCAGTTAAGGAAAAAAAAAGCCTTATATCACCTGCCTTTTAAATGTCTCTTTCAAGCTCTGCATTTGGTTGACATCAGATAAGGAGAATAGTGGGGAAAGAAAACTTCAGACTTACGAAATACCTGAGCAAACAGGTGTTTGGAGCAATTAGTTACAACAAAAAGAAACTTTAGTTATATGCACTCCATTGTATGTAGCATTTATATGTATATAAATGAGATACAAAGAAACAATGCCTTCCTTTTTTAAAAGCATCCTGTGATGATCTCTTAAAATATATGACTTAAAGTTATGTAACACTATTTGTTTTTCAATTCTGTTTTCAAACTAACTTAACATGTCAAACATTACAGTACTTTCTGTTTTGATCTGAAACACTAAGCATTTTTAATGTTAATCTCTCCCAACAGTTTTCTTGAACACTAGGTGATCAACTGGAAAAATGACAATAACTTCAGAATATCTCACATGATGATAGTAATGGAATAGTTTCATTTACTAGCAAAATTGTATTTAATTTTGTTGCAACAGAATTATTTAATGAACTTTTTTTTCCTGGAAAGTATAGAAGATACTTTCTTTGGTACTCAAGTGGTATTATCTGCTCAAACTTCTTTTGATGTGCATGGAATAGTATGGTTTTGAAGATATTTAGTGTCCAATAGTAGTTCTGGAAGAAGAGTCTTTTTGCAGGACTGGAGTTTAATAAATAAATTTTCCATTTGTAGGAAATACATACTCTATGATAAGGTAGTAGCATTTTAATCAGAAGAGTCAAAAAATGAAATTATGAAGCTTTTGTATTATACTAAAATTGAACTATGTTTGGAGCTACTCTCACAAATCAGCTACAAGCTGAAAACAATTGCTTTTATTAAAATATTTTTATTTCATTTTATTTGATGTCACCCCTCTCTTCATTTTTATAGTTTGATTGCCTGTCATTCTAATTATCTCCTTGAATAGCATTCGATAGAATAAAGGTCTTATACAAGGCATATTTTCAGAATGAGAGAGTTCTGCTGGTTGCACATGAGAGAGTTCTGGTTGCACAACCTGCTCAACTAAATTCACATACAGGGAAGTGTTGTAATTGATGGTATTGTGCAGGCTCTGAAATGGTTAAGAATGTAAAAAATGCTTTTCCAATTACATTGTTCATCTGCTTACATTTGCATGTTTAAGAAAAATGCTCTTCCATCATTACTATCAGTGATACTTTATTGCAATCACATCTTAGTATTACGTTAAGTAGTATTATGCATTATTATTAGTATTATGAATTATTATAACTTTGAAATTAAGGGGCTTTCAGACAAAGATATGGGAAAAGGAATAACAGTTCTTTACTAGTATGTATATGGATAACAATGCAACAGTGGGAGTGATGACAAACAGAACCAGAACCCATTAAGAGCCTTCTCTCGGCTGAGGCATTTTCCCCTTCGGTGCAGTTACAGTCACGGCCGGCAGGGGCGCTGGTGGCTCCCGGCCGGGCGGGGCAGGCGCGATGAGCCCCCGGGCTGCAGGGGGCGCTGTGGCGCGAGCCCAGCCATCCCTCCGAGCGGTAATGGCGGGTGACCTGAAGAGAGAAAGAGAGTAGGGGCTTTCCTTGGCAAACCTGCAGGAGGAAGCCACTCTCAGTGCCTCTCTGCAACCTGAATGGACTGCTGCAGGAAACCTCGGGAGCAGCAAGGTGGAATGGCAGAGGTGGGCACACCCGTTTTGACAAACAGAGTGTGGCAGAAAACTCTGGGCCCTGCCAGAAGCTTCAGGGTGACTGGTTGTTGGGTTACAGGGTAGCAAGAAGCCCTGAAGCAGCAGCAGGGCCGAGCAGGGCATCGCTCCCCTGGGTAGCTCACCAGCGATGGCTGATCCTGGGCTCTGGCTGTGCAGAGGGGGCAGTCGCTGGTGGGCAGCGGGAAGCTCACAGGTCCCAGGGCAGCAGCACTGGCTCTGGTCCCCAAAGCAGCAGAGAAGCTAGCCAGTAAGCTCCAGTCAGAGTGCCAAAGGAAAATAACATTAGAAATGGGCAAAAATCCACACGGCACCAAGTATCAGTTGTCAGAGGGGTCCCACCGCATGGCTATGGAGAGGACTGACCTCCCTGGAAGGAAGCAGCCAACCCTCACCCCCCAGTTCTCACAGGAAATCTCAAGCTGGCTCTTACCCATTGCAAAACTCCCAGAGCCAGGGTTGGGAGTGGGCAGTGATCATCCCAGACACAAAACAAAAACAAAACCAAAAATTAGTATGGGATAAAACCCCATCCCTAAGACGCTCTGGCGAACTGTTTGGTGTCTGTGTTTGTGAAGATTTGTGTAAGGTTTTAAGTGGAAAAATCTGTCCTCTGTATTTTCCTTTTTCCATTTCCATCTTGGTCTCTCAGCTTTTCTAGCAACTTGTGCAGCAAAGTTCATTGGAAGCATCACATTTAAAAACTAGTGTTGTGTTTTTGCTCACAGTTACATATGTAGTATTCACATAGCAATTGCTTTTTACATTAAATTCTTACAGAGCATCAAATGCACATCAATGATGAAATAACTGTGAAATGTAGTGTTTTCAAAACCATGCTTTTTTTTTTTTTTTTAAATGATGATTGTTTCTGAAAGAAATCGCCTCTTTTGTATAAACACTCATAACCCTGAAATACCTTCCTGGCTTTAGTTTCTTTTTGTTTTACTGCAACTTGGAGAGAAATTTTATGGTTGGGTAATAAAATTAATAACTAAATGCTAATGATGGAAAAGTGGATGGCAGTAGTTAAGTACTGAACTGCTGGAAAGGAGTTGAAGATGCTGATACAAAGTGGGAACTTACTCTTCACCTTCTCCATATACATCTTGCGCCTAGCATTCTTGAATCCCAATTCTTCAGTGTAGGCATGGTTAGGAGTTCTGTATCTTAAGTGGGTTTGTTACAAAGGCTAATGTTAATGAGGCAGAGTATAAATCAGGAAAAATCTCCATGTGCCAGAGTTTCTGTTGATGAAAGTTCCTTTGACTGCCCAGGACATCTAGCAACACTCAACAGCACCTATACAGTTTACCCGGGTTGTCTGCACACGTTGCTATACAGAATTCCTTTGACTTAATTTAAAATGCTGTGTTTTAAACCACAGTCACAGCTCCTTTTCTAAAGGGCTATGAAAGTCAGTGCAAGATTATGCAGGAATAAACCACTTATGGGAGGTGTGGTGAATCTCTGCCTGCAGTAGAGTGAGGGCGTGCTGGGAGATGGTCTCGTCTGGATGTCCTTTACAATACTAAGCAGGTGCCACTGCTAAGTGGCATTCCTCTGAGGATGAGCAAGTTTTGCAGTCCTGGGAAAAGTTAAGTACTCTGAGCTGACAGACCAGCACTAATGAAACAATGATGTATAAGTAAACCATAACACTTACATGGCAGGTGAAAGATGGATGGAATACTTAGAAGAAGGCTCTTGGGGACTCAGTGTGGCATGCAAGGTCAGGAAATATATACTGATTATGTACATTGTATACGTACATATAAACAAAACAAGTGAGACTCCCAAGGACCATCAGAAATCAAGTGATTTTTTAGCATAATGTTACAATGCTGTTTTTTAATGGTTTGTATGCTCACTATTAGCCTGCTATTAAATTTGTGAATTTTTGAGGCTTGTACATTTTGAAATAACAATTCCCTTACATAGTAGACAAATACCTCAGTCATTTTTCAATCCAGAGTTGCATCTGCATGTGACATATTTCAATACCACATGGCAAAAGGTGACTTCTGAAAAATCTCAGTTATCCAAAACCCTATCAGCTCCAGCTCCATAGGCAGGTCTGTATATGATCCCTGATGAATGTAACAAATGACAACAGAGTTGTTATGAAAACAATGGCAGTGGGAAGGTTCTTGGTATTTTTACCCCACTAGTCTCCCACTTATGGCATACAGTGCTTGGCAGTCCTAGCTTATTATCAGTGTAATAAGTTAGGAAATAAATACACTTGCATTTTGTTAACAAGTCAATTTCCACAAAAGAAAACATCTGGAATCTTATTTTTTTGTTGTTTGATATAAGAGGTAAATCACAATGAAATAAAATAAAATAAAGCCTTTCATGTGACATTCTGGACACAAAAATTATAAGATCTATGTAAAGTCCGGGATACTCTTCCTAATTTTTACATTCACTTGCATCTTTAAAAATTAATTGTAATTGGGTTTTTCCATGCTTTTTCTTAAAAGAAACTACAAACATAATATTTAAAGGCTGACTATAGTATTTGTAATAATCCAAAGTAGGAAAAAATATTATCAACAGCCAGTAATTTTAAACACCATTGCTAGCAGAAAATTACTGGCAATTCTGATTGAAACCAGGAAAAAACCAGTCAGTATTTCAGACTGTTGCAATAATAAAATCTGTTTCTGTAGCAGCAGGTGATCAGAGTGGAGTTATCAGTGTTAGGAAAGTTATGCTGCAGCTGGACACAGACTCTTTGATTGCAGAGCCAGTGCTTTGGGTATAGCCACACCCCATCTTCCTACCAGCATGAGCCAGGTCTTATATCCAAATAGCAGTACAGCCAACCATCTCTGCTAAAATATTTCTGTGAATTTACACATTCAAACCCACCAAAAGTATGGTTTTACAATCACATCAGTTCTCAGGGAAAAAGAACATCTGAAAAATATATGTATATTTTACAAATGAGGACAGATTGTTTCTTCTGCCACGTCTCCAGGCTGATGGTGCAAGAAATTGTCAGGGAGCTATTCTTGATGATCTGAGGGAAGGAACCTGATTTTTAAGCACCTAGACAGTCCCTTAAAGTCAGGGTCAGGTCTGCAGCCTTGAAAATCAGAGAATTTATAAACACAGAGTTGTATCCATGCCTTTTTGTGTATTTTGGCCCAAGTTATAAACCTTTATTCTCTTAATCTCCTTGCTATTTGTTGCAAATATTAAACATATCACATGCTAATAAACCCCTTGGGAATACTTCCTTCTCCACAAGAGTTAAAAACCTAATTCTTTAGTGTAATATGGTCTGTTATTAGAATAAAAGTACCTTATTTTACTCTCATTACTTTTTAATATATCTGATGAAAACATAGGAGATTTATATAGACTTATTTAGCAGCTGTCTCATATTTACTTAGACTGTGAGGTATAAATTAAATTTAGTAATTTTCTCAAAAATAAGTATGTGTTAATGATTAGACAGTGGCAAAGGTGTTTCTGCTCTGTCAGAACAGGTTTCCATTGTTTCATACTTTTTGGATTGTTTAATGTCTCTTTTGTGCATTATACTGTGGCTGATTTAGCACTAAGAACTTTTTAATTTTTAATTTTGTAGGAGGAGGTGCTAGGGGAAGCAAAACATTAATATGAGAACTATCCTCAGTATCAGGATCATATCTTACTTTGATTATGAATTTGAAAGATGAATTAGGAAACTGAATTGCTAAAAATGCTAATTGTCTGTTCATATTGGCCCCAGAAACAGTTTGCTGAGCAGACTCTCAGGGTGGAAGAAGGTGAGTCTGTGAAGAACACTTTCATAGGGTGCCTGAGAAGAGGTCACTGTGGTGGGTATATTCTGTTCCAGTATTATGAACCACTAAAATAATCCTGGGAACTTATCCAATTTCACCAACTTTATGCTCCCTTCTGAACTGAGGTCTAATTTTAGTCTAATGTGAAGGTTTCATAATTTCAGATTTTTGGTATTTCAGTTAATAGATGACAAATAGGATCTCCATTGGGATACTTACACAGAGCTTTGCAGAGAAGAACCTCAGTGGAAGGACTTGTCTAGAACAGTAGTAAGAATAGATTGCTGGTGCAGGACCGTAATGAGCATGGTCTCATGCAGGAGTTTAGAAAAAGCTGATATATGAGAGCTCACATCATTTAAAAACATCTGTTAGTGATGTCACTCATACAAAAAGTGTACAGGACAAGAATCAAAAGTGTAGGAAAATGGAAAGAGGAGAAATTCTGGAAAGGTAATACAGTGTCAAATTTTAGAGTTAAATAAAAAAATATCTGGCCAACTCTCTGCTTCCCCAAATATATATGAAACTTATACATATCTCTATACCAACATGAGTAAGAATAAAAAAGGTCACTTGAAATTCTTGGCAAAGAAGAAAGATCTTGACATAGTAGCTTTACTGAAGAACACTGGAATGACAAAAATTAATTGGAAAGTGTAATACCTGCTATAAACTGAACAGGATGGACAGATTAGGTCATAGAGCTGGGGGAGCTATATTAGGGCTATACTGTTGAGCCTTGTACTCAGGAAACGGATATTGAGTCCAAAATGTTGGAGGAGATAAAAGAATCCTCTAAGCCTAATGAAGTAGTAATAATGGGTGAATTCAACTGCCTTCAGCTGGTCAAAGGTCACATTGGGATAGAGTGTAAGGGAAGCAATTTCTCATCACTCTTCTCGATTGCCTTTTGAAATGTTTAGTTCTAGAATATGCAAATGGAAGTTCTTGATATAAGTGACATAGCAGAATGCAGGTAAGAAGCTCTTAACTCCTGTATCAGAATGCACCATTTTTTGTTAAAGTCATGGCTACTGTAAAACCTAAATTCAATATTGAAGAGCCAATAGGTAGTTTGTAGAACCACTGTTAGGCTAGAGGATATAAGAACTCTTTATACAAAAGATGAAAAAGTAAGAAAATTAAATTCTGATAACCAAGAGGGAATCTAGGTTAGGTGTTCCATAGTAGAACAAGAGATGCAGCAGAAAAGCATGCAGTATTTTAATAATGTGACATGGATCAGGATAAAGATGTATGCATCAGGCCTCAAAATGCCATCCCCAGGGATGTCAATAAAAAGTAATTTTGCCTATAGCATATGGTAGCAAATAGCTATAAAGCTGTGATATAAGAAGAACTTTGTCAAAGCCATCACCTCACATGCACACAAAACTCAACAAGTTTGGTGAAGGAGACAGTGTAAGACACTGGCCTTGAAGAAAGCAGCAGTAGAAAATAGGGACATTCCAATGAACTGTGATTTTCCTGTGTGTATTCATAGAGTATCACAGACATGGTGCTCGGGACCTTAGAGACTGTAACATACTCACAGTGTTCACTGTGTCAGAATAAGGCAATGGGAGGAAAGAGGTAAATTAATAGGCAGTCAGAAACAACAAAGCCAGATTTTATTAATTCAAAAATTTGTTAAGAAAGCAACCTTTCTTTAAATTATGTTCTGTCTCATGAAATGGTAAAAAACTTCCAATATGAGAGATAGGTAGAGTGGAGATAGATGTGATTCATCAATACAACACTTATATATAGTAGAGAGCTAATACCTTCTCTAAGTGACCCTTGAATATTAGAAACTGTTTGTAAAGAAGAATAGTAAAGTCATTAGTGATGAAGGACAAACTTTCCAACAGAACTTGAATATATTGGAATTTCTGCTTTGGAAAAAAAGTGGAGTGGAAACATGCTGGCATGCAAACCATTCTGTTGTGCAACAACAGTCTAGGAATACAAGATCAAGCAGAATCAGACATCAGATGGGGATATATTTAATATCCTTTCCAAATTTCAAATAACTTGACATATTTTTATTTGGAAAGGGGTACTTTCAGTATGTGGGATGCAATTCCAATATGGCATTTTCTTCACAACATGTGCTGTTACTTTTTCAGGGGGTGATTATGGCCATTGCTCTATGTTCAGCATGTACAGGGGAAACTATTATTACTTTTTTGTGGTTTGGAGACACGAGTGGTAATTTCATTTACCAACAGCCAGCTATCTTGTGGCTACAGAAATATGGAGAAATTGGTTACATCATTTCCTTTGTGGCCCTTAAAATCCTTTTCACTAAACTCTAGATGAATCTCTGAAAGAGTAGTACCTGTACAAATACATATGTTGAGTGCATAGCTCCACGTTAAATAGAACTTTTAAAATTTGAATCAGGGAAGAAGGGAGGTGGGAGCTGCAAGGTTAGATATGTTTCTGATTCCAGTATCTCCTTTGATAGGAATTTGCAAGCTTACATTAGGTAGAATTGAAATAGGTAGACTTGAAACTTTGCTGGCAATTTTAAGAGAAACCGTGTTGTCATGGGTGGTTAGTTACATGCGTCATCAGAAGTGATGTCTGTATTTGGAATAAAAGAAAATTGTGTCGCAGAATCAATCAATTTGGTTGAAAAAGACCCCTGAGATCATAAGTCCAAAGACCATCATGTCGACTATTTCAGGGTCAGTCTTTCCTTAAGCACCTCCAGGGCAGTAGCTCTACCGCCTCCCTGGGTGGCCCATGTCAATATCTGATCACCCTTTCTTTGAAGAAATACATCCTAATGTCCAGCTTAAATCTCCCCTAGAGCAGCTTGAGGCTTCCCTCTTCTCCTGTCACTGGCTTCCTGGGAGAAGAGGCCAGCCCTCACCTCACTGCAGCCCCTTTTCAGATTGTTATAGGTCTTATCTCCAGGATTGACAACCCCAGCTCCCTCAGCTGCTCCTCACAGCACTTATGCTCCAGATCCTTTATCAGCCTTGTTGCCCTTTTCTAGACTCATTCCAGTACCGCAATGTCCTTTCTAAATTGATGCGGAACTCAAGGTATGGCCTCACCATGCTGAATACAGGGGAAGAATATTTCCCTAGTGCTGCTGGCCACACTGTTCCTGGTACATATTAAAAGACTTTTACTGAAAGACTGAAGACTGTGCTTCTGATTTCTTTACAGTGATCTCACTGTAAAATACCTCCCAAACATTATTTGATTCAGAAAATCTCATGTGGTAATAGACCATATAGTACTTCTACCCTGCAAAATAACCCATATGGAAAAAAAAAAAAAATTTGATCTATTGATTGCCATCATCTTTTACATGATTCTCTTGGTTCAGTTCCTTATTATGAGCTCAGGTGAATACAGACACAGTAGAGGGCTCTACCACATCAGAAATATCTTGACCGTTTAAGCTGTACAAGACAATGGAGGAGAAAGCCATTGAGTTGTGTCTCTTACATTTTCCTCTGGTCCTTGATGGTAAAGGATGTGAATGTTGCATTCTCCCAAGGCTAGAATGCAGTAATCCTTCATGTTTTTTAAGAATGCACATGAGAAGTTGGTGAAGCTTTTTTTCAATTTGTTTTTGAGAGTCCTAATAGTGCAATGAATGGAATGGGAAATTACCCAGTTATTTTAAACAGTGCTGGTGATGTAGGAAAAAACAGCCACAGTTCTTGACCAGTCATTTCTTGGTGATTGTTTTCTTCAAAAGAAAAGTTGGAACTGAATAGGCTTAATTACTGTAGAAAATAAGATTAATAGAAATTTCAGTGGTTTTGAGTAAAAAATATATCTGAGAGGAAAATTCAACACTGTACTAATAGTGAAAATAATAAAGAAGCTTGACTGCATCTTAAGCAATTCTTTTAAAAGAAGTTGTGGGGATCCTCAATGATACTTCAGGGGTTTTGTAGCTCATTCTGTAAAGAAAAGGGATCTGGAATTTGAGTCTAACAAAAAAAGTATTTTAAAAGAAATTTAGGTCTGTCTTATGAGAAGAAGAATTTAGAGACTCAGAGCAGAGAAAACCAGGATTTTTGTGGAGCCCTGAGTAGCTGCTAGACAATTTGTATGCTTTTCTTTAAACAACTGGAGCCACTTTTAGGTACGAGCTTTAACTTGCCATCTAAAGAACTGCTTATTCACCTCAGCGTGCTGTGGATTTCAAGTTCAAATGAGTGTGTTTTCTTGCATTCATGTCCCAAATAATCAATTAAGTGCATAAAGCAAGCTCGTGTAAATAAGTTGTGGAGAAAGGATCCCAAACTTTCAGTACTGTTTGATTAAGGTCATTGCTGGAAAGATTATAAATATGAATTTAAAAAAACAATTATATTTTCTAATTCTGTCATTTGGAAAAATAGTTCTGGATGTCTCTCTTGAATGTCTACCAAAACTGCCTTTAACCTTCTGAAATAGAAATAGAACTAATGATTTGGTACAGCGCCAAGCAATTAGACCAATGAAGAGATATTGTTCCACCAGCATCTATTATTGGAAATATCTGGATTTCTAAATGTCAGCTAAATAGGTTCATCCCACAAGCTAAGAGAAAGCTGACCTGACCTTTTGACACCACCTGTTCAGGAACGGGAAATTTTTAAGCACACTATTCTACAGAGATAAAGGGTTCACAGAATTTGACCTGGAAAGAATGGTTAAAGGAATTAGTTTTGTTTAGTCTAGAAAAGAACAGACTGAGGAAGGATGTGATTACAATCTTCCAGTACATAAAAGAATGTTATAAAGATGATAGTGATTGGTTTTCTATGTTCATTTGGGGAAA
The DNA here is from genome assembly GCF_027477595.1 of Haemorhous mexicanus. NCBI lineage: Eukaryota > Metazoa > Chordata > Aves > Passeriformes > Fringillidae > Haemorhous > Haemorhous mexicanus. The sequence goes on from NC_082341.1 coordinate 54,752,772, forward strand.
AAACAAGAATAAAGATGTTTAATAGACAGACACTTAGATTATGTATCAGGAGAAAAATTTCTAGTAATAAAAATGCAGAACAAGGTGCAGACTACATAAGAAAATTCTCATCTTATTAATTTGAAATTTTAAAGATTAATTAGACCAAGACTTGTCATTATTGGTCAAGGTTGCTGTGTTCGTGGTATGAGGTGAATAGGTAGATGATCACTTAAAAGGCTTTTTCCATGTTTCATTTTCTGTATCTGATACATTTGGCAAGACATTTGAGACTTGTTACATTGGATATGAAAATAATTGCCTAGTGGGTGCCTATCTATTTTTAAAAAATAATTCTGATTATATGATTAAGGTAACAGTATTACAAGAATGGAAGAATAATAGGTAAAGAAATTATTGTTTAGTGGCTTTTGGTGCAGAACTATATAAACAAGAGCAGTGACTTTGCTATTATAAATCTATTTTTCTCTGTTACTTGACAATTTTTGTATCACACATTGTTTTCTGGCTGAAATTAATAACAAGGATCTGAAAATTGTGATGTATAATCTCCCCATACAGATATACACAGGGACTGAAGCATGGCATACCCACTCAAAAGAATAGAAAAAACATCAAAATTATTTAGTGTTTCCAAAATGTTTATAAAAACTATTAACACAGCATTTCATGGTATGATCCATCACAAGCTCAAAACAGTGCAAAAACAAACAAGGGAACATAGTTTATGTATAGGCCGTTAGTACATATTGAAGAGTAATATGAAAGGGTGTGAAGGTTTTAATAGTCATTCTGTGTTGGTACCAGTTGTCTGTTGGTGGTAGAAAGTGTAACATGCTTGCAGCTCAGTTTGTTTGATGATGACTCTAAGAGCTTAAAGATATGTTAGACATGTGCAGTCTTAGTGAAGCATTTATTTAGCTGCATGAATAAAAAGTAGTGTCAAATTTCAAAGCTTTTTTCCTTCACATTAAACAGACTACTTGTATTGTAGCTCCTTATATTTTCAGAGAGTCTATGAAAGAACATGATAATGTTTATCTCTCTTTTTCCTCTTGAGTTTAGGAACTGATTGTATTTTACATTACATACATGTTTTGTTTTGTTTTGTTTTGTTTTCCTAGGTACTGCACAATGGACTTGTGATGGAAATGAATCATCCAACAGCTGGGAAGGTAGCTGTTCCAGGTTAGATGTTTAATCCTTTTTGCTGAATTAAATGCTACATGACATCCTGAGTGGTTCTGGAACTCAGCTGAGGACATGACGCATCTTCACATTTCACTCAAATGAATAAAAGTTTAACCGGGCTGACATTTGTCGCATCGTCATTCCATTGATGGAATAGTCATTCCAGTAGCAGAAAAATGGATTAAAACGTGTGTCAGAATAGCTTCTGGTTTTCATCGGTCAGTTGTCATAACATGAATATCAATTTGATAATATTTCCAAATTTCCACTGGTAGAAATGTTACTGCTAAATAATCTGCATGAATACACAAATCTGTTTTTGATTTAGTTTGATTTTGCAAGTTACCCAGACAAAAGAGCAGGGAAATTTTTACTGAAGACTTAATGAAGCTCTGCCATAATGAAGTCTTAAATAGCTATTTTGAACTTCCAAAGAATACAGAACTATATACAAAAGTAATAAACTAGTCTCTCCTCTTCACAGCTCTAAATGAACCAGGAACTAGTGTAGCTTTCCTTCCATTAGACCTAGTTATGTAATGGAGTTAGGTTCAACCACAGCCATTATGAACATCTTGCAGTTGGCTTGGTTTTTATAATTGATCCTTTTCTGATAACTTGTTAGTTATTGGATCAAATTTTCTGCTTCTCTCTGATTTTCTTTCTCACAGGCCATATTGAGAATTGTTTCCTCTTTCATTCAAAGCACTATATCATGTCTAGTTTTGTAAGAACTTTTCCTTACATTGTGATTTTCTGTGCCAGTTCCATCCTCTGACACTGCATCCAGTTGTCATCAATTTCAGTTGACTTGAGCACATGTAGCGTCAAGAAGAATTTGACCCATAAAATTTATCTTAATTTTCACATCCTGGAATCACACTGGGATGCTGAAAGAATTATTTGAAAGAAACCAATCTGGTATTAGATCATGTTTTCTTCATGAATAGAGGGGGTGTTTGTGTGTGTGGATGTGTATGCTCCGTATTTGCTCTTTATCACAGTTTGCATTCCACATTTGGTCTCACTAAATTTGAATGTTTGGTTGACTGTATTGAAAAATGCTTCTCTAATTTAGATGCACGTATCTGGAAATAGCAATCCTTTTTTAAAGAATTTTCTTACAGAAAAGTAATCCTGGTTAATTTACCCAAAATGAAAAGACAAATAAAAGGTTTTTTGAGTTAGTTCTTTTTTAAGAAGTAGAAATAAAAGCCTTTCAGATGGTAGAGGAAGTGTGTAAGGTTTTCATGTTGCATACAATTTATAATCTATCTTAGAGAAAGCAAATACTCCTTAAGGGGATAGCTTAAACTGCAAGAAGAGGAAAGAGATGAAAGGAGTGTTCTAATGTCTGTCAGCAGTGATAGAATGTATTGGCAAGAGACTGAGTTTTTACATAGGTAAGCCATAGTACTTCCCAAATCCTTAGTAATTTTTTTATTTTATTAAACTAGTGACACTGCACTAAACTAAAATAAATCATCTTAGTCTCTAATGGTTTGCCATTTAGATGGACTTCTATGAAGAGTTTCTTGTATTGAAACAGATGGCTGAAATGATTATTGGATATTTGAGCAGGAAAAGTAGAATTCCTTCCTTTCCTGGCATGGGAGGATAAGGAGGGGAGACACAGGGGAGGAAAGGGGGAAGAACACTTATTCAGTGTGAGCAGAATGGACCTATTGATATCACTGGAAAGACAGTGCATTACGCTGTCCCAAAACTAAAGTGAATTTGGCCACTGTTGATGATAGGTAATGGAAGTACCCTAGATATGTCCTACTTAATGATATATCAGAAGAGTACAGGGAAGAGTGTGCAAAGAAAACCTACAGTAGATAATTTCTTCTCAATGACAGTTAAGAAATAGAAGGTTTTGGTTTTTTTTAATGTGGTTATATTTTAATATCTTGTATTTGGTAGAGAACAACTTTACTAAGCTCTCAGTTTCTGTCTCAGGATTGCTTATTAAGGAAAATTAAGTTATTAATGTGAATGTTGAAACTGAATAGGCTGAAAATGTTTTTCTTTTAGGAGACTGGGGAGATTCTAATCCCAAAATAAAAATAGGTTGCTGTTATTTATTAACCATATAAGCCAGATTTTAAAGTGTCCTTTAGTAATTGAATTGGACATCACACTTGAGGCTTTTGACAGAGGTCTGACTTTTGCTGCCAAATAAAGTTGTGAGTGCAGTGACAAGCACTAATTAAGTGGGCCGTGCTGGCAGATTTCAGCTCCAAGTATCACAGGTGGCCTCTGTGTCTAGCATATGATTTGCAGTAGTCCTTCTCCAGGCATCTCCCCAGCTTGAGAGTCGATTCAAATCTGTGTGAGTCCTCCTTTGGAGATCTTGCAGCTTGAAATGGATTTTGCCACTGATGTTAGTGTTGGCTACATTTTTAATGTTGGTCTTGGTAATTAATACCCCTCCTTTACTTGAATATCTTTTGATATGGTTATTGAATTTGGTTCTTTCCTCACTTTTCCCCCTTGCCATTTTTGTGATTCCCAGCCTAAAATGTACTGTGTGCTGAGAAGTGTGTTATAGGGTGGTGGGAGAAGTTGTACTACAAAGAACATTTTTCTAGTAATTTTTCTTTTCAGAATGTATCTTTATGGTAGGAAAGCAAGAGACCTTGCGTCTTATTTCAGGTATTCATGAAAAATGTCTATGCAGAAAGAGATTTCATTGCTGTTACTAGTATCAAGATATCTCCGATTCAAGAACAAATGTGAAAAAGAGAGTTCATTGTGTCTTAGAGTGACTCTATAAAAGATTGTGAGAACATTCTGAAGAAAAATGTGGTTCTGTGGTAGTTCAGTGGTTTAATTAGGATAATGTTTCACCTAAATAATTCCGTATATTCATGTCATGATGTTGTTCTTGAACTGACATATGCATACACTTGTCCTATAGAATGTTATACACACTATACATACTTGTTATATAGAATGTGCAACACTGTGAGAGAGCCCTGCTTGAGTCATTCTTGCCAGAACTGGTTCATCTGATTGTAGGGCTGAATTGATGAATCTTTTCTGTTTCTGTACCTGAAGGCAACTTAATAATCTTTAGTTCAGGGCAGTGCTCCAAAGATGATCAGGAGCTGGAGCACCTCAGCTGGAAAGGTAGAGCCAGGGGAAAAGGCAGCCTCAGGGGCACCTGTCAGAAGCCCTTCGGTACCTACAGGAATATTATCAATGTGAGGAGCTGGGTTCTTCATAGCAGCACATGGTGGGAGGAGGATGGGCAAGAGAGATTCACCCTGTGTATCATGAAAATCTTTTTTATCATGACAACAGTGGGGACAGTGAAGCAGGTTGCCCAGAGAGGTCTGCGTACTCTGTTCTTAGACATTTTCAAGAAACAGCTAGGTAAAGCCAGGGCCAACCTGATCTGACCTAGAACATGACTCTGACCTGATCCAAGTAAGAGTAGAATCCTCCTGAAGTCCTTCCAACTTGGATTATGTTCTTATTCTGTGATTGACATTAGTATCTTTTCCTCAGCTCTATTATGTTTAGCCCTTTCCACAGAGCTCTGATGGAGAAATGACACTCTTCATTCAAATGAGAAATGTAAAGCACAGAAAGTACTCCCAGGGACAAAAATATAATGTTTTATACAGTGCCAGATTGCAGATGATACTGGATGGCACAGAGACACTACAGATAAGTGAAGGGACAAAATTTTGAGAAGTTTTAGCATCTGGGTTAGTCTTGAACTACTTTGCCAATGAGTAATGAATTTTACAAAGAGTGGTAGTATGTGGATTTCTGGAAGCCACTGAGTATTCTGAGTGTCAGTATGGAGCACAATGGGTGCTCCCAACCCATACTGATTACATAGAAAAAAACGAATGGATACAATACAGTCTTTCCCAAACCTTTTCAATTAGAGTCCCCTTATATGGTTTAGGTAACCCAGATAATAATACTCTCAGCTTTGCATTATCTAGTCTATAATGTTGTTTTTTAAAGTCAAAACAGTGTTTGTTAAATTATTTTTTTAATGAGAAAACCACTATGTATTCAGCTGTCCCTAACAAGCTAACCTTTTTAGAGTTTATTAACTAGCAGGAACCTTTGTGAACTAAATTTAATTTCTGACCCCTTCTAAGCCTTAGCAAACTGGGGATTTGGATATAAGCCTAAACTTCGGAGTCATCTCTGATCAAACAGGAAGCAATAAAACTATTGAAGTTGTGTAAATCACCTTTTCCAGACAAAACAAATATTCTTAGTTTTGATAATGTTTATGTTGTATGTTCTTCTCCTCTCCATTTCCTGAGTTGATAAACACAATGCCTCTCCTTTGGCCCATGATGTGCACCAAGGATGACTTTATTGCTCAGGCCAATTTCATACCTGGCTTCATAATTGCTTCATAATTTCCTTCTGTGCTCTTGAGATAAAGTTTTTGGGGGACTATTCCAAGCTCAGTTAGGGAAAAGAGTGCAGGATTCCTCCTTAATGTAGATTTCTTGGACTGAATTCAGGCAACTTATGTTAATTAATCAACCCACTCAGGAGAAATGTCCCTTTTTCCGGTCTTCTCCTGTCACTGTGCATTACAAATATACTACTGAAACAGGAAAGAATTTTTTTTCAGAGGTAGGCTTTTCCTGTTGTGTGTGATTCATTAAATGGTGTCATGGTTCCATGGAGACTAATTGCTATCAATCTCTTAGAAGAATGGTTTTAAAGAATAAGAAAAAGAGGAAAGAAATCTAATAGGACTTCCCTATTGTACCGCAGATTTCTTCCTTAAGAAGAAATCCTTGGAAAAAACACTCTGTCTTACCAAACTAATTGTTTGCAGTTTTTTGGATCTTGTTAATAATGGAAAACTACTTTAATTCCTCAGGGAAGGAATTTCTTGGGAAAATTCTGTTTGTTATTTTAAATATTTATTTTGATTTGTTATGTATGTATTCATACCTATTTTTTTCATGTATGTGGAAGACTAGTCATAGTTAAGGAAACAATGGGGTGTCTATGTATTTGATCAGAGCATTTCAATACAGGCAGCAAATATAGCTGTTAGTAATATTTTTGCTATTTTTTTGGACCATTTACTGTAAGTGTAGTAAAGGAAACTTCAGTAGGTCTATAAAGCAGAGAAAAGTGACTTCCACATGGAGGAAGTTTGCAGGAAATTAAGGAAGTCTGTACTCCAATCCATTATTTCCTGCAGCTAGGAGATCCTTCAATATAGCAACAACAACAACAACATAAAAAAATCTCAACAATTTTTTCAGCATCCTTTGCTTGAAATTCTGCTCCTATCTGCTTCTCATCAGGTGTTTTTTCATATGTGTGTGCCTGTGTGTCTGTGCATGCATGTACATAAACAATGTTGATTGAAAAATTTTAATTTGACTTCACTATTTATGGTACTTTGGAGACAAACAGCTTCACCAGCATTACCTTGACTTCATTTGTCTTTTTTAGTCATCAGGGCTGACTGTTTATGTCTTTTACATTCACAGAGCTGATTTCAATTTTGAGGACTCCATGACCATTACAGGAACTTACACAAATGATGTTTGACAGCTCACCTAGCTATCCTCAAAATACTTTAAAACAAATTAATAAATATATAAACAGTATATTCATACTGATTGCAAAAGCAGAAAAGAGATGGTGGGAATGGCAAGAAATATGTTATTGGTTTCAAGATTATATAGAAAGGCTAGTGCATCTTTTTAATGAATGATGCTTTAATTTGGAATCTTTCAAGAATTATTTTAAAGTAAAACATTAATAATAAACCTTTTAACATTTTTGCTCCTCGGTCATATATTTCCACAGTATTTCTCTACCACATATTTTAAAACTTGTTATTCCTTTAGGAATGGTCTTGGTGCCACAGTTAATACTTTTAAAGTTGTTTTTAGGAAGAAAAGGCAGATTTTTCTTACCTAGTTCTAGGTCTTTAGTTGTTGGAGGGAATTAAGAAATAGTGGAAGACTTTTCCATCAGTCTCAAAGTAACTATCAGTACTGACTGGGACCAGTACTGACTGGGTCACTCAAGCAATGGCTCTCCAGAGCCGCTGCTCAAGGTCTCTGAGCCAGACTCTTCTCTCATCACACCCTAGGTTTCTTTGTTGGTCTTTAGGATCTGGCAATCAAAGTTGTTTTTCTTTTCTTGTGTATTTTTTCTGGATCTGGCACTGCTATACAGGGAGGAAAAATAAAAATTTTTCAGGGGACAAGTGGGGACATTTTTCTGCCTTGTACATAATAAGTCAAGTGAAGCTGTGATTGAAGTATTAAATGTTGATGGGTAATTATACTTCTAGTTACCGGAGAATATTTTCTTTACATTTTCCTCCATGTGTCCTAAGCTATACCAGAATTTTCTTTAAACTGGACACAATTCTGATGGAGCATTAACTCAAGACTAACTCATTGCTGTCACATGGTGGGGGGAGGGAGGGGGGGAAAGGTGAAGTATTGACTGAATAGCCAAACAAATGAATGAGTTTTCCACCAATGTCATTGTCCTAAAATTCAACTTTGTCTAAAATGATGTAATTTTCTCTTCTGTTTCAATGTGTTTCCCACTTCTTTCTTTATAAATAACAATAACTTAGAAAGCAGTTTCTTAACCCTCACTCCCTAACAAGCACAGCCAGGTGCTCACACAGTTCAGGGTGTGTGATTATAAAGATATGTCTGCATGCCTCGGGTGTGTTGTAAAACAGCCAAATTACTTCAACACCCAGACATTTTTCATATATCTTTATGATCTTTAATAATTATTGTATAAGAAAAGGAATCTACTGTCAGTTTAAAAAGGGTTGGTTTCATTAAATGCAAGAGTATGTTTTAAACATCTAGAAAATTTTACTTAATCTCTAGGATACTGAGTGGACTAATCCTCATTTGTGTTTCCTTCATATCATCTTGACCCAAGCCCTGCCTTCCCATCAGTGGTAAGAGTGATTGGACTTACCCTGTTTTCTGTGAATCTAGACTGAACAATTTTGTGGTCAGCACTGGCCATTAGGTCATGTGCTTTGCCTTTTTATCATATTGACCTTGGAATGTCATCAATTTACTCTTTCACGTATGTTTGGCTATAGTTTGTCTTTTTCAGAACTCCTCAAGAGATGGGAAATTTGGCAAATATCTGCATCTGTCTTTAAAGGCCTGATTACTTTAATTGTTAAAAATCCTATATCTTCAGTTTGACGCAGAAACTGTATTTATTTTTTTTTTGTCTTTCATGAGGTTTAAATAGTTTTTGTACCATGAAAGTACTTACATGACCAAAATTTTATCTAGATAACTTTTTGACAAACTGTACATGGTAAATTGCCCAGATCTTTTCAGGTCCTTTGTGCAAGTACAGTGCAGTTACAGTTTTGTAACTCTGTCTTTTTAATGCAGTCTATGTGCTGTATATATACAGGAAAAACTGCAGTTGTATAGAATGCATGGCAAACTTCATGACTGACTCTGGTCAAGTCTCTTAGCCCATGAAATTATGTTTCTCACTTTGTCATGCAAAAGATTGAGATAATAGAATTCACAGTTAACTATTATTTTTTCCAAATTATAATATTCATATTTGGTGACATTTGATGCTATTATTCCTTGTAGGTTAAGAAAAGAATCATTGGAGAGAAATAAGGGGCAAAATAAGGCTTATACAGTTAGCTTAGTTGTTCAGTTTATTAAGAGGCAACCATAGATAGAGTGTACCTGTTGTATGTTAGTCAATTTATCTGTAACTCCTGAAGTAGGAAATATTTAAGTCCTTTTAGTCAATGTGAACTTTGTCATGGTTTGAGCTTGGTGCAATGCCAGTGCCCCCATGAAAATGCCTCCTCCCTGGTGTCTGCTGTGAGATGTGATCAGAAACAGAGCAAAGCAGGCTCCAGCTTAGGAATAAAAGGGAAAAAAAACTTTATTAACTTACAACTATAAAAGAAAACACACAGAACTCAGGATGAAAACCTTCCAAAAACATTCCTCCTCCTCCCCCCACCAAATTTCCAATACATCCACCCCTCAGATCACCAACTCTCATTCCATCACCACCCTTCAGATAATCAATTCTCAGTTCATCAAGGAGAGAGGAGTCCCTCTTGTACCATAGGCTTCCCCTGGAAACACAGTTGAGACTTCTTGTGTTTCCATGTCACATGTGGCACCGCCTGGAGATCATTTTGCCGTCATGACATCTTCCTTCCATGCCCAGTGCTCTCACCACTGCGTAGGGACCAGAGCTGCTTCAAGGGTTTTCCTTTTTAAAGGGTGCTTTGCCCAGTTCCAAAAAAAGGACAGTCTCTCACTTTTGGGACACCTGTCCCCCCCAAATTTCACCCTCTGGTGCCAAGGGTTCTCGAGAACAGAGATTATCTTCTTCTTCTTCTTCCCTGAAGACGGAGGGCACCACCACCACCCTCCTCACCCACTGTGTCTGTTCACACACTCCTTCACATCACATCACTGCTTCACATCACATCACTGCACTCTCTTGGCTCCAAGCCATTGCCTCCCCCTTAAATGCAGTCCCTGTGTCACAGGAAAAATGGTTCTGTCCATGGCCATACAAGAAAAGTCCAGCCAAAGGCCAGCCACTCCATTATCTCCTCCCAACTAGAATTCTTTTCAACTTCTTTCGTGGCTCATTTCCTCTTATCTCATCTCTGTTTCCTCATTCAATTCCAGGAGGAATCAGCATTTGCAAGGTTTCCATCATCCAAGAAAAGGGTTAAAAGTCTCAGGCTCTGCCTGTCCAGAACACCCATGGCTGCCCAGCCGGGCACCTCACCACAACCTCCCCCTCCTTCTCAGCTAGCCTACCTCAACTCAGGCCTCGTGGCTTCCCCTCCCCCGCCCAGCTCGGAGCCAGGCAGGGGAGGTCTGACCTCTTTCAGGGATGGAACCCAAGAGAGCTTCCCCCTGGGAGTTCTCAGCTTTTAACCCCCCTGTGTTCTCAGAGGCGTATCCATGTCCTCAGTGGCCACACCAGGTGCCAATATTCAAATCTGAGCACCTATTGGTTTGACCACAGCATCCCAAAAAACTCACTTACTCTCAAACCACGACATCTTGAAATTGTTTTTGTTCCTCTTCCTTATACTTACCACTCTTGCTAGTAAAGTCCAGCCCAGAAATTATTGCCATATTACATCAAAATCCAAAACTAAAATGGTGATTTTGACCTGAGTCTTGAATATTATAAATGATTCCTTAATAATTTGGGCTATCAAAAACCAAAGCATTGCTGCCACCTCTTTTGCCTTCTACCATTTTGCTGACTATTCTGGAACTCTTTTGTGATTCTGGGAGGGAAATAAATTCCGAATAATTTTACCAAAGGTTTTATGACTTTAAGTTTTTTACTGGTCTTTTATTTATCTGCTACTGGTCACCAGATTTGATTCAAATGTTGACCTTGTTTTGCTAGCATAAACTTTTTTTTAGGCAAAAAAAAAAAAAAAGGCTTGTCCATCCTAACATAGTGTGCAAAAGATTTAAATCAAGACAGAATAGATGTGAGCTAGCTTAATCCAGGGTCTGTTGAAACACTAGGCATTGAGTCAAGACCTGATTAGAAAAATCTCCCTGACACAGATTCTGCTAAGGTACAGAACAGAATTCACTAAGAAAACACAGAATCCCTGTTTTGGCTCTCTGAAACTGGACTGAACAGAGAAAATAAAAGCAGATGACCCATATGAAAAGCAAATAAACGATCTATCAAATGGAATGGATAACTTAATGAATTTTAAAATTTAGTGTGAGTCCATTGCTTTGAATTAAAGTTATTTAGAGATTGCAGCTTTGGCAGGACAATAAAAAAATAAATTGATTTGTGTGTAAGTGGAATATTCCTCATCAGTTTTCAACTAGATGTAGAGATGAAATGAAGCAGAAGTTTGCAGATTAGAACAAGCTTTTTAATATTCTTTGCCGGCTGTTTTTAGAAACATCACAAGGAACAAAAAATGAGGCCCATTTGTGAAAACAGGCAGTACAGTTTATAAACATGTGGGGCAAACAAAGTTTTAAGGCTAATGATACACTAATACCCAATTCCCATCATCCAATTTATACAACACATAACTTCATGCACACATCTGCTATTTCAAGCCCAGATACAGACATGCAAGCTTGTATAGGCTCATAGCAATTTAATAGTATTCTAAAGAAATCACAAGATTAGTGCTAAAAAATTAAGCTATATTGCTTTGATTATGAGGTGAATATATGAGTGAATCCATGATGAAAACTCTCTCATAATTTGAAAATATTAGTTTTCACATTTGCTCATACCTAGGAGGACAGAAAACTTTAAGAAAGTGCCACAGATCATTGTCTTGGTAGCATTTACCTTTGGTACCTTCTTAAAAGGCTGGAATAAGGACTTGTGTTGTAGTTCATGAAAGGAAAATTTTATTTCCTGACTTCCTCACTACTCACAAATCAATGCCCCCACAGTATAATTTAGTAGTTGTTTTATCTCAAGACTGAATGTAGGGTTTAATAGCTTACTTTCTCCATTTTTGCCTGGATTTCCTGAGAAAAAAATATCAGAAATGCTGACCTGTTCTTTTGCTCCTTGTAGATTCAGGTACCATGTTCTACTTTTTACTGCCTCTAAAGGTGCTGGGAGAATACATGGGTAAAATGTAGTTTTGACATGGCTGCATAGCAATGTTAGACTGCCAAAGACCACTTTAACATACCCTTCAAGCAATTCTGTAAGAATGACAGGGTAGAGATACCTACTGGAGGAAAACAATAAATTGGGGGAGTAGCTCAGCCACCTTGGTGTCTTCCAGTTAAGCCATTTACCTTCTAAGTGTTACTATTGTGACAGATTTTAAGCTTTTCAAAATGTTAGCTAGTGTGGTGATACCTTGGAATCATCCTTCCAGATGCCTTCGAGAAAGAAAGCAATACCTTGTTTGCTACTTTAATACGACTTTCAAATTCTCACTGCTAGAAAGCTTATCACTCAAAGCAGCACCACCCACAAAAATATCCATGAGGCAATGTTACCATTTCTGTGGATTTGCATTTGCTTTTTTACTTATACATTTTTTGTATTTGTTTTGATTTTGTTGGGGTTTTTTTAATGTAGGAAATTTTCACTCAGGTGCTATATTTTGAGGCACAGCATATACTTCTCATTTTCAGGTATTTTTATAGATTGGTATTCATTTCCAAATATACACAGATATTAATCAAAATGTTTCATTGATTGTATTTAGAAGCTATAAGTCTAAAGTCTTATCTTACTCTTTGAATTTAATCTTATACTGGATACCAGTTACAATGAAATATAGTAATACACTTCAATAACATAATTATCCATTACACTGGTATATCACATGTGAATATAATATAAACTCTTCTACACTTGACAACCCAAGGAGGTTGTTTGGTGTTAAACTGTAGAGAGGGAAGGCTTAGGTCATTACAGTGCATTTAATTTATAAGTAGAAGTGATTCAGAAAATTCAGAAATCTGAATGTTTTTTGTTTAGTGTATAAACATTTTTTAAACAAAATCTTGTATAAAGAAAATTATTGTAATTGGAAACAAAGTTAATCCTTGGTATCATACTGAATTTTTACCTGCTCACCTTTGAACAGTATTTATGGGTAATTTTACTTACCTTTGATATCCAAGAAAAAATAATTTGAAAGCCAGACAAAAAAAAATTATTTATTTATAAACCTGATTTCAAATATTGGGTACATTCAGGGAACTTACATGCTCTGATGATTTGTTGTGAATACATTGTTGATGTTAAATGCCTTAGTAAATTGTGGATAATTTTTAAGCTCAGGGTGGATGAATTAAACAAATGCAGTCTTATTTGCAGTAAGACATGTCCTCAGTAAAAGTGCTCTGCTCTTTTTTGAAGATGTTATTTGGAGCTTTGTCATATAATTTTTCTAAATTTACTCCAAGTAATCAATTACTGAAATGTAATATAAAATAGGAAACCTAATATATGCAAAACAAAATGAAAGATTCCAATCCATGGTACACTTTGTAATATAGTGACTGATAATTACGCAGAAATATTAAAAGGATCAATTTGTAGAGGCTCTTTAAAAAGCCAAGATATAAGATTGAAAGCTCAATCATAAGTTAGGAAATTTCTGTCTTCTTGTGCTTAATGTCTTTAGCAGAAGAGTTTTTAGTAGTTCAAGATTTAGTTTTATATTTGATTAATGTAACTATTACCATCTCCTATCTTGTAAAAGGAAAGAAGTCCTATTTCTAGTAACCAGGACAGTGAACCCCACTTTGGAGAGGAAGGACTGTGTTTTGATTTGCTCATCATACTGGGATAATAGCTGATTTCTACTTCGTAGCAGCTTTTAGCTAGTTAACTTAAGAATACCTACCCAAAGACACCAATTCAGGCAGGAATGTGATTGTACTTAATTCCAGAGTTATTTCTGGGTGCAGATGTCATTGGTGTACAACACAGCCTTTGAAAGACATGAATTTTGATTATAGATTGGTGTCTTCCACAGTTCTCGTATTATGAGTCCTTCCTAAATACTGAAACTGTGAAATAATGAGACATGCTGGTCAACAAAACAATTTTGCCCTGAATTTTAAGATACAATGAATATAAAATTCACTCACAAGTGGTCTTCTTCCACTGGTGATGTTCAGCCTACAATAAAACCTCAGGTGATCAAATGGATATGTGAAGAGAGAAGGAATAGGAATTATAGGAAAAAAAGCAGATGACTAAGATGTGCACCAGATTACACTCTCATAAAGCCACTCACCATACAGGATATGACATAAATTATCTTTTCTAATGCTATTATATTTATTGGCAAAAAAATGAGACTATATAGCAAATTAGTTTTTCTTTCCTTTGTACTTCTGTTTCAAAGGCTTAAAGGATGGATTTAAACTGTACGTATTTTGCATTGTGGTTATGTTATCTATATGATGCTGAGATTTATTTTGTTTGTGTAAAAAAAGTAGATAAGTTTAAATTTATGGATTTTTCCTATATTTTTCTAATATTGTGTCTTAGGGCTTACAGCCTCCTAGTTTCTTTGGCATATTTTTTTTTCCAGTGATTTAATTTGTCGCAGACATCTATAATGTGGACACATACACTCTGTATATTGTATACTAAAGGAAATCCTGCAAAACAGGATATGCTCAGTGTGCCATTTACACTGTCCATTTGGATTAGGAGGAATTAAGTAATTTTACATAGCTGTTGGCTATTTTCTGATCATGTGAGTAAAACCTGTCACCTCCCTGCCCCACAGACTGTTCACACCTTCGAGGAGATGCCCAAACCCTAATCTGCTCTACTTGGAGCCATCTCAGGGGCTTCCAAGGGAGGCCAAATGTCCCATGTCTGATCTACCTTGGGGGCAAAAATCCTTTCCATGTCTGACAGGGTCCCTGTGGATGCTTCAAACCACTGGGACCCCTGGCAACATCTCTGCATTCCATTTCATATGACTGCTGTCCCCGGTTCCCCAGAGGATGAGGATGGCAAGCTTCACAGTGATCCTCAAGAAGGTGTTCCCTTGGTCTTGCCACTGGTATCGAGCTGAAAAGGGCTGACAGCCTCAGGCACCTCCAGGGGTTGGTGGATCATCTCATCTCCTGAAAGGCTTGTCATCTGATGAAGATGACTCTCACAAACTGGGAATATAGCCCACTGCTGCTATTGCCATCACATCCCCTTGTCCCACTAAAACTAGCTGCACAGCTCCTATGTTAAACACAACCGCTGGCTATATGTATGAATGATGTAAAACACCCTTCAGTCACAGGGTAAAACTTCAGAGTTAGTTTTTCCCTTTAATCTTTCTAAGAGTTATTTGCCTACCTTGTATTGCAGGAAGAGTTTGGCTCCTTGGGCATGCAGGGATATAAAGGGCATGCATGATTTCCCACCAGGTCACCAATGATCATTTGCCACTACACTGTTTATGATGAGGTTGCCTTCTTGGAAAGAAGTCTCTAATGGGTTTGTGTTCTTTACCATATTTTTTCTTTACTTCAACAGCTCCTTTTCTTCCTTTGCCTTAATAATTTATGCCTTTCTTGGAAGTGATGGTAGGCCTCCAAGCATTTGTATTGCTCCTTCCAATTGTCATTTTCTTCTGTAGGCCATAAGTCAGGGGGCTTAGTTTTTGCCTGCATTCACTCCAGAGGGAAGTTATCTTTCTTGAACCTGAAAAATTAGAAATGTTTGTCATAGTACAGGTGAGCTCTCATGAGGGCTTTGCACAATGCCTGCCTTTCCTATGGAAATATCTTGCCTGAGACACAAGAATGTATTTGCTTGAATCTCATTCATAGCTTACAGTCGTCCTGTGATTTGTTCATGCTTCTGGGAATATTTTCCTACTCTGACAGTTCTTAAGTGAAACAGAAACTCATGGCACTCTGCCTGACGTGGTGGTACCTATTTCTGGCCTGCAGGTCTTCATGCAAGGAATGTTTATTGATGGAGGGGATGTCTCTTTTGTCAGCGCCTCAGCTGGTGTGGAGGATGATGTAGATGTATACCATGAGACGGAGCTTCTTCTACCACGTGAATGCCATGAAATCCAGAATATGATGGGGACAATGAAACCTACATTTCTTCATGGTTTTCTGAAATCTAAATTCAAAAGATCTGACTGTGAACTTCCTTGTTTCTTACATTTGATGACAGCAAAGCATGAAGGATGGAGCCTGAGAAATGTTTTAATGAGGCTTCTACTCATCAGTACCTTGCTGGAGTCAGCCCCACGCAGTCACAACCAGCAGCACAATCCAGCCCTTCACTGGACAGCTAAAGTGGTGATGCAGTTAGACTAGATGATAACTGTACATCCCTTCCAACTCAACTATTTTATTTTGTTCTATTCTATTTTAGAAATTTAAATCTCTTCATTTACATCTTCCTTAGACCTTCTGTCCACGTGTGTGTCTACTCACCTCCCTCAAATCTTATCTTCTAGCAAGAAAGAAAAGGCCTGACCTTTTTTATTTCAGCAACTTAATTCTACCCTTCCCTTCCAGCCCAGCAGTATTATTATGGATATATTCCACAGGCCGTATTAGATGGGCACCTGACAACAAGACAGCCTTTATGAAGTTTCTGTTGTATATTGGTTCTTTGTTTTACACTGGGAATGTCTCCCTGAAGTGTGGAAGGATCTGTTCCAGGCCTTTTCCTAGAGACAAAATGCATTATTCTCTCTCACAGTCATAGTGTGTCCAAGACCATCAGAGGTTAAGAAACTGGGCTGGTTTGGCAGATGTTTCTTTTTATTCTGCCAATTAAGTCAACAATAAGTATTCATAATTCTGGGGAGGCTTAGAGGTCATAGAAATTACAGGAAAGACAGAATAGCTGATGC